>NC_062561.1:187956471-188560894 GCF_022837055.1 Prionailurus viverrinus | reverse complement strand
GGTTTCTTGACAGGAAAGAGACAATGGAAAGTCAAAACAAATAAGGTTTCAAAGACATGTAATCAGGGGTACAAATACAGATCTGAAATGAAACTCTAGGATGATGTATTGCAAGGTTCTATTGCAGTGAAATATGTGCTCAGACACTGTTTTAGCAGACTGGGACTCATATGACCTCCAAGCTATGGCTTTGACTCTGAAATGATTGGTGTAACTCAATCCATATTTAATGATGAAGATTTCCCAAGATAAGGCCATTGATGTCACCAACTTGCAATTTCTAAGCAATTGTTGCCGTTTCAGTTCTTTGTGGGCTGGTTGACCACTGAATGACTACAACAGCAGAACCTTCCTAGAGATGACGCAGGTCAGGAGGCCGCAGGCAGTCACGTGAATGACCACTGTGGTTAACACTACAGGGATGGAAACAGATGCTCCCCACTGGGCAGCATCCACTCATATGCAAAAATAAAGCTAAAGGACATAACCTGTTCTCATTGCCACAGACATACTTTATTTTACTATATTTCATTTTTCTACAGTTTTGAGGCATATTTGATGTATAATAAACCATGTGTAAAGTGTGCAATCTGATCAATTTGACATAAGTATATATTCATGAAATCATCATTGCAATTAAGATAATGAACATATCCATCACCCAAAAAGTTTCTAGTTTCCCTTATAAGTTCCTGTCCCTCACCACTCCTGTCCTCCAGGCAATGACTGATTTCCTTTCTGTCCTATAGATTTGTATTTTTTAGAATTTTATATAAATGGAATCATATAGTATTTTGGGGGTGAGATGGGGTAAGGAGTGTGTTTGGCTTCTCTCACTCAGCACAACTGTTTTAGTATTCCTCTTTCTTGTATGTATCAGTAATTTGTTCCTTTTTGTTGTACATATAGTATATACCACACACTTTTTTTTTTTAATTAGTGTTTGGGCTGTTTCCAGTTTTTTGCTAGTATAAATAAAGCTGCCCCTAAACATTTGTCTATATGAGTGGATATAGGTTTCTTTTTTTTGGGGGGGGTACTTAGGAGGGGAATTGCTAGGTCAAATAGTGGGGATATAATTAATTCAATATAATTGGGTTTCAGTGGGTATATAATTATATAATTAATTTTTAAGAAACTTCTAAGTGCTATACAAAGTGATTTTTACCATTTTTCATTCCCACCAGCAGTGTATGAAAGTTCTAGTTACTCCACATTTTTTTAAACTTCATTTTAAGAGAGATAGGGAGAGAATCCCAAGCAATTTCCACACTGTCAGTGCAGAGGCTGACATGGGGCTCAAACTCATGAACCCCATGAGATAATGACCTGTGCTGAAATCAAGAGTCAGATGCTTAACTGACTGAGCCACCCAGGCATCCTAGTTGCTCCACATTCTTAACAATTTGTGGTATGGTTTGTCTTCTTAATTTTTAACCATTTTAATAGACTGCAGTGGTATTTCATTGTGATTTTAATTTCCTTTTCCTTAATGACTAAAGATGTTGCATATATTTCATGTGTTTTTTGCCATCTGCAAATTGTTTTTGGAGAAATGTCTTTTCAAATTTTTTCCCTATTTTTTTTTGTTTATGGATTGCTGGTATTATTATAGAGTTCTTTACATAATTTAGATATAAGTCCTATGTTAGATATATGTCATACAAATATTTTCTCCCAGTCTACAGCTTGTTTTATTTTTGTAACAGTGTCTTTTCATGTGCAAACTTTTTGGTTTTATGAAATCTGAATTATTGATTTTTTTCTTTTATTTTTCATGCTTTTGTGTCATATTTAAGAAACATTTGCCAAGCCCAAGGTTACTAAGATTTTCTCTCATGTTTTTTTTTTTCAAGAAGTTTTGTAATTTTAGATCTCACATTTAGATTTATCATTTTTTAGTTTATTTCAATGTTGTGAAGGTTTAAGACTCATTTTTTTTTTTTGCATATGACTATCCAATTATTTTAGCCCCATGTGTTGAAAAGATTATTCTTTTCCCATTGTGTTGCCTTGGTACCTTTGTCTAAATCAATTGATTATATGTATGCGGTACATTTCTGGACTCTGTTCTATTGATCTATAAGCATAAGCTTATATTTGACATGAAAATAGTCATGCTTTCCTTGAAGGCCTGTATTGTTAGAATCTTTTTATTGGCTTTAAATATAGACATGACCAAATTAGGCAAGAGGGGATAATTCATACCTGGATAGGGAGTGTATTATTGGGTGAACATTCACTGGAGGATAAACTTTGTAAGAATAGAGATACTGTATTACTCAGTCTTGTTCCCAATGAATGGATGGGAGATTAGACATAGTGTAATTGGAAGATAGTTGAAATAGGAACTAGGTAATCTTAGATCTAGTGCTGGCTTTGTCATTCACTAGTATTTTATCAGTTTAATGGGTTATATAAGCCTCCATTTTTAGATAAGGGGAATATTAAACCAAATAGGTAACAGAAGACTGGAGAGTCAGTGTGGTGAGAATGGGACATACAAAAAGTGGAGAGGCTAGAATGACATTTTGCTCTCTCCAGAAATCTAAAGTCAAATGTAGAAAGTAGTTCAATTAACTGTGTATGGCACAGAGCAAGATTTCTCCATCTCAGCAGCTTAGGTCAGATATTTCTTTGCTGTGGAGGGTTATCCTATGCACTGTAGGATGTTTACAGTATCCCAGGCATTCTCTGCTCCCAAGTGTGGCAATGAGAAATGTCTCCAGATGTCAAAAGTCTATGGGAGCAAAATCAGCATGGTTGAGAGCCAAGGCTATAGAGGGTACAAATAGTTCTGTGTGGTAGGCTGTAGGGAGACAACATTTTCAATAGCAGGGGAGAATTTCATTGTATTCAGAATTACTGGTGGTGAACCCCAGCTGCCTAAGAGTTGGGTGGTAGTAAAAGTGACTTTTCTGTTATGTCAACAGTGGTTGGCTACCCATTCATGGGTATGTACACACCAAGTAGACAGCTGAAGTAGGTGAAACCTGACCTTCCTAAGCCTGTTTCCTCATCTGTAACATGGGTATTATGATGCCATCAACACAAGAGGTTCAGTGAAAATTAAATGAGATGATATACATAAAGACCCGTGAACAACGTCTAACACATAGTATATACTTACTATGTAATGGACATTGTTATTACTATAGAGGCAGAAACACCTGCACTCTAGAATCACTTTCCTACAACAGAAAGCTTTTGGCTCTGTCCATTGTCTTCCTTATTCCTCTGCAAGGCAAGAAAGGAGGCTTACCTGACTGATCGAAGCATTGACATAGAGGTCACTAGTGGTCAAGGTCATTATATCCTGAAAACTTTTGGTCTCTTTCTTGCACTTCTGTCTTTCTGTTTCTGTGTGGTAAACATATGTAGGCTGGCCTGGCCACTAGGGAAGAGTCTGCTAGTCTCTCTTCCTTTTCTGATTCAGTGCTCCTAGTTGGGCAAGCGGACATGGCTCTTGTTGGCACCTGATCACCTGTTTTTTCCTAGTGGCATGTTTTGGAATACTGGGTCAAGATTTAGATGAGGGCAAGGGAGATGGAGGGCCAGGTCAAGCAGCAATGTGGATGGAACTGGAGGGTACTATGCTAGGTGAAATAAGTCAGTCAGAGAAAGACAGATACCATATAATTTCACTCATATGTGGATCTTGGGAAACTTAACAGAAGACCATGGGGGAAGGGAAGGGGGGTAAAATAGTTATAAACAGAGAGGGAGGGAGGCAAACCACAAGAGACTCTTAAATACAGAAAACAAACTGAGGATTAATGGGGGATAGGGAAGAGGGGAAAGTGGGTGATGGGCATTGAGGAGGGTGCCTGTTGGGATGAGCACTGGGTGTTGTATGGAAGCCAATTTGACAATAAATTATATTAAAAAAACAATAAAATTAAAAAAAATTAGCCCTCAGGAAATTCTGTGATTCAATCTAACCTTTCTATCAGAGTTTTGCAACATTCCCAAACTCTATTAATAATGTCGTGCTTTGGATCCCTTTTACTGTTAACTCTTGTACACGGATTCTCGGGAAACCCATAAAGTAGCAGGAAGATTAACACAGCTGGCTTTGGGCACTGAAGGGCCCCAGACTCTATGACTACAGAATAACCATCAATTCAGCAATCTATAATAATTTACATTATAATCCTTAGAGTTTCTTTCACAAATAAAAAATTTATGATTCAAAAATCTGTAAAAAAAAAAAAAGGTTAAGCTTGCCTTTCTGGGTCCTTTTAAGCTATAATTATTTTCTCTGAGTTTTCCTTATTATCTACCTTTTTATGGAATTCTAGGCATAGACACCATTAAATATAGTGCACCCTCCACGATAAGAAAAGCCCTTCCTGGTATCTGGTGGATCAATCCATATTATGATTTTTTCCAAGGCCTCTCCTGAAATGACAATTCATATTTTGAATAACACCTCAGTCTTTAAATTGTTTCACGATAGAAGCACAGGTAAGCATGATAGCCTATTCCAAGGCTCTAACCCTGATAATAAGAGAATAGCTTTGTCATCCATAAATGAGGTCCAGTTATCTTTCACTGAATGTACACAAAGAAAATAAGTCATTTTTTAGAAAGATATTTGCATCTCCACATTTTACTGAACTCAGTAAGGCAAGGGTGAACATCTGAGGTCTTTGTAAATCTAGTCTTTCCAAATATCAGAACATGTTTTGTAGACACTTATGGCAATAGACTGCATAAGAACAGTAGGTCTGTACCAAAAGGAATATCTGTCTGCTCTTTCCTGTGCCCTCTCCTATCATCTCTATTCAGCATCTTCATGCAAATATTTCATTCTTCACCTCCCATCCTCACCAAAGGAAAATTATTTTCTTTTCAGAAAAACCTTCTTCCAGAGTGGAAATTCTAACGTTGCCCCTATTTACTTACCTCTGTTCCTATCTGAAAACAGTAACTCAGCCCCCATGTTTGCTGTCCCTGCTCCAGGATTTGCTTGTTAACAGGAATTCTGGAGTCCTTGAGCATCCACTAACATTACTGCCATGACTATAGAGGCATCGAGGCCCCACTCTGGAGGTCAGACCCAGACTTCAGCATTTCACAAATGTTCTCTGAGCTGCATTCTTAGAGAACAGTAGGAAGTGCCGGCGGTTTTAGGATATGACTCCCAAATTCTAAACATGAAGAGAGAGATCAACTTCTATTCTCATTCTGGGAAAATCAGGTAGTCTGAACATCTGATACCTTCAAAATGTAAGTCATCACCTCCTCTTGCTAACTGGAGATGGGCACTTTGCAAACACAACAGTAGTGTTGGTATTTCAGTGAAAGCAGGTGCAACTGGGTTTTTAATTGTGTGCATGCAGCTTGAAATAATCAATAACCAGGTAGGCTAGAATCTTTCTTTTCCCACGACCTTGCTTCCTGTATATACTCAAAGACAATAATCCTAGATAAAAGATACTGTGATTGCCGCTAATTTCCCACGCAGCAAAAGGAAGATTTTCTGTTTCCTAGGCACATGTTCCCATCCTTTGGGTTATACAGTTGAAAAAAAATGTCCAAAGAAATTTTTCAAGCTGATCTAGGATTGTTAAGGTTTTACTTTTCCAGTTAAGTGAAAAACAAAACCCAAGCCAGAACTACCTTCACACTTACCATGGGTTTTATTCTGTTAACATTAGGAATGACACGATCTTAGAACAATGATAGTCATTAAGGTTATTAATCTCACTTTATGAAAACCCCATTATATTTTTTTATTTTTCTCACTTTGCTGAAGACTGACTTGAGGACAACAATGGTGTGATTTCATCCACATACATTCATCCAGAATATGGTAAAGGAAAACTGGAGTTTGACACCTGCTCCCACTCAGTCTCCAGGGGATTTTCAAAGCTTATGGAGAAGTTTGAGGCTCCCAGGATCATTGGGGTTGATATGCTCACCTTTGCATCTTCCCTGGGGTACATGGGCAATCTGAGGAAACACAGCACTGAGCGATTGGAGAAAATCAGTTCTGACTGAACATCTGAATATTTAGACTGACTGAGTATGCCTAACATGTCAGGCACTGTGCTTAGTGCTTACCTATATTTTATCCATAAAAAATAATAGAGGAGTTTTATCCCCTTTTTACAAATGATGGGCCTGTGCTTCAGAGAAATTAAGTAACTGGTCTGAACTCATATTGCCATTTAATAATTCTGGGATTTGAACAAACATCTGTCTGACTCCCAAATCCTTGATTTGGAATAAAATATCTGTGGCCATGAAATTGATTACAGCTATTATTTCAGTGGAAGCAAAAATTGATACTGGGGGAAGGGAGACTTCATCCTCAGAAAATCTCCAAAAAAAAACAGGTTATGCTGACTTGTTGTGGTCCCTAAAATGTTAGAACCTCAATTATTACACATAAACCTTGAAACCCTAACAAAGCAATTTAATCCCAGATGTTTGCTATGCTAATGTCTGTGGAAACATCCTGAACTTTATGAATTTGGTAATCACATGAAAAAGATGCTGGTTTTTTCCACAAGGAACAGACACATGTAAACTTAGTATCCTTGGAGATTTTGGGGGTATATTCCTTTAAACACTTATATTTTGCATTTGGTGAGCATGACCTTCACATGTCTGACTTTCTTGCACTCCTTGCAAGTAAACCTTTCCTTTCCTCTCCTGAAAGTTTCTGTTGCTCAGTATTTCTTTGTCACTTCACAGTTTTTGAGGTTTTCTTGAATTGGCTCCCCACTCTGTTAGGGAGTTTCCTCCCCAAGTGCACAAGACTCTTTACTTTCTTCCAATCAGAGCACTTTCCATGTGGGGTCTTGGCCATTGCTGGCATTGCATCATTAACTTCTCCTATCATCATCGTTATCTATTAAGCATTTGCTATATGTCTGAAGTTTTTAAAAATTCTCTAATCCTAATGTTTTCTTTAATGCTTTTGCCATAATCAAAGTGTTCTCATTTTTAAAAAAAGAAGGCTAAGGTTTAGACAGATTATGCTATTCACCCAAATTCATGTGGCTGGAAAATGGTAAAACTGGGAATGTAAGCCAACATTGTCCATAATCCACACTGTTAACTGCTTTCTATGTCTTTCCCTCTTTACCCAGAAGGTCTTGCATAACTTCTCTGACCACCCATACTCCAGACCTATAGCAAGACCCTTCCCATTTTCCTGGGCAGCAGGAATTCCTTTTCCTCTCAACTCCTCCAACATTCAATCAGTACCCTAACGGTAGGCATTTTTTTCTGTTTTGTATGTACCCTTTGCCACTACATTACAAGTGCTCTTTCTCCTCAGCAAAAATGTAAGCTAGCTGGGAGTCCACAGGCATGCAAGAGATAATTAGGAAACAATGTAAACCAACTAAGAGCATCCCTATTCTTATAGCCAGTGAACACACCGACAGGCAGAATTTCCAGGAGTTACTCTGGTGGGCCCAGAGCTTTGAGAAGGTCCAGAAGGATGCATTCAGGAAGCTAATGAGTCTCAGTGGTCTGGCAATACTGCCTCAGTTGACTAATCACTCATTCTTTCTTTCCATAAATGCTTATTGAGCCCATAAGCTGGTGGGCTCTGCAAGAGGTATTGGGGATACAGTGGGAGATAAAACAGATGTTGCAGGTGAAGTTCCATAAAACAGGGGCCTCAGTCTTCAGTTGGCAGTCTGTCATGGAAAACTGAGAGACTGTTCCCAGTGTCCTGGAAACACAAGCGCTCCTGAGGCCACTCTGACCACCTCCTGTCACATTTGCACCTCCTGCTGCAACTGACAGAGGCTCATTAGAGGAGGCTGGAGTGCTACATAGCACATTTGTTTGAACAGGGGAGGGAAGATGATCATTTAAACCCTTGACAAACTTCACTGTCTTTGTAAATTCAATTGCTTCCTAGAGCCCCACCTTTCTTCCCTCTCCCCCTGGAAAGGTTTTCGAAACTGCTCTGTTGCCAAGCTTCTCTTCTAACTGACTGTATTTGTTATGAAGATTGGCATGGGGGTTACATGAAGAACAGCGCAGAGTACCTGGAATTGAGATGGGGGCCGCATTTCACAGTTGTGGCACATTCTACAAGGCCCACACAATTGCTCTATTAAATTAAATGGCTGCAGTCTCCATCTGCACTAGTAATCTCCAGATAGGCTGGGCTCCTTTACAGCCAATAGCCTGCAGGTGTGCAAATAAGCACTCTGTCCACACCAGATGTCAGGGCCTAATTAAAATATAGAATGAAAGTGCTCCTCCCCAGGTGCTGAGCAGTCAGCATTGCGGTGCTTCTTGGGACAGGAAGTGGCAAAGGCAGAGAATTTAATTCTAGTTTTAGAAGCAAATGACTGCAAGAAATCCATCTCTTGAGAACCACTTAGCAAGAAGTAGAAAGGCAAAAAGAAACACTGAAACCATCTCAATCACTTGTTCAGCATCATTTTTGGTGCTAATTCAGTTAGTGTGGCTGATTTTTAAGTTTATTTATCCATTTTGAGAGAGAGAGAGAAGGAGGAAGGGAGGGAGAGAGAAAAGAAGCACTCACAAGTAGGTGAAGGGCAGAGAGAAAGGAAGGGAGAGAAAATCCCAACCAAGCCCCACACTGTTAGCATGGAGCCAACATGGGGCTTAAACTCATGAACTGTGAGACAAGGACCTGAGCTGAAACCAGGAGTCGGACGCTTAACTGACTGAGCCACCCAGGCGTCCCTGTGTGGCTAATTTTTAGACCAAGGACAGGGACTCAGTTAAGGATCTCAGCTTGATTTTCAGATCTTGGAGTCACATTGCCTTGGTTATGTTGGACAGTTCATAATTTTGCCATACTGTGTAGCCTATCACATGGATTCTAAGAAGAGTTTTAAAGGCTTAAGAGAAAAGACACCTGAAGAGCTGCCAGTCACCTAATTAACACACAGTGAAATGTGTTAGGAAGTAATTGCATTTTACAACCCGTAGAAGCCCAAGTTTGGATAACAAGAAAGGTTTACAAGTATGTAATATACCAAATCCTTCCCCCACCTATTTCTTTCCATATATATTTTCTCTTCTCCCTCCCACCCTCCCCGTATTCTTCCTCTGTATTTCTGTCTTCTCCACTTTCCCCCACCCACTTCCTCTACTTCCTTCCCATTGCCTCCATTTCTTGTGGTGAGGTGAAAAAACATTGGTTTTGGTATTAGAACTGAGTGTGAGTTCTGGGTTGGACATATTTTCATTTTCTTTTCACTGTGTATTTTTTTTTGTATACCCTAGGCTTAATTTAAACATTAGATGAATTCATCTTCAAGGCAACTTTTCAAAGTACAAAGGGTGGCTTTGTGTTCATTTCCTCAAGGACCTCCAAGAGTACTCTCTTTTGTTTAGAAGGGGTCTTCTCCACAGTATTTTTATCTCTAAGTGATACACTTGGTAATTTTTCTCAGTACACTTTTGACAGTTGTGCATCCATTTTAACATCATCTGTTACCTATTCTCTTCATCACAATTCTCTAAAGAGTCACTGAGACTCTGAGTAGTTCAGAAATTCACAATGCGATAGAGCTGGGACTGAATTACAGCTCTGCCTGTAGCTGCGCACCTTCAATTATACCACAATGCTCCTAGAAGCATGCACAGTGCCTGCACTTTGTAAGCTTGCAAGAAATGACAGCTGTTCATCAGCATTATCGTTTATGTAAAATATCCTTAAATTTTAATGTCAGCCCTGTGAGGTAAATCTTCATCTCTTCCTTTTACAGGTAATAAATAGGTATTAAAAGGTTAAGTGAATTATAGGTAGTGTTGAGGAGTATTTAGGATTATTTCTAGAGGGTCTAATAATACATTACCATTAGCATCTTTAACCCTCATTCCTCCTAAGTGCTAGCCAAGGGTCTTGGGTGTTCCATATATGGGGTAGAATTATAAAACAATGAAAATAATCTTTAAAGAATTATTTCACAAGTTGCATGTAAAAAAGAAGTCACTGTCATTATTTTACTGTCCCATCTTGCTTTGACCCAAGCCAGAGTTGATGAGAAAATGTATCTATGATAGGAAGAACTCTAAGATGGTCCCCAATGTTCCTGGCCTCTGATCTATACATGCCTTCTCCCATTAATTCAACTAAATAGTATTCTAAATACTGCTAGGAATGGGTCTGGCAGACATAATTCGGGTCCTAAAGCCACTGACTTTAAGATAGATTATCCTGGGTGAGTACGATTAATCAGGTGAGCCTCTCAAAGAGACTGGCAAGAGAGATTTGAAGTGTGGAATGTGTTTGATGGGAGGGAGATTTTCTATTGTTGGTTTAGAAGATAGATATATAGATGGGGCTACGTGGGCAAGAATGTAGATGACCTTTAGGAGCTAAAAATAGTCTCAGCTCTGACAACTAGCAAAGAAATGGGGTCTGCAGTGCTACAAACTGCAAAAAACTGAATTGGCCCCAAACCCTGAACAAGCTTGGAAGAGTCTCCAGTAAAGATCAGAGCCAGGTGAATACCTTGATTTCAGCTTTGTAAGACCTGGAAGAGAGAACCCAGCCATGCCTTGCCTGGACTTCTGACCTACAGAAACTGTAACATGATAAATGAGTGTTGCTTCAGGCTAAGTTTCTGGTAATTTGTTACACAGCAATAAAAAACTAATGCAGTGTCTAAAGCCCTAAATGGTATACATATTATATAAAGTATTATATATATAAATGCACTCAGATGAATTATTCACCGAATTTTTCACCCTTAGATTTGAGTAAATTTTACTACTTAATAAAAGGAATCCACAGCCTGATAGCAATTATAATATATAATATTCATCGAACAATTATGATGTATTCATTGTGCCAAGTGCTTTTCATGCATTAAATCATTCAATCTTGATAATCTTCAGAAGTAGGCACATTATGAATGCTTATTTTACAAGTGAAGAAACTGAAGCATAAAGAAATATTGAGGGCAACATTCTGTTATTTAAAGGAAAAGTCATTAACATTTGGGGCACTTATTAAAAACAAAATTTGCTTCCTTTAGTAAAACCAGGAATGTTCCATTTCTCTCTTTTGTATGCCTTTCTGCTCATCTCAGGCCTGTGATCCCTACCCTGCAAGCTTACATTTCCTCAGTCTTTACAATGATGACAAATGAAAAGCACTGATGAATGAGAATAAAGGAAAAACCAAGAGTATTATTCTTGCAAGACTGCTTAAGTTGTCACAATAGTCGGCACATTTCGCGGCACCTGGTCAGCCCTCAGATAAAGGAGAACTTAATCCTCACCACAGGTTACGAATGTGACACATGCCATCCCTTATCAGTTTGTGTGCCTGGTTTGTTCTTTTGATTTTATCATTTCCATCTGGGCACAATGCCTGTCATCACCCAGGAAGACACTTGGAAGGGGTGTCTGTGAGAGGGAACTGAGATGCCTATACTGTGACCTTGTGTCCTAAAAGCCAGCCTTCTCTGGAGTAGGTCAGCAATGCTTCAACACTCACACTGCTCTCCCATCTTCCTGGGTTTAGGGTTCTGAGTTGCATATGGTAAGTTCTCAGGGAGAAACTTGATGACTCTAAATAGTTGGTAACATCATATACCAGGTCACACGGACCACACTGGAGACAATCAACCAGGATTTGTTCTTTCCTTAATTTAATTAATTTGGTGAGGTCATCAGACTAAAAATCAGAAAAACTAAGGGTGTATTTGTTGCTGTTATTATGATTTGTTAATTTGTTCCATGGTTCTGGGACTCTCAGGGCTTACATCACAGGGCCTCCCAAGATCACTTTAAGGACTGATGCTAATTTTGCTACTTAAGAATCACCTGTGGAGCTTTGAAAACTTCAGAAGCTGGTTCCTCACCTCAGAAATTTTGAAAAATAGTTACAGATGTTGTTGATGGAAGCACCTTACTTTTGCCCTCGCTAGACTCTGTAATTGCATATCAAAGGAGTGGGGAGGTCTTTGAGTTTGAGAGGATAAAAGTGGGCTATATGGGACATTTTTTTTTTTTTTTTTGCCAGGAAAATCTGACTTTTATTTCTTAAATACTGTGAAGGAAGATGGGGGAAATGGTCCCCTGATGAGGGAGGGCCAAAAGAGCTAGGGATCATCAGCAAAGGCCCGGTGGGCATTAGGGAAGCGCTGGGGGCTGTAGTTGGGGTCTTCTTGCAGTCGCTTTTGTATATCAGCCCGGAGCTGCTGCCTGTAGCTCTCCTGGGACCTAGCTATATGGAATTTTAGATAGCACCTCACACAAGGTTGTGCTCACTGAGATTTGGGAACTTCTGTGTGAGGTGATTTCTGGAGGCATTTCCAGCTGTACTAGAAACCTATCATCAAGATGGCCCATTTATTCAGCTAAGTAATTTACATGCCATTTGTTAGGTACATAATAGCTCCACCTTATAGTTGGAGTTTTCCAGTGTCACACAGCTAGAAAGTGGCAGATCTTTGCCTTGAATCCCATCCTGTCTCTTGATCACCCTGCCACCATTTTCTGGGTTCTGGAAACGTCCTGCTGGCTCCAGCAAACACCCAATAGGTGGAGGTAACTTATTCTCTTCTGTTTATTCCTAATAGACCCTTGATATTATTGTTTTCCTCTACAGGCAGGAAGGTGCAGCAGACTTTCTCAAGGGCTTTAATTCAGGAGGGTGTTTTCATCCACTGGGGTTCCTTAGGAGCTTTGTCAATATAACTCCAGGAGGCAGACATACACAGTACATAACATTGGCCTTTGTTTTGACCCCATGGGAAGAGTAACTAAAGGTCCTGGCAACTTAATGATGGCTAATGAGGATGGAGGGCTTCCCCGGCTGCACTGGCTGTGTGGAGCACCCGCAGGCGTACTTGCATTTCCCTGTAGACACGGCTGAAGTCTGAGTGTGAACTGGGAGCAGAAGGAGCTTCGGTTCTGTTTCTTCCATCAAATTGCTGCATGGCTTTAGGCCGATCTCATAACCTGCCTGGATATTCACAGTTTGTAGACACATAAATTGAGTTAAAATATCAAGTGCCCCCCGCCCCATCCCGCCTTGGTGCTTCCAGGCTCAAATGTAACACCCCATCAGTTATGCCCTTGGAAAGGGATGATAACCCGTCTGGCTCTATCAGCTGTGCTCAGCCTCTTTGGCAAAGTCCCGGGCAGTCATTTATGTTTTCCTGTGGGAATCTCCACACCGGGAGACAGCTGGGGAGTTGATCCAGAAAGGACTTATTGCTTTAGATTTCTTAATCTCAGTTTGGGAACAAGATTACAAATCTAGTCTCTGTTTTGACTGGGTGTTCTCTTTTGTAAGTAACATAGACCTGAACTCAGGCTCCAGCTGTGTTTGGCTTTGTCTATTTGTGAAGGGCAAGGTCTCTTTGTCTCCTGCAGGGAGTCTCTCTTCTCTGCCTTGTTTTTACTCCTCAACAATCATTTCACAATGCCTTAGGGTTGTGCAGATGCTCCCTTGCTGGCTGGTAACTGTAGCCATGAATAAAGCCAACAAATGGGGGAAAATCATGCTGGCATCATTTTACTTATTACCAGCATCACTGGCTCCCTAGACCCACCAGGCGCCTGTGGAGATTCAGATGAATCTTCTGAATCAGGGAGTCAGAACTAAGTTTGTTCAACTCCTATGAACACAGCCCTCTGTGTGATAAGCAGTCGTGCTGCAGAAGTCAGCAGGCGGTGGCTGTGTTTATCAGCTAGACTCCTAGCTCAGCCTCTGCCCAGGTCTTCTGGGGCCATGCCTGTCTGTACCCAACCCAGTCAAGCCTCATTCCCATAAGCTCAAGGGAGCCAATATCTGCCACTGTCTGACCTAGTAAGAGCTTGCTCCTTGACACAGGAATTCTTGAAAATTCAAGTAATTGGAGTTTAGGAGAGCAGAGCTAGTCAGTTTAAGTCCTACTGCCTTTGCTTTTAATTAGCTAGTGCTTGATTTCTTTGTTTTCATGGCTAAATGTCTCTATTTCTTACCCTTGGAGGGTAACTGTAGGAGCTCAGGTCACAAAAAAATGGGACCTACCTTCTATGTGATTAGCTGCAGCAATGACACAGCTTTTTGCTCAGGCTCCCTTTCCAGTTGAAGATCATCTTTCCTCCTGGGAGATAATGTAATGAACTGTGCTGCCTAGGTTCAAATACCAGCTCCAGCATTTTCTAGCTACATGACCTTAACAAGTCATTCTACCTTCTGCACTCCTCAGATTTCTGATCCATAAAATGATGATCACAGTAGCTGCCCCACAAGGCTATAGAGGAGATTAAATGAGTACCCAGCAGCATCCAGTAAATTCTAGCTGCTGCAATTACTATCAAGAGTATTGGGGGAGGGGGACCGGGACATTTGAACTAGGCGCCCTGGGGCAGCTTCACAAAGACAATGGGTGGGCGTTATGTCAAGGAGCTCTGTGGCATCTTATTAAATTGCCAGCTCCATGAGGGTCATGGCGGCGACTTGCTCACCTGTTTCTCTATTCCCACTGCAGTAGAACATAGGAGGCACCCAAAAATTATTTGAAGAATTAAGGAGACAGACCTAAGTTTAATTCCCAGTTCCGCTACTTTTGGTTGTGGGCAAGTTATTTACGTATCTTTTAAGTTCGCACATTTATAAAATGGGGAAAAACAATCTCGTAGGGATAGCTACAAGAATAACCAATTAGTACTTTGTATTTATAATGTAACAGGCCATGGGTTAAGCACTTTCCATGGGCTGACTCATTAGATCCTCATAGCAGCCGTTTTGAGGTATGTGTGGATAATGTTTTTTGGTTTTTGTTGTTGCTTTTTGTAGCAACATAACTGATGTTCAGAGAGCTCAAGACTGTGTTCAGGTGACATAGCTACTGAGAGATGGAAATGGGGTTCCAAACCAGTTAGACTGACTGCAGGTCCTATACTCTTCAACACCATTCTCTGTGTCTTATACTGACTGCATGATGCCACAGAAATGCAAATGGAGCTTCTGCTGCTGCTGTTATTAAAGATTTCCCCCTGAGATGCTTATGGAAGCGAACAATACAATCAGCAGAGTCATCCGTATGCTTATAAAAATTTGTTCACATGTCAAAAATCTTGCCCAGTCAGAACTCAGAGGCTGAGATTTCAGTATATGTGTGTGTGTGTCTGTCACCCTTGCCAGAATACAGATTGGAAAATTAGAGCAAAAATGTGTTCAGAAGGCATTTCAGTTGGTCATCTGTGAATAATTTCCACATGTAGTTGGCCAGGAAGGCAAGAGGAAGGACCAGATTTCCACATCTGGCAAGTTCTGAGTGATCTGACAAGATCGGGACCAAAGAAAATAAAGGCAGATGCCTGAGTCTGACACCTCCCTCCCCCATATGTGATGACAAATCACAAAGTTGGGGAAAGCTTCAGATGGGTGGTATGTTAGAGATCATCTAGGCTTGCTGTAGAAAGAGGACTAGAGAGGCACGGTAATTCAGAGCTATAAAAGGGATAATCATAAAGGGTCGCTGATAGAGGGTCTGCTTGAACATACACCAGAGTGGGCACCTATGGTTTGTGCCTAGCTAGCATGAAATCCCTATTTTCTGGTGACAGTATCTTGATTTGGGGAACTGCCCACACAGTACTAATACACTAACCTGAAAGGTGCAGCTCTCCCACTATACCCATACCATCATGGTAAACCTCGGTTAGCTAGTATGTGTAGTGTTCTTATACTTGTTTCCCGGGACTGCAGTGGGAGACTAACAAATGGAAGATGGAGCCTTAGTTTCTCTAGTCTTCCAGGGAAATCACATACAAGTTTTCTCTTAGTAGCATTGTGGGGCTTACTCAGATAAGGTATCAAATATTAGAGCAAGGGGAGCACTGTCAGAGAATTATCTGGAAGACACAAAGGCAGTTATATATCCCTATTATTCAGTTACTTCCCAACCTGGTGAAAAAAATAACTACATAATTGTCAAGTGGGCAGAAAAAAACTATTAGACCCAACAGTGAAAGCCAAATGTTTTCCCAAACAATTCTGTAAAAGACATATCTATTGCAGTATTGTTTATAAGAGCAAAAAATTGGAATCAACCTAAGTGTCCATATACAGAGGATTGGTTACATAAATTTTTGTGCATTTATACTATAGAATATTATGTGGCCATTAAGAAGGATAAGAAAGTTGGAAGGGGCCAACAGGGCAGAGAAATAGGGGGATCTGAAGTTCCCTCATCTCTCAAACACAGCAGTGTTGAATCCAAAAGACTTTGAACTCCAAGAGTCTGGGTGGCAAAGTGACAGAGATGTCTGCAGGGACCCAATGGGGCAATCTGACAGGCCATAGGTCTGTGATTGTGAACTGGGAGAAATAAAACAGGTGGCATAGGCATGGAGGGGAGGGATCCCCTTCTGCAGAGAGACAAAGGGAAGAAAGAGAAAGGCTGAGGAAGCATAGGACTATAAGAGAAAAACCACGGGCCAGGATGGAAAAGGATCCACTCTCTAACTGCAGGGTCTCCTCTGGACTGGGGCTGGCTGTCCAGTTCATGCACCTAGGGAGGAGGGGAGCCAGTCCTGGGCTTAGTAACTAGTTCAGAGGCACAGTCCTCAGTGGGAGTAAGCAATCCCCTCCCTGGAGTGCTGTGGGAAGAAGGTATATAAGTTTTCAAAGGACAAAGACTGCCTGTGCCTGCCAGCCAGAGACCATCTATTGGGTGCCACGGAGTGGCTGAAACTGGGGTGTACAGAGTGGGAACTTTAAAGGCATCAGGGTTTAAGTCCCAGCTGAGGGCCAGGAAGGTACGGGAGTTGGCAGAGTGGGACAAACGCTGTGTGTGGCACTGTGAGGCGGTGGGGCGACTCTTCCCTGGAACTGGGACTCATGGGTTGGGAGTCTTTAAGACATCAGTTTTTAAATCCCAGCCAAGCACCAGGGAGGCACGGGAGTCAGCAGAGCAGGATACAACACCTCATTTGCACCCGGGGGGCACAGTGAGGATGGCTTGGACAGAGTGGTTTGGGATACCTGGTCTGTGGAGGAGAGACAGGGGTGTCGCCATTTTTCTCCCCACCACCACCAAGGTGGGGCTTCAGGGAACAGACAGTGGGCCCACAGTGGAGGTGGGTCCTGACTACACCAAATCATGCTCCCTCCATGCCTGGTAACTGTGTATCTACAAGAGCGGGAGTGATGCTGACAAACTGTTAGCTCCTACTCCAGACCAGTTCTGTTGCACTGCCTGATTTAATTCTCGGATAATTCTTGTCATATATATATTCTTCCTTCCTTTTCTCCTTACCTCTTCCCTCCTCTAATCAGGTTACTCTGGTTGTTGGTTTGTTTAAGCAGACACAGTTAGTCTATTCTCTTTATACATGTTCTACACCTCCTTCTTTATTTTCCTTTCTCTCTCTCTGGATTAAGCCATATAGTTTCTCTGTCTGGTCAATTTATTTTCCTTTCTTTTTCCCCACCCCTGTCATTTCTCTCTTTGTATGGGATAAGGCCTCTTCCATCAACAATGCCTCCACCTGTTTGCTTGTAGCTGGTATTTCTGTTTTGTTTGTTTTTGTTTTTTGTTTGTTTTCCTTTCCAGGGCTGCTTCAAGGAACAAATCAAAGCACACCTGGTGGAGGGTCTAAAACATCACTACAAGTAGGGAGATAAAGTAACCAAGGTCACAACAACAGAGAGCAAGTAACACACTCCAAAAAATCCCTCCTGAAGGGCCAGGCCCCGGACAGTGTATGACCCCTTTTTAATATAGTAGTGCTCACAGGTGCAGGACACATAACAAGCTTTTAAAACCTGTAAGGGACAGAAAACCAGCCAAAATGATGAGATGGAAGAATTCTCCTCAAAAGAAACTCCAGGAAGAAATGACAGCTAAAGAATTGATCAATATATAAACAATACAACTGAATAAGAATTTAGAATAATAGTCATATAATTAATCACTGGGCTTGAAAAAAGCATAGAAGAGAGCAGAGAATCTACTTCTGCAGAGATCAAGGAACTGAAAAATAGAATGATTTAAAAGATGCTGTAAATGAGGTACAAAATAAACTAGAGGTTATGGCAGTGAGGATTGAAGAGGCAGAGGGGAGAATAAGTGATAGAAGATAACATTATGGCAAAAGTTCATGCTAAGAAAAAGAGACAAAAAATTCTGGACTATAAGGGGAAAATTAGAGAACTAAGTGATTCAATGAAACAGAATAATATCCATATCAGAGGAGTTCCAGAAGAAGAAGAAGAGAGAGAAAGGGGCAGAAGGTATACTCAAACAAATCATAGAAGAAAACTTCCCCAATTTGGGGAAGGAAACAGACATTAAAATCCAGGAGGCACAGAGAACTCCCTTCAAATATAACTTGAATCGGTCTTCTGCATGACATATCATAGTGAAACTGGCAAAATACAAAGATAAAGAGAGAATTCTGAAAACAGCTAGGGATAAATGGGTCTTAACCTACAAGGGTAGACATGTAAGGATAGTAGCAGACCTATTTACTAAAACTTGGTAGGCCAGAAAGGAGTAGCAGGAAATTTTCAATGCACTCGATAGGAAAAATATGCAGCCAAGAATCCTTTATGCAGCAAGCCTGTCATTCAGAATAGAAGGAGAGATAAAGGTTTCCCCAGACAAACAAAAACTGAAGGAATTCTTCACCACTAAACCAGCCCTACAAGAGATCCTAAAGGGGATTCTGTGAGTGGAATGTTGCAAAAACCACAAAGTACCAGAGACACCACTACAAGCATGAAACCTACAGGTAACACAATGACTCCAAATCTAGATCTTTCAATAATAACACTGAATGTAAATGGACTAACTGCTCCAGTCAAAAGACGTAGGGTATCAGAATGGATAAAAAAAACAAGACCCATCTATTTGATGTCTACAGGAGAACCCATTTTAGACCTGAGGGCACATTCAGATTGAAAGTGAGGGGATGAAGATCCATCTATCATGCTATTGGAAGTCAAAAGAAAGCTGAAGTAGCCATACTTCTATCAGACAAACTAGATTTTAAACTAAAGGCTGTAATAAGGGATGAAGAAGGGCATTATAAAATAATTACAGGGTCTATCCATCAAGAAGAGCTAACAATTATAAATGTCTATGCACCAAATTTGGAAGTACCCAAATATATAAAACAATTTATTACAAACATAAGCAATCTTATTGGCAAGAATGTGGTAATTGCAGGAGACTTTAATACTCCACTTACAACAATGGACAGATCATCTAGACAGAAAATCAATAAAGAAACAATGGCCCTAAATAATATACTGTGCCAGATGGGCTTGACAGATATATTCAGAACTTTTCATCCTAAACCAGAATACACATTCTTTTCAGGTGCACATGGAACATGCCCCAAGATAGATCACATACTGGGTCACAAAACAGCCCTCAATAAATATAAAAGAATTGAGATCAAACCATGCACACTTTCAGATCACTATGCTATGAAACTTGAAATCAACCACAGGAAAAAGTTTGGAAAACCTCCAAAGGCACGGAGGTTAAAGAACATCCTACTGAAGAATGAATGGGTCAACCAGTGAATTAAAGAAGAAATTAAAAAATATATGGAAACAAATGAAAATGAAAACACGACAATCCAAACGCTTTGGGATGCAGCAAAGGCAGTCCTAAGAGGAAAATACATTGCAATCCAGGCCTATCACAAGAAATAAGAAAAATCCCAAACACAAAATCTAACATAACACCTAAAGGAAGTAGAATCAGAACAACAAAAAAATTCCAAGGCCAGCAGAAGGAGAGAAATAATAAAGATCAGAGCAGAAATAAGCAATATAGAATAAAAAAAAAACCAGAACAGATCAATGAAACTAAAGAATTTTTTTTTGAAAACATAAACAAAATTGATAAACCCCTAGACAGACTTCTCAAAAAGAATAGAGAGAGGACCCAAATAAGTAAAATCATGAATGAAAGAGGACAGATCACAACCAACATCATAGAAATACAATCATCAAAGAATACTATGAAAAATTATATGCCAACAAACTGGACAACCTGGAAGAAATGGCCAAATTCCTAAGCACCCACACACTACTAAAACTCAAATGGGAAGAAATAGAAAATGTCAACAGACCCATAACCAGAGAAGAAATTGAATCAGTTACCAAAAATCTCCCAACAAAAGAGTCCTGAGCCAGATGGCTTCCCAGGGGAATTCTACCAGACATTTAAAGCAGAGATAATACCTATCCTTCTCAAGCATTCCAAAAAATAGCAGAAGGAAAACTTCTGGACTTGTTCTGTGAAGCCAAAATTACCTTGATTCCAAAACCAGACAGAGGCCCCACAAAAAAAGGAGAATTTTAGGCCAATATCCCTGATGAACATGAATGCAAAAATTCTCAACAAGATACTATCAAATCGAATTCAACAGCATATAAAAAGAATTATTCACCATGATCAAGTGGGATTCCTTCCTGGGATGCAGGGATGGTTCAATATTTGCAAATCAATGTGATACATCACATTAATAAAAGAAAAGATAAGAACCATACGATTCTGTCAAAAGATGCAGAAAAAGCATTTGACAAAACATAGCATCCTTTCTTAATAAAAACCCTCAGGAAAGTTGGGATAGAAGGAACATACTTAAACATCATATAAGCCATATATGAAAAGTCCACAGCTAATATCATCCTCAATGGGGAAAAACTTAGAGCTTTCCCCTGAGATCAGGAACACAACAGAGATTTCCACTTTCACCACTGTTGTTTAACACAGTGTTGAAAGTTTTAGAATCAGCAATCAGACAACAAAATGAAATAAAAGGCATCAAAATTAGCAAAGAAGAAGTCAAACTTTCACTTTTCACAGATGACATGATACTCTACATGGAAAGCCCGAAAGACCCCACCAAAAAGCTGCAGAAACTGATACATGAATTCAGCAAAGTCGCAGGATACAAAATCAATGTACAAAAATCAGCTGTATTTTACACACCAATAATGAGCAACAGAAAGAGAAATCAAGAAACTGATCCCATTTACAATTGCACCAAGAACCATAAAATACCTAGGGATAAACCTAACCAAAGATGTCAAAGATCTGTAGGCTGAAAACTATAGGAAACTTATGAAGGAAATTGAAGAAGACACAAAGAAATGGAAAAACATTCCATGGTCATGGATTGGAAGAATAAATACTGTGAAAATGTCAATACTACCCAAAGAAATCTACACATTCAATGCAACCCCAATCAAAATTGTGCTGGCATCCTTCCAAAAACTAGAAAAAACAATCCTAAAATTTGTATGGAACCACAAATGACCCCAAATAGTCAAACTAATATTGAAGAAGAAAACCAAAGTGGGGGGCACTGCGATCCCAGACTTTAGCCTCTACTACAAAGATTTAATCATCAAGACAGTATGGTATTGACACAAGAACAGACACATAGACCAATGGAACAGAATACAGAACCCAGAATTAGACCCATAAATGTATGGCCAACTAATCTTTGACAAAGCAGGAAAGAATATCTAATGGAAAAAACAGTCTCGTTCACAAATGGTGCTAGGAGAACTGGACAGCAACATGCAGAAGAATGAAACTAGACCACTTTCTCACACCATTCACAAAAACAAACTCAAAATAGATGAAGGACCTGAATATGAGACAGGAAACCATCAAAACCCTAGAAAAGAAAGCAGGAAAAAATCTCTATGACCTCAGGTATAGCAATTTCTTACTCAACACATCTCCAAAGGCAAGGGAATTAAAAGCAAAATGAGCTATTGGGGCCTCATCAAAATAAAAAGCTTCTGCACTGCAAAGGAAACAATCAACAAAACTAAAAGGCAACCAACAGAATGGAAAAAGATATTTGCAAATGACATATCCAACAAAGGGCTAGTATCCAGAATCTATAAAGAACTCACCAAATTCTACACCTGAAAAACAAATAATCCAGTGAAGAAATGGGCAGAAGACATTCATATACACTTCTGTAAAGAAAACATCCAGATGGCCCACAGGAACATGAAAAGATGCCCAACGTCACTCCTCATCAGGGAAATACAGATCAAAACCACACTGAGATATCACCTCATGCCAGTCAGAGTGGCTAAAATGAACAAATCAGGAGACTATAGATGCTGGAGACGATGTGGAAAAATGGGAACCCTCTTGCACTGTTGGTGGGAATGCAAACTGGTGCAGCCACTCTGGAAAACAGTGTGGAGGTTCCTCAAAAAATTAAAAATAGAACTACCCTACAATCCATCAATTGCACCGCTAGGAATTTATGCAAAGGATACAGGAGTGCTGATGCATAGGGGCACATGTACCCCAGTGTTTACTCTAACACTTTCAACAATAGCCAAAATATGGAAAGAGTCTAAATGTCCATCAACTGATGCATGGATAAAGAAGATATGGCTTATATATACAATGGAATACTACTTGGCAATGAGAAAGAATGAAATCATGCCATTTGCAGCAAGATGGATGGAACTGGAAGGTATTATGCTAAATGAAATAAGTCAGTCAGAGAAAGACAGATATCATATGTTTTCACTCATATGTGGAATTTGAGAAACTTAACAGAAGACCATGGGGGAAGCAAAGGGAAAAAAATTAGCTACAAACTGAGTGGGAGGGAGGCCAACCACAAGAGACTCTTAAATACAGAGAACAAATTGAGGGTGGATAGGGGTGGGGGTGGAGTTAGGAGAAAATGGGTGATGGGCATTGAGGAAGGCACTTGTTGGGATGAGCACTGGGTGTTATATGTAAACAATGAACCACAGGAATCTACCCCAAAAACCAAGAGCACATTTTACACAGTGTATATTAGCCAATTTGACAATGAATTATATTAAAAAAAAAAAAAAAACGGGCAAGATGGTGGCTTAGGAGGACGCTGGGCTCACCGCACGTCCTGCTGATCACTCAGATTCCATCTACACCTGCCTAAATAACCCAGAAAAACGCCAGAGGATTAGCAGAACGGAGTCGCCAGAGCCAAACGCAGACGAGAGGCCCACGGAAAAGGGTAGGAAGGGCGGCGAGGCGGTGCGCGCTCCACGGACTGGCGGGAGGGAGCCAAGCAGAGCCCCCGAGTGTGGCTTGCAAAAACGGAGGGGCCTGATGGACTGTGTTCCCACACAAGCGCGACTTAGCATCTGGGAGGTCATAAGTTAACAGCTCTGCCCGGAAAGCGGGAAGGCTGGAGGACAAAGAGAGGGAGAGCTGCTGAGCCCCCTGACAACAGAGCTCAGTTTGGTGGGGAACAAAGGCGCTCGCCAGCGCCATCTCCCCCGCCCATCCCCCAGCCAAAATCCCAAAGAGAACCAGTTCCTGCCAGGGAACTTGCTTGCTCCGCGCAAACACCCAACTCTGCGCTTCTGCGGAGCCAAACCTCCGGCAGCGGATCTGACTCCCTCCCACTGCCACAGGGCCCCTCCTGAAGTGGATCACCTAAGGAGAAGCGATCTAAGCCTGCCCCTCCTGCCCCTGTACACCTTGCCTACCCACCCCAGCTAATATGCCAGATCCCCAGCATCACAAGCCTGGCAGGGTGCAAGTAGCCCAGACGAGCCACACCACCCCACAGTGAATCCCGCCCCTAGGAGAGGGGAAGAGAAGGCACACACCAGTCTGACTGTGGCCCCAGCGGTGGGCTGGGGGCAGACATCAGGTCTGACTGCAGCCCTGCCCACCAACTCCAGTTATACACCACAGCACAGGGGAAGTGCCCTGCAGGTCCTCACCACGCCAGGGACTATCCAAAATGACCAAGCAGAAGAATTCCCCTCAGAAGAATCTCCAGGAAATAACAACAGCTAATGAGCTGATCAAAAAGGATTTAAAAAATATAACAGAAAGTGAATTTAGAATAATAGTCATAAAATTAATCGCTGGGCTTGAAAACAGTATACAGGACAGCAGAGAATCTCTTGCTACAGAGATCAAGGGACTAAGGAGGTCACGACGAGCTGAAAAACGCTTTAAACGAAATGCATAACTAAATGGAAACCACCACAGCTCGGCTTGAAGAGGCAGAGGAGAGAATAGGTGAACTAGAAGATAAAGTTATGGAAAAAGAGGAAGCTGAGAAAAAGAGAGATAAAAAAATCCAGGAGTATGAGGGGAAAATTAGAGAACTAAGTGATACACTAAAAAGAAATAATATACGCATAATTGGTATCCCAGAGGAGGAAGAGAGAGGGAAAGGTGCTGAAGGGGTACTTGAAGATATCATAGCTGAGAACTTCCCTGAACTGGGGAAGAAAAAAGGCATTGAAATCCAAGAGGCACAGAGAACTCCCTTCAGACGTAACTTGAATCGATCTTCTGCACGACATATCATAGTGAAACTGGCAAAATACAAGGATAAAGAGAAAATTCTGAAAGCAGCAAGGGATAAACGTGCCCTCACATATAAAGGGAGACCTATAAGACTCGTGACTGATCTCTCTTTTGAAACTTGGCAGGCCAGAAAGAATTGGCACGAGATTTTCAGGGTGCTAGACAGAAAAAATATGCAGCCGAGAATCCTTTATCCAGCAAGTCTGTCATTTAGAATAGAAGGAGAGATAAAGTTCTTCCCAAACAAACAAAAACTGAAGGAATTTGTCACCACTAAACCAGCCCTACAAGAGATCCTAAGGGGGATCCTGTGAGACAAAGTACCAGAGGCATCACTACAAGCATAAAACATACAGACATCACAATGACTCTAAATCAGAATGGATAAAAAAACAAGACCCATCTATTTGCTGTCTACAAGAGACTCATTTTAGACCTGAGGACACCTTTAGATTGAGAGTGAGGGGATGGAGAACTATTTATCATGTGACTGGAAGCCAAAAGAAAGCTGGAGTAGCCATACTTATATCAGACAAACTAGACTTTAAATTAAAGGCTGTAACAAGAGATGAAGAAGGACATTATATAATAGTTACAGGGTCTATCCATCAGGAAGAGCTAACAATTATAAATGTCTATGCGCCAAATACCGGAGCCCCCAAATATATAAAACAATTACTCATAAACATAAGCAACCTTATTGATAAGAATGTGGTAATTGCAGGGGACTTTAACACCCCACTTACAGAAATGGATAGATCATCTAGACACACGGTCAATAAAGAAACAAGGGCCCTGAATGAGACATTGGATCAGAAGGACTTGACAGATATATTTAGAACTCTGCATCCCAAAGCAACAGAATATACTTTCTTCTCGAGTGCACATGGAACATTCTCCAAGATAGATCATATACTGGGTCACAAAACAGCCCTTCATAAGTTTACAAGAATTGAAATTATACCATGCTTACTTTCAGACCACAATGCTATGAAGCTTGAAATCAACCACAGAAAAAAGTCTGGAAAACCTCCAAAAGCATGGAGGTTAAAGAACACCCTACTAATGAATGAGTGGGTCAACCAGGCAATTAGAGAAGAAATTAAAAAATATATGGAAACAAACGAAAATGAAAATACAACAATCCAAATGCTTTGGGACGCAGCAAAGGTAGTCCTGAGAGGAAAATACATTGCAATCCAGGCCTATCTCAAGAAACAACAAAAATCCCAAATACAAAATCTAACAGCACACCTAAAGGAAATCGAAGCAGAACAGCAAAGGCAGCCTAAACCCAGCAGAGGAAGAGAAATAATAAAGATCAGAGCAGAAATAAACAATATAGAATCTAAAAAAACTGTAGAGCAGATCAACGAAACCAAGAGTTGGTTTTTTGAAAAAATAAACAAAATTGACAAACCTCTAGCTAGGCTTCTCAAAAAGAAAAGGGAGATGACCCAAAGAGATAAAATCATGAATGAAAATGGAATGAATACAACCAATCCCTCAGAGATACAAACAATTATCAGGAAATACTATGAAAAAATATATGCCAACAAATTGGACAACCTGGAAGAAATGGACAAATTCCTGAACACCCACACTCTTCCAAAACTCAATCAGGAGGAAATAGAAAGCTTGAACAGACCCATAACCAGTGAAGAAATTGAATCGGTTATCAAAAATCTCCCAACAAATAAGAGTCCAGGACCAGATGGCTTCCCAGGGGAGTTCTACCAGACGTTTAAAACAGAGATAATACCTATCCTTCTCAAGCTATCCCAAGAAATAGAAAGGGAAGGAAAACTTCCAGACTCATTCTATGAAGCCAGTATTACTTTGATTCCTAAACCAGACAGAGACCCAGTAAAAAAAGAGAACTACAGGCCAATATCCCTGATGAATATGGATGCAAAAATTCTCAATAAGATACTAGCAAATCGAATTCAACGGCATATAAAAAGAATTATTCACCATGATCAAGTGGGATTCATTCCTGGGATGCAGGGCTGGTTCAACATTCGCAAATCAATCAACGTGATACATCACATTAACAACAAAAAAAGAGAAGAACCATATGATCCTGTCAATCGATGCAGAAAAGGCCTTCGACAAAATCCAGCACCCTTTCTTAATAAAAACCCTTGAGAAAGTCGGGATAGAAGGAACATACTTAAAGATCATAAAAGCCATTTATGAAAAGCCCACAGCTAACATCATCCTCAATGGGGAAAAACTGAGAGCTTTTTCCCTGAGATCAGGAACACGACAAGGATGCCCACTCTCACCGCTGCTGTTTAACATAGTGCTGGAAGTTCTAGCATCAGCAATCAGACAACAAAAGGAAATCAAAGGCATCAAAGTTGGCAAAGATGAAGTCAAGCTTTCGCTTTTTGCAGATGACATGATATTATACATGGAAAATCCGATAGACTCCACCAAAAGTCTGCTAGAACTGATACATGAATTCAGCAAAGTTGCAGGATACAAAATCAATGTACAGAAATCAGTTGCATTCTTATACACTAACAATGAAGCAACAGAAAGACAAAGAAACTGATCCCATTCACAATTGCACCAAGAAGCATAAAATACCTAGGAATAAATCTAACCAAAGATGTAAAGGATCTGTATGCTGAAAACTATAGAAAGCTTATGAAGGAAATTGAAGAAGATCTAAAGAAATGGAAAGACATTCCCTGCTCATGGATTGGAAAAATAAATATTGTCAAAATGTCAATACTACCCAAAGCTATCTACACATTCAATGCAATCCCAATCAAAATGGCACCAGCATTCTTCTCGAAACTAGAACAAGCAATCCTAAAATTCATATGGAACCACAAAAGGCCCCGAATAGCCAAAGGAATTTTGAAGAAGAAGACCAAAGCAGGAGGCATCACAATCCCAGACTTTAGCCTCTACTACAAAGCTGTCATCATCAAGACAGCATGGTATTGGCACAAAAACAGACACAGAGACCAATGGAATAGAATAGAAACCCCAGAACTAGACCCACAAACGTATGGCCAACTCATCTTTGACAAAGCAGGAAAGAACATCCAATGGAAAAAAGACAGCCTCTTTAACAAATGGTGCT
The DNA here is from genome assembly GCF_022837055.1 of Prionailurus viverrinus. Classification (NCBI taxonomy): domain Eukaryota; kingdom Metazoa; phylum Chordata; class Mammalia; order Carnivora; family Felidae; genus Prionailurus; species Prionailurus viverrinus. The sequence continues at coordinate 188,533,507 of NC_062561.1, read as the reverse complement.
GGGAGAACTGGACAGCAACATGCAGAAGGTTGAAACTAGACCACTTTCTCACACCATTCACAAAAATAAACTCAAAATGGATAAAGGACCTAAATGTGAGACAGGAAACCATCAAAACCTTAGAGGAGAAAGCAGGAAAAGACCTCTCTGACCTCAGCCGTAGCAATCTCTTACTCGACACATCCCCAAAGGCAAGGGAATTAAAAGCAAAAGTGAATTACTGGGACCTTATGAAGATAAAAAGCTTCTGCACAGCAAAGGAAACAACCAACAAAACTAAAAGGCAACCAACGGAATGGGAAAAGATATTCGCAAATGACATATCGGACAAAGGGCTAGTATCCAAAATCTATAAAGAGCTCACCAAACTCCACACCCGGAAAACAAATAACCCAGTGAAGAAATGGGCAGAAAACATGAATAGACACTTCTCTAAAGAAGACATCCGGATGGCCAACAGGTACATGAAAAGATGTTCAGCGTCGCTCCTTATCAGGGAAATACAAATCAAAACCACACTCAGGTATCACCTCACGCCAGTCAGAGTGGCCAAAATGAACAAATCAGGAGACTATAGATGCTGGAGAGGATGTGGAGAAATGGGAACCCTCTTGCACTGTTGGTGGGAATGCAAATTGGTGCAGCCGCTCTTGAAAGCAGTGTGGAGGTTCCTCAGAAAATTAAAAATAGACCTACCCTATGACCCAGCAATAGCACTGCTAGGAATTTATCCAAGGGATACAGGAGTACTGATGCATAGGGCCACTTGTACCCCAATGTTCATAGCAGCACTCTCAACAAGAGCCAAATTATGGAAAGAGCCTAAATGTCCATCAACTGATGAATGGATAAAGAAATTGTGGTTTATGTACACAATGGAATATTACGTGGCAATGAGAAAAAATGAAATATGGCCTTTTGTAGCAACGTGGATGGAACTGGAGAGTGTGATGCTAAGTGAAATAAGCCATACAGAGAAAGACAGATACCATATGGTTTCACTCTTATGTGGATCCTGAGAAACTTAACAGGAACCCATGGGGGAGGGGAAGGAAAAAAAAAAAGAGGTTAGAATGGGAGAGAGCCAAAGCATAAGAGACTCTTAAAAACTGAGAACAAACTGAGGGTTGATGGGGGGTGGGAGGGAGGAGAGGGTGGGTAATGGGTATTGAGGAGGGCACCTTTTGGGATGAGCACTGGGTGTTGTATGGAAACCAATTTGTCAATAAATTTCATTAAAAAAAAAAAACGAAGGATAAGAAAATGTTCTGTGTCCTAATGTAACACCATCTACAAGAAAAAATAATTGAAAAAACATTAAGGCACAAAACATTTGGGATCCAAAAAAAAAGTGTGGGCATCCACACGTATATGTGAATGGACACAGACTCTCACTGGAAGGATACACACACACAAAATGGTTATATTAGGGGAAGAGAGCAGAGAGGTTGAGGACAGCTATGGGGAAAGCTTAATTATCACTGAATAGTCATAATGCAATAAACATGTTTTTCATGTGAATGAATTACCTGTTTAAAATAAACATGTAATTTTTAGACAATAATAAATTGTTCCTTATAAAGCAGAGAGCCTCAGTTGGAAACTACATCTGCACTTTTCCCTACCTCTCATGTCTGATCAGGAAGAAGATTTAAAAGCATTTTTTTTTCTTCCATAGTGAAGCCCCACAGTTTTGAGCTGGGAGAAGTCTGCTCCAATCCTGCAATATTCTTTCTTAAGTGACTTGATGAAACTAAGTAAGAAGAAGGAATTGGTAAAACTCCTACTCATTCAACATTTCTCCTAACATTTATCATAGGGTGAGGAAGAGAATGACAGCCAGTTTCTTCCTTTTTTAAGTGGTTAGACAGGAGAAGCTTCACACTGTATCTCCAACCAGCCCACTGGACTGTCCACTAGGGAGTCATGGATCATAGGAAGCCACAGTTGAAAGGGTGTTAGCTTGGTAGTTTCCAGTGTGGGGGTGACTCCAGGGGAGGGCAAGACAATCCATGGTGGTATGGATTCACAATCACTATTAAAAGTAAGCTTAACTTATATTTAATTATAGATTAAGATGTACTTTATAAATACATATACATATAGTAAGGGTTTATTCTGAGTTTTTGCTAACTCAGGGGTTCATGGTCAAAAGATTTTGAGGACCACTCTGTAGAGTAATTCTAGAGATGGCAAAAGGCTTAGTAACCATTACATCAGCTTTAAATTCAAAATCCAAGCACTCTCCCTTATCAGCTAGATCATCTTGAATAAATGACTGCCTCTCTATGCCTGCTTCCTCATTTGTAAAAATGGGATAATAACAGTACATATCTTAAGAGGTCATGGTGGAGATTAAATGGGATAAGGCATTTATGGCAGGCTGCTTGTAAAAGGGCTCCCAGTGATTCCCACTTCCTAGTATTCACACCCTTCCCTTGAGTGGACACAGTGGCTTGTATCTAATGAGTACAACAGGCGAAGGTGATGGCATAGTATTTCTCTAACTAGGTTGAAAAATACTGTGACTTCACTGTTCCTAACATTCTCTCTCACTCTTGCATCGTTGCCCTATGGTGAGGCCAAGAGCCTTCAAGGAATTCAATGCTACCAATAACCACATAAGTGATCTTGAATCTTTCCCCAACTTAGCCTTTGAATGAGACTGTAGCCTCTGCTGATACCTTGATTGTATCCTCATAGGAAACCCTGAGACAGAGAACCCAGGAAAGCAGCTCAAAGAGTCCTGATGCTCAGAAACTATACGATAATAAATGTTATTCTCCTAAGCTACCAAAGTTTGGGGTAATTTGTTACTCAGCAATAGATAACTAAGACAGCATACAAGAAGCTTGACAATGAATGGCGGGTAAAGATTTAGTAAATGTTAGTATGAAACATTATATGGCTGATGTATGGCTATGTTCATACCCAGAGCAGATATCACTGATTGATCCCGTTTTTTTCTCCCCTGGTTAACCCAGATGCAGCCTCAGAATCCTTTTTAATACAGAACTCCAGGAAGCTCTCAATTGCTCATATGAAACTTACTTGCCAACTCTGATCCAGTCAATACTTCTTATCTCTTCAAGTTTCTCACGTGTAATTTTCCTTTAATGGGAGACCAAGACTTTCTTTCATCTTGAGAGATAGGACTACAAATTGTTAGAACAAATCTGTGAAAATAATAAATGGCTAGCATTGTGTGTTATTCCAAGAATAGATTTTGCTTGAAGTAAGATTTAGAGTCAGAGAGTCCTGGAAACCATAAGAGATAAGAGATAAGTTCATAAGGAGAGTCTGAGAGCACCAAAGATCACTTTCTTTTTTTCACCCCTCATTAAAAAAAATGTTTTTTTATTTTTGAGAGAAAGAGAGAGAGAGAAAGAGAGCGAGCATGCAGGAGAGGGTCAGAGAGAGAGAGAGAGAGAGAGAGAGAGAGAGGGAGGGAGAGAGGGAGACACAGAATCTGAAGCGGGCTCCTTGCTCTGAGCTATCAGCACAGAGCCTGATGCGGGCTGAAACTCATGAACAATGAGATCAGACCTGAGCTGAAGTCGGATGCTTAACCGACTGAGCCACCCAGGCGTCCCTCTTACCCCTCATTTTTAGCCATGATTTGGTCTTTTTGTAGGACTATTATTTAGAACAAATGAGAGAATGGGGAGTAAATTGCTTTGAAAATAATGAAATGCTCTCAGGACTAAGTAGTTTTTTTTTTTAATAGAGAAAATATCTTTTAAATTAGTATGAAAGATTTTTCTTGCCTAACATAATGGTGTGAGTTATTGAAGTAATGCACTTTTAGTTATTCCATACTTTACACATGCTTCATTTTGTTGCCTAAAACAGGGAGATATTTTGGAAACAGAGAGATATCAGGGAGAACGGACCCAAGAGACTGTCCTTTAGATCTATAAGGTGCATACCAAATACCCAAGTGTCTTGAGAAATGTATAATATGACATTACATCTGAGATAAGGTTTGGGATTCTGGATTTTTAAGAAGCTAGTAGGGGATGCTTATGCTGTTGGTCTCCAGACTTCACTTTGAAAAGCCAAAGAGCAATCTCTCTTTTTCTTCAAGGATAGTTGAAGTACTTTGAGGGTTAATACTACTCTCAAGTCCAGGAATCTATGGAGTTGTCAGTTGGCTGATGGGTTTAGGGTGTCTCTGTTTAGCTTGCTCTTTGGCTGGGCACAGAAGAGCAGACAAATGTTAAGTGAGTTAGGAAGCATGAAAACTACCTCACTGCTCTGGGAAGGATGACAAGACTTCAAGAAGCTTAGATAAAACCCTGAATGATGTGACAGGAAACATTTTTGGAAAGAGAAAAGGCAAATAAGTATCATTTATGGAAAGAAAAAAAATCTCTTTCCAGTGTGTTTTGGGGCAAGTCAAACTGGCACATTATAGAATGTTGCAATGGCTAGAATTTAGTATAAATTCACATCTCTAAGTCCATTTCTCCCTTGATTTTCATAATCTCACAGAAACTCACCTTGTTTAGAAAGGGAAGTAAGAGGTAAAAATAAATCAAATGCTGGTCATGAAAATAGGTTGACCCTACTAAGGTCAGTGGTTGAGTGATTTACATTAAAGATAAATCTTGACTGATAGGGATGACTCATGTGTAACAACTTGTTTTATACACTATTTCCTGAGACAGAATCATCTTTTGCCCTAATATAGTGGATGCATCTGCAGTTGTATGGCTTTCCATTTCCACTGTTATGGGATAGAGAGTATATAGACAAAAGTCATATTGGGCATTGGGTAGAAGATTGGGAAGAGAATAGAGTCCCTAGCATTTCACTCTTTAGGAGCTTCCTTCCACATCTCTTCCATCATGAAATATTTTCTATGTAATTAACTTACTCTTTAACCCCCCTCCCCCAAACACATCCACACACAATAAATGTCAGGCATTCAGCACATATTAGTGAACAACAAAAGAAAACCAGACCCAGCTTCTACCCATGGGGACTTTACAGTCTAGACAAAAGATTGATACATACTACTCAAGTAAACATAAACATAAGTATGATGGCCTGTAACAGTACTTCCCTTATTGTTTCATTATAGCAAAAGATAAAAATGTGGCATTAAAAACGTTCATAGTTCATGCATTTTTGTCTCCATTTTATTCCCCCTGTCATTTCACCTCTCCCTTCTGTAGGGGCTCAAGGCTTTACTGGCATACCCAGAACCCCCCAGAGGGCCCGTGATCTGATAGACCATATCCAGGGCCAAGATTCTAGCCCTTTATGACTCTCCCTTTAACACAGCTGGTTAAGCTTTCACTAACTCAGCAATCATCCTTCTAGGAACTTGACTCAAAAGATAACCATATGTATGGAGAAAGATCCCTGTGCATAAAAATATTTGGTGTAATTTAAAACAGTAACACTAGAAACTAGCAATGACTAATATACTTGGATAGGGAATTGAGTAAATAAATTGCCATTCATTCCGGAGATGTAATACTAATTAATGGTAAAAAAAAATTATGTGTATACAAATACACATATACTGCAATGTAAAGATGTCTGTAATATATTGTAAGTTTAAAAAACAGGTTACAGAAGAGCTTTTATTAAAAGGAATTCACTTAAGGCGTGCCTGGGTGGCTCAGTCGGTTAAATGTCTGAATCTGGCTCAGGTCTTGAGCTCGCAGTCTATGAGTTTAAGCTCTGCATCAGGCTCTGTACTGACAGTTTGGAACCTGGAGCCTGCTTTGGATTCTGTCTCTCTCTGTCTCTCTCTCTGCCCTTCCCCTGCTTTCTGTCTCTGTCTCTCTCAAAAATAAATAAACATTAAGAAAAAAATTTAAAAGGAATTCACTTATGTAACACTGTACATACGTGTGTTGTGTTTACACATAATCTTTGATATATAGATACATATACATATATTTATACATGTATACCTCATTTTACTACTTTCATTTTATTGTGTTTTGCTAATATTGTGGTTTTTATAAATTAAACTTTTGTGACAACCCTGGGTTTCTGAGCAAGTCTACTGGTGCCATTTTCCCAAGAGCATTTGCGTACTTCATGTATATATGTGTCACATTTTGGTAATTCAAGCAGTATTTCACACTTTTTCATTGTTATTATATTTGTTATGGCTATCTGTGAACAGTAATCATTGATGTTACTATTGTGTCCCAAACCATACTCCAATAAAATGTCGAACAATCAATAAATGTTGTGTGTATTCTGACTCGTCCACTGACTGTTCCTTCGTCTCTCTCCCTGTCCGCAGGCCTCCCTGTTCCCTGAGATACAACAGTATTGAAATTAGGTCAGTTAATAACCCCACAGTGGCATCTTAGTTTTCAAGTGAAAGGAAGAGCCATGTCTTTCACTTTAAGTCAGAAGCTAAAACTGAGTAAGCTCAGTGAAGGAGGCATGTGAAAAGCCAAGACAGGTTGAAGGTTAGGCCTTTTGCACCAGTCAAATTTCATATACAAAGAAAAAGTTCTTGAAAGAAATTAAATACATGTGAACACATGATTTAGAATGATAAGAAAGTACAAGAGCTTTATTGCTGATATGGAGAAATTTTAGTGGTCTGGACAGAAGATCAAGCCAGCCACAAAATTCCATTATGTCAAAGTTTAATCCAGAGTAAAGCCCTAACTCTCTTCATTTCCAAGAAGGTTGAGAGAGGTGAGGAAGCTGCAGAAGTTTGAAGCTGGTAGAGGTTGGTTCATGAAGTTTAAGGAAAGAAGCCATCTCCATGAGATAAAAGTCAAGGTGAAGCAGCAAGTGCTGATGTAGAAGCTGCAGCAAGTTATCTAGATGATCTAAGGTAATTAATACAGATGGCTGCACTAAAAAACAAAACAAAAGAGATTTTCAATGTACACAAAACAGCCCTTTGTTAGAAGAAGATTCTATTTCTAACTTTCATAGTTAGAGAGGAGAAGTCAATGCCTGGCTTTAAAGCTTAGAAGAACAGGGTGATTCTTTTGTTTAAAGACTAGTGCAGCTGGTAACTTTAAGTTGAAGCCAATGCTCGTTTACCATTCTGAAAATCCTAGGCTCCTTAAGAATTATGCACGATCTACTTTGCTTGTGCTGTATAAATGGAACAAGAACAAGAACAAAAAGCCTGAATGACAGCTCGTCTGTTTACGACATGCTTTGCTGAATATTTTAAACCTACTGTTACAACCTATTGCTCAGAAAAAAAATATTCTTTTCAAAATATTGCTCATTGACAATGAATGCATTTAAGAGCTCTGGTGGAGATGTATGAGATTTATGCTATGTGCATGCCTGCTAACACAACATCCATTCCATTGCCCAAGTAATTTTTACTTTCAAATCTTATTATTTAAGAAATACATTTTATAAGCCTATAGCTGTCATTGATAGTGAGTCCTCTGATAATCTAGGCAAAGTAAATTGAAAACCTCTGGCATGGATTCACCATTCTAGACACCATTAAAAATATGACTCATGGGAAGAGGTCAAAATATCAACTTGAATAGGAGTTTGAAAGAAGTTGATTCCAACCCTCATGGCTGACTTTGAGGGGTTCAAGACTTCAGTGGAGAAATTAACTGCAGATGTGGTAGAAACAACAAGAGAACTAGAATTAGAAGTGGAGCCTGAAGATGTGACTGAATTGCTGCAATCTCATGATAAAACGTGAATGGATGAGTAGTTGCTTTTTATGGATAAGCAAAGAAAGTGGTTTCTTAAGATGGAATCTATTCCTGGTGAAGATGTGGTGAAGATTGTTGAAATGACAACAAATGATTTAGAATATTTACATAAACTTCATTGATAAAGCAGCAGCAGGGTTTGAGAGGACCGGTTTCAAATTTGAAAAAAGTTCTACTGTGGGTAAAATGCTATCAAAGAGAAACACATGCTACAGAGAAACTGTGAAAAGAAGAGTCAATTGAAGAGGCAAACTTTATTGTTATCTTATTTTCAGAAATTGCCACAGCCACCCAACTTTCAGCAACCACCACCCTGATCAGTCAGCAGCCACCAACATCAAGGCAAGACCTTCCACAAGCAAAAAGATTACAATTCTTTGAAAGCTCAGTGATGGCTAGCACTTTTTAGCAATAAAGTATTTTAAATTAAGGTGTGTACATTGTTTTTTTTTTTTTTAGACATAGTGCTATTTCACATTTAAACAGACTATAGTGTAGTGTAAACATAACTTTTATATGCACTGGGAAACCAAGTCATTTGACTTGTTTTATTGTGGTATTTGCTTTATTGTGGTGGTCTGGAACTAAACCCCCAGTTTAGTTATTGTGGTGGTCTGGAACTAAACCCCCATCTCTGAGTTATGCTTGTATACATGGTTTGTAATTTATCTCCAGGAGCACTTCTCTGGATGCACATCTGTATCCTGTGTCTCAGTCATCACTGGGGCTAACTAATGAACTCAAATTGAGGAGCCTATAACAGTATAACTTGGCCAGATAGCATATTTTTACTATAGCTGAGACCTTCAAAGCCCAAGTCAGGGGTTTTTGTGGATACTTTAGGTAGATTGCTAATAGATTTGGGGGCAAGAAGATCTTTTTGCATCTCCTCAATCACTTCATATAAAATTTAAATATAAGAATACACATAGCTCACAGGTGACTAAAAGCAGAATGGAGACATCTGAGGAAATGTTACCTTCTTTTGGCTAAACAAAACAAGAGCTACACCTGAATGTTAGTCAACATACAGAATAGTGAATGTGGGAGTTATTTTAATAGAATTATCTCTTATTGATAATTTTCAGACATAAAGTCAAATTCTTTAACAAATTTTTGGTTTTAGCTTTTCCTGTCAATTTCTTTTTATACAGGTGGAAGATTTTATTAAGCCTCAGTATCTACAGAGTTGTTCATGTCTTTGTGAATATCCCAAATTAAAAAGTCAAATTAGCAATGCATATTTAATACTACTTTGTAGTTTTGTTTTTTTTTTAAGTTGGCAGCAATGCTTAGTTTTTGAGGAGGAGTTTATAATTATGCAAATTGGAGAAACAGTCTGCATATGGTATAATAATGCCTTGGGTTTTATATCCAGAGTAAAAAATATTTCTAATATTTCTTCAATTTATCAGTGACTTTGGGGGAGGTTAGCCAAGGCTGGGTGCCTGCTTTTTCTCCAGTAGTGAAGTATATGACACCTTAGAACTTAGGTACCTATGCAAACTTTCATCTTGCAGGAAATATCACTAAGATTTGCCTAGTATTGCCTTATAGCAGATAGCATTGATTGTTTTTACAATAACTTTTCATCCTTCATTTATCCTTTTAAACAAGACATTAATTATGTTCAGATATTCTCTCTTCTATGTGACCGTGTACTTCAAGGGATATAGGTCCTATCCCTAGCCTCAGGAAGGGACACATGATTTGGTTTAATCCAATCTAACTGGTCCCATCTGCTTTGCAAGGTATTGATTCAAGCAGGGTATTTGTTCATTGGCTTCTGGCCAATGAACATGAGTAAAAGCCTATTGAGGGATTTCTGGAAAGGCTGATAAAAAGAAATAAATGAAAGAGACAGCCCACTGAAGAGTTTAAAATCCAAATTATGATGACACTTTTGAGCTACTCAATTAACCAACTATGGACCTATCCTACTTTAGGACTTCTTGTTCTGAGTGCTAATAACATTTTTCTTTGCTTTACTTTTTATTATTTAAGCCATCTTGAGTCTGTATTTTCTGTTATTTGCAGCCATGAACACACCTTGGGTGGTCTGCAGGTTGACAGTTCCTATATTGCTCTGTGGTGTGTGTGTGTGTGTGTGTGTGTGTGTGTGTAAGTGATGAGGGGAAAGAAATGTAAGCCATATACCTGGCATTCGATTTAACAATGAAGCCAGTTGATGTTTGTTTAAATGAATTGGAGGAAGGAATGGTAGTTTAATAAAGCTCATTTTGGTACCAGAGAGCAGTCCATATTCTATAACTAATAAACAACAGAAAAAACTACTCACTATTCACACTGTTGTCATTGAAACAAGTGTCACCAGTTCCAATCCTTTTATCAAGGCAAGGCTGCAAGAAACAGAGAGAAAATATATACAAAATATACAATCTCATTTTGGCATCAGGCAGTAATCAAGGATTTTGCCTTCTTCTCTCCAGGTGCATGGTTCCAGCTTTAAACAAACTCCACAGATCTGGATACTTTCCCAGGAAGTTGTTTCAATAAGAACAGTTTATTCCTATCAGGGAATCAAGTCTACCACTGTATCTGCTATGGTCTGGAATGTACATCATGTTCCCAGAGACTCCAGCTAAATGCCTAATTGTTTCATAAAATGTGTACTGGCCCAGCCACTCAGTGCATTTCATCTCCTTTGCCACATCAACTGGTTCATAAATGAGCATAAGACCTGCAGCAGGCCAATGAAAGCCAGTCCCAAAACTCAAGTGGACAATGTAGGGGAAGAGAAGATCTCTTTTGACTGTACTTAGAAAGGTGAGGAAGCACCTGGAGCTGCTGGCTCCAATGAGAAAAATGAAGTCTGCAGTTCTGAGTGATGGATACCAAGCCCTGATATTGTGTGGGCAACTGGATCCAGCTATGATTTAGATGCTTGAACTTTCCAGTTGTGTGAACTAATACATGCATGCTTTTGATTAAGCTCACTGGGTTTTCTGTTTCTCCTAATCAAGAATCTTCACTAATACAGGAAGGTAGGTCAGGAATACCTCATTCTCACTTTACAAAGTATGAAATGGAAGCTTGGAAAAATGTTAAGTTGGGGAGGTCCACGACCTCTAAAATTCAAGGGCTCCTTCCATTGTAGGCTCCACTCCACTTATTCAGTGAGTCATTACAGTAAAATGGGAAGAATTTTCACATTCAATGCTATCTTTAATGATTTTAACATTTCTGCTTTTGAGAAAATGGATGAATCTCCCACAGGGCTACCAAGGGAGATAATCTATATTAACTTAGCAAAGTAAAGATGGTTATACACATACAGTATAAAAGGCTATGGTAGGTGTTTTGGATTTGTGCAGATCTTCTCCCCCAAGGATCTGTCCAGGCTGCTCTGGATAGGCTCTGATGGCTCTGATTGAAGCCCACTCTCCCCAGGGAACTGCTGCACTGAGTCTATGGACCATCTCTGTTTCCTCAGTCATCCTCATGCCAGCCTTATCTACTGGTCTGTAGCTGGACTGGTTTCAAACTCTCCACTCAGCAGACTGACCTGTGCAGTGCCCTGTCCATCTGCACTGAGTCACTTAGCAGAGATCACAAAGAGGAAGCCCACAACCCAATCCCACTCCTCCATGTGTTTTGTTTGATTCACATTTTTTTGATCTACATTTAAACATTGAAAAAGCTTACAAAAAAAATAAGGTTTCAAGCTTCACTTGAACAAAATCAGGGGCACCTGGGTGACTTAGACGGTTAAGCGTCTGATTTTGACTCAGGTCATGATCTCACGGTTCAGGGATTTGAGCCCTGCATTGGACTGGAGGCTGACAGCTCAGAGCCTGGAGCTGCTTAGGATTCTGTGTCTCCCTCTCTGTCTGTGCCTCCCCCGCTCGTGCTCGGTCTTTCTCTCACACTCTCTCTCTTTCAAAAATAAACATTAAAATTTTTTTTTAAAAAATCAAAAAGACTGTCAACTGTGTGCATTGCCACAGGGTGACACGGGCCAAATCTGAGTGGTATCTGAGTCCTTTAGATGTATTTCCTTCCTTCACTCTATTCCCCATCTGGTCTCCTTTTCTCATTTCTGCCAACAACCTGGCTACAGTAAACATAGACATTTTCAACCCTTGTCCTAACTTTCCTTTGACCTATTTGGGGCTAACCCAACTGAGATGCCACCTTGCCCTCCAGTGGCCATGTCTGGAAGTATCCTGTTTCCAGCCAGGTTCCCACCTCAGGCTCCAGTCCTTCCAGAAATAAAATCACATCATGTGCGATTTCATTTTATTATATCCTTATTCTTGATGCATCCTCCAAATCCTCTGTAAAAATAGGACTTATTTATTTGAATCAGAAATTCAAATTTTCTAAAAGCTCTTTTGAAAATAAAGCTGCCCTGTGTCCTGCAGGAGAGAGGGACTTGAGGGAGGCTTTATGGCATAATCAGCTAGGCACAAGATGAGAATTCAGAAGAGTTTGTGACTTGGTGAACTTTCATAAATGATTTCCTTCTCCCACCTCAGTTTTTCCATCTATCAAGAGAAGAAGTTGACCTAGATTAGAAGTTGTAAACTGGTGGCCTACAAGATGTATCCAGCCAATAGATAGTAATTTTTTCCGTTGCAACAGCTACAAAGGATATTTTGAATAAGAATCCAGACTTAGAAAAGAATACGGACTTGTCAGATCTAGCGACCCTTGACAGTGAGCCAGCATTCCCACATGACACTGGCGGTTGGATGGGTTCATCCCAGTCTTCACCCACTTCCTAGTGGACACATCCGCATATCCTGACCAGTTGCTTCAGTCATTTACATCCCTGCCTGCTCTTGTAGGCATTTGTTCTTGCCACCCTTGGATAACATGACCTCTGAGAACACATTGTCAGTCCCAATTCTGTGAATTGAGACCAGTGATCTGAGAGTTGGAGACCATGTGGAGAAGAGAAAAATGTGAACAAAAAGACCTCACTGTGCCATTTCAGTAAACCTCAATGAATCACTCCTCCTCTCCACTTGGCCCAGAGTTGAAACAGCAAGACGCCCAGGCCTTTGTGAAGGTCCCACTACATGGTTAAACCTGAAAAGGCAACAGCTTGGTTTTGAAAGTAGCAAGAAATATTCTTCCGTTGGGGTTGCTAGCTGATTCTCTAAGTAATTTGCAATTCAAGTGTCTCTTTGTTTTGTATGAAAATTTGCTGCTATTTGGAAAGTGGGGAAGAGCTAAATTGCATCCTGCTGGTTTTACTTTGACTGTATCAAAAAAGAAACTGTTAATCTGGTTCCATAATTAACTTTCCTGTTCTAAAAAGGCCCTGGGAGAGAGTCCAGAGAGTGGCTGTCAACTCCCTGCTTCTCTCCTCAATAACTCCTTTCAAGAGGATGCCCTGAAAAGGAGGATGGATCCAGGTGGACATTGGTCTTGATTTTCTCTTTCTTGGATTTTTCTTCCCCTTTCTTCCCAATCCAACCAACATTTATTGAGCCCTTACTGTGGGTCAGGCGCTATGTGACCAGAGTGGTTACGAAAATAAATAAATTCCTGTGGAGCTGCCAGAGAACATAAGTTTCCTTCCATCCATCCATCCATCCATCCATCCATCCATCCATCTGTTCAAGATGTGTTAGTTTCCTTTTTTATATGCTAGACACTGTGCTAGGCATTGGTATGTGATAAATGCAACAATGACTTAATCAGCATCCAAGAATTCTAAAATGAAGAGATGACTTCTGATTGAGGCCATAATAGGTGGCTTCATGGAGAAGATATTGGTTTTGATCCCTGTGATATCTGCATATGTACATGTGTGTGCACATATACTCACATGTGTGCATAAAATGCTAAAGGGACAGGGTAACTGACACAAGCAATGGCAGATAGGAGCCTGGAAATAAAGTTTGACAATCAAGGGGAGACCACTTTGGCATTACCAGGGGGTTTGGACTAACATTAAGAGAAAATGCCCATTGACTGTCAGGAACTTTACTAAGCACTATTTATCTATTATCTCAATGAAACCTCACAATGCCAAGTAGTAATTATTGGTTATATGCTACAGACTGGATACAGACTTAGGTAAGTCTGAGTTCCCAGGGAACACACTGGTAGGATAAATGGCAGAGGTGGGACCTGGATCCACATGTGACTTTAGAGCATAAGCTTTTAAGCATAGGCCACATTGACTACTGGGAAAAAAAGATTGAAGAGGGACTTGGATGTCTACCAATTAATCAATAATGCATTCATTCATTTATTCATGTAATATGTATTTGTTACTACCTATGAAAAGCAGGACTCTGAGAGCTTGGGAGTAAAGAAAAAAGGACAGATGAGGTCATTGTCCACTTGGAGCTTACATTCCATTGACCTCACACTGAAGTGCCTCTTTCCTCCAAGTGCATCAGGGACAAAGTACAAAAATCAAACCATAGTGTTTTTTACAAAAAATTTTTTAATGTTTATTTTGAGAGAGAGAGAGGGAGAGAGAGAAAAGAGATAGGGAGGAAGTGGGGGAGGGGCAGAGAGAGAGGGAGACACAGAATCCAAAGCAAGTTCTAGGCTCTGAGCTGTCAACACAGAGCCCAACATGGGACTTGAACTCGTGAACCACAAGACCATGATCTGAGCCAAAGTTGGATGTTTAACCGACTGAGCCACCCAGGCACCCCAAACCATAATGAGTTTTTAAGGAGAGCATTACCAATCAGAAGACTTCTTCAGCTCCATCCAGATAATTTAGATGGTACTCCATCTCCTCATTTTCTTGGAGGAGCATCTATTCCCTTCTTTCTCTTCTCTCTGAAATTACTTCCTTGGGTAGAATACATCCATTTTCCAATCCTATCCTCAAATCTGACCTGAAACAATCTGTAAGGAACTTACAACCTTTGCAACCTACTCAGTAGACCTAAGTAATTTTTCAGAGTTTCCCAGGCTCTTTCAGCTGCAGACTTTAAGGAAGGTTTGAGACAGATACTAGTATTAGCTCTGGTCCCAACCCCACACTTCTTGGAAAAAACTCCCAGTATTCACCAAATTTGGCCTGCAATCTGGCCCATCAAAAACCTACTATATGTTTCTATGAAGCTGACACATCGCCCAATTTTCTTTGGAGTTTGGGCAAATACACTGTATTATTCCTGAGAATTGGAGGAGACCAGGATACCTGATTAGGTCAAGGCTACCAAGGACTCCAAGCATCCAGTATAGATGACCTCTTAGGTAATAACACCTGTTAAGTGAGGAGGACAGCTGAAACAAGATATTAAATTGATAGGAGAAGAAAGGTACACTGAGGGAACTTCATGTTCTCAGACTATGACTGATATCCAAAAATGTGCATGCTCTTTGGGAGCCTGTTGCCTGTCAATTTGTTACCTTACAAAAGGAGCTTTGAAGATGAAATTTAAGGTTACAGACCTTAAGACAGGGAGGTTATCCTGGATCATTTTGGTAGGCTGTAAATGTGGAAAATGCAGGCAGAGATATGCAGTGTTGGAAAAAGACTTAGGAGAGATTTGAAATGTGAGATGGATTGATCCACTATTGCTGGTTTAACGATGGAGGAAGGGGACCATGAACCAAGGAATGTGGATAGCCTCTAGAAACTGGAAATAGTCTTTAGCCAAAAACTAGCAAAGAAATGGGAGCTCTTAGTCTTATATCTGCAAGGAACTAAATTCATCCAACAACCGGAATGAGAAAGAAGACGGATTTTCCCCAAGAACCTCCTGGGAGGGACATCCCTTGTTGACACCTTGATTTTAGTGCAGTGAGACCTATGTTGGATTTCTGACTTAGAAAACTGTAATATGAATAATGTGTTGCTTTAACCCTCCAAGTTTGTGGTAATGTGTATGGTAGCAATAGGGCACTAATGTCCTTTTGATTTACCCCCCATCCATTGTTAAGTTTGATTTAGTACCAGGTGGGGCATGTAAGCTACTTGTGCTGAGGACTTGGTGTGATTGAATGTGACATAAAACTCCAAATAGCAGTGGCTTAAACATTTTTGTTTGTTTTTGTTTTAAAGAAGTCTGGAGGTAGGCACTTCATGGCTTTCTACTCAGGGATTTTATAGAGTAATCAGGAAAGCCAGGCTAATTTTAACTTTCTGTTCTGCCACTTTCAAGGTTAGCTCTCATTCTTCTGACTCAATATGGATACCAGAGCTCTAGTTATCACATTTGAATTGCAGGTAGAAGGATGGAGAGCGTGCAAAGGAAAACTATTTCTTCACAAATACTTCTCAGAGGTTGTATACAATGCCTCCACTTATATCTCATTGGCCCAAAATTAGTCACATGATCACATATAACTCTAAATAAGGCTATGGAGGGCAATATGCTCAACTAAAAGAATTGTCTTCAGTAAGAAAATAGAGAATATATTTGGAAAGATAACCAAAAATACCTACTTTTATATAGTTATTCTTTCCACGGGGGGGTGGGGAGTATTGCTGGATGGTTCTCAAAAGGTCATAGGTATGAAAATGACTGTCTGGGATGCCAGTTCTTTCCCCTGTAGTGACTTAAAGGCCCATCTCTCCCTCTTCCCAGCCCTTTTTCTTAAATTTATAGTTTTACTGAATCTTAAGGACCCATTTCAAATTTTACCTCATCCAAGAATTTTTCCTCAAGTCCACTCAGAGGAGGAAAAAACAACCCTTCCTTAAACTTTTATAACACTGGGTTTATATTTACTCCTTGTCATACTTCACCTTATTGTGAGGGTTATTGCTGTATGTGAAAGTGTCTCTTGCCTTCTGGAATGCAGGTCATTGTCTTTTTTTTTTTTTTAAGTTTTTTAATGTTTATTCATTTTTGAGAGATAAAGAGAGACAATGCAAGTGGGGGAGGGGCAGAGAGAGAGGGAGACACAGAATCTGAAGCAGGCTCCAAGCTCTGAGCTGTCAGCACAGAGTCCAACATGGGGCTCAAACCCATGAACTGTGAGATTATGACCTGGGCTGAAGTCGGACGCTTAACTGACAGAGCTACCCAGACGCCCCTGCAGGTCATTGATTACACATAGTTGAAAGCCTGAAACATGGCATGGACTCGGTATATGCATGCCATAGCAGAGATTGCTAGTTTGTCCTCCAGTAACCATAATCTCCTTTTCCTAGAAATAACCCCCTTTCCTTGGCCTAAGTGTTGTGTACACGGCTGTCCAACTGGGTATTTCAGTGCTCTAACCCTTGGGGTTATGTGTGACTATGTGACTAAGTTAGGGCCAACGGAGCATGAATAGGAGTGATATTTGAAAATTATCTCTCATCTTCATAAAGATAAATCTACTTGTCAGGACTTTTCCTCTCAGGCACCTTCCTGGTGGCTGGCAAAAAGTATAGGAGTTTCCTAGGAAGCCATATGATGAAGAAGCCGCAGGTCAGCCTGTGACTCAGACCTAGACCACTCTCTCACTTTTGGACTGTGAGGGATACACAGGTTTGCTCTTCTAAGCTGTTGTGCTTGGTCTCCATGATAGCAGTTTATCTGTGCCTTAACTCATTCACCCGATTAACGGAATTGGTCTCTTGGTCTGTGGACAGAGTCTGGCTTCCTTTCCACTTGTCATTTTCTAGGGGGTGGCACCTGGGTTAAAATGATGAAAGTACTGAACGTACAACTGAAGTGCTTGTGCCCTGCCTTGAAAGCAGCCAAGGGTATGAGGTGGGAGAGAGTTGTGAGCTCTATCATTCTGGTTAGCTAGAAGAGTTAAGTAAATAGGTTCATGCCTAGCATTTTATTATTTCTGCTAAAGTCACTCTTGAAAATATCTTTTAATCAGAAATATGTATAGGCTTTCTAAATAATGTTTTGTATCAAAATTCATTGCTGATTTATTCTTCTCAAACCTCTCATTTTACAAAATTGTCTTTTGCTACCTAAGCATTTCTTGCCATTCAAAACTTTCTTTATAAAGTTTTATTTTTATTTTTTTTTTACCATACCCCTTTAAAAGCCTATTTAGACAATTCTGCTGATCATTCATTTCCTAGCTGACTATTAACAGTGAAATGCCTTGTGTTTGTATGCTGTTTAATACATTTCAAAGCCCTTTCACAGTCTAACAACATTTAATCATGAAAGAAGCCTGGTAAGTTATGCAGAAGTATTAGTATTCCTGCTCCCTAGATCAACAGTCCTCAACAATAGTGTGGTATAACAGTAGCATTTAGTTATCCATTGTGAAGTATGTTATAATGCAAATCATGTGGGTTTTTTTTTCCAGATAATAAAATGTCCTTCTTTTAATTCATTCTATCAATACAATAGACAGCTTTTCAGAAGAATGTTCTAGGAACTGTCTTCAGCATAGGGAAAACAGTGGTGAATAAGAGAGACAATATCCCTGCTCCTAAGGATCTGGTGGGTAGTAGATGAATTAAGAGAGTAAATATCTACTGTCTCATCTATCCTACATTAACTCCTTTCTTTGGGAAACTGCTTCCCTGTTGCTCCCACCATGTGATTCTAATGGGGCTGTTGACCCCAAAGGGAGTCCTGCCATTTCTGAGTGTGTTCCTCTGGCTACAATGATTGGTTCAAGAGAGGTCACATGACCCAAACCTGCACCAACAAAATGTTTTCTGAGGTTTACACTTTAGTACTAAGGAAGAGATAGAGGCCCTTTGATTTGTCATTACTGCTTGGATGGTGTAATCTTGGAGCTATCTTTTGCTCCATATCTTTTGCTACATGGAATGAGCCATTTTTGCAATAGAAAAGTAGAACCAAGAAAGACAGGTGGTGGGGAGGTGAAGAGGCAGGCATTGAGGGGTAGGTAGTCACAGCAATTTGGAAGACAGACAGACTAGTTGGACCAGACACTAAAATAATGACTGGCCCATAGTAGGTACTCATTACTTATTTGTTGAAATGGTAAATGAAAAAGAGAGATCTGAACACTACTTTTGAGCTCCTTTGTCTGGGAATCCTTATCACTCCAGAGTGTTGAGCAGAGGAGATGCTCAAGACATTTTTTTTTTTAATGAGTGAATGACATGATCTTGACTGTATCTTCAGCTAGGTGGAAAGGAGTTCAAAGCTGAAAAAAAATTCCACTATCTTATTTTGTCATAAATTTCACCCATTCTCGAAGTACTGCAGAGCAGAGTTGTAAGTAAAGAACAAGAGCTTAGATATCAGGAAGGCCTGGCTTTTTATTTCTGGCTTTATTAGCAGCAAGCTATATGATTGTTGAGAAAATGATAACCACCCCCTTCTAAGGGTTTTTGAGGAGGACGTACTGATATAAGTGTGAAGATTTAAGCACAGAAGTTGACATGTAATCAAAAGTTATAATGCTACCTGTAGTCATTAAACCAATTTTTATTGAGTAAGTGTCTTCTAGGCCTGGGGATGCAGGAAGATCAGACAGATGAGGGCCTAATCCTCAAGGAGCTTCTGTTTGAGTGGGAAGGATATGATAACAAAAAACAAATAAATGAACAAGTAACTTGAGGCAGTAATTCAGGCCATGGGTATTAACGTAGGATAAAGCACAAAAGTGATCAGAACTCAGGCTTAAATCAAGGCAGAATGAGATGTAAGTCCATTTCCTGAAAGAGTACCTGATCCTACTCTCCCTTGGTGACTTTGTCCATTCCCATGGCTTTCTTAAATATCATCTATAGGCTGGTGATTCTTTAATTATATCTCCAGGTTAGACCATGGTCTTGAGCTCTAAACTCATATATTCGATACCTGATTTGACATCTCCACTTTGGTGTTTCATAGGCTTATCTTACTTAACATGGCACTACAAGATCTCTTCATGATCTGGTTCTACTTGTCCTCCCCAGAATTGTTCCTTCCTTATTCTCCATCATCTCTGTAAATGCACCACCATCCATCCATTTGCTCCTCACTTGCCTTTTTTTGTTCCTGTCCAACATTTAGTACATCAATCCAGTCTTATAGGATCTACTTCCTAACGGTACCTCAGATCTGTCCTCACATTTCCATATGTACAGTCACTACCCAAGTCCAGCTTCCACCATCTGCTGCTCAGGCCAGTACTATAGACTCCTAACAGGTCTATTGCCCTCCTATAATATTTGCTCCACAGATTTTTAAAAATGCAAATTAGTCTCTCCTCTCCCAACACACATACTTATAACAAACACTTCAATCCTTTGTACTTTCCGCCTCTGGATTGCAAGATGAAAAGTGGCACCTGCCCACCTCTACAATCTTATGCCATTTACCTTGACATCCAGCTCTAAGTTCTGGCCATATTGGCCTTCTAACTGTTCTAAAAACATGACAAGCTCACTAACTCCTTTAGAGCATTTCACTTAAATTTTGGAGACCTTGTCTAATTCTTCTACCTAAGTAGAATAATCAATAATAGACTCCCTCACAGCATTCTATCTTATTCATAGCAGTTTTCAAATTTCAAAATAGTTCTCTCTTGTTTTATTATTATTATTGTTATCTGTCTTTTCCATATTATAGTATATTACACAAAGATAAGAAATACATTCATCTTGCTCATTATGGTCTCCCCAGCCAAGCAAACTCCCTGGCACAAGGTAGGTATTCAATTTGTTGAACTGTATGAACAGTTGAACTGTATGTTAATTCAGTAACTGTATGAACAAAGAACAGTATGAACAGATGAATGTTTTTCATTGATTGTAAGGATGGAGACCATGTGAAATCATTCCCTTTTCCATTTGAACACTGATATGGTGCACTGGCCATTCCATTTCTTTATCTTCTTATAAACTATCTTTTAAAATCCTCATTAAAAAAAATAGATTCCTTGAATTGAGTCTCAGACTGGATATCTCAATAGCAAAAACAAAACAAACAAAAAAAATGCAACAAAACTTCCTTAAAGCTTTCTAGTTACTCAAAGATATCTTCTAAACGTTGCAGGAAATGCCCATATCACTCTTATCTTTGGGTAAAACCATTGAGAACTGGTGAAGAGAGAAGCCCTGAATCTGTTTAGTAACTATCATACTGTCTTAAGTTATTTCCCTCACTGCTCCTCACATTTCTATACTGAGATTTCTTCTAGCTCCTTTGTTTGCTGGCACTGAGACCTTGGGTGAGTTATTTAACCTCTGAGTTCTAGCATACTGGTAGTGGGTTGAATAGTGCCCCCAAAATATATACCCATGTTTCAATTCCACGCATTTGTGAATGTTTCATTATTTAGAAAAAAAAATGTCTTTGAAGTTGATCTTGAGATGAGATCCTCCTGGGTTATTCAGGTGGGTCCCAAATCCAATGATAAGTTGCTTATAAGAGAAAGGCAGAGGAAGATTTGTAGAAAGAGGAGAAAGCAATGTGACTACAGAGACAGAGATTGGAGCGATGAAGCCACAAGTCAAGGAATGGTAAGAGCCATGAGGAACCGGAAGAAGGAAAAAATAAATTCTCCCCCTTGAGTCCCCAGAGGTAGTATGGCTCTGTGGAATTTCGGACTTCTGACTTTCTAAAACATGAAGGAATAAATTTCTGTTGTTTTAAGTTACTAAATTGGTGGTAATTTGTTATTGCAGCCCTAGGAAATGGACATAATATTCATCTGTACCATAAGTGTGACTGAGCGTCACTCAGCCTCTTTAGCACAGAGCCTACATTGAGGCTAGTCTTTAATGTCACCACATCTGGTACTGTACCAAGCCTACCTAGAAACTTTGTCAATCAATGCATAGTCTAATAAAAAATAGAAACAGAGGGTAGTCTTGTCCACATCATGCTACAAAGCCTTCTTAAATATTCAATGTTCAGGGAACCTGGGGGGCTCAGTTGGTTAAGCCTCTGATTCTCGATTTTGGCTCAGGTCATGATCTTGTGGTTAGTGGGTTCAAGCTCCATGTTGGGGTCTGTGTTGACAGCATGGAGCCTGCTTGGGAGGCTCTCTCTCCCTCTCTCTCTGCTCCTCCCCTACTTGTGTGCACTCTTTCTCAAAATAAGTAAACTTAAAAAAAATTCAGTCTTCACATTCCACTTTCCATGGCAGCTACATTTCTTCCTTTTTTTTTTTTCCTCTTGCTCCCTTCTCTGTGGCTCTCCTCTAGCCACCTTCAGCCATGTGGCATCTCCTTTCCATCCTCACTCCCTCTCCAAGCTCCCTCACCCAGTACAGCAGCAAGTGCTTAAGGAGGGCCCAGACTTGTTCTAGGTGCTATGGAGACTTCTGCTTCCACAAGCAATATGAAAATATTAATAATAGTAGGAACAATAGTAGGAACAATAGTAGGAACAATAGCTACCAGTAACTAGTCGTTTACCATGGAGACTTCCGCTTCCACAAGCAATATGAAAATATTAACAATAGTAGGAACAATAGTAGGAACAATAGTAGCTACCAGTAACCATGTGGCAACCACCATGCTAAACATTTAAATGTCTTAGCTCTTTCAGCCTCCAAAAACAGTACTTCCTAAATGAATTTTTTCACAAATGTATTCATGATAAAGCCCACTGTCTACATCCTCAGGGTCCCTGAGTGGTGTTGCCTTGCTTCTCATTTACATGTGCCCTTCCCAAAGATCTCCTTCCTCTTAAAGGACATTGGATGGTAACCAGCAAACTTCAGAGAAAATTACATCTTATATTTACTGCGTGACAAGTGACTCCCTTCTCCTCTGACATATCATCGACAGTAGACTTTTACAGGAAGTGAAAATTTTGACAGTGAATGCTTCACCCAGGTATCACCCCACTGCACCTGGAGGACCAGAAAGGAGTACAGAAGGAATAAAGGCAGAAAAGGCAGCTTTTCTGAGCCAGCTGGAGTAAAAGGTTTCTTGGAGTAAAAGGTTGAGTGCCATTTGCTCCAAGAGCAGCAGGACTTAGTTTAACCTGAACCTTAAAGGATCCTCTTAGGGTGGGAGGTGGAGAGAGGGAGGCAGAACCTGCCCAGCTGCTAGGGCCATCCAAGGGTAGGCAGTGAAAGCTCTCCCTGAGTCTCTGAGATATTTCAAAAGTCACTGAACACACATGGCTCTCAGGCCTCTGGGGGCCCAGGAACCAGAGCACAGGAACCCCTGGCTGAGAAAGGCATCATCTGCAGCATCTTCCTCTTGAACACTTCGCTTGTTGCAGCAGCTGGGTTCAGGCATCCACTCCACCTGGCTCCACTGAGTCCAGCTCACAGATGTGCCTAATGCCCTGGAGATTACCCACAGTTGTGTGCACCCTGAATCACTTTCACTTTTTGCATCAATACCAGCTCCTTTTTGCTCTGAAAGCAACTTTCCGAGCCCCTCCCCACCTGTGTCCCTTTGCTCCCCCAAGACTGCCAGCTTTAACAGATTGTTTACTCTGAGTTCTTCCTGCAGCAATTTTTCAGTCCCCTTCTGCTTGAACTTAACACCTATTTTAGAATTATTTGTGTTTACCTCTGATCTCACCTCCAGCCTAAGTTCTTTGAACACAGGAATTATATTTCATATACTTCATGTCCCCCACATGCCTAGCCCTTGACCTTGCATATAATAGATACTAACATTTTTTTTATAAACAATTATTCATTTAGTATAATTGATTGGTGACAAGGGACTTAATTGGTGCTAGAGGAACAAACTATGGGAGAACAAACCAGTTGTGGAACTCCTGGTGGACAAACTTACATTTTAGTGAGAAAGCTAGGAAAATCCACATACAAACAAGAGAAGCATTGACATGGTGCTAAATAACAGAAAAGAAAAAAGTGTGGAGACTAGGAAGTGATAATGTGGTAGAGAAGCTTAGGTACGATGTGCAAAGGAGGATTCTTTGAGATGGTGGTATTTTAACCAAGACTTGACGGGTGACAAGGAGCCAGCAAGGCCAAGAGATGGCAGCCAGGGGAGCATTCCAGGAAGAGGACTTGGAAGTTCAAAGGGCAGAGGTGGGAAAGAGTTTGACAGATCCAGACAACTGAGGGGACACCAATGTGTCTAGAGTTTAGCTGGTGAGGTTGGGGGAATCGAAAGGGAGATGCATTGGGTTGAAAGGTGTCCCCCTACGATTAAGGTCCACCTGAAACCTCAGAAGGTAATCTTATTTGGAAATATGTCTTTGTAGATGTAGCTGGTTAAGGTGAAGTCATACTGCCATGTCAAGACGGAGGCAGAGATAGGAGTGAATTGTCTGCAAGGTCAGCTGTGTCAAGGATTGCTGGTCCTCACCAGAAGCTAGGGACAAGCAAAGAAGGATACTCCTTGAGAACATTCAGAGAGAGCATGGCCCTTTCCACATCTCTATTTCAGATTACAAGCCTCCAGACTGTGAGAGAATACATTTCTTTTGTTTAAATTCTCCAAATGTAGTGATTCGTTAGAACAGCCCTAGGAAACTGTTGCAGGGGGCAAGCAAATGACAGTTTCATTATTAAAGAAACAAAGATCCATGAAAAAATGTTAATAGCAACAAGAATGGATTTTTTTTCAGATTTGTATTTAAAAAACGTACATCAAGTGAATGAAAAAAGTCTTCATGCTCAGAACATGTCTCTCCTTAAGGCTGAGAGGCTTACACCCTTTACTGTGCCCTCAGCAACATAGCTGTGCACTGACTGGGCATAGTGTATTGCTCTAGAAGATTGCTCATCTGGTTTAACTGTCTCCACCATTAGCAATTTGAGGTTTCTAATCACTTCCCTTCTATTTTTGAACAAATAGGATTCTACTTCTGCATTCTGAATTTAGTTGTTTTTCTCCCCAGACACGTGGTGATGTGTTGTCCTTTATCCTTGTCCCCCTAGCCCCCTTCAGATCTAATGGAAAACATTATACATTCTGAAGTCACTGTTAATTAATGCTGATGTTTGCTTTGCTGACATTGCTCTAAAAAGTGCTTATTTAAAGGATGAAGGGTTTTTTCTAATTCTGAACACAACTTTCAGTATGTGCTAAAAATCAATGGATGACTGGATTCAGGTGCCCAATTACTGCTTGAATTAAGCCATTCATGAGCGCTAGCTGTCTGGTGCTTCTGGAAAAACACATAACTTCAGGGGAAGAATGGCCAAATGGGGCAGAAGCCCCAGAAATTTCTGGAGTGCACAGCTTTATGCAACTTAAGATTTGGACTTCTTAGCTTTTCAGGGTCTGGAAGAAAATAATTTTCCTTCCTCCTTACAACTGATGAGTTCACCTATAATGCTCATCTGTTCAGGATGCAAAATGTTCTGATTAGAAATTTAAACCTCATTCCTTGCCAATTATAATAGACTTTTGAATTGAAGCACTGACAATGTGTCAGTTATCAAACCAAATGTTGTATATTCATTATCTCATTTAAGAAGGAAATTGTATGGCATTGATAATGATCAAAATGCCAACATCTGTCATTTATGGAGTGTCAAAAATCTGGGTTGGCAGTTCATATATATTTATTTCTTATAATCCTATTATTGTAGGGTAGTAGTAAAAAAAAAAAATGAACTTGGAATCTAACACCCAGGGTTTAAATCCTAGCTCTGAAAATTAGTAGCTGAGTGACTTAGTTGCTTAATCTTTCTAGACCTCAGTTTCTGCACCTTGGAAATAAATAATGATAATAAAATTTCTCTCCTATAAGTATTAAATGAAGTTCTGTAATACAGTCTTTCCTATAATAGGGTTGATAATAAAAATTATAATAGATAACAGTTGCATAGCATTTGCTATGTGTCAGCCATGCTTTTGAACATAGATATAATTATTCCTATTTCAGAGATAGAAAATTGAAAAGTAGAGAGGTTAGGAAACTTTTTCTCTACCACACAGTGATCACACGGTAGAGCTGGAATTTGGTCTGTCACCATTAGCCAGTGGTAGCCCTGTGAGCTAGAGTTATTACTATATGGTTCATACCAAGTACATGTTGTATAAATATTTGTGGATTGATAAGTTATAGGCAGTATATTCCTGACAGAGGAGAATCTTGGATCTTGCTTTAGTCTTTATGTAGTCTTTATGTGTTTGAGTTGGCTCCTAACACAATTGCTCTTTTTTCTTCTTCCACTGAATTCAGCAGAGATAGGCCATTTTCCTTTGATTATCAGTATTTGTTCAGACTGAGCAAGAAGGATTTCCTAATCATCATTTGGGGAAGAGACATCAGCTTAGGAAGCAAATTTGAAACATCCATATTTCAAGGCTTAGGTAAAGACCTGCCTCTTCTAAGAAGCTTTGCAGCTTTCCTGTCATCTAGAGCTCTTGCAGGACTCTTCACAGCCTGAACCTTTCTTTTACCTCTTACTAAATAGGTTTGTAATGCAGAGTTTGCTGACTTTTGGTTCCAATTTCATGCTACAAAATCTTGGTCACACTGCAGAATGTACTACAGTTATGGCTAGGACTTTCACATGAATTGGCTCAACTTTGGCCTCCTCCTTAATTTCTGTAGCCCAGGATTCTGTAGCCCTTGATTTCTGTAGCCCATCTACTGGTGATGTATTTGCCCACCACCCCTATTCTGGTCACAAACCGCACTCGGAATTGAAATGGTGCTTTGTCCCCTGTAGAAATGTAGATACTGCCCCTCTCTGCAACCTGACCTTTCACTTTGTCCCATTGATCCTGCATCTCTCTGCTTTTGATCGTATCTCACAAACCCTCATATTAACAGCTCCATTGGTCTCTGCTTGTAGCACCCCAACTGCAGCCAGGCTGAGAGACCGGGGGATGCCTGATTTTTTTTCCTTTGTAGTTCTTATTACTAACAACAATTAGCATTAGCATTACTTTTGACATTTCTGCTTAAGGTCTGTCTTCTCCATTAGATGATAAACTCCATGAGGGAATGAACTAAATATGCTTTGATCACCATCTCACATTTTGAGTAACACAGTTGTGAACATAGGAGTGCTCAGTAAACATGTGTTGAATGAATGCATAAACAAACTATCTTGCTCTTATGAACTCACACCCCACACAGGTACCCAGGCAAGGAAGGCAGAAGGTCTAAAGCAAATCAATGTCTAGGAAGAGACCAACCACCTATGCTGCCTCCTGGTAATATATACCCCAAGTTCACCAGTTAATCAGAGTCCATTTCTGGATTCCAATTTTAGGTCTTGAACTTAGAAGATACATAGCTCACATGTTTTCCCAAATAGATTGGAAGCTTTGAAGTTGGAATCAATATCTTCATCTTAGCACCTTCCACCTCATCTAGCACAATGCCTAACACAGAAGATCTGCTCAGGAAATATTTGTTGGCCAAGCATAATGGTCAAGATGAACATTTGCCAGCTTGTCAGAGTCCCCATCGATTTACAGCTGTCTTCCTGACATGGCACAGAAAAGATTTTTGCAACAACATTTTCCTTAAGCTCACCTCTCTGGACATGGTTTATACTACTTCATATCAAGTACTGAGAAACTATTTCCTAAAAATATAGGCAGACCTTAGAAAGACTAAAACAAGCTATGGAAGATGAACACCTCATGACTGGTTCCTTCCACACCAAACAAGGGGAGGAGCTCCGGGCTTCCTGATTTGCCTCAGTTTGCAAAGACTGAACAAAAATATCTAGCCTAGCAGTGCAGGGTCTTTTACTCAGGTAATGTCAGGCCATGGACTCTAGGCTCTGCCAATGAAATGAAATGAATGCCAGGAACATGCTTAACCCCCAGCCGTGGACTGTTTCAAGTCATGGTTCCCAACTGGGGGCAATCTTAGACCCCAGAAGATACTTGGCAATATCTAGAGACACTTTTGATTGTCCCAACTGGGGAGTTCTACTGATATATAAATGGAAGAGGCCAAGGATGTTGCTAAACACTTACAATGAATGCAAAGAACAATCCTCACAACAAAGAATTATTCAGTGCACAAAGTGCTGAGGTTGAGAAACTCTGGCCTAGATAATTTAGAAACATAGGTCAAGGAGCACTGAATTCACAGAGCCTGCGGCCTACTATTCAAGGTGCTTGAATCTTTTCCCCTTTCTTTCTGTCCGGCATTGTTTGCTAATGGCTGCACATCTCCTTGCCCCCAGTGCAGCCTCCTGAATGCTGAGTGTGCACATTAGGCGGCAACTTTGTTTCAGACTTGCAGCCACTGCTGTGGCAGGATCCCAGGAGAAGAAGGGTGTGCTTTTATCTGGCTTTTCATCCTTCTCCTCCTGAGTTCATGGGAAGAAATAGCTTCCAGTTCCACAATTCTGCATCTTCTATCCCATTCTAGAAAAACGAAGAAGGGGAGAAACATTTGGGGATCAACATAAGGTACACTCACTGCTTATAAAGAAGGACTTCCAGTTGACCTCATGCTCTTGCACATGCTTCCTAGGCAGCCTTTTTCTTTAAAGTTTTCCCTTTAGCAGGTTTCTTTAATAGCCTTCTGTTAGTTGATCAGGCCTAGAGGGTTTGGATCCTGCTGACCTGACTTGGACTAGCTGTGTAATATCAAACCTCTGAAATTTAGTTCTCATTTCACGTAAAAGGAAAAGTCTATTACTGCCCATTTTTGTTGTGCTATGTAGATTAAACAACCACCCTATCACCTGCCATGAACCACCAACTCAATTCATACTGGCGTGAGGATTACCCCATGCCAGGGAATGTGCTAAGTGCTTTACGCGTTCTCTCCTTTAACCTTCACCTAAACCATTTTTCAGAGGAGTAAAGTGAGGCATAGAAACTTACTTGCTCAAGGTCACATGGCTTATAAGTGGTGGAATTTAGAACTGGTAGTCCGACAAGTAAGCTCTACTTTAATGATAAAGAAAAACAGCTCTGGATAATGTGAGATATTAAATAAATTTTGAAATTTCCCCCTAGGCTTTGTATTTGTTCTTTACTCTCTAATATTCACTGAGCACTTCTTGTATGTTAGAGGTTCTGCTAGAGGAGGTTAACGCTGAGGTTTCTTCAATGGTGGCCCTTGAAGTTTTCGCAGAGAGCAGAGATAAGATTTCTGACAGCAGTTCCTGACCCCACCTACCATTCTGTGATGGCTTCTGAGACCAGATGCTCAAAGTCCCAGCAAAAAAAAAAAAAACAAAAAAACATCAAATGTTCTATACCTATGCTAATGTATAGAGACAAATAGATGGGGTCAAATAGCCACACCTATAAAGGATGAGAGTTACAGGTATTGATCACCTTCTCAGAGATACTGTTTGTCTTGGTCAAAGACTCTCTATACAGTTTCCCAATAGCATGTACCCTTGTCCTTCTCAGCACCTGTTTAGTCTCATTTACATGTGTGATAAGAACATGAACCACTCTGGACTGCTTTCACTCATCACTTTTGGCTGTGCTGTCCACAGGGGTGGTACATTGAGAATGTTCTATAAATAAGGCCAATGAGTGAATGTGAGTTCCTGCTATATGCCAGGTCCTGTGTCAGGGGTTTTCATGCATTACCATGTGAGCATGCCCATAGTGCTGACATTTCTCTTACCATGTGAACATGCATAGGGCTGACATTTCTTTTATCATGTAACCATGTGTAGTGCTGACATTTTCCAGATAAGGAAACAGGCTCAGGAGTCCCTGGTCACACAGCTAATAAGTGTGGAGTCAGGATTCTAATCCAGACTCACCTGCATGCAAAGCCCCACATCCCTTCAGTATTAGACTAGGGATTGAAAACCAAGTAAGTCTGCAGTCATGTGGGAGATGGTATGATCAGCAGTTAAGCATGCAGTTTCCAGATGCAGTTGCTTGTGTTCAAGCCTCAGCTCCATCACCCTCTGTGGAGAATAAGCTTAGGAATTCCCTGAACTTGCACAGAAGGTTTAACAAGGCATAAAGAATTAGCCACAGATGATTTATCCAAGGGGTACAGGTATGGTGTTTCGAAGGGGCACATGCACCCCAATGTTTATAGCAGCCCTATCAATAGTAGCCACAGTATGGAAAGAGCCCACATGTCCACTGATGGATGAATGGATAAAGAAGATGTGGTGTGTATATATATATATATATATATATATATATGTATGTATACACACACACACACACACACACACACACACACAAAGGAGTATTACTTGGCAATCAAAAAGAATGAAATCTTGCCATTTGCAACTATGTGGATGGAACTAGAGGGTATTATGCTAAACAAAATTAGTCAGAGAAAGACAAATATCAAATGGCTTCACTCATATGAGGACTTTAAGATACAAAACAGATGAACATAAGGGAAGGGAAGCAAAAATAATATTAAAACGGTGGGGGAGGGGAGGGACAAAACATAAGAGATTCTTAAATATGGAGAACAGAGGGTTACTGGAGGGGTTGTGGGAGGGGTGATGGGCTAAATGGGTAAGGGTCAGTAAGGAATCTACTCCTGAAATCATTGTTGCACTCTAACTGTTTTGATGTAAATTAAAAAAAAAAAAAAGGAAAAGAAAAAAAGATTTAACCACAGATGAACACACCTAAGTTTGGGTAAACAAGATTAAGTAAACAGGGCAAAGGCCCCTAGTATAGGACAAAGGTATAGGCATAGAAAAGCCTCAGGATGAAAACATCAAAAATGAGGCAAACAAGATTAGATTTTCAGGACGGAAATGCCTCCCCCAACTTAGTACAATAGCAGAAAGCTGGTTTCATAGGAAGGAAGGACCAAAATAGGTAAACAGGTAAACAGGGCTGTAGACTGCAGCAAGGCAAAGTTGCCCAGAGCAGAGCTAATTAGCAAAAGAAAGGTGCCTTGTTGACCCAACGGTAGCTTGCTCTTTCTCCTCCCCTAGACCTGTTCAGGTAAACAGAGGTGGGGCCTCAAGTTTTCTGTAAACAACCTTCCATCCAGCACCACAATTTTATTTTGTATTGACTCAAACCCCTAACACTGCATATCTCCAAAATCCCTTTTCCCCCCAAGCACATGAGTTAATGTTCACGGTTTCATTGTCTCTTTGTGTATACCCATCATGCTTGTAAGCCTTCTGATCCTAATAAAAACGGAGCAAGGAGCAAGGACCCTTACTCAGGGCTCTTGTCTCTTCCCAGACATTAGCTTCTCTCACAATTTTAATCCTGTATCCCACTCTCTTGCTGGACAAGAGAAAACTCCAGACCCAGAGTCTATGACAACCCTCCACTTAGAGGTGTTTAACTATAGGTCATGTGTCCACTCTGTGCCTCAGTTTCCTTATATATAAAATAGATATAGACAGGACAATCTCATGGTGTAGTGTGAGGTTAGGTAATCAGAATAGCATTTGTTATATCGTATGTGCCCACATATCATACATATTAGTTTTTATTCTTTTTGGAAAAAGGAAGAGCTTAAAGATTATATATCATTGTTTTTGTATTGTATTTAGGATTCTGCACATAAGTACTACAATTTGATAAGAAATATTAAAATATAAATGCTGATGCTTAAAATCATTTAGCAATAATACTATTATGTGTTGCCTACATGGGAGTTCCTCAGCATATTCTTATTAAACAATCATTGCTATTTAACAGTATCTTGTTAAGTTTAACTGTCTTATGGAGTATACCTTGAAGAAATCATTTAGATCATCCCTGAGATTTTAAGCTGTCTGTTCATTTTAGAAACTGAACCAAAGCTGCCTGCAAGGCTTGTTGCAATGCCATGTTTCGAGGATGAACACACATTAGCTTTTCTGGGTGACTACACTAACTGGGTCACACCCACCAAGAAGGGCCACTGAGACTAACCCACATTCTTCAGAGCCAGAAAGCTGTCTTTCTGTCTGCCAACCTCCCAGGTACAGTAAAATATAAGGCACTTAAGAGCATTTACAGTGCTTATGGTGGCCCTGAGTGCCTCAGAGGCTCTTGCTGATTCCTGTGTGTTTAACAGCTGTGTGTGTGAGCAGATGGCCCCAGGTTTAAGATGGGGGGATTCCATGGGAAGACAATTCCAAGTCAAATGACACTCATCTGACACAGATCAAGGTCAAATACCCATGTTGCTGGTAAGGATAAGATGTGAAAAAGTGGCTGGGCATTGCCATCTTTCCATAATCAGAGTACATGTGCGCACACACACACAATCCATCATAGGAGAGGGGACAAGGTTTAGAAGGCAGAAAGGTGAGCTGAGAGTAGAGGTTTCTCTTCACTGTGTTTGTCTTTTACTCCAAGCAATGTCCAAGAAGTCTGGGAGGTTGATCTATATTCTCCAAAGAAGATGTAGATAACAATGATTAGCATTGACTGAACATTTACCATGTGCTGGGCATTTGATAAACATCATTAAGTGATCCACTCAACATAATTTACATGGATGCTGTGATTATTCCCATTTTACAGTTGAATAAATTGAGGAGACAGAGAGCTGGAGTAACTGGTCAAAGGTCACTTAGCTGTAAGTGGCAAAGCCCAGATTTGAACATGGGCTATCCTGTCTTCGTAACCAGTATCTGTACTGGTTCCAGAATTCACCATGACTTCCACAGTTGTTTATGGCAGCAGAGCACTGTGCCAGCCCCCCAGGGACACTTTCCTTACTTCATGTGGGAATTCAGTACAGCACAAAAGTGGCATTAGTTCCATTTTCAAGTGCTCCAGAGAAGACTTATGAGGAAAAATTATGGAGATCCAGAGGTCAGTCCCGTAAAAGAGAATCTAGCAACAAATTAGAAGCACAAAAGAAAACTATGCATACAACTTATTAAAAAAGAATGAGCAATTCTCTAGATCCTGATATGGAAACTCCAAGAGAAAAAAAAACACACACAAGGGGCAGAAGGAGGTATAGAGTTGCACCAATTGTGTTGCAAAAAGAAAATCTTCGTGTTTGTTCATAAATGCATAGACTTGGCTGGTAACTGCCTCTGGGAGGGAAACTATTTGGAGGGGAGTGGGGGGGGAGAGACAATTTTCTATGTAAACCATCTTTTTAATCTTTAAAATTTTGCTTCATGTACTTACATTACCTGTTCCAAGTGTACTTTGAAGTTAGAGCTGAGAAACAGAATGGGCTATTCTTTGAGGCAGTGAATGGACAAGGAATAGTCAAATAATGAAGATATCAGAGATGATGTAAAGGTATTTTGGAGGGCAGATTGAGATTGGAGGCATTTAATGAATCTGCTATTATTCTAACATCCCCAGAAATGGCAATTATGCCATATTCTCTGCGAGCACAATATCTTGAGGAAGGCCAATTGCCTGTGACTGAGGGATATCAGGGGACCCTCACCATGGTCTTCATGACCCCCAAACATAGGAGGACAAATCTGATTGTGAATGTTCTGTTTTTGGTCATTTATCCTTCAAAAGGCCCCCAAATCTACATTCTATCATCAATTCCTTCCACTGTCCCCCACAATCATGTTCTCTTTTAATAAATTGTAAACTAGCTTTTCTCTATCTTAGCTCGGTAGGCCACATCATTCTCTCTCACTGGGATGTTCTGCCACCAACTCATGGCTTGCCTGCATCCTTTTTATCCCTCCAATGTTAGCTTAAATAAGACATTCCTAGGAAAGTTTTCCTTGACCGTTTTATCTACGCACAACCCTCATTGTTCTCTAATACATTCTTCACTTATTATCTTTATGTATTAAGATTACATTCTGTGTTTGCACAGCTGCCTTAACAGAGTATCACAAACGGAGTATGTTAAACAGCATCAATTTATTTTCTCACAGTTCTGGAGGCTAGAGGTCCAAAATGTAGAAGTTGACAGGGTTGATTCCTTCTGAAGGCTGTGAAGGAAGGATTTATTGCAGCCCCTCTCCTAGTTTCTGGTAGTTTTCTGGCCATCTTTTACATTCCTTGGCTTGTAGAAGCTTCAGCCTCATCTCTACCCTCGTCTTTACATGATATTCTACCTGTGTGCCTATTTCAGTATCAAAATTCCTCCTCCTTATTAGGACACCAGTCATAGTGGATTAGGGCCCACCCTAATGATCCCCTTTTAATTCATTACATATGCAATGACCCTATTTTCCAACAAGTTCACAGTTTGAGGTAGTGGGGGTTAGGACTTCAACATCTGAATTTTGGAGGACACAATTAAATACATAACAAAATGTATTCAGCTTGATTTGTTTACCTGTTTGTTTCTTGTCCCCTCATTGGGATGTGGGCATTTTGTGGGTAGCAATTATGTCTATTCCCTTTCCACCTATAAACTGAGTGCTCACCAGACTGTCTTGCATGTCATTTCTATTAGTTTGTCTCTTATTGTTGTTGATTTATAAACTTTCTTAATTGACTCTAGATAATAATGTTTGGTTGGTTATATAAATTTCAAATTTTTTTCCAAATCTGACTTGCTTTTTAACCTTTGAGGTAATTTTTCAGAACCCATTGACAGTTTTATTAGATTTTTCATGTACACTCATTTGTGATATGGCCAATACTTTTCCTTTCTTAATGTTCTTGTCTGATTAGGCTTCAAGGTCATATCAGCTTTACATATGGAATTGGAACCATTCTTTCCTTTTCTAAGGCAGTTAAACAGTGATATGATCTGTTCCTTGAACATAAGTCAAACTCACCTGAAAAACTGCCTTGGTATGTATAGAAGGAATTGGGAATGAGGGAAAGGCAGATCTTTTTAAACTATCATTTTTATTTTCTTTAGTGGTTATGACCTTTTTTGTGTGTGTACTATACTTTTTAATAATCATTCAGCTTTTTTATTTTTCTTGAATCAGTTTTAATAAATTATATTTTTAAAGAAAACATATTGATCATGGAAACTAAAGTCTTCACAATTGCTGATATAGAGTTGTAAATAATATTCTGTATTTCTTTTTAACCTCTACCATTTTTTCTCTTCCTTTCCTTGATCAACTTTGCCAGAAGTATGAAGGGTTTAGAGTAAGTCTTCTCAAAGAACCAGCTATTGACTTTTTATTCTATTTTTTCTAGTTCATCTTTTTTTAAATTTTTATTATTTCCTTCCTGTCATGCTAGCTCTTCTTTTTTCATAATGTGAGTCTTTCAGACATTAGTTTTTCTTCTTTTGAGGTTTGTAAATTGTTATGTAGCATTTTCATTATATTTTAGTTCCTAACATTTTAAATTCTCTATTATTTTTTCTTTCACCTCTTAGAATTTTTAATATTTCCAATTATATGAGAATTTAAGGCAGTTATCTTTTTTGTTATTGCTTATTCATTTAATTATTCTAATTAAATTTTTTAGTATTATACCAATTCTTTAGCATTTGAGATTTGTTTTATGTTTCATACATGAACAATTTTATAAATATCTGTTCTCAAAATACCTATTGTCTAATTTGGGTGCTGGGTTCCCTATGTGTCCATTATATCAACTTGCTAAATATAGTCTTCAAATACGTTTATGTTCTCATCAAATTTTCACGTTTTAGTGAGAATCTCTTAGTGTTACATTGTTTTAATCTTTGTCTGAAAACATCTTTATTTTGTTTTCACTCTTTAGTACTACCTTAGCTGTATATACACTTTGAAGTCAAAAGTTACTTTTCTCTAGCGCCATTTTTGTTGTTCTTCCATTTTGCAGTGAGAAGTCTGTTGTTTATTTGCAAACAACATCTATTGTTTACAAGTTTTTCTAAGATTTCTCTCTGTCAACTAGTCTGCAGCTTACTCTAGGTCTCAGTATGGCATGGAATTGCATCTCTGAATTGCATTCCAGTTCATCTGAGATACCAGAGCTACAGTTCTGATTGGCTCCCAATTTTAATTTCTGTCACTACCATCTCTATCAGCCTCTCCTCTATTTCTTCCCCCGCTCAGAATTTCTATCTCATTAACTCGCTGTTCTTGTGTGTGTGTGTGTGTGTGTGTAATATCTTTTTAGCTATATTCCAGTTTTCTACTTCTCTGTTCTCCATGTCTGGTCTGTTGTGTAGCTAGCACATCAATTAATTTTAAAAGTCATTGACTGTATTTTTAAATTTTATTTCTTTTATTCCATAAATCCTATTTGTTTTTTTTAAATCTCCCTGGGTAATTTTTGAGAGAATCTTGTTCCATTTGTCATAATTTCAGTGCCCTCTTTCATGTGTTTCATCATTCATATTTCACAGCCTTTGCCATTTCCATTCCTAGAAGTTCATAGCATCTGATTCTGATAATTTGTTGTGCTAATAACTTATTCTTGGTAAGTTGTTTTTGCATGTGTTTTTTTAGCTTTACCATTCTGAACAGAGAAGAATGTTTTCTTTAAGAAGTTTTATAGCTTTAGGTTCAATATTACAGTCCAGTGTCAGTTCATTTTTTTCAAGTTCGGTCATTCTAGCACCATTTTTGAAAAGATGATTTTTCCCTTTTGAATTACATTGACTGCTCTGTCAAAAACCAATGGATCATATATATGTGCATTTGTTTCTGGTGTCTCTATTCTGTTCTATTGATCCACCTGTCCATATGGATGTCAATACAATGGTATCTTGATTACAACAATTTTATAATAATTCCAGAAATCAGATAGTGTAAGTTCTCCAACTTTTTTAAAAGATTTTTTCTAGCTTTTTAAATGTTTTTTAACATTTATTTATTTTTGACAGAGAGAGAGAGAGAGAGAGCATGAGTGGGGGAGGGGCAAAGAGAGAGGGAGACACAGAATCCAAAGCAGGCTCCAGGCTCTGAGCAGTCAGCACAGAGCCCAACGCAGGGCTCAAACCCACAGACCATGAGATCATGACCTGAGCCGAAGTTGGACACTCAACCGACTGAACCACCAAGGCGCCCCCCGACTCTGTGCTTCATTAAAATTTCTTTGACTATGTTAGGTCTTTGTATTTCCATATACATTTTAGAGTCATCTTTTAAAATTTTTACAATAAAGCCTGCTTGGACTTTCATTAGGATTGTACGGGATTCATAGTCAAATTTCAATAGAACTGACATCTTAACAACACGGAGTCTCCCAATCCATGAATTTAGTATGTCTTCCTATTTATTTAGGTTTTTAATTTTTTCTCTCAGCAGAGATTTGTGGATAACATATTTTGTTTAATGGTTTGATTTTGTTTTGTTTTGTTTGGTGCTAAGTGGTTGTTTTACATTTTACTTCCAATCATTATTTCCATTTTATAAAAATGTAAGTGACTTTTATATATTTACCCTGTGACTTTCCTAAATTTACTTATTGTTCTGGTAGTTTTTGAGAATTTTCCCTGTATGCAATCATGTGTTCCATAGTTATTATAGTTATTAATTCTTACTTTTGTTCCTTTCTAGGTAATGTGTCTTTTTTCCTCTTGTTGCTTTTAAGATTTTTTTTATCACTGCTTTTTAGCAACTTAATTAAGATGTATTGTAGTGTGGTTTTTCTTATGTTTATCTTACATGAAGTTTTGTTGAGCTTGTTGGATTTAGTTTTATAGTTTTCATTATTTTTTGAAAAAATTTTAGACAATATTACTTAAAAACTGCCCCCCTCCCACACACACACACTGTCCCTTCTGGGATTCTAAGCACACATAATTAGTTTACTTATTGTTGCCTCATATGTCACTAAGTCTCTGTCTCTTTTTCCTCCATTATTTTGTTTCTCTCTTTGCTTTAGTTCAGGTAGACTTCCTCTTTGGCCTTTAACCTCAATCTTTTCTTCTGTAATGTGAAATTGGCTGTTCATCCCATCTCGTGAATTCTTTGTTGAATATAATTTTCAGCTTTTAAAGTTCCATTTGGTTCTTTATGTCTTTTATTTCTCTCCTTACTATGTTCCAATTTCTTTTAAATAACTAAGAATATTTATAACAGGTATTTTAAGGTTGTTGTCTACTAATTGCATCATCTCTGTTATTTCTGGATATGTATCTCCTGACTGGCTTTTTCTCCTGGATATGGATCACATCTTCATGTTTCATTGTTAAGTCTAGTAGTATTTGATTGGATACTAGACATTGTGAGTTTTATATATTGTTGTGTATCAGAATCTCTCATCTTCTTTTAATTAGTATTGGACTTTGTTCTGGCAGTTGGGTAGATTATTTGTAGGTCATGCTGATCTTTTGAATCATATATATTTTTTAAACATTTATTTATTATTGAGAGACAGAGCATGAGCATGAGCATGGGAGGGGCAGAGAGAGGAGGAGACACAAAATCTGAATGAAGCAGGTTCCAGGCTCTGAGCTGTCAGCACAGAGCCCGACGCGGGGCTCGAACTCACCGTGAGATCATGACCTGAGCCAAAGTCGGATGCTTAACCGACTGAGCCACCCACGTGCCCCTTGAATCATATTTTAAGATTCCTTAGAGTCAGACTGAAGTAACTTCTACTCTACAGCCAAATTTAGTCCACTTACTCAGGTATGTAAGGTGTGGTCTTATGGGGTTGCTACTGAGTACCTTCAGTATCCGATGATTACCCGTATTCTATTATTTCAGAGTATAGGCATCTCCCAGCCCTGCATGAGCCCTGTGAATTGACCAGAATGCCATCTTGAAGTTTTCCTTCAGTTGGTCTCCTATAGTTTCATCCTGCACATGTCCATTTTAATATTAAGCAACAGAATCAAAGGGACCCTATACAATTTCCAGGAACTTTTTTTTTTTCTTTCCCTAATAGTTTCCTCTTTTCTGGTACACTGGCTTTCCAAGTTCCTTTCACCTCAGTCTTCTTGTACGCTATTTCAGCTTTCTGAAATCACCAAGTCTGCTGTGATTT
This sequence comes from Prionailurus viverrinus, assembly GCF_022837055.1. NCBI lineage: Eukaryota > Metazoa > Chordata > Mammalia > Carnivora > Felidae > Prionailurus > Prionailurus viverrinus. The sequence goes on along the minus strand of NC_062561.1, from coordinate 188,495,356 downwards.
ACTTGGGTTCTCCCTCTCTACACTGTAGTATGGAAAGTGTCCACAGGCAGAAGTTAGGACAATAGAAAGCTGACCATATTTGTTTCCCTTTTCTTAGGGATTACAGCCCTATACGGTCTTTTGTTCATTGTGTCATTTATTTTGTCCAGTTTTCTTTTTTTTTTAATTTTTAAAAATATTTATTTTTGAGAAAGAGAGACAGTGCACAAACAGAGGAGGGACAGAGAGAGAGAAAGGGGGAGGAACAGAATCCGAAGCAGGCTCCAGGCTCTGAGCTGTCAGCACAGAGCCCAATGCAGGACTTGAACTCAGGAATCATGAAATCATGACCTGAGCTGAAGTCTGACTGAGCCACTCAGGCGCCCCAGTTTTGTCTAGTTTTCTAGTCATTCGTGGAGGGAATAAAGTTTAGTTTAGTTATTCCATCAAGGCAGAAGCAGAAAAACTCAAGACTGTTTTTGTATGAATTTTACAGCACAATAATTCCTGGACCAAGCAGATGGCATAAAATTCAAACTCCAAACATAAACGAAGGCATACTCATTATCAATTTTCAGGGGAGGCTTCTTTATACCTTCAGGACATGGTACATAAACTTCTAGTGTCCCGATGTTGATAAGCAAATTGTTCTTCAGTTATTGTCTTTCACTAAAGTTGTAATCCTTAGAAGTTTCTAGTTTTACAAAGGCAACTTAATTCAAGATTCCTCAAATAACTGAGGCCCAAGATTTTGGCTATTTAATGCTAGTGTTTGTTAAAATATTCAAGTTCTTACATTATGGAGAATATCAGCCCTAGCTGCCATCCCTAAAACTCACTGTAGGCACTCAGTAACAATATCCATGATTTCTCTCTTTTTCTGTTTCTCTTTGGTTTTGACCCCTTAGCATTTTCTTTACTTCTTCAGTGCTTAGCTAGCACTTATAAGGATGTTTGTTGTATTTTCACTTCTAGGTGTCTTTCAGAGTATGTAGTCAAATTGCCTTATAAAATTTTTACTTTATTTAATCAGCCATAATGTTAGAAATGAAAACATTATGTTAAGCATTTTTTTTTCATGCATCTAGACAGCTGTTATTATTAATAGCTTTATAATGTTCTAAAATTGATCTAATTTGCCTGGCTTGTCTCCATTAATTGACATCTAAGGTGTTTATATAATTCTTACTATTGTAACCAGTTCTCTTCATACAGTGAATCCTTATTTTTTTCCTTTTTAATAACCTCTCTTAAACTCTAGGAAGTAGAATTTTGAGGCTGCAGTACATGAACATGTTTAAGATTCCCATCTAGTTGCTACAAAGCTTTCTAGCTGTCTATCTCAGTAGTCCTGTGAATAAAACTAAAAAGGGCTTCAGACTGAATAGCGGTGGATATTGGTTTTCCAGTTTTCATTATTTTATGAATAGTAAAGGGGTTAAACTAATTCCTGGAAAAGACAGCTCTTTGTGGCCTGGAGACATATCCAACACAAACAAGAAGTCCTCTAACAAACCTCCAAGTAGTGACATTGCAGAAATGCAGCAGCTCTTTATTTGCACGCCTGCTATGCCAAGAAGAATTTTCAGTAAATACCAGCATTTCCCACTTTGTTACAGGTGATTCTAATGTAAAATAGTTTACAAAAAAGTACCCCCTATCACATTCTATAATGAAAGTGTTTATTTCAAATTGCTTGTGTTTTCCATTGCTCTCTGGCAAATATTTAGGCATGCTCACAAATGTTCATTGTAACCGAAGCAGCCCAGGAGTAGAAAATCTGTAGGAACAACTGTTTCCCAGGTGAGAAGAGTGCCAGAAAAGGTTAGTTTTTTTTTTAATATCTCCAAAAAAGGGTTCTCAAATGCACTTGAGAGGCAGTAGCCTGGGTGTCAAGGATGTTCCGAGTACCATTCTGCCAATTGCTAGCTTTGAGTCAGCTACCTTCTTTCTCTGTGCCTGGTTTCCTCCTTGGCAAAGGGATTTTTATGTGATCCTCAAAGTCTTTTCTAGTATTTCCAGAAGTTAAATATAATTGGTCAACTAGCTTTATGCATTTCATAGAGGTTAACCAATTGTTTATGACTTTTATTCACTTTTTTGTTTATGCTATTATATCCCTTGTTTAAAAGAAAACCACAGGCCCAAAATGGCAGCACTTAGGTGAAGACCTGAAAAATTTACTGATAGACCCCTTTAAGATCTCTTTAGGAGGGCAATCTTGCCTAAATTGAATTCTTTGCTAATAAATTCCTTTCTTTTTTTTAATGTCCTCTATTTGCCTTTAAAAAAACCCTTATTTTGTTTATCTCATTGGAGATCTCCTCTACTTATTAAGACAGGATGCTTCCTGATTCATAAATACTTTAATAAAGCCAGTTAGATCTTCAAGTTTACAAGGATGACTTTTGTGGGTTTTTTTAAGACAGAGAGAGACAGAGCATGAATGGGGGAGGGGCAGAGAGAGAGGGAGACACAGAATCGGAAGCAGGCTCCAGGCTCTGAGCCATCAGCCCAGAGCCCTATGCGGGGCTGGAACTTACGGACTGTGAGATTGTGACCTGAGCTGAAGTCGGACGCTTAACCGACTGAGCCACCCAGGCGCCCCGGATGACTTTTGTTTTTAACACCATTAGTAAGTTGTATGATTATTATATTTTTAATGTCTCTCTTTTCCATTCAGCTATAAGATGTTTGGGATAAAAAACCGTCTATGCATCCTCCAAATTCCCAGGATCTAGCACATACTCAGCATGTAAGAGTTGCTCAGCAAATATTTGAATGCGCATGAAATTTCTAATATAAAACTCATTTTACTAATGCCATTTAGGTGATTTCTTGCTAATGTTTATTTGTATGTCAGAAGTTAGTAGTACACATTTTTATATTTCATTTAATCTCCCCCCCTTTTTTTAAATAATCTTCCCAGATGTACTCAAGCAGTTCATTCCTTAATTTTGTCCAATCACTGTATGTTTGTGTAGGCATTGCAAGAACTGACATGGTACTTGGAAATGAAGTGCTCAATACATATTTGATGAACGTTTTCTGCATGTGACAAATTGTAATCACAGCACTAGATCAAATAGGTCTAAAGTTTTTGAGCTTGAAAAACCTGTGCTTTGCTTTCTTAAATGTGCTTCCAGCTGCAGATTAATCTAAGCCTTATTTTGTCCTGGTACTGACTGGTTATCCCCAGAGAAAACATTGTTGACCACATGTAATCCAAATTCTTTAGGAATTGAGCCAAATTTCTGTATATGAAACTCTCTGGACTGAGCTTTTTCTTAGCTCAGAGATGCTCTATAGGCCCTTTATCTGCAGTGAAGATTTCTATTGCATATTCTACAACTGATGTCAGTGGAAGCTCCAGAGGAGAAATGAAGACAGCATACAGAATGCAATCTAGATAGATGACTGATAAGTGGAGATTTTACCCCAGTTGTCCTGGCCTTCAATCTCTGACTCTCATCTGAATTAATATGACATATGAAAGCAACAGCTTTGGTTAGTTTCAATCTCATTTTCTGTCTGTGTCTTTCTTACATATACACTCATGGTGGCGAGAATAGTGTAGTGGTCAAAAAGCAGACTTTGAAATGGAACAGACTTAGTTTAAATCTCAGCTTTGCCAGTTAGTTTTTCATTTGCTTTATGACTTTAAACAAATTAGTATTAGTTTTTAGTTTCATTGGGTCTAAAATTCTTTATCTGTCCAGTGGAGATAACAGTAATACTTTCTGAGCCTGTTGTTGAATGAAGTAAATGCAATAATTCAAGTAAACTTCTTAGCATCATGGTTGGCATATAATAAGTTTACAGCTAATGGTGACTCTACCTAGCATACAATCTCTCTATTTAAATGCACAGCTCTCTTCTGCTATCTTATGATGAATAAGATTACTGAACTTTCCCACTCTTCCTCTTCTGTTATGATACATTCTCCTTGTCTAAGCCTTACATAAGCAAGCGACTTCCCTGAATCAGGAGTTAAGGAGATAAATAAGCACATCATACTTCACTTATGGAAAAACACAGATGAGAATCTTGAAAGAAGAGCTCTGAGAAAGCCAGATAAGTTCAATAGAGTTCATTAAACTCTATTAAATGTTTCTATTAAACTTTCATTAAAAGTTCTCATAATTGACTCATGAGAGAACTCATTAAGTCCTCTCTCAAAGTGCCAATTTTTAGTTCATAAACAATTATTAATTTTTTAAATGTTTATTTTTGCGGGGGGGGGGGGTGGATAGAGAGAGAGAGAAATGGGGGAGGGGCAGAGAGAGAGGGAGAAACAGAATCCGAAGCAGGTTCCAGGCTCTGAGCTGTCAGCACAGAGCCTGATGTGGGGTTCAAACCCAAAGCTGTGAGATCATGACCTGAGCTGAAGTTGGATGTTTAACTGACTGAGTCACCCAGGTACCCCAGTTCACAACAATTCTACCTCTTAGAGATGGTTCCCCATGTCTTAGAGATGGTTCCTCATTTCTAAGAGGGAATGGACTTTCTGGACTAGGAGACTTACATATTAGAAGAAAAGCACAACTCATTGTGAAAGTGCTGAAAGCCTAACCACAAGTGAAGAGAGAGGAGAAACAGGACTGTTTTTATTCATTAAAGAAATTGGAGCAGCATTTCCCAAATTATGTTCTTTCTATAGGGTGTCAACACATAATAAGCAATGAAAGAGTTTCTTGATCAAAAGGTATGGAAAACACTGGGATAAATAAAGCAAGATAGATTACTCTTTTGCATGGATTCACAAAGTCTTTATTATGTTGAAGTATATTCAAGACCTCTAAGGAGGATGTGTGGACATAGTATATAGGGGTTCCCAATCTAACTTGGCTACTGAACCCCTTTTTATGGAATATTCATGGCACTAGCATTCCAAAGAATCTACCTTTGGTTACTCTGCTGTCAGGACTTTATACAAGGGGTTAAATAGCTCAACACTTGTCAACAGGTGGTCAGGGCATCCCAACAGCATAGTGATACCATAATGATGCCACAGTTTTATGAAAAGATTCAAGTGTATTTAATATTATATTTTATTTTTTTAAAAAAAATTTTTTTTTCAACGTTTATTTATTTTTGGGACAGAGAGAGACAGAGCATGAACGGGGGAAGGGCAGAGAGAGAGGGAGACACAGAATCGGAAACAGGCTCCAGGCTCTGAGCCATCAGCCCAGAGCCCGACACGGGGCTCGAACTCACGGACCGCAAGATCGTGACCTGGCTGAAGTCGGACGCTTAACCGACTGCGCCACCCAGGCGCCCCTAATATTATATTTTAAAGGAAGTAAATACCTTCAAACTAGCTACTTTACTGCTCAGTATTCAATCTTAGAAATATAAAAATTTGCCTACCTTTGTAAGATTATTCCTGGAAGTGTTATTTATAATGTAAGAACACTTAGTGACTAAAGGTCCATCGGTAAGAAATCGCTAGGATATTATGGAATACTATACAAGCGTTCAAAGAATGTGGTAGCTTTACCTGTGTTGACAGGGAAATACACACTCAATACATTGTTGGGAAAAAAAGGAAGGTGTAGAAGGAATGCATAGCAGGTTATATATTTATTTTACATATTTATTTTAAAGTCACAAACACACACACACACAAATAAACTGTTTGTGGATGTATGTAGGGAGCAAGAAGATTTTCAAACTGTATTATTTCTTCTTCCAGTTATAACATAGAATGTTGTAAGAGACTGCACCCTGACAATAATATAAAGCTAAATCAACCACAAAATCATATTAAAAAATTATTCATAGAGCAGAGGATATAAAGAAACCTAAATGAAATAAACCTAAAGGGATGAGCTACTCCTAGGGGAGAATGCCACAACTTTTTACATCCCTGAAGGAATGGCAGACAGAGGCTCAAAGCTGGCATAAATAGATTTAGTGAGAACCAAGACCAATTTATAACAATTATTTTCTAAATTTTTTTTTTTTCAACGTTTATTTATTTTTGGGACAGAGAGAGACAGAGCATGAACGGGGGAGGGGCAGAGAGAGAGGGAGACACAGAATCGGAAACAGGCTCCAGGCTCTGAGCCATCAGCCCAGAGCCTGATGCGGGGCTCGAACTCCCGGACCGCGAGATCGTGACCTGGCTGAAGTCGGACGCTTAACCGACTGCGCCACCCAGGCGCCCCATAACAATTATTTTCAAGGCCAAGTGGTCAGGTGTGGGCTGGCATGACAAATTAGAATCCTGAACAATGCAAACCAAAGCAAGAATTCGTTCACATGCCACTCCTTTTCCACAGCACCTTTATAAAGTGCACAGGATTTGAGTGCCAAAACAAGTGGTAGGCCAGGAGATATGATAGAATTTCATTTATGGGAATGGGCCTTCACCAAATGTAAGGCAAGGTACCCATCTTTTTTTTTTTTTTTTTTTATAAAGCAGGAATTTTCTGATAGCTGGTGTCAGAGTAGTATGATGGAGAGATTGAATAAAGCAGAAAAAACTAAGAAGCTTGTGGCTATATCATAAAAAAAGAGACAGACCTCACACCATTTGGGGAGCTAGAAACTTAATTGTAGAGGATAGCAAGTTCTCAAAATTCTCAATAGTAATGAGATCCCAAACCCTGATGAAGGGAAAACTCTGATCCTGCCATTAAATCTGTTGAAGCCAATAGTGAACTGAATTTAACTAAAATTGCAACAATTCCCAGAACCAGCTCAATTGCAGGTTAGATTATTAGATGGACTTAAATTTCCACATTAGCAGTCTGAATGGAAAGGGAAATACTCTTTTCAAGGAGTTGTATTTTATTCTATGGTTCTTTTTATATACAATGTCCAGCATACAACCAAAAATTATGAGGCAGTCAAAGAGGCATGAAAAGGTGACTCATAATCAAGAGAAAAAATAGTCAATATAAGGAATCCAGTGTTGGAATTAGAAGAAAGACTTTAACTGATCGATATGCTAAGGAATCTAGTGGAAGAAAGTGGGAAGTTTATGAAGAGATGGAGAATTTTAACTAAGAATGAAAGCTATAAAAAAGAACCATATTTTTTATGTTGTGTGATTTTGTGTCATTTATATTTTAACAATGAGAAGATATGTATTGAATTTTAAAGGAGGTTAGAAACAAATTCCAGATGTTTACATGTACAATGGTTAAAGTGTAATTCAAATACTTTAGAAGGAAATATCAACTCTATGGAAAAACTTTGGTATAGATCTATGCACATCCTGTGGTTTACTGGCAATAACGTTTCTATCATACATGGAAGCAATAATTCAATGAAGTTCTTCAGATGGACATTTAGACATTAAAATGGTGACCACACCAATGGTACTTCTGAAAGTCTGTATGTAGAAAGCAGACTTTTCAATCCCAACAGTATGAGTCCAGGACAAACAGTTGTCCCTAGAGGAGAGAGAAGCGTTGTTTTCTTTGGGAAGACACTTTTTACTTCTGTCTTTTCAAGGAGCTATAGCAGATTCTTTTGCAGTTATGGGCATAATGCTGTTATAGAGTAATGGGCATTCTGTCTAGGGTGGTCAAGTTCAGTCCTGGGCTGGATATGGCAGCAACCAATAAATGTTGATTATTAAAATATGTATTTGATTCATCAATTAAAAATATATATTTGATTCATTACAGGAAGTTGTTGCCTTTCACAGCAACATTCTTTGTAAGATACTATTGGTAGAGTTAAAATATGGATAAAACTGAAAAAATAGAGAGGTGTATCAATGGGGTGAATGGTGCTTAAAATTTAATGAGATAAAACCATAATCAGGGGATGTAAATGATGCATATTCTAACTTTAAACATGCTTCCAGACACTCACCTATAAGTTCTCATCAAGCAGAGAAACTCTTTAGTCATGATTCTTGTAATATACATTTTAGATCTTTTATACATGTTTTCTAGCTCACTCATGAATTAGTTATTATGTTCCTATATTTCCTTGAGGACTGAGAATCTGGAAGACTATGCATCCTCAATCCTTCTCAGTAACAGTAATGGCCAGAACAAGGTTGGTCTGCATGTATCTCATGCATCCCTTGACCAGAAATTTGTACCTGCCTCATTCAAGACTCCCACTTCCAAGTTCCTTATGAGATTTTGTGTGTTTCCTATAAACTGAAAATCAAGTGTTTTTTGTTTTTAAAGAAGTGAAAACTGAGATTACAGATTACTGAGATACAGATGAGTTGCAAAGTCCCTCTGAACACATAGTGGGAGAATATCCAAAAGAAATGTTGTAGAGCTGAAGGAGACATAATTCCTCAGGATATTTTTTTTTTCATTCTAAGATAGTTCTGTTTCTTATAGTGTGGATTAAGATATGGCAAAAAAATAATTTAAGAATGAGATAGAGGGGAATAAAATTATTGGGTTGAACTGTCACTTCAAATTTCAAACATTGGCTTAGAAATAGACTGTTCTTGCTGAAGAATAAGCTGAGATATATAGCTTGTGGTGGTTTTTTGTTGGAAGGAATGTTAAGCTTTTGCTTATCAGTCACCTGTAGGGGGAAGGGGAGTATAAAATGACAAGAAGAAATGGCAAGAGGAGCATATGGTCATCTCTCTCTGCTGCCCAAGGTTTTACAGAACATGCTGTTCTTTGGGACCTCCTACCTCCATCAGGAATAAGCTTATGTGCCACATTTGGATCTTGATCCACTGGCTTGAATCCAGTTTATTTCTCTCCTCAGAGGTTAAGAATGAAGACAAGCATGGGGCATATAAAGCATTGTGAAGATAAATATCACCACGCCATTTTCAAACAAAATGTATTTTCCTCTTCCTGATTCCAAATAGCTATTTGCCTATGCTATATGTTTGAATAATGTCAAAAAAAATTGGACATTGGCTTAGGATATTTGCCTTCTAGGTGGGGATTTTTCTTCATGCATTGGAAATATACAAGTCCTCCATAGGGTTTCTGATTGCCCCCTGTAGTCAAATCTGGTATTTTCCATTTTTGGTTGCTTAGATAGAATTTCAGTTTCAGTGGAAATAAAACAAAAAGGCCATATGGAGAAGTAAGAGAGTTAAGTTTGTTTGCTTGTTTCATGCAATTTATAATCGTTTGTATGGCTTATTCTTTTTTTGGAGGGGCAGGGAGTGTATAGCTTATTCTTAATGTTTGGTCCTGACTACTGACATCCTTGAGTGTGGAATGTGAACATTTCTAAAATAGTTGGACATCTGAACCTTGGATGACCCTCAAAGTATCTTGTGAACAATGGAACATTTCTTCATTTCTCTAGCTTCCACAGATGTGTATATGTGATAGACATGCTATAGTCAAGTGCTGAGTGAATAAAATATTTGTGGAATGCCTGCCATGTGCTCAATAATGTTCTAGTTATTTGTAAAAGACAAAATGAGATGGAGTCCTTGTGCTTCTATTCTCTGTCTGCACTACTGCCATAAGTACTCTATTTACCTTTACGTTGCTCCTCCATTGTTACCTTTCTAAAGCCCTGATCTCAATGCATTATTCTTCATTGCTTACTAAATAAAGTCCAAATGAACACCCTCTGTGGACTAATTGCAAACTATTTTTGTTTACTCAGCTTTTCTGTACTGAATATAAAAATTATTTTTTCCCCCAACAAAATTCCTAGAAAATTCAAGGTTTCATATGTTTGGTCACTGTTATTCCTCTGAATGAGTAATTCTTTCTCAGGCACTGGGCCCATCTATATCCTTCAAGGCTGGCATTAAATGCCACCTCCTCCCAGGATTCTCCCTTCATATTCTACCTCTGTCCACTATTTTCTCCTCCTTCTTGTATTGCATAGTGCCATCATTCCTTGCAGCTTCACCCTGAACTATGAGGTTATGTCAATATTCTCTTCCTGGGGTTATCAAATATCTCCTGGCCAAAGCTGCATGTGTCTTCCTTTAATGTCTCACTTTTCTTTTTCTTAAAAGGTTTCCAGTACAACAACCCTATGGAAAAATCACTGTTTGGCTTCTAGGCATATGGATTCACTATCTTAACTTATTTCCAGGCAATCAAAAGTCTTTCCACCTCATCAGTCAGTCCATCATCTTTTCTCATCAATGCTGATTACATGTGTCTAATGTTGCAAGTTGTTTAGCTGTTCTAAGAAAGAGTTTTGTGGGATTTTCTTTTTTCAACTAGAAAGGTCCATTTAAAGCAGAGATAAAAGATATTAGGTACTATAAATGTAGGTGAGGTGGGTTATTTATATATAGTTATTATCCCCATATAAAACAGAAGTTTTAATTACTGGAATATTCTTCATAAAAATTTAAAAATTATTTGAGGTCAAGGGATATATTTTATCCCTCTTTATATTCCCTTAGTACCTTTGTACAGTGCCATGGATATAGCAAAAGCTTATTGAACATTTGTTGAGTTGAATAGTTTCCAAAAGGGAAAGCCATGTTAGTGTTTCTCTTCCTAAAATGTTAGTCTTTTATTTCATGATAAAGACCCAACAGAGCTTATAAAATATGATAAATGTTTCTTACCAAGATATTTTTTTTTCCATTAAATCACAGCAAAAGTAACACATTTTTTTATTCTGGCCATTAAAATATCATTTGGTGGTAGTTCTCCCCTCTCAAGTTAATAGTCCTTAACAAAGAAGCTATACTACAGAAAATACAGGCATTGCTTTCAGAGTAGAAATGTAAATAGCTATAATTTGTTCTCCCCCATTTTTCAAATATATACCATCTGGCTTATCTCTTAGCCCTGCAGAACTGTTTTTAGAATTATTTCCTCAGGATCCATTCTCCATCCCATTCTTGCCCTGGAGATATTCCTGTACTTATCATTAGCTAACCAGGATATAATAACCATTTATGTTTATAAAGGTATTCATTATCTCATAGAAGTTTGAACAAAGTTATCAGAACCCAATTCTTTCACACCAGGATTCTACAATTGAGCCACAGATTGTAGGCACCATTTGGGATTGGGCTATTTCTCACTAATAAACTTTTGCCAAAACTACAAGATTAAGTTAGTACTTAGAAGTCTATTCCAATTGCTTTCTCATCTGGCACAAATTTTAAAGCCCCAGGTTACTATGCTATACCTCATCAATTCATGATGACTCTCTTCTCTGATTTATGTAGCATGAAGTTGGAAAACTGCATGGGACAGCTGGTGCTAGACTTCCAGTCTGGGGGTTCTCATATGGTACAGTTTTACTTGTGGGTACAAATGGACACTTATCCTATATTCCTGTTAGAATGGTCTAGGAAACATAAGAAAATAGGCCAATATATACTATCAAAACAAGACATAGATGGTTTATATGGTCAATTAATCTATGACAAAGGAGGCAAGAATATGCAATGAGGAAAGGACAGTCTCTTCAATAAATGGTGCTGGGAGAGCTGGACAATTATATGGCAAAAGAATAAGACTAGACCACTTTCCAATACCAAATGCTAGAATAAACACAAAATTAATGATCTAAATTTGAGACCTGAATTGTAAAACTCTTAGAAGAGAACATAGGCAGTAATTTCTTTGACACTGGCTATAGCAACATTTTTCTAGATAGGTCTCATAAGGCAAGGGGAACAAAAGCAGACAAACTATTGGACCACATCAAATTAAAAAGCTTTTGCACAGTGAAGGAAACTGTCAACAAAACAAAAAATCAAGCTATTGAATGGGAGAAGGTATTTGAAAATTATATATCTTATGAGGGGTTAATATCTACAATATATAAAGAACTCCTATAACTCAACCCCCCCTCTAAAAAATTGATTATTGGGGTGCCTGGGTGACTCAGTCGGTTAAGCATCTGACTTCAGCTCAGGTCATGATCTTACACTCCTTGAGTTCAAGCCTCATGTTAGGCTCTGTGTTGATAGCTCAGAGCCTGGAGCCTGCTTCAGACTCTGTGACTCCTTCTCTCTCTGCCCCTCCACCTGTTGTGCTCTGTCTCTCTCTGTCTGTCTCTCAAAAATAAACACTAAAAAAATTTAAAAAATAAATAAAAAATAAAAAGTTGATTATTAAATGGGTGGAGGACCTTGGTAGACATTTTTCCAAAGAAAACACACAGATGGCCAGCAGGTAAATAAAAAGCTACTAAGCATCACTAATCATTGGGGAAATGCAAATCAAAATTACAGTGAATTACTACTTTTCATCGGCCAGAATGGCTTGTATCAAGAAGATAAGAAATAACAATTCTTGCTTAGGATGTGGAGAAAAAGAAATTCTCACGGATTTTTGGTTGGAATGTATATTGGTGCAGCGTCTGTGGAAAACAGTATGACATTTCCTCAAAAAAGAAATACCATATGATTCAATAATTCCACCACTGGGTATTTACCCAAGGAAAATTAAAACACTAATTTGAAAACACATATGCACCCTATGTTTATTGCACCATTATTTACCATAGCTAAGATCTGAAGGCAAACTCAGTTTTTATCAATAGATGAATGGATAAAGACGTTGTATATACATATACAAGAGACTATTACTCAGCCATAAAAAAGACTGAAATCTTTTTATTGAAATGGATGGACCTAGAGGGTATTATGCTAAGCAAAGTAACCTAGAGAAAGAAAAATACCATGTGATCTCATTTATATGTGGAATCTAATAAACAAAATAATGAACACACAAAGCAAAATAGAAACAGATTCACAAATACAGAGAGGAAACTGGAGGTTGCCAGAGAGGATGAAGCTAGGGGGGAAGGGTGAACTGGGTGAAGGGGATTAAAAGATACAAACTTCTAGTTATAAAATGAGTTAAGTCACAGAGATGTAAAGTACAGCATAGGGAATACAGTTAATAATATTGTAATAACTATATATGGTGGCTAATGGTAACTAGACTTACTATGGTAATAATTTTGTAATGTATACATAAATGTTAAATCACTATCTCCCATAATTGAAGTAATTTAATAATTTATGTCAACTATATTTCAGTTAAAAAAAAAAGAAAATTATAGGGGCACCTGGGTGGCTCATTCGTTTAAGTGTCCGACTTTGGCTCAGGTCATGATCTCACTGTTTGTGAGTTCAAGCCCCACGTGGGTCTCTGAGACAGCTCAGAGCCTGAAGCCTGCTTCAGATTCTGTGTCTCCCTCTCTCTCTGCCTTCCCCTGCTTGCACTCTGTCTCTGTCTCAAAAATAAACAAACATTAAAAAAAATTTTTTTTAATATTATAAATACTCTGGAAAAACAGGATGAAGACATGAAGATTTAATTTAGAAGAAGATATAAACATGAGCCTTGAACTTAAGATATTCAACTTAATTTATATTAAGACAAATGCAATTTAAAATTTATTGAGATACTATATCTCATTCATCAGATTGGCAAAAATTCAAAAACTTAAGAATACTTTTTGTTCCCATGGCTGTGGAAAATCAAGTACTCTCATACATTTCTAATAGAAATTAAAAAAAGGTAGAAATGCAAATCCTATGGAGGGGAATTTGGTACCAGTTAATAAAAAATCTATCCTTCAACTCTGCAGTATCACTTATAGGAATGTACCCCGAAGATACACTACCAACAGTACAAAAAAATATATACACAAAGAGCTACTACTTTCAGTATTATTTTTAGGAAACTATTTAAATGCCCTGTACTCATAGGAGATTAATTAGATTATGACCCTTATATTCAATGGACTATTATACAGCTGTAAACAAAGAATGAGAAAAATATCTATGAACTGATGTGATATTTGGGAGGTATTGTTAAGTGAAAAAGGGAAGTTGCAAAAGAGCTTAAAGGCAATACTGTATAAAAGAAATAAGAGGAAATAAGAGAACATATGTATACCTACTTATCTTAAAAAACACACAAAAAGAATAAATCAGGAAACAATAATGTTGGCTACCTACATGGTGTAGGGGAAAGGGAACAGAAGAAATGCAGGAGGCAGTGATACTTTTCTGAGTATACTCAAAAATAGGAAAAGTTAAAACTGAAAGCAAATTATAAACAAATGAACTACATTTATAATAAATAATATAATAACACTAAAAGGGAACAGAACTATTCTAATGAATTTATGAACAGAGTATTTGATCATATACTCTTAGTCCAATATAGAATTTCAAGTGCATACAAAACATTTTACCAAAATGAACCCCATACTGGCCGTGAAGCAAGTCTCAACAAATTTAAAAGGATAAAAATCAGAGAGAGGATGTTCTCAGACCTCAATGGATATAAGCTAGAAAGAAGTAACAGAAATATGACTATAAAATACTTTCTCCCAAGCTGAAAACTAAGCAATAAACTGATAAATAGCCGAAGGGACAAAGAAGAAATCATAGTGGAGGTTTAGAAAACATTCTGAACTGAATAATGAATATAGCATAACAAAATTTGTAGATGTAGCTAAATTATGCTTAGAGGGAAATTATGAACACAGATGAATATATTAGGAAAAAAAGCTAAAAACAACTATCTAAATATCTTTCACAAAGAGATAAAGGGGAGAAAAGCAATGTAACTCAAAAAATGTAAATGGAACAAAGTTAATAAACTTAAAAAATTTACAGAATTTTAAAAATTCAAAAGGTACAACTAAGAAAAAACTACAAAAAGCAATAACGCCCTGGAAAGACTCATCAAGAAAAAGAGAAGACACAAATAACCAATAACATGAAGAGAATTAAAGGAATATTATTAAAGATGCATCTGACAAGAAAATACTATTCAAAGATATTATGAGCAACTTTATATCAATAAAATTAAAAATTTAGATGATGTGTACACACTCCTATAAAATAAAACCTATAATTGATATAAGAAACAGAAGAAAATGTGAATAGCCTTTTATCTATTAAACAATTGAATTCATTATTTAAAACATTCCCACAAGAAAATTTGAGGACCATGTAGCTTTACTGCTGATTTCTTCTAAAATTTAAGGAATAAATAGCACTGATTTTATTCAAAGTGTTCCAAAATGTAGAAAAATAGGAAACAATTCCCAATTTACTTTATATGGCTAGCACTGCCTTGATATTCAAACCAGATAGACACCTTATATGAAATGAGAGAAAGAAAGAAAACACTATTATTGGAAGTCTGGTCCAAGTTTGTCACATAGAAACCTTGTGAACTCTTCTCTTTCCATAAACTACTGAATCTACAGCTACTTATGGAGCAATTCCCTGTGGAAGCAATCTATAAAGTAGCTGAGCAGCTCCTATACATCAAGGTAAAGAAGAAAAAATAGCTATTTAACCCATATCAAAATGGCTGGGAAGGACAAACACAGGCTTGACATAAACCTGATCTCTGGCATGGTATTATATAATTGAGAGGAAAGTCCCAACCTCTCCCTGAGGAGCAAAAGGTTTGAACACCATATTTAGTGCCCCAACTTTTAAGAATCCCACTTGGGATGGGCCCCCAAAACACCTAGCTCTGAAAGCTAAAGGGCTAGTGTCCACAAGACACACAAGACTATAGCAAACAAATAGTTCATAAGGGGCTTGTGTAGACTCAGTGGAGCTATCTGCCAAGGCTCAGTAGACAGGGAACAGGAAAAAACTCTCATCTCTCAGTCTCTCCTTGGAAGAGACCTATCTGCATACTTTTATGCTGCTGCTTGGAGGTCAGCCTTCTATTTTTTTAACATTTTATTTATTTTGAGAGGGGGGCAGGGGAATGAACAAGCAGGGGAGGGGCAGAGAGTGAGGCAGGATCCAAGCAGGATCGATGCTGACAGTGTGGAGCCTCATGTGGGGCTTGATCCCATGAACCATAAGATCATGACCTGAGCCAAAATCAAGAGTCAGATACCCAGGCACCCTAAGGGTCAGGCTTCTAATTTAACATGCATTTAAAGGTTGATTATGATCCCCTTTGGAGACTGGGGCAGCTAGCAGATGCCATCTTCACCTCCTCACTTCAGCCCACTCCAATTTTCCAGTATCTTCCTAGAATGAGCTTCTACACACATCTGGTGCCCCAGCTATTGTGGCTGTTACCCAACGTATATATTCCTAGATTGTCTGGCTCTGATAGCTAATGGGGCCTGCATTCACGAGTTCCACAAGACTATAGAAAACAAGGAAACCATGCTTACCAGGCTATCCTCCCAGGACTCAGGGCAGAGAGTAAAGTCAGAATCACCCATGTCTCAGACTTACCCTGAAAAAGCCTTATTTGTATACTTTAAAAGATGCTCTCTGAACATCAGGCTTCTAATTCAACATACATCTAGGAGCTTACTGTTATCTTCTATCAATGACAAGAAAATTCAAGGATACCCTTACTGACATTTTCCAGTTACCAGTAACACCCTGGATGGAGCATGTACATTCATCTGGTGCCCCAGATTTTGTGGTGCTACCCAAGAGATAAACTTAGGATCATCTGGCTCTAATAACCAAAGGGGCTTGCATTAGCAAAACCTACAGAATTTTAGAAAATAAAGAAGCAGTTATTAACAGGTTCAGGAGCAGCCCTGATGGGTATATGCTCAGAACCAACACAGAGCGAGCAGGCAAAAAAGCCTATATCCCAGTACCTCCTCAAAAGGGCTCTAAATACATACTTTTTCACACATACTGCTGCATGAGGGTCTGGCTTTCAATCATCCTGCATCTCAGTGCAGATTGTAATTCTCCCTTTGGGGCACAGATAGGTCTTGGCACACGCTCATCTACTGGGAGCCACAAAGAACAAACAAGGTGGCATGAACAACCACAAAGATTTGAGAGACAACCAGAAACACTGGCTGGGCTGAATGCTGATTATCTGCTATAGGATGCTGCTCTGTCAAGACTGGGAGAGGTGGTTGCTTTATCTAATGTGCAGAAACAAACACAGTCAAGAAAAGTGAAGAAACAGAGGCATATGTTCCAAACAAACAAACAAAAACAAGATAAAACTCCAGAAACAGATTTTAATAAAATTGAGATAAGTGATTTACCTGATAAAGAGTTTAAAATAATGGTCATAAAAATGCTGAGGTCAAGAAACAATGCATTAAAAAAAATGAGAATTTCAACAAAGAAATATAAAATCTAAGAGTGTCAAACAGAAATCACAGAGCTGAATAATACAACAACTTAACTAAAAAATGCAAGAGAAAGTTTCAATAGCAGAATAGAATTGGCTAACTGAACAACAGAGCAGTGTACTTTATCCAATCAGAGCAGCAAAAAGAAAAATAAATAAAGAAGGCAGATAACAAAGGGACTTATGGGAAATCATCAAGCAGCTAATGTAGACATTATAGGGGGTCCCAGAAGGAAAAGAGCGGGGAGGCAGAAACTTATGCAAAGAAATAGTGGCTGAAAACTTCCCTAAATTGGGCAAAGAAACAGACATCCAAATCTGAGAAGTCCACGGCATTCCAAATGAAATGAATCTAAGGAGACCCACAATGAGACACATTATAATTAAATTGCCAAGTTAAAGACAACAAGATTAAAAAAAGTAATTCTTACATGCAAGAGAACCCTCATAAGACTGTCAGCAGATTTTTCAGCAGAAACTTTGCAGGCCAGAAGGGAGTGGCATGATATATTCAAACTGCTGAAAGGAAAAAAAAATTGCCAGCCAAAAATACTGTCCCTGGAAGTTTTCCCCATAATGGAAGGAGAGATAAAGAATTTTCCAGAAAAGCAAAAGCTGAAGGAGTTCATTACCACTAGAATGCCCTTACAAAATTTTTAAATGAACTTTTTTAAGCTGGAATAAAAGGATGGTAACTAGTAACAGGAAAATATATAAAAGTATAAATTTCATTGGTAAAGGTAAATATATAGTAAAATTCAGAATACTCCAATGTTGTAATGGTGGTGGGTAAATCACTTATAATTTTAGTAGGAAGGTTAAATGAAAACAATTATTAAAACAACTATAACTAGAATAAATTGTCAATGAACACACAAGATAAAAAGATGTAGATAGTGACATCAAAATGTATGGAGGAGAGTATAATTGTAAAGCTTTATTCTACATTTGAAGTTAAGTTGTTATCAGCTTAAAATAGACTGTTATACATAGAAGATGTTTTATGTCAGCCTCATGGTAATCAAAGCAAAAATCTATAGTAGATAAAAGAGAAAGAAGAAAAAGGAATCTAAGTATGTTATTACAGAAAATCATCAAGTATTGAAGGAGAGTATAAAAGAATGAAGAATTACAAAGATGCCAGAAAGCAGTTAACAAAATGTTAACAGTAAGTCCATACTTATTACTTTAAAAGTAAATGGACTAAATTCTCCAATCAAAAGACATGGTGGTTGAATTGATTAAAAAAAAAAAAATCAAGACCCATCTATATGTGCCTATGAGAGACTCACCTCTGTTTTAAGGATACACACAGAGTTAAAGTGAAGAAATAGATGGGGCGCCTGGGTGGCGCAGTCGGTTAAGCGTCCGACTTCAGCCAGGTCACGATCTCGCGCTCTGTGAGTTCGAGCCCCGCGTCAGGCTCTGGGCTGATGGCTCAGAGCCTGGAGCCTGTTTCCGATTCTGTGTCTCCCTCTGTCTCTGCCCCTCCCCCATTCATGCTCTGTCTCTCTCTGTCCCAAAAATAAATAAACGTTGAAAAAAAAAAAAGTGAAGAAATAGAAAAAAAAATATTGAATGTAATGGAAACAAAAAGAAATCACAAGTATGTGTACTTATATCAGGCAAAATATACTTTTGGCCAAAGACTACAAAAGGCAAAACAATCACTACATGACAGTAAAAGCTGATTTTTTGAAAAGATAAACAAAAATTAAACCTTTTCTCTTACCAAAAAAAAAAAAAAAAAAAAGATTGAGGACTCAAAAAACTAATGACATAGGAGACATTACAACTGAGGTCACACAAATGTAAATGATTATAAGAGACTACCATGAAAAATTATACACCAACAAATTGGACAACCTAGAAGAAATAAATTCCTACCAAGGCTGAATCCTGAAGAAATGGAAAATCTGAATCGATTGTTTAAGAGTGAGGAGATTAAATCACTAATGAAAAACAAACAAACAAACACCCAAGAAAACTACCAACAAATGAAAGTCCAGGACCAGATGGCTTTTTTTTTTTGGTGAAACCTTCCAAACATTTAAAGAATAGTACTCCTTCTCAAACTCTCCCAAAACTTAGAAGAAAAGGGAACTCTTTCAAATTCATTTTACAATGTCAACATTACTCTGACCCCAAACCGGGCAAGGACACTACAAGAAAATGAAATTACAGGGGGCAATATCCTTGATGAACATAAATGCAAATATTCTCAAAAAATACTAGCAAACTAAATTTGACAGCACATGAAAAGGATCCTAACACTGTGATTAAGTGGGATTTATTCCAGGGATGCAAAGATGGCTTAACATCGACAAAAATCAGTCAATGTGATACACCACATGAAAAAATAAAGGGTAAAAACCACATGATCATTTCATTAGATGCAGAAGAAGGATTGACAAATTCCACATCCATTTATGATAATAATTCTTAACCAAGGCTTTACATAATAAGCTGACAGTTAATGTCATACACAAGAGTGAAAAAGTGAATACTCTAAAAGCTTTCAGCTTTTCCTCTACAGTCAGGAGCAAGACACCACTACCACCACTTTTATTCAACTTGTATCAGACATTATAGCCAGAATAATTAGGTGAGAAAAAGAAACAAAAGTCATCCAAATTGGAAAGAAGTAAAATTTAATTTGCTGATGACCTGATTTTATATGTAGAAAACCCCATAGAATCCACTAAAAAACTGTTAGAACTATAAACAAATTCAGTAAAGTTACAGGATGACACAATTTATAAAAGGCAGTTGTGATTATACACACTAACAATGAACTATTAAAAAGAGAAAATAAGGAAACAATCCCATTACAATTGCATCAAATTGCAAAATACTTAGGAATGAATTTAACCAAGGAAGTGAAAGATCTATACACTGACACCTGTAAGACACTGATGAAAGAAATTGAAGGAGAAACAAATAAATGAAAAAATATCCTCCATTCATGGACTGGAAGAATTAATATTGTTGGCACATCCATAGCTATAGATTATCTATAGATAATCTAAAGCTATCTATAGATTCAATGCACTCTCTATCAAAATTCCAGTGGCTTTCTTCACAGAAATAGGGCAAATTCTTAAAATTTTAATGGGATCACAAGGCCCCAAAGAAGCTAAAATAATCTTAAACAAGAATAACAAAGCTGGGGACAACACACTTCCTGATTTCAAAGCAAATTACAAAGCTTTCATAATTAAAAAAAATTTTTTTTAAATGTTTTATTTATTTTTGAGACAGAGTGAAACAGAGCATGAACGGGGGAGGGTCAGAGAGAGAGGGAGACACAGAATCTGAAGCAGGCTCCAGGCTCTGAGCTGTCAGCACAGAGCCCGACGCGGGGCTTGAACTCACGGACCGTGAGATCATGACCTGAGCCGAAGTCGAATGCTTAACCGACTGAGCCACCCAGGCTCCCCAAAAGCTTTCATAATTAAATCAGTATGGTATTAACATAAAAACAAGCACATACATTAATGGAACCGAATAGAAAGCCCAGGCACAAACCTATTCATGTATGATCAATTAATTTATAACAAGGTACAATTTACCTTCAAAAATTGCTTCTAGGAAAACTGGACAGCTGCATGGAAAAGAATGGAAGCGAATCTCTGTCTTACAACATATGTAAAAATTAACTCAAAATGGATTAGATTTGAACCAGAGACCTGAAACCATAAAACTCCTAGAGGAAAATATAGGCGTTAAGCTCCTTGACATCGGTCTTGGCAATAATTTTTGGATTTGACACATAAGCAAAGGAAACAGAAGAAAAAAAAACAAAACAAATGGAACTACATCAAACTAAAAAAAACTCTGCACAGCAAAAGAAGCCACCTACAAAATGAAAGGTAACCTATGGAAAGGGAGAAAATATTTGTAAATCAGATATCTCAATAGGGGTTAGACATTAGACATATAAAGATCTTATGCAACTCAATAGCAAAAAACAAAAGCAAACAAAAACCAAACAATCTGATTTTGAAATATGCAGAGGATCTGAATAAACATTTATCCAAAGAAGACATACAAATGATCAACAGGTTCATGAAAAGGAGTTCAACTTTAGTAATTATCAGAGAAATCCAAATTAAAATCATAGTAAGATATCACCTCAAACCTATTAAAATGAGTATTATCAAAAGACGAGAGATAACAAGTATTGGTGAGAATGTGGAGAAAATGAAACCTTGCGCACTGTTGGTAGAAAAGTAAATTGGTGCAACCATTATGGAAAACAGTATAGAGGTTCCTCAAATAATTAAAAATAGAACTACCAGATGATCCAGCAATCCCACTTCTGTGTATATATTCAAGGGAAATAAAAACAGGCTATTAAAGAGGTATCTGTATTCTTATGTTCATTTCAGCATTACTCACAATTGCCAAGATACAGAAACAACCTAAGTATCCATCAACAGATGAATAAAGATATGGTATATAAACAATGGAATATTACCATCAGTAATGGTAAAAAAGGAATCTTCCTATTT
This sequence comes from Prionailurus viverrinus, assembly GCF_022837055.1. Lineage (NCBI taxonomy): Eukaryota > Metazoa > Chordata > Mammalia > Carnivora > Felidae > Prionailurus > Prionailurus viverrinus. The sequence goes on along the minus strand of NC_062561.1, from coordinate 188,473,857 downwards.
GTGGCAACATGGACAGAACTTGAGGGCATTATGCTAACTGAAATAATCCAGGCAGAGAAATATCAATACTGCATGGTATCACTTATATGTGAAATCTAAAAAAGAAAAAAAAAGTCAAATTCATAGAAACAGATAGTAGAAAAGTGGTTGCCAGGGTCTAAAATTTGGGGAACATAAAGAGAGTTTTAGTGAAGAATATAAACTTTTAACTATTGGGTAAATATTAATCTGATATTCTAATGTATAACTTGGTGACTACAACGTACATAATGTTGTATTGTATAAATGAAATTTACCAAGAGTAGAACTTAAATGTCCTCACCTAAATATGTGTGTGTGTGTGTGTGTGTGTGTGTGTATGGCATGCACACATGGTCATTAATGTGTTAATCGGTTAGGTGGGAGGATTGCTTTCACAACATTCAAGGGTATGTTGTTTTACTGTGCTTCTCTTGATTGCATGCCCTACCTACTTCTTTTTGGGATATTTTTTGTTGTTTGATTTAATAAATTCAAGGTTTGTGAGAACCCTGGGTAGAGCAAAGTTTATTGATGCCGTTTTTCCAACAGAATTTGCTCATGTTGTGTTTTTTTTCATGTTTTTTTTTTAATTTTTATATTTGTTGCAGTGATCCATGGTCAATGATATTTGATGTTACCATTATAATAGCTTTAGGGCTCCACGGAGCATTCTCATGTAAACAGTGAACTTGATAAATAAATGTATGTGTTCTGACTGCTCCACTGAGGAACAGCCCCTCCATCTCTCTCCCTCTCCTTGGGCCTCACTTGAGCCTGAGACACAGCAATATTGAAATTAGGCCAATTAATTAGGCCACAGTGGCCTCTAAGTGTTCAAATGAAAGGAAGTCACAAGTCTCTCACTTTAAATCTAAAGCTAGCAATGATTAAGCTCAGGGAGGAAGGCATGTTGTAAACTGAGATAAGCCTAAAAGAGACCTCTTGCACCAAACAGGTAACCAAGTTGTGACTGCAAAGGAAAAGTTCTTGGAGAATTAAAAGTGTTACTTCTGTGAACACATGAATGATTCAAGAAATAAAGCACAATAGCTTTATTGCTGCTATGGATAAAATTTTAGTGGTCTGGGTAGAAGATCAAACCAGCCACAACATTCTCTTAAGTCAAAGCCTAATCCAGAGCAAGGCCCTAACTCTCTTCAATATATGAATGTTGCAAGAGGTGAGGAAGCTGCAGAAGTCTGAAGCTAGCAGAGGTTGGTTCATGATGTTTAAGGAAAGAAGCTATCTTCATAACATAAAAGTCAAGGTGAAGCAGCAAGTGCTGATGTAGAGGCTGAAGCAAGCTATCTAGTAGAACTGGCTAAGATGATTAATGTAGGTGGCTACATTAAACAACAGATTTTCAGTGTAGACAACACAGCCGTCTGTTGGAAGAAGATGCCATTTAGGACTTCAGAGCTAGAAAAGAGAAATCAATGCATGGCTTTAAGTTTCAAAGGACAGATTGATTCTCTTCTTAGGGACTAATGTAGCTGGTGACTAAGTTGAATCTAATGCTCACTTACCATTCTGAAAATCCCAGGTCCCTTAAGAATTATGCTAGATCTACTTTGCCCATCCTCTATAAATGGAACAACAAAGCCTGGATGACAGCTCATCTGTTTACAACATGGTTTACTTAATATTTTAAGCCTACCATTGAGATTTATTGCTCAGAAAAAAAAGATTCCTTTCAAAATATTACTGCTCACTCAAAATGTACCTGGTCACCCAAGAGCTCTGATGGAGATGTACAAAAAGATGAATGTTGTTTTCATGCCTGCTAATACAACATCCATTCTGCAGGCCACAGATCAGTAGTAATATTGACTTTCAGGTCTTAGTACTTGAGAAATACATTTCATAAAGTCTGTAGCTGCCAGACAGCTATATTATTATATATAATTCCTCTGATGGATCTGGTCATGGTAAATTGAAAACCTTCTGGAAAGCATTCACCATTTTAGGTGCCATTAAGAACATTCATGATACATGGGAAGAGATCAAAATATCAACATGAACAGGAGTTTGGAAGAAGTTGATTCCAATCTGCATGGATGACTTTGAGGGGTTCAAGACGTCAGGGGAGGAAATAACTGCAGATGTAGTGGAAATAACAAGAGAACTAGAAGTGGAGCCTGAAGATGTGACTGAATTGCTGTAATCTCACGATAAACCATGAATGGATGAGGGGTTGCTTCTTACAAACGAGCAAAGAAAGCGGTCTTTTGAAATGGAATCTATCCATGGTGAAAATGTGGAGACTGTTGAAATGACAACAAATAATTTAGAATATTTACGTAAACTTACATGATAGGACAGCAGCAGGTTTTGAAAAGATTGATTCCAATTTTGAAAGAAGTTCTACTGTGGGTAAAATGCTATCAAAGAGAAATACATTCTACAGAGAAATTGTTCATGAAAGGTAGAGTCAATCAATGTGTCCAACTTCATTGTCTTATTTTAAGAAAATGCCACAGCCATCACAAACTTTAGCAACTAAGACCCTGATCAGACAGCAACCATCAACACTGAGGCAGGATCCTTCGCCAGCAAAAAGATTATGGACTAGCTGCTGAAAGCTCAGATGATGGTTTGCATTTTTTTAGCAATCAAATATTTTTAAATTTAGGGATTTATTTTTTTTAGACTTAATGCTATTGCACACTATATAGACTATGTAAAGTATACATTACTTTTATATATACTGGGAAACCAATAATAGAAATGGATTTCATACAGCAATTTTTTCAAGTTCCTTAGTGTCTCAGGAATTTTTCATAGTATTGTTACACCAAAACAAATACCTAACAGTTCTGATTATTAAGTAGTTAGCTCCCAGCAACTTAATAAATATTCATATCATAACAACTTAGAGGCTATGTTTAAAAAGTACACAACAATTGGAAGGAAAAAAACCTAATGTTTTTATTTCATTCTTAAATAACCACAATAACCTACTAATGGGATGTGTGTGCCTTCTAGGCTCTGCACAGTTTCTGAAATTTTAGAGTCAGATTGGATACTGCCACCCTCATTTTTTGTTCCACATTGATTTTTTGCATGTATTTACCTTTCATCACAACTGCCCTTAAATTCTGCAAAAAACTATGACCCACAAAAAGAAACATGGTGCAATCTAATGTTGAAACTGTGAACTACCATAAGCTATCTGTCCAGTTTCTGACAGATGTTGAATATTACTATTTCTCTAAAATTTAAAAATATCCTGCAGTGCTGTGTGATACTTTGGCACACAGTTAAGGAGCCATGATTTTTGAAATCACTTTGAACAAAAACAGACACCAGGGAATCGATGTGATTCCATTTGCATATGATTATTGCAAAGATACAGGCATGTATTTTTTTTTTTCCAACTCTAAGGAGAAAAAACTAAGAACAAGATATTAGCAACATTATTGACTCAAAAACCCAACATCCAGGCCCCTAATTTTGCTATCTATATCCTATGGTTAGGTCTCCCTTTCTAAACTTGGGGAAAAAAACGGATCTCAGCATAGTTTTAGAACTGGAAGAATCCTCAGTGATCATGTAGTCCACATTCCTCATTCTAACAAGGAAGAGCTGTAAGCCAAGAGACAAAGGATTGTCCTAGTTCACATTAGGGGGTAAATAGCAGATATGGGCTTTGACCCCATGTCTACAATATTTATTCTGCATTGTCTCTTTGCCTTCCATGTTTATGAGGTTGTCTTTGCATCCTTCTAGCACCCCATCAGAACCACTGCCCCTCATCTAAACCTCTGCCCAAAGACAATACTCAGTAAATGTCATTATGGAGACTGAAAAATGATGGACTGTCCTTTCAGAGAGGGTAGCCCCAAAGATCATTGCAGGTCTCTGACAGCCCAACCCAGGCCTAGTCTTTTAAAATAAACTTTACTAGTTGTTGGTTTTTCCCCATTATGAGGGTAATACATGCTCATTATAGCAGATATGGAAAATACTTCAAAGTAGAATAATAGCATCGATGTTTTACAACCCAGGAAAAACTCCTATTAATACATGGGTAGTTTTCTAGCCTTTCCCCATGAATAGCTCATAAACACAGTTTTAATTTACCATATTACAAATATAATTTGGATTTCTACTTTAATATACAACTTTTTATTTTTCACTATGTCCCCCCTCACCCCTGCCCCCTAACCATCAGTCTGTTATCTGTATCTAGGAGCTTATTTTTGTTTTGTTTAAATTTTTTTTTTAAATTTTTTTTTTTCAACGTTTATTTATTTTTGGGACAGAGAGAGACAGAGCATGAACGGTGGAGGGGCAGAGACAGAGGGAGACACAGAATCGGAAACAGGCTCCAGGCTCTGAGCCATCAGCCCAGAGCCTGACGCGGGGCTCGAACTCACAGAGCGCGAGATCGTGACCTGGCTGAAGTCGGACGCTTAACCGACTGCGCCACCCAGGCGCCCCTGTTTTGTTTAAATTTTACATATAAGAGAGATCATATGGCACTTCTTTCTCTGACTTATTTCACTTAGCATAATGCCTACAAGGTCTACCCATGTTGTTAATGGCAAGATTTCATGTTTTAATGGCTAAATAATATCTCATTGTATATATACACAATTTCTTTACCTATTCATCCATCAATGGATGCTTACATTTTTTCCCTTATTTTCTCTATTGTAAATTATGTTGCAAGAACCATAGAGGTACTTGAAAAGTCAAGGTAGCATTTTATTTCTTTGGATAAAAACTCAGAAGTGGAATTGCTAGATCATGTGGTAGTTCTTTTTTTTTTTAAATATTTTGAGGACCCTCCATACTGTTGGAAAATTTACTTTTCTATCAATTGCATGGGGGTTCCCTTTTCTCCATATCCTTGTCAAAACTTGTAATTTGTATTTTTGATAAAAGCCACTCTAACAGGTGTGAAGTATTATCTCACCCTGGCTGTGATTTGCATTTTCCTGATGATTAAGGATGTGGAGTATCTTTTCATGTACTGTTGTTCATCTGTATGTCTCTTCTTTGGAAAAATGTCTATTCAGACCTTCTGCACATTTTTAAATCAGAATTTTTTTTTTTTTGCTGTTGAGTTATATGAGCTTGTTATATAAATATTAGTCCCTTATGAGATATATAATTTGCAAATATTTTCTCCCATTCAGCAGGTTGTCTTTTCATTTTGTTAATGATTTCCTTTGTTGTGCAGAAGCTTTTTAGTTTGATGTAGCCCCCCTTGTTTATTTTTTATTGTATTGCTTTTGCTTTTGGTGTCAGCTTAAAAAAATATATTTCCAAGACCTATGTCAAGGAACTTATGTGCCTATGTTTTCTTCCATGCAGCTGTCCAGTTTTCCCAACATCATTTACTGAAGAGATTGTCCTGTCCTCATTGTATGCTTGTCTTTTTCATAAATTGACTATATATGCATGGGTTTATTTCTAGCCTCTCTAATGTGTCCCACTGATCTATCTATGTGTTTTAGGACAATACATTTTAATTACTCTAGCTTTTTAATACAGTTTGAAATCAGGAAACATGATCCTCTAGCTTTGTTTTTGTTTCTCAAGACTGCTTTGGCTATTTGGATCTCTTGTGGTTCCAGACAATTCTAGGATTATTTGTTCTATTATTGTGAAAAAGGACACTGAGATGTTGATAGGGATTGCACTGAATATGTAGATTGCTTTGAGTAGTACAGAAATTTCAACAATATTGATTCTTACAATCCATGAGCATGGAATATCCATTTGTGTCATCTTTAATTTCTTTCATTAATGTCTTATAAATTCCATTATAGAGGTCTTTTACTTCCTTGTTTAAATTTATTCCTAGATATTTTCTTTTTGATGTAATTATAAGTAGAATTGAATAACAGATTTAATCCTTGGTATTAGAAATCAGAATGGTGGTTACATTTGTGAAGAGGAAGATAGGAATGATTGAGAAGGAGCACATCAGGACCTATTGGGAAGCTAAAAAAATTCAAAAAAAAATTTTAATCATGTGGTGGTTTCTTGAACTATATATAACTATATACACTCATGTGTTCATTTTGTTATAATTCATCAATCTATACTCAAGATTAGTCTACTGTTCTTGTGTATGAGTTATAAATAAAAAAAATTTAGCAAAGAAAAAATATTCTCAACAACAAAATACAGAAAATTATACCTTAGGGGTGAAGCCCCTTCTGATGCCCGAGCCAAATTAAATACTTTTTCCTTTGTCTTCCTTTAGAGCATTATCTACTATCCTACAATTATGTGCTAATTTGCTGGCATCTCTGGCTAGACTGTGAGCATCTGGAGGGTAGGGACACATCTCCTTTAGCTCTAATTTCCTAGTGCTTCAAACATGACAACATTCAAGGAGGTTAACTATTTTTAAACAAAAAAAAATTAAATATAAATATACTAATAGACCAAGGAACACATGGGTTTCTTTCCTCTATCTTAACCAAATTCCCTGAGTAAAATTTGTATCACACTTCTGTGGTCTTTCTTTTAAAAATTCCTAATGTTTTAAAATATTCATTTGTAATCTCCAAATAATATATATTTTTAAAGGGAAGGGGACACACACACACTTTCTTTTAGGAATATTTATTTATCAGAGTTCTAATGTTACTCAAAGCATAGTTCATGAACCAGTGCCAATGTATGAACTGTTTATTAATGATTTAGAAATTAAATACAGATATTAATATGTGTTTAGAAATGGATATGATTTGACTCTACTATATTATCTAAACATGTGTAGTAAACTTGCCTTGCTATGACATGAACTATATACTAATCGTTCATGGTAGAACTAGTTATTGGAAATTAATTAAACCAAAAAAAGATCCTTTTTTTTAACATGTAATTTTAAAAGCTTTGTCATTGATAATAGAGCTAGAGAAGATCAACACCATTATTTTAGAAATAATGGGTAAACTGAGACCTAGATTTTTACCCAGTTCCTGACTACCAAGCCAGTGGTCTTTACAGTATTGTGCCACCTGCATTCCTTATATTAATGAGTTTCAAAGATAAAATCAGTATCATTTCTATTATTAGCAGTAATAGCTGCAGCTACTATAAATCCATATTCAATGTTTATAAGGTAGAACCACATGAAGTTGCTATTTAAAAACGCTTTTGGTTTATTTATATATTTTGAGAAAGAGAGAGAAAGTAAGTGGGTAGGGGCAGAGAGAGAATCCCAAGCATGCTCTGCACCATCAGTGCAGAGCCTGATGTGGGGCTCAATCTCACACACTGTGAGATCATGACGTGAGCCAAAATCAAGAGTCATACATTTAACTGACTAAGCTACTTAGGTGCCCCTGAAATTGCTAGGTTTATAGGGAAAAAATGGTCAAGTGTCTGTAATTTCACATGGCTCAACTCACTGGAAATGCTAGGAACAATATCAAGTGTTTTTAAAGCCTTAAAAAGGCAACTGGAGCCAGACTACATAATGTCTGGTGAGTTAAGTTCTCTCTGGGGTCCATTCCCACATCCATAACTTGGAACTAATAACAGTACATAGGCTCAGATTTATGGAGACCTAAATGATCCAAGTTCTGGGAATGACACCCGGCAGGTCATAAGTGCTCAGTGACTATTAGCCCTTATGATTATTTCCAACATTAATTCTCAGTACAGTCTTCTGAAGTAGGAACATTTTATTCTCAGTTAATAGATGTGGAGACCAGAGCTTAAAGAGATAGGGAGATAGTAACTTGAACCTTTCTTTGTCCCTCTGACTTCAAGCACATTCCCTGCAACTTACATAGTAATTTTCAATTAAGTGACAGCTGAATTGAGTCAAATAGTCCCACTGGGGTGTATCATCAGAATCGCCAATATTAGAGAGTATCTATCTTCCTGGACTCTTTAATAGCCAGTTACATAAAAGACAGTGCAAGCTATTGTACAGTCTGATTGAGAGAAACTATGTGCACCACTCTTTTGTTTTGTTTTTAGGTCTTCTGATTGATGAGAATGCTCTAAGCAATAAACAAGCTGATGATTACTGCCTCTGATTTCATAACATTTCAGTGTTGTAGTATATCCTTAAGTATTTCTTTCACCTGCCGAAGGACCCCCAAACTCCATCAGCACCATCCTCTGGAATGCTGAAAAGGGAAAACTCCATGTTGGCACTTGCTAACTAGAACCTGTGCTGTTAAACTTGGTCAGCGTTTTGTACAAGACCAAAAAAAACACTGTTGACTCTTTCTCCTTAAACAGAATATGCAGTCAAGCAATTCCCTTGAGGAGCAACAAGATCTGATTGAATTTTTCAGAATTTTCTATTATTCTATCAAGTTCACTTGACAGCAAAGGACAAGCTGCCTTTCAAATGCTGTAAGTGAACACATCAGCAATTCAGGAGGAAAAACGTGAGTTATTAAGTAGGAACAAGTCTTTCTGAATATATTTACACCAAGTCATGGAAACCACTGTCCTCAGAAACCTCTGTGACAATCTATTTTCTAGTCTCACTATTGCTTTACGTTTGACAGATGATAATAAAATACAATGAAATTACCTTTGAGCTCTGAAATGTACATCAGCTCACACATTCCTCATGACTTGATTTTTATTTTTCCAACACAGCTCATTCACTTTAAATATTATTCCCAAGCACTCAAGGTCTTTATCTGGGTAATATATGCCTATTTCATGTTTGCGTAAAGGCAGGGAATACCAATTTTATATGTTTATATACACACACAAAATATCCATGTATATACATATTAGTTAAGAGCTAGAAGGGGCTTTTGAGATCAAGTCTCCTTTTGTTGGCTTACAGATGAGGTCTCGGAAGCCCCAAAGGACATGGTATCCTGGAGGCTACACAGCTGACTGGCTTTCAGGTAAAGCTTGAGAAAATAAAATTATAGCAACTACCTACTATATTCTTAGGATTATAGCCAGTATTTCCCATACATAAATTCTTTTTTCTTAATGTTGATTTTTGAGAGAGAGAGAGCACGTGAGCATGAGTAGGGGAGGGGCAGAAAGAGAGGAAGACAGAATCTGAAGCAGGCTCCAGGCTCTGAGCTGTCAGCACAGAGCCCAGTACGGGGCTCGAACCCACAAACCACGAGATTGTGACCTGAGCTGAAGTCAGATGCTCAGCCAACTGAGCCACCCAGGCACCCCACCCAAAAATAAATTCTTACACCATTTCTATTTTGTTAGTACCATCATTCTCATTTGACAGATGAGAAAACTGAGGCTAGGAAAACTAGTATAGTCAATAAATGCCACAAAATAGAATTAAGATGTTGATGAGGCATACTAGATTCTCTCTACTGTGCTGGCATTTCTCTGAATGCATTCACTTGTGCATCACTGATTTTTGCCATATCCACACATCAACTGTATTGTTTTCTTAACCTTTTCTTTAAATTGAACATTAACATTAAATAACCTTTTTATCACCAATTAAATATAAAACAATGTGCCATAAATTGAAGATATTAATAAAAGTAAAAATAAAGAAATGAAAATATCACTAAATTCTAGCTACACTCTGCCTCTCCCTAAAGGCACAGGATTTGCATCCTACTGTCTTTGTTGGAAAAGAAGATTAGCCACAGTTAGGGTATGAGAGGCCTATAAACGTCAAACCAAGACTTAAAAGTTCAAAGAATCAAGACAGGAAAACTTTCATGATGTGATTTGGCTGTTAGTTGCCACATGGGAAGTCATCATTGTCCGATGTTGGATCATTCTAAGTCCTGCCCTGGTACCTCCTTGTCACATGAAACACTGCAGCACATGGGCAAATTCTCCAGGTTATAATTTTCTAACTCTAGTTAGCATCAGAATCACCTGGAAGTTTGTTAAAAACAGATTTTTTAATCTTCCCCAGGGTATGACTCAGCATGTCTACAGTTAAGCCCAAGAATTTGCATTTCTAACAAGTTCCTAAGTAAAGCTGATGCAGCTGGCCCAGGAACCACATTTCCAGAACCAGTGCTCTGGGTCACACTTGAGGAGGAGGATTTCGATAACATATGGTGGCATGTGTGTGAACATGTCACGATTAAGCTTGCTGGTGATTGCAGAGATTTGGGATTTTTATTTCAAGAAGCAGAAGAGACAAACATTCAATGTATTCTTGGGGTCCTGTGTTGTTTCTTCAATCTAGTGACTTAAGATTGATACTACACCACAACAGAGCCGCCTGCAACAACCTTGGATGAGAGGTGCCTCCTTCTTGAGGCACCTGGGTAGCTTAGTTGGTTAAGTCTCAGACTCTTGGTATCAGCTCAGGTCATGATCTCACAGTTCATGAGACCAAGTCCCACATCGGGCTCCTTGCTGACAGTATTGAGCCTGCTATTCTCTGTTTCTCTGCCCTCCCACATATGTGTGTGCTCTCTTTCTCTCAAAAATGTACCTTCTCATCGGTAATATAGCTTATTCATAGGCTGCTAACTACCTGCAAGGCTCTCTGCATTGGTGGCAGCAGCTGGTGGTCATTAATACCAAAAACAGAAAATGAGACTCTCTTTCTTTCCTCTAACATTAAAGAACATTTAAAAAATGCCATGACACTCTTAAATATATATATATGTATGTGTGTGTGTATATATATATATGTATGTGTGTGTATGTGTGTGTATATATATGTATATATACATATATGTATATATGTATACATATATGTATATATATGTATATATGTATATATATGTATATATGTATATATATGTATGTATATATGTGTGTGTGTATATATATATATGTATATATATATACACACACACACACACACACACACACACACATTCTTCCCCTACAGGAAAAAAAATGCCATTACAGTTAACATTTTCTGATATGGTTCCAGTTACAGTAATAATAATTGTTAAGGGCCTTCCATACATGTCATTGTATGTACCAGGTGATTACACAGAAACACTTCCTTTTTCAGTGTTAGGATGTGGAAATTTAACTTGTCGGAGATCAATTACTAAGAAGTAGATCAGAGATTCAATTTCAAGTTCAATTCCAATGCCTATTTCTTTTCTAAGCCACACCACTGCTATTGTTACTACCCAATTATCAATCTCTTCATAGAAGCATATTTTATATGGACCTAAAAGATAAGAAGGAGAAAACACTCCATAAGCTTAAATTTTTCAGAAAGAAATTTTAAAATGATGTCACTAGAACAGGAGAAATCAGTGCTATTTAATCAGCAATGAAGACAGAGCTCAATGGGTACAAATCAGGATTTAAGAATGTCTGGCTAAATTTTGCATTTAGAAGAATGGGTAAGTGGATAGAATGAATCTCAGAAATCTCAACAGGAAGGAGATTTTTATTCCCTCCTGATATGGCAAGGGCCATTAGGAGAACCAGTGTGATAGAAGAGAGAACAATGGATTGGGAGCCATGAGCCTTGGATTCTGGTCATTACTTTGTCTCAGTAACTGAGACTTCATTCCTCTCAGGTCGTGGTTTCACCATCTGTATACCAGGCAGCTGGGCTAAGCTCCCTTCCTGGCTGGCTCTGCCTTTGAGAATGGCAGATTCCTTCAACTGTATTTATTAGCACCATATGCCTCAAAATGATAATGCCCATCTTTCAATATAAGGAGACTATGGTTTGACTGCAAACTCAGCATGTGGTTTTCAACCTTCAGTCTCTCAAGAGCCTATTTATCTACCCATATGTGAGATTATCCTGCTATATTATTTTTTAATGTTTGGGAGGGAGGGCAAGAGGGAGGGAGGGAGAGAAAGAGGGGGACAGAGGATCCAAAGTGGGTTCTATACCGATGGCAGAGAGCCCAATGCAGGGCTTAAACTCATGAACCCTGAAATCATGACCCAAGTCAAAGTCAGGTGCTTCACTGACTGAGCTACCCAGGAGCCCCCCTGATATATTCTTTGGGAAATACGTGGTGACAATTGGAGGAGAGATATTGAACTCTTCATTGTAGAAATACAACTGAAATCCATATAAATAGAATTTAAGAAATGAACTATCAGATCAAATTTTAAAAAGTCATCAATGGCAATGAAATGACAAATTCAGTAAGTGTTATTAGGCGTAATTATAGTAACATCTAGAAAGAAAACAACATCTGTGATTTGCTTGATTAATGGCTTAACAGAATAGTGCATCTGTTAATGGAATAAACTCCTAGCACTGTTGACTATATGTTTGCAAGATCTGGAAACAGAGAAAGGATTATGGGAGATGAGCAGAACAGAGTGCAGATTGGCTATTGGAGGTCCAGTTCTTCCCCAGAATTTCAATTCCCCTTTAGCTATCTTGACCAGAGTTGTGTAGCAATTTAAGAAGACAAATGAATTTCACCAGGCATATGAACTTCTGCAGGCTAACCAACTAGCTGCTCAGAGTGATTAAAAATTATTTACTTTTCATCTGTGGTGGGAGATGTTTTACACCATGCCACAGTAGGATTATACTGAAGGTGCTCATCACAGACTGCATGCATGGGGCTTTTTTTCTGGCTTGAGTAGTTAATACTCAAGGAGTGAAAATATTTTTCCTTAAGCATGAGTTTTCTCCTTTGAACTCAAAGTAGAACCAAAATTCCAACCTATACCTGAAATCCACTGCAATGAGCCAGCTTCGGAGTTTATCAAAATGAAATTAGAAAGGCATGTAATAATCTCATGCTCTTCTTCAAAGCTGTAGTTTCTTTCTGCTTTGAGAACACAACACTAACTCTGCTTCCTCAAGGCTGCACGGGATGAATGCAAAATATATTATGTATCATAAAACGTATGCAGGTACATTCAGGCAGCAACCTCTTGCATAAGGAAGAAGCATTTGCCATCAGCTTATCCTAATGAAATCAATGAAAGAAAAACCCAACATTCTGTGACAAAAGGAATGTGGATCTTGTACCCAGTAAGCCAAATGACATTTTAAATGCAGCATGAAGAAAAGTAGGTATTTCCTGGGCCTGATTCAAAATTTAGGATTAGTGATTATAGGAGGCAATCATTTCCCCATAATAAGGGAAGGGCCAGGTGGCTTGTACTTACCCCGGCAAAGCTGGCTTCCCTCCTGAGCAGGCTCCATTAGAAGCTATGGAAAACAGAACTTGAAAGTGGCACTATTTTTCTTGTACGGCTTGGCTAAAATATCATTTATCTTTCCTGTGGCATCTTTCATTTCTCTGATTTTATCAGATGGCATCAAGACAAGGTTTTAAGCTAACACTCTCTTGGTGTTAAACTCCAAGAAGATGGCCTGGCAAGAAACAACTGTGGCCCGTAAAGGAAGTGGGAAAAATAAGCCACCTCACAAGGGCCACGAGGGAGAGAGAATAGCAGGACTGTGAGTGTGGGCCCTAGTCCCAGAACAGTGAAGGCAGTGTTCTTGGCTCGGCTGCGCATTTACACAGCACCATCACTGTTAGACATGGTTCTTGCATAAATTTCTACTTTCTGCGAATCAATGAGCCAGCAATATAAAAATTCATAAGCGATCTTATTCTCTATACCTGTTACAAGAATGACTTTGTCCATTTACCTTTTGCAATGCATGTAATTAAGTGTGAGACAATTATAACCTTGTAGTTCTCCTTGGGGGCCTGGAAACATAATTCAGTTGCTGGGTTTCAAGGGCACTTAAACAAAAGACTCTCTGCATTGACTTTTATATGCATGCTGGTGATGAATTCACCCTCAAAGCCTCAGAAGTCTCGTTTCGCAGTGGTCTAGTTCTTATTGATTACTATTTGATTATACAAAATAAGGAAAGTGGGGCCAATATATTATACTTATAGATTATGTGAATGCTTCAGATATTCAGAAAATCAGACTTATTTATGGGCTTATGAGAGTGCCAATTCATACCCTAAAGGAAATTTTCATGTATAATCTTTTTTACTGAGTTGCCTATAATTCTACTAATTGGGGTAAATGTCACAAACCAGTTGCTATATTTATGGATAGTTATGGGTGAGTCCATAAACAAAAAAGAAACTAGAGCAAGCAACAAGCCTATTCTGAAGGTAGCAACAGGGGAATATTACCAAGCGTGGGAATTAGACGAGGTGAGAAAAAGTGAAGATAATGTCTAACTTCATGAATATCTTTCCATAGGATCTTGTTTGGTTGCTAGGGTAATTGTGAACTTATGTGTACTGTTGGATTCTATCAGACTACTAAGAAGAAACGTGGACATAAAAACATTTAAGAAGGAATGAAACACCCACACATCTAAAATCGGAATAGCTGCAACTGTAAGATACAAGTTGGGAATTTTTAAGAACATGAAATTTGCCTAACACTTTAGATAGTCTAGAACTTTTTAAAAGGCACTTGGCATTCCACAGTTTTCAATCTGCTGAAAGAAAAGAATGCTTTGCAAGCCCTCTTTCTTTCCTCTTAGAGTCTCATGGTTTCTCGTCACAAGTGTGACCTAGAATCACAGATTTGGTTAATCACAAAGTGTTAGCACCAGAAGGTAATTAGAAGTCGTTTAGTGCTGCTTCCTTGTGCTGTGGGTAAGGACACTGAAGTTTAGAGAAGTTAAATGTGCCTAAGGCCACACAGGAAATTAGTGGCAGAGACGGAACTAAAAACCATATCTCCTTACTTCTACAACCAGTGCTCTTTCTTCTCAGAGAGAGAGAGAGAGAGAGAGAGAGAGAGAGAGAGAGAGAGAGAGAGAGAGGTGGGGGTGGGGGACAAAAGGGGGAGAGAGACATACCATTTTGAGATGAGAGAGTCATGCTAATAAATACACAGTGCTCAAAGCATAGGCTTACTTTCTAAGCTGCTTAGAAATTTAAATACTAACAGGCATGTGGCAAGTTATTTATATCATAAAGTTGGAATTAAATGCCACTTTCTGGCTAATTAGAACCCTAATAACAAATAATAGATAAAAGATGCTATGTTCTGTTTTGGTTAGGCCATGTTTCTTTTGCCTGGCTGCTAGAATTCTCTAATAAATCACGTTAAAGGATGACACATCGCAGACCTTTATATAATTCCCCTGTCCAGCAGTCAGCTTCTCTACACTTAAGCAAATTCAGCATTTTATATATATTTGCATTTCTCATTGATTGTATCATGCTTTTCATTTATGATTTTTAGACAGTTTGTCATGTTTAGCCTGTTGTTGCCCAAACTTGCCAATTAAAGAAGTAACTGTTGACAGAGGGTTTTTTTTGGTCCCATCTCACATCACCAGTACCATATGACTAGAATGAATTTTATAAACTCAAGACCAGTTATTTACTACAAGCTGTGAAAATTTTACTAGTAGTAATTGTTATAACTGTTATTGACCAATTTATGCTGAACACTCTATTAAGCACTCTACATAATAACTCATTTAAATTCCTCAGCAACCTTAGTAAATTGATATAACTATTTTAATAATAATAAAAAAAAACAAGACTACTGGGGTACCTGGGTGGCTCAGTTGGTTAAGCCAACTGTTGATTTCAGCTCAGGTCATGATCTCATAGTCATGAGATCAAGCCCCACATTGGGGGCTTTTCCATGACTTTCTCAGGCTGGGCATGGAGCTTAAGATTCTCCCCCCTCTCCCTCTGCCCTGCGCTCTTTCAAAACCAACCCAACCCAACCCAACCTAGGGTTATCAAATTCTTCAAACCAAATGAAATAGAAAAAGTAATAAGGAAAAATCTTATGGTTACTTTGATAAATTAAGACATTAGATAAGCATTGACTTTAGTCATAAGAAAGGCAAGAGTCTAGACTAAATGAATAAGCAAAATAACGTTTTAAGCATTTGGAACATAAAGTAGCTTAAAACATTTTAAGTGGCTAACCAGCTGTAAACATTGCTATGAGATTAATAAACAAGAGTTGGAAGAAGTTTTAAGCAAGTAAAAACATGAGGAGGAATTGGTAACATGAGACATTAGCCATAAAACTAGTTCCTTCAGGACTGAAGCAAAGGGATGGACAGCAGCACAGTTGTCCAGGGCATCAAACATGTCTGCAAATGTAACGTGATCAAACATTTCATTAACCAGAACTCAGAGTACAGGGAAAGCAGGCTGAGAAAAGATGAGAGATCCCCAAGGGGCATGCATGAATACTTCTAGACCAGTGGTCCTCAACAAGGGCTGCTGGTGTTTCTTGGAGGCATTTGGCAATATCTGGAAACATTTTTGCCAAATTGCTTGGGGGCACTACTGGCCTCTGGTAAACAGAGCCCAGGGATGCCGCTAAACATTCTACATTGCACAGGATAGCCTCCTACAACAAAGAATTATTTGTCCCAAAATGTCAGTTTTGCTGAGGTTAAGAAATCTTGTCTTAGAGGTTTTCTGAATTCTCAAGGCAATGCATTAAGATAATGGCAGGACTGATTTATTGAGTGAACAAATTGAGTTTGGGGAGTCTTGTCTACCTCTTCCCCCACCTGAGCTTGGTTCTTTTTCCAAATGTTAAACAACCTTTTAAAGATGAGTGATTTGAAGGAGTGTGAAGTCTCAGTCTGGGCCTCTACCAATTAATTTTATTTCTGAAGTAATTTTAGAAAACAAAGACAAAATAATGATGAGAAGCCTTTATATTAAGTAATGTTAAGGGGGTAGGGACAGGCTCGGGTGGAAAAAAAAGACTACCTTAGGGAAGGGTATATTCTTGGTCCTCTACACCAAGTAATTCATGTCATATCTGGTGTTCCTAAACTAGATGTTACAGAATGGTAACCATCTACAGAAGTATTTTGTTTGGCCTACGCAGACCTAAATTTTATATTAGCCGGCAGCATTTGAACATTGGACATTTCTCATAATAATGTAGATTCTTTTTTTGTGGAAGAAGCTAAATAACTGGCAATGCTGGATACACATTCCCAGTAGTCAAGAGTTGGCCATTGCTGAATAATGGCCAGCCATTTTGGACAGGGCACGAATATCCCCATTCCTCATATGAACAGCTTCAGTAGGTTATGTTACCTGCTGTATTCTGGCAGCAATCTTAGTTTGCAACTTCTGTCTTAAAAGATTATATTTATACTCCTTTTACTTCACTCTTCAGGGTAACATTATATAACAAACTGTTTGGAATGTGTTATGCAGCTCTTCCTGGATAAATTTTCATCCAATGAATCCTGCACCATCTTTTGGCCATTTTTTTCCCCAAAAAACACAATTTTGGCTTTTCCAGGACTTTCTCTCCTCCAATTTTTTTTGGGGGGGCGGGGCTAATCAAAAGGTGACTAAATGGTGGAGAATAACTTGATATTTACCCACTGGAATAGAAATTCACCACAAGTCCCAAGGCTACACACATTGCTAGCTTAATAATTTTTACTCTATAAAACACAAATAAAAAAAACCCTAGAATAAATATTTTGACCATGGTGTGTAAGGAAATGGCAAGGATAACTTACTGGGATCTACAGAAACTAAGTTTTAGAATAAAGTATTGAATATTGATGTTGAAAGTGTTTATAGCCAAAATTCATACAGGTATTTTATAGCATTAGATTAAGTCAGAAGGAGGTCACAAAGGATGTTGTGATTCTTTGAATAACATTTTGTTTGAATCAATGCATTAGGAGGAATAGATTAGTTTTTACATTCATAAAGTAAGGCCAAGTTTTTACACTATTTCATGATGTGCAAGAGAAGATATTTACAATGATTTATTATAAATATAAGGATAAATACTGAGGTGTTTGTTTTATTGTTAAGAGTAAGGTTATATAATAATTCCATTTGTTTAGAATTATGGTTCTCAAACCCTTTAGAATTAGGGTTCCTTGACACTCTTAAAAATTATTTAGAATCCAATGAGTTTTTGCTTATGTGTGTTGAACTAATCTATATTTACTCTATTAGAAACTTAAATCAGAAATTAAAAAGTTATACATTTCTTTAAAAATAATATATTCATTACATGTTAACATACATTTTTCCAAAAAATAACTATTCTCTAAAACAAAAAAATTAGTGAGAAAAAATTTTAAATCTGTTTAATATATGAATAGAAGACAATTAAATTCTCATACCTGCTTATGCATTTGATCTGTCTTGCTATGAAGAATAATCCAGCCTCCTACCTAGTTGGAAAAGGAAGACCAGTTGGAATTTGGGGGACTGTGATGTTAGTTTTATGTGTCTATATGCAAGACTACAATCCCTAGTTAGTCAATCAAACACTAGTCTAGGCATTGCTAAGAGATTTTGTAGACATAATTAAAGTCCATAATCAGTTGATTTTAAATAGAAGAGCCTATCCTAGATAACCTGGGTGGGTCTCATTTGATCAGTTGAAAGGCCTTAGAAAAAATGTTGTCTCTACTCTGAAGAAGAAATTCCATCTACAGATAGCAGCTTCAGCCTATGCTTGAGAATTCCAGCTGGCCTGACTGATGGTCTGTCCTATGAATGTCACACTTGCCTACCCAGCCCAACAATCATGGAAGCCAACCCTGGAGTAAATCTCTTAATATGTATCTCCTATTGGTGTAGTTTCTCCAATTGAACTCTAATACACAGAGACTTTGAGATCAGTGGTATAGGATATACTTTACAAAGACTTCCATGTCACTAATTAGCTTAACATAATAATTCTATGGAGTTAGTAAGGCAAAAACCATCACTTCTATCCTGAGAGAGGATATTTATCAGATGGCATAGATCTTTCAAGTGGCTTTTAGTCTTGATCCTTAAATTCCTGGTTTCTATGCCAGTGCACTTTACCTTTCAGCACAATAACCTTCTATATATTTGGAAATATACTTGCAGATATAGACATTCATATTATTTAATACACACGTCACAAAGAAAATCCTTACAAACGGGGCAGGACACAAAACCTGTATCTAGGTATGAGTGGAAGTGATGCAAATGAAACACAGGGTTTTATTTTATGCTTAAGGAGCTTATAATTTACCTGGGAAAAATAAGATTCTTTATCCCTGAAGATATGAGATGGGGTTTAATAAAGTGATTAGGACTCTGATTCTTTATTAATACTTTTTTGAGTAGTAGGCAATGTGATAGAGTCATTTTCATCCTTTTCAGCTGCTTCTGGTGCAATTGATGTACCCTCCATATCTGATGACCCCTCTAGTGTGTGAGTTTATGGGAGACAGTGATAACGACCAATCAGCAGGTACATAATACTAACAACCTGTTCACTGAATGACTAAGGAAGCAGAGAATGGATGCAAAACAAAGGTGAGAAGGAAGAGCCAAAGTGGAAAAATTGGGAGAAATGGAAAACCAAAGAACTGGAAGATAGAATATGATTTTAAGACAATGAAATGAAAACTGGGCTGAAGAAGGTGTGTGTTAAAAAGTAACAAGAGGTTTAGCAAAACAAATGAAGGGTTCCCATTTTATGAAAGAGACTGGCCAAGAAGAGTGTTTTACTAGTATGAGGAGGCAGAATAGGATCATGGCTCAGTGTATGAACTTTAGTCAGAGAGATCTGAGTTTGGGTACTAGTTCCATCATGTACTAGCTATGTCATCTTGGATAAATAACTTGACCTCTTTGGACCTCAGTTTCCACAAATGTGAACTTTCAGAGTTATTATGAAAATTAAATGAGAAAATTTATATAAAGTACATCAAATAATACCTAGCATAGAGTAAATCCATTAAGTATTGACTCTCATAATTATTATTACTATTATTATTAATTCTAGAAGCAACAAGGAGCCAATAGGAGATGTTTAATTGGGATGGTGATATGGGGACACTTGTTAGCTTGGAAAATATGTCTGATTTTAGTTAGAATAAATCATCAAGGTAAAATACTGGAGCCAGAGCAATCAGGAAGTTACCTCAATAGTCCAAGCACAAAAAAGTGACAGGCAAGGTACAACCTAGCCCAAGACTCCTCCCACTGGATCATCACATACACTATAGATTGGACATTGTTGGTTTATTCTAAATAGGAGCATATACTATTTATGTATAATTGGTAAATGGGAGACACTACAAATTTTTGTAAACATTTAATTTAAGCACATCATTTATCAGATTTAGGGGAGAATTTTAGAATTTGAAAATTGCAACTTTTATTTTATTTTTATTTTTTTAAAGTTTTATTTATTACTTATTTTGAGAGAGTGAGAGCAAATGGGGAAGGGGCAGAGAGAGAATCCCAAGCAGCCTCTGCACAGTCAGCACAAAGCCCGATGTGAGCCTGTGAAAGTTGCAACTTTAGAGAATATCAAATGCCCTGACATAGCAATTGGGCTTCCTAATTCTCTCTGCTTATATAGAAAATTAACTAGAGGTTCCTAGAAAATTAATCACTAAGGAGGCACCAGTCCAGGATTAAAAACAAACAAAAAACATGTATAAAGCACATAAATATCTATGTATGTCTAGGATTATATAAGAGTTATATGTGGTTGCCTCAGTCGGTTAAGCGTCCGACTTCGGCTCAGGTCATGATCTCGTGGTATGTGAGTTTGAGTCCCACCTGGGGCTCTGTGCTGACAGCTCAGAGCCTGGAGCTTCCCTCAGATTCTGTGTCTCCCCCTCTCTCTGCCCCTCCCATGCTCATGCTGTGTCTCTCAATAATAAAAAAAATGTTAAAAAATTAAAAAAAAAAGAGTTGTATGTAGTTGCATGTGAGAATATCTACAGAACTTACAAATGGTGGTTCTTCATATGCAGTGAAACCCATTTGTTAATATCTGGGGATGCTGGAAATAAATTTAATTAACAACAGATAGTTGTAACAGGATCCAACTAGGAAAACTCACCTTCCTATCTATGACACTGGTCTCGTTTATGTCTATATCCATAAAGTGACAACGACATCTTTTTTTTTTTAACGTTTATTTATTTTTGAGACAGAGAGAGACAGAGCATGAACGGGGGAGGGTCAGAGAGAGGGAGACACAGAATCTGAAACAGGCTCCAGGCTTTGAGCTGTTAGCACAGAGCCCGACGCGGGGCTCGAACTCACGGACCGCAAGATCATGACCTGAGCCTAAGTCGGCCGCTTAACTGACTGAGCCACCCAGGTGCCCCAATTCTTTTAAATTTCAAGTAAGCTCTTGTCCTCACTGTGAGGCTTAATCTTCATTTTAGAACACAGACGGAACTGGCACTCTTCCTGAACAGCTTGCCATACATCAGAATGTCATAGGATAGACGCAAGTTTTTAAAAATTGTACGATTTTAATAATCTGTGCAGATTAAAATCCAAAAGATATGATGATATCCATATATGATACTTTTCACTTAGTTTAGGAGGTAAATGACAAATCGTATAGAACTTTCAGCAGAATTAGGATACAGCTGCTAAAGTTGAATTTCTAGTCTCAGAGTTGATTAGCATATCCATGTTTGTGTTTGAATGTAATAGATGTGAATCTCCTTTCCAAAAGAATTAGAAGTTTTCACTGTGCATTTGTGTGGAAATCATTGGTTGGAATAAATGTTTAAGAACATAAAGGAAAAAATAAAGACATGAAGTAAGAGACATAGCACAGTGGCCTTTGGATATGATTTTCTATCCATTGAGTACAAGTATTCAAGATGATTTTCCAGGTGGAAAGGATAGATTTTCTCAGAGCCAAGCATGAACTGTTGTATCAGCCCTGTGACTGTCTAACAACACACATTTTCAAGGTAGCTTCTTGGGCTACAGGTGGAATGAGGCCTGGGAACAGAGAGATGTGATCTTCATCTAAAAATACAAGCCTTGCATTAATTAGATGTGCTAATAAGCAGTGTGTATCACTCACCATTCCCTATGACTTCTAGGTGAGATAACTATGAATTAATAAAGTTAAAACAATGGAATTTGGAGTAAAAACAGAAGATGACATAGGGTCTCAGATTTTATGTGATCCAGTATTAGTATATCCACTGATAAAGGAGACAGACTCGTGAAGATAAAGTAGCTTGCTTGAGGTCACAAGTCAATGTCACTGCTAAGTCTGTCTTATAATTTCTCACTTATTCTGTAGCTACTCATTGTTTCCATGAGGTTACCATAATCACTGTATTTAGACAGTACTGTTTTCTACCTAGCTCAAGCTAATTAAGCAAGAAGAGGAATCTATTGGCCCACATAACTGGAGTGTCATAAGCTCTCTCCTTGCAGGTTTTAGGCTGACTTTCTCCATGTGGTAGGCCAGGTGCCCTTTTGGAACTCCAGACACACATAGTGACTCAGCCTCATTAGAAAGCTTTTCCTAAAACATTTTATTTTGCCCAAGTCCCAGGAAAGCCTCTGATTAGTTCACTTTGCACTGGGGCTCATTCCTGGACCAATTACTGTTGCCACAGGGATGAATACTCTGATTCACCAACTCATGTACACATTGCTGTACAAAGCCATCTCTTTTAACCACATGAAACACATTATTCACCAGAAAAGGGGTTGTCAGAAGGATGTCAGGGATTCTTTTTCTTTAAAAAAATTTTTTTTAAACATGTTTATTTATTTTTGAGAGAGAGAGAGAGAGAGAGTGTGAGAGAACGCACCAGCAGGGGAGAGGCAGAGGGAGAGGGAGACACAATGTGAAGCAGGCTCCAGGCTCCAAGCTGTCAACACAGAGCCTGAGGTGGGGCTTGAACCCATGAATCATGAGATCATGATCTGAGCCGAAGTCAGCTGCTTAACTGACTGAGCCACCCAGGTGCCCCAGGAGGTCAGGGATTCTTAACAGGCACAAACAACAAATATATTATAATCATATTCTAAAATGCAACTTCATAGGAAGAATACATAAGAACTAAAACTTACCAGACATAGGAATAACAACTATGGAAATGGTGTTGCTTTTCTTCTTCTAAATAACTTGTGTCAATATCTGTAATGACAAAGGTACAGAAAAATCTTGTTTCTTAAGATGGAATAAAAGATTGATTCACTAGGGTTTACAACAGGATAATTGATTTCATACATATTAACATACACAGTATTTAGTGTTCTTAGAACACTGTCTGGCATTGAATGAATGCTTATCCTCTTCCTTTGCATATATAAATAGTTTATATATAATTGGTCACTTGTGTGGTTCCAAGGCCACATCACCACTTTTCATCACCAGACTGTCAGTGTAATTTACGTCATGAAGCCTTTAAAGACAAAATACTATAAACTGTTTCATATTTTTGGTTTTCAATATTTGAGTTTTTGAATGCCACCGTTGCCAAAACGACCTACCATTGTTCTTTGTGATTGCATAGCATATGTTCCCAACCCTCCTAATGCTGTGATGGAGCTTGCATTATTTTGATTTTGTTTTTAACTGAGGTATAGCTGACATATAACATTGTATTAGTTTCAGATTACAACATAATGATTTAATATTTGTACACACTGTGAAATGATCACCACAATACATCTAATTAACATTCACCACCATGCAGCTTCATTTTTTTTTCTTCTTGTGTTGAGGAGTTTTAATATCTATTCTTTTAGCAACTTTCAACTATGCAGCAACACAGTGTTACTAACTATAGTCACCATGCTGTACATTATATTTCCATGACTTATTGTATAACTGGAAGTTTGTACCTTTGGTCCTCTTCAGCCATCTTACCCATCCCAAACTTCCACCTATGGCAACCACTAACCTGTTCTCTGCATCTATGAGCTTAGTTTTTATTTGATGGTCCTTTTTCTTCCTCCTAGATTCCACATAGATGTGAGATCATACCGTATTTATCCTGCTTTATCAAAGTTATTTCACTTAACAGAATGCCCCCAAGTTCTATCCATGTTATTCTGATTTTTTTTTGTTTCAACTCATGTGAATTTTGGTTATTATGGCTTTGAGAATCTTATGATATAAAGATATTATGGAAGCTGGAAAAATTAGGTGTTTACAATGTCATTTTTGAGGAAAATTAAAGACTTAAGTGTAGCACAAATGATTAAGAAATTGCCACTTGTTGGGGCGCCTGGGTGGCTAAGTCAGTTGAGAGTTGGACTGTGGTTCAGGTCATGATGTTGTGGTTCATGAGTTCAAGCCCCACATTAGGCTCTGTGCTGACAGCTGGGAGCCTGGAGCCTGCTTTGGATTTGATGTCTCCTTCTCTCTCTTCCCCTCCCCTGCTTGTGTTCTCTCCCTCCCTCCCTCCCTCCCTCTCTCTAAGAATAAACAAATTTTAAACAATTAAAAAAAAAGAAATTGCCACTTGTTTAGTTTCAGAAGAGGCTGAAGAGGTGGCATATTGTCATGGGTAGGAGCTAGGTCTTTTAACTTAAATGGTTCTGGGTTCAAATTCTGGCTTCTTGCTAGTCATGTGAACTTGAGCAAGTTACTGTACCTCTTTAAGCCTTAATAACCTCACATATAATGTGGGAATACCATCACCACCTAATTCGTAGATAACACAAATATAGTGTGTAGTACTCTTTGAGCTCTAAATAAAGATTAACCATTGTTATGACAGTCACAATAAAGTAATTTATGTGTAGACGATGAAATAAAGAACAAAAATAGCACCTATTACAATTCTTAGCACATAATGGGAAACATATACAGTTGTGGAAATACTGATTTTTATGGATGGAGATACCTATTTTTGACATTTTCTCTAAGAATACACCTCAAATTTCTTTGTTCTCAATGACCCATTTCCTTTTGGATTCTTTGTAGTTACAATACAATTTAATCCCCAATTATCAACTACTTACTACATAATCAATTGCATTAGTATTATCTCCAACTGGAATTTTAGTAACTTTTCCTGCAGGAATTATACCTTACTTCTTTGAAAAAAATTTTTTAATGTTTATTTTTGAGAGAGAGACACAGCCTGAAGGGGGGAGGGGCAGAGAGACACAGGGAGACACAGAATCTGAAACAGGCTTCAGGCTCAGATCTGTCAGCACAGAGTCCAATGTGGGGCTCAAACTCGGGAACAGTGAGATCATGACCTAGGCTGAAGTCAGACACTTAACCAACTGAGCCACCTAGGTGCCCCTATGCCTTACTTTTTGTGTGGTCTCTGTGTCACCATCCTGAGCTTATAGTAAGAAGCCAATACTTGACAATGGATTGATCGGTGAAAGAACTTCTTTCTCTCCTGTAACACTTTTAGATCAAACTGGGCTGTTCTACATAAAGTGGACAGGAGAACCACTTACAGTTACTATGGATATATTGATTGGGATGAGAGCCCTTCTTAAAATGTTCTAAGATTTCTCAAGCTCTTCCTGTGTATGGATGTGTAAGGCCCATAAATCCTAAATTCTTATTCACTTACTCCCTCAACAGCCCAAGTAAGCCTATCCCTTATTATTATTTTTACCTCTTAGTGTTCTTCTATTATAAAAGATATAGAAAAAAGGGTAATGGGGCTGCACTTTCTGATAACTTTGGTGCTCTTGGTTAGGTATCATCTTTAACATCTTGGTTTGACCAAAGGCTGGAGCCAAAGCATCATGCTGTCTGTGAC
Source organism: Prionailurus viverrinus (assembly GCF_022837055.1). NCBI lineage: Eukaryota > Metazoa > Chordata > Mammalia > Carnivora > Felidae > Prionailurus > Prionailurus viverrinus. The sequence goes on along the minus strand of NC_062561.1, from coordinate 188,448,479 downwards.
AATAAACAATGGTATATAAAGTGTCTGTTGGGACTTTGGTCCAAGAGCAACAGACTCTGGATCCCACAATGTGACATTTTTAGTAGGCTCAAGTATTTGATTCATCCAGTAAGATACTTCCCTAATGCCTTTCCTGCATAGGATAGCGGAAGCAGAGGCATCACACCTTTGCTATGGACACTTTTGCATCCAAATAGTCTGGCAAAGACTTCCAAAGCCTTGTCAAACATCTTCAAAAATTTTCTCCATTCTATCACTCCTTCACTTCATATCTGTATAATATTGATTTAAAAATATCATTTCTGATTTGCAGGGTCTGCCTTGACTTTTGGTGCCCCTGCAGAGTGGAATCCCATCTCCTCAATCAACACACTAACATCATATAAAGGTTCCCCAACTATATGTCCGAAAGTGGGCGTCCCCACAATTCTACATTGCAACTAACTCTGAATTGGGCCAAAGACTTATAGCATGACAGGTTCATCCTTGATTTTCCATCAACCTCAGTAGTGATTAATATTCCACTATCCTTGGTAACTTTTCTCCTGCTGGTAAATTCTATTGAAAAGATTCATTCAAATTAGTTTCAGATCAAAGGTCATATTACCATATATTCTCACTGTTTTACATACTAATGTTTCTGAAACTGTGGTGCATCTTACATTTGATAAATACCCTTAGTGAGATATTTTAAATCTCCATATGCTATTATTTAATTTATAAATGCAGTGTATAATTGATGAAATCTTAGAACTCAAGGTATTTGGTAATGTTACCCTTCATATTACCGGTTCTCAAGTACATTTTACGGCTCTGGCTTCATTATTTCACTGCATTCATGCCACTTAAAAGAGCTAAAGAGTGAGGTCTTTAAGAACCGTGAAAATCAACCAAATCCTGAGCATCACAAAGCTAGAGGGGTATTAAGCCTGGTTTGCACAGACATGCCTGGCCTGCCCTCTGAAGCTCCCATACAAAAACAACAGAACCTTTTCCCCCAAGAGAAGCTGCCAGAATACCATCTCCACATCTGGGGTGGAGTAGTGGCTAATTTTGCACTAAGAGTAAGTGTCTATTTGACTTTTTGCCTGAATTCTCCTGGCTTCTCCATCAACTTCAATACGTTGAGGAGTTGGTTTTCATATCAGGGAAAACCTACAAGTCCATTTGATCTTTTTATTCCTTTTCTCTCATTTAAATTTATAAGTAATCATTGCAGGGTTTTAAATGAGGCTTTACCCAATTTCCCCACATGCATTCAACATTTCGTTTGCTGAAACCATTGGTATGAAGTTTAAGAATTTGGGACAAAAAAAGTTTGCATTTTTTTCCAACAAGAATCTCATTTCTAAGGCATATGAACATGTGATCAGAAACAAGTTCATATCTGATATGAAAACATGCTATCTCAAATTATTTTTCTTACAACAAAAGCGTAAGTATATCTCTCTGATCTGGAAGTCAGGTTGAATTATCATAGATTTACAAAGAAAAGACTTCCTTCTCTTGACCAATCAACTACAAACTACTACTCTAACCTTTAGAAAGTTAAGTGACCTTCTATAAGACCTACAAATTTGGCACAAAAACAGATCAATAGAACAGAATAGAGAACCCAGTAATGAACCCACAAACATATGGCCAACTAATCAATGACAAAGCAGGAAAGAATATCCAATGGAATAAAGACAGTCTCTTCAGCAAATGGTGCTGGGAAAACTGGATAGCAACATGCAGAAGAATGAAGCTGGACCACTTTCTTACGCCATACACACAAATAAACTCAAAATGGATGAAAGACCTAAGTGTAAGACATGAAGTCACCAAAATCCTCGAGGAGAAAGCAGGCAAAAACCTCTTTGATCTTGGCTGCAGCAACTTCTTACTCAACACGTCTCTGGAGGCAAGGGAAACAAAAGCAAAAATGAAATATTGGAACTTCATTAAAATAAAAAGCTTCTGCACAACAAAGGAAACAATCAGCAAAACTAAAAGGCAACTGACAGGATGGGAGAAGATATTTGCAGATGACACATCAGATAAAGGGTTAGTATCCAAAATCTATAAAGAACTTATCAAACTCAACACCCAAAACACAAATAATCCAGTGAAGAAGTGGGCAAAAGATAGAATAGACACTTCTCCAAAGAAGACAACCCAGATGGCCAACTGACACACGAAAAAATGCTCAACATCATTCATCATCAGGGGAATACAAATCAAAACCACAATGAGCTATCACCTTACACCTGTCAGAATGGCTAACATGAACAACTCAGGCAACAACAGATGTTGGCGAGGATGCAGAGAAAGAGGATCTATTTTGTATTGTTGGTGGTAATGCAAGCTGGTCAGCCATTCTGGAAAACAGTCTGGAAGTTCCTCAAAAAATTAAAAATAGAACTACCCTATGACCTAGCAATTGCACTACTAGGCATTTATCCAAGGGATACAGGTGTGCTGTTTCGAAGGGGCACATGCACCCCCATGTTTATAGAAGCACTCTCAACAATAGTCAAAGTATGGAAAGAGCCCAAATGTCCATCGATGGATGAATAGATAAATAAAATGCAGTATACATATACAATGGAGTATTACTCGGCAATCAAAAAGAATGAAATCTTACCATTTGCAACAACGTGGATGGAACTAGAGGGTATTATGCTAAATGAAATTAGTCAGAGAAAGACAAATATATGATTTCACTCATATGAGAACTTTAAGACACAGAACAGATGAACATAAGGAAAGGGAAGCAAAAATAATATAAAAACAGGGAGGAGAACAAAACACAAGAGACTCTTAAATATGGAGAACAGAGGGTTACTGGAGGGGTTGTGGGAGGGGGGATGGGCTAAATGGGTAAGGGGCATTAAGAAATCTACTCCTGAGGGGACCCTGGGTGGCTCAGTTGGTTGGATGTCCGACTTTGGCTCAGGTCATGATCTTGTGGTCCGTGAGTTCGAGCCCCGCATCAGGCTCTGTGCTGACAACTCAGAGCCTGAAGCCCGTTTCGGATTCTGTGTCTCCCTCTCTCTGACCCTCCCCCGTTCATGCTCTGTCTCTCTCTGTCTCAAAAATAAATAAACGTTAAAAAAAATTAAAAAAAAAAAAGAAAAAGAAATCTACTCCTGAAATCATTGTTACACTATATGCTAACTAATTTGGATGTAAATTTAAAAAATAAAATAAAAGACATATACATTGATAATGACTAGGATTCATTGGGATTATGTATTAGGTATGCTTTTGAATATTAGGAATATTTTGTGAGGAGACTGCTGGAATTTATACCATTATATCTATTTAAATTAAGAGAATCAAAATTTGGAGCCCTCAATAGTTGTTGAAGTATAATGTAGTATGTACCCTATCTATAATTATTCAATTGCATTAAATAGGAAAGCCAATTAATTCCTATTATGGGTTAATTATGTATCAACCACTGGGGAGTAAGTTAGGTTGAATATGCATTAGAATTGATTCACTCAGACCTAGTTAATTTCACCTCTGCCACCTTTTCCTGGCTATTTGAACTTGAAAAGCTACTTGATCTCTCAGTCTTAGTTTCTTATTCTGAAAAATAAGCAAAGTAATATCTGCTTTACATGATTATTATAAGTTTCCTCTCTATATATCTGTATCTCATATGTATGCATGTATATCTGGCCTAATACTTAATGGAAGTTGTTATTACTGTACTCTACCCAACCCAGCCATAAACTCAGGTACCACATCTAACAGCTTTCATTTTGCCCATCAGTATGAGAATTGGACAATGTATTTCATCTCATAGGCTACTATCATTTATCATCTCACTTTCAGTCTCTTTTTGGTTAAGACAAGCTCAGGGAATAGGACTAAAAATTATAAAAATTCCTAATTTCAAGGCCAACGTAACTGTGTGACAGAAATTAGTCCTGTAATTGCCTATTCCTTTCAGCTGGGGAAAGAAAGTCTAGAAAAACTTACAAATCCTTCCCTGTAAAAATCTCCCCTAGCAACTCCTTCATCAAAACCTCCTGTAAATAACTGGCTTGGTATCAAGGAATCTTATTCAAAGATTCACAAAGAAAATTATAAAAGCTGTCAATATTATAGCTAGATACTATGCAGAGAAAAAGAAAATGAAACAGGGAAAGCAAAGTAAAACAACAGTCAACAAAAAAAAATTGCCATGGAGAATATAAAAGTATGACCAAGATTTCATTGTGAACTGGCACAATAAAACTACCTCATGAAGCAATCATTGCTAAAATGCAGAGATCATGTCAGAACTCTAAAGCCTAGAAAAGTGTTTGGTGTAAGAAAAGAAATGGAGGATAAGTGAGAAGCCAACAACAACAAAAAAATGAATCTGACCTGAGAAACAACACAAGGAAGAACAAAAGCTGCTATAAATGCAGTAGACTACAGAATATAGGAATAAGAAATGTTAAAAAGCATTCATGAGAGAGAAATTAATGATCTGAAAGGCAGATGGGATTGTCCAGTATGTGTATAATTGGAGCTTTTTATGAGGAAAATGGAAATAGGCAAGTAAAGCAGATATTGAAAATTATTAATTAAACAATTAAAGAAAAAAATTAAACACAGAGTTGGATATATCGTTTGAAAGGGTAGTCTATGTCCTATGAAAGAGGTGACACAGAATAGCCAACATGATGACATACCCTCATGAAGTTACCACATATCAGGGATAAAGAGGGGATCCTTTAGGCAGCCAGAGAGAAACTATTCAGGTCTTGGGTAAGGTGGGAAAATGGCTTCAGCAAATGCTCAAAGAAAGGTAGCATTGCCTTAAAAATCCTCAAGAATAGAAAATATGGTTTAAGAACCTGACCCCTAGCCAAACTATGAACTGCATTTTGGAAAATACAAGAACTTCTGGAATATTGGTCCCAAGAGTCTTCACTGAAAGTTCTGTTGGAGGAAAAAGATCAGCTCACCCAAAGAGGATTATAAAAATTACAGCAAAAAGAGTTGTGGTGAGGTCTGAATCTATTCATTTGCAGGAATGAGACTAAATGTCATGTAGGGATAACAGTTTTAGTGCAAAATACACATTTTATTATCCTGACAAAAGTTGGGAAGAGAAAAGGGACAAATAGGGTAGGTGATATAAATACAGTGACTATCTTATGTTTTATAGCCCAGAATGATGAAGTGAACACCACAAGTCTAACAGAACATAAGAGATACCAAAGATAGTACTGTATACTGGGTGGTGAATAAAGGGGAAAAGAGAAGATATACTAGGTTTTTTTTTAATTTTAATGTTTATTTATTTTTGAGAGAGAGAGAGTGAGAGAGACAAAGCACGAAGGGGGAAGGGCAGAGAGAGAGGGAGACATGGAATCTGAAGCAGGTTCCAAGCTCTGAGCCGTTGGCACAGAGTCTGACATGGGACTCAAGCCCAGAAACATGAGATTCTGACCTGAGCTGAAGTCAGTGCTTAACCTTTTGAGCCACCCAGACACCCTAAAGATATACCAGTTTTATAATGCTTATAACTAAGTTGATAGATACTATTTAGGTAGAGATTTAATAGTTATTACTAATGTTACAGTTAAAGTAATTAATTACTTACACATTAAGTATAAGCTTTCCAAGTTACAAAACAAATATTCACAAAAATAGAGAACGTTAGAAGTTTAAAAAATACTAACAAAAGGCCCCATGCTCTTTACTTTAAGCTTATTAAAACTTAGAGTAGACATGGCTACTTTTCTATGTTAGATCAGTATTGTTTATATAGTCCAACAATCAATAAACTAAATGCCATTTAAGTAATCACTGCTACTTTTCCCTTGAAGCTCTATCAGAAAGTCTCAGCATATTAAAAGACAGATAAAGCTTTTTTTTTTGTCCCTGGAAATTATGTAAATTTTTCATCAACAAATCAACTAAATAACACCCAAATTAATGTCAATTTCTTAAATAAAAGTGCCACTTGGTTTTCTTGGAAGTTCTGGAAGACTCTTCTGAGTCAAGTGCACATTTGCGCATATGGTGTATTGACTGACAGTTATGAGACTTGTTATTTGAGCAAATGACAACATGTGCCAAGTCTCCAACCCTTCCCTCTTGCAGGAGGGTGGTGAAGAGATATCAGTTCACTAGGGCTGCTATGACAAAGTGTCACAAACTGGGTAGCTTAACCTACAGAGATTTATGGCCTTATAGTTTCAGAGGCTAAAAGTCCCAGATCAAGGTGTTGGCAGATTTGGTTCATTCTTGAGGGCAGGAGAGAGAATTTGGTTCATGACTTCCTCCTTTTTTGTTTTGTTAGCAATCTTTTATCTGCCTTGGCTTATAGACACGCTATCTTGATCTCTGCCCCCATGTTCACATGGTGTTCTTCCTCTATGTGTGTATGTACACATTCCTCCTTTTCATGAGGGTACCAGTCAGATTAGGAACCCACCTACTTTAGTGTGACCCTATCATAATTTGACTAATTACACCTGCACACTTCTTTTTACAAATGAAATCACATTCTTAGGTAATAGTTAAGACTTCACATATGAGTTTTGGGGAAACACTAACCCACAGTAAGAGAGAAGAGAAAGTGGTAGTTCTGAACGGATATGGCAGACCATCCAACCTGTCAACACAGACAGACAAAACCAAACTGGATGTCCATTATAATCAGGTGCCATTGCTGGTATATTTGTTAATTTTCACTGCTACCTCTTACAGGTTCTCTACTCCCTAAGTAGGTAATTCTGTTTATTGATATGTATTATTGATGTAAAAGAAGGTAGATTAGTACATTAGAGTATGAGAAGAAATTAGGATCCAAATCTAAGCACCTTGAAATTAAGGACATCTAATAAGTGAATGGGAATATTCTTAAATTTGTGAGACTTTCCAAATTTACTAACAGTTAATTATGCTATCTAGCATACTGTTTATAAGCAACCTAATATCATTAAATGAGCATAATTTACTGCTGCAGGATCCAAGCAAGTCTTCCAAAATGTCATCTGGATTAACTCCTCAAAGAGACACACATGTTCTGTTTTGAGACTAACCATACTGCAGCAATTCTTTGTTGGTAACATGGAGTAGTAGAGGTGAGGGTGACAGAGGCTTGATGTTATACTTGTTGGAATGAACCCAAGTGTCTACAAAGACTTCCTTATCTTCCAGATAGCAGAGAAACTCTATCCCACTAATTTCCACATCACTAAATAAATCAGTGCTTCCCAGCGTAGGGGGATGATATGTAATAGGGTCTTAGGCAGTGTGAGATAATGCAGGATACTACTTAAAAGGGAGTAATGGAACTCTGATGTCTATAATGGGATTTTTCTTTTTTTAGTTCCTTTTGTATTGATGCAAGCAAAAGAATTGGCTATCTCAATTTGGTGTTAGCTTGATTTTAATCCTTAACACATTCTAATTTCCTTGGTAACACACAGGAAGACATCAAAGCTCAGGTTTTTAGGTAGGTGCTATTGTTTATTTGCAATGTGATGTTCCTTTTAATTCATTTTATCATTACTTTTTAGTGAGGGCAATTGATATAAAGGTTACATTTATGGAAGGGACACATTTTTTAAAATAAATTGAGAAGTTAATTTTTTTAATTGCAAAATAAATAACAGTTATGTAGTTAAGCAAACATTTGAAAAGTGGCATACAAATGGCTGAAATCTGGAAACCACTGAATTCATTCTTTCATTTTTTCTGAATTCATTTGCATATAAGAACAAAGCATTCCAGTGGATGTTCAATAAATGTATTTAGTTGCAGGAAAAAGTTACACTCTGCACACAAATTTGCATGTTTTGGATGAGCAGAATGCAAAAACCCAGAAACCTGACAAATCTCTGTTTTGTTGGAATAGAGCCAGGGCTGAATTGCAAACCACCTTTGGAGCTGGTGGCAAGGCTTCCTCCTTTCTTTCTGTTTTTATCCCTAGTTTTCTTGTTTTGCATTATGTTTGATCCTGCAAGCCACCTCTGATCCTTTTGGGAATAGGCAGAGTATATAAAAAGGGAGGTGATTAATCAGTATTTGTTGAATAAATGAATACATAAGTGAATGAATAAATAAACAGAGAAAACAGATGAACTGAGAGGGAGAATTACACAGATCTGGTTGCTCTGAACTCCCTCATTTAGTAAGGGAGTATTAATTCAAGGAGCACACTGTGATTCTAACAGGGAAGGCAACACCCCGCATGGTCCAGATGGGTAACATGAAATCTGAACCAGCAGGACATTAGAGAAAACACTTAGTGTCTGTCTTCCCTCCAGATGTGTTTGCAGGGCCGGCTGATAACCCCATGAACACAATGGACCCCCAAAAGCCTTTTCAGGCAAGTCAGAGAAGCTGGAGCTTATGGTTACATTGCCTAACCTCAGTATTAACTGTACTGATTTCTAATTTATAGAATCATGAAAATAAAAGTCCTGGTTTTGGTGGAAAGGAAAGTTACAAAATCCATTTGAGTGTTTATCCAGCCTGAATTAATTAGAGGGGAAATGGGAGGGGAGAGAGAGAGAAATGACAGATCTTTGTTCTCTGCTCAGGAAGGGCATCAGCATGACACTGAAAGCTCTTCTGGGGGACAAAAGAAAATCCCAGGTGGTTTAGTGAAAGTGGTTTTCATCCCAGTTGATGGGATGATTCATAGGCTGTTGGAGAAATTATCAAGGGCAGAGAAACACCAAAATGATGTAACCTATTGTTCCTAGTCCTCTAGATTTTAGCAATACTCCTTAATTTGTGATATAGTAATTTACATACAAGTCTTCACTCTCTTTCTAAATTGGACTCTACTAGAGGGGAGGATCTACTGTATTCATTTTTGTATTCTCTATGGTACCCATTATTTGAGGTGCAGTCGGTGCTCAGTATGTATCACCTATTAGTTAAATGTATGAATAAACGTAGATATTTGAAAATTGCTACAGCTGCTGTATACATACTTTTCCACCAATGTTTGAGCACTTACCATGAACTGGACAGTACTGTTAACCACTAGGAGAAACTAAAATTCAGGGCACAGCCTCCCTTCTCATGTGGCTGATTCAACCATGAACACAAGTAACTTTCATACAACTGAGAAACAGATGGGGAAATAAGACAAAGAGATGTGGTGCCTGGAGAGTCAGATTTCAACTTTGAGGGTTGCTTAGGGTGAGGATGGAGGAAGAAGCATTTGATGAAGGCGTTGAAGAATGAAATTCAACAGGTAGAGATAACTCTGGAAAAGGACGTCCCAATGGAATATGCCACCAAAGACAAAATCTGGAGATGGGATAGAATAGAGTGTGTTTTGGGGTACTGGGTAGTTTAAAGGGGCTACAATAATGTCCAGAATGCAGGGTGTATGTGTATATGAGTGTGGGTGAAGGGGGAGGGAAAATATGGGACAGGAAATGAATCAAGGAATTAAAGACCACCTTGGCACAGATTTCACAAAGCCTTAAAAACCTGGTGAAGGCATTTGAATACAACTAATGAAGTTGTTGAGCAATGGATATGGCACTATCTCCACTGCTTTCTAGGATCTGGACACAACAATAAGCTTATGTGATCAGCAAGTCTAGGGAAGATTTATCAACACCCTCTCCTCCAGGGCCATTCTTATCCTTCCAGGTATCAGGGGTGCACCATCCAAACAAAAGGAGGCTCCAACAGATGTCCGCTAATTAAAGGAATGACTCCCTGCTGGAACTTCATCCCCAGTAGGAAGAAAGGAGAAGACAGTACAAGAAAAAAACAGTGGGAGAGCCCTTTTTTTTTTAACTTTTAAAAAAACACTTACTCATTTTTGAGAGATAGAGCATGAGCAGGGAAGGGGCAGAGAGAGAGAGAGAGAGAGAGAGAGAGAGAGAGAGAATGAATTGGAAGCAGACTCCAGGCTCTGAGCTGTCAGCACTGAGTCCAGCGTAGGGCTCGAACCCACCAACGGGGAGATCATGACCTGAGCTGAAGTTCCATGTTTAACTGACTGAACCACCAGGCACCCCAGTGGGAGAGTCCTTCTAAAGCACAAGGCACATTTGTCTCTATTTGAGAGTCTATTAAAAAAAATGGCTTTCCTTGAAAATTAGTTATTAAAGAATATGACCTTAGCATTTATTTTTACTTTCCAGCAGAAAACATATTCCTGGGCAATCAAATATCCAGGTTGATGAGAGAAAGCTTTACTTCACAAAGGAATGTCAGCTGATGAAGGAGTATAAGTGATAGAATTTAAAAAAGCAATAATGTAATTGATTCAGGCCCAAATTTTCAATTGGTGTTAAAGCTACTAGGTGAATGAAAATATAGGCAATTAATGAATACAACAAAAGTGAGATCTCGTTTTTCTTCTGATTAAAACCCAGCATGGGCATCTATTTCACTAAGAGCCCAAGTCCTTACAGAGGGCCCAAAAGTCTCACACAATCAGAACCCATTACTTCTCTGACCTCAACCTTCTTAGTGACACTCTCCACACCCCTCATCCGCTCCCCACAACTCCTATCACTTCAGCCACATTGACCTCATTATTATTCTTTGGACATAGCAGTCATGAACCCTTCCTTAGGGTCTTTCACTTACTGTCCCTATGGTCTGGATTGCTCTACCTCCAGATATCTGCATGACTAACTCTTTCCTGATACAACTTCTCAACACCCTATTTGCAAATACATCTCACCCCATTGCCATCCTCAAGCATTCCCAGCCCTACCCTTTTTGTTTTTCCTTACTAGGGATTTATTAACTGCTAACCTGTGATATAATTTACTTATGTTGGGAGGCATAGAGTTTTGCATTTTGTTCTCTGCAAAAATCCCAGGCATCTAGAATAGCACCTGAGATGTAGTCGTCACTCAAGTATTTTAGTGTATTGAATAAGAGGCTATGAGCAAAAAGGAGTCTTTTGTGAATTATACTTGATAAGTGGCTCTTGCACTGCCCATGCATGCAATTGGAACACAGATCACAAGTGTGGACTGGCCTCTGTGTTGCATGAAGGGGGCAAGTTTGGCCCATAGGCATTCACTACCATAAATATGTGAAAAGTGGTGCCTAATTAGAGGATAAAGGAAATGTATTAATGCTGAGAAATTAATGAGCTTGGGGAAAAGAAAATCGGCACCTTTCACAAAGAAATCTGTTATAAAAACATAAATGCAGCAGAGGCCAAGAGAGAGGGCAATGCCAATTTCCAGACTTTGTCCTTTCTGCTTCAGAGATCCCCAAGTTTTGCTTTTTCTGATAAAATTCATTAAGTAGTCAACAGAAGTCTCTCAACACCCAGGCAGCTTCTTTGAACTTTCATCAGTTTGTGAGCCATTCTAGAAACCAGCTCAGGGATTGCACACTGGTGATAGAAGGTCAGGGACGAAAGCAGTCTGCTTCTTGAATCTGGGAGGATCTTTCTCCAGGGATGAAGAGGGATACAGTATCATCACCTGCTTGGTGGGAAAGAGAGGAGAGGAGGCAGAAGAAAGCAGCCCCACCTCAATGCCGACTGTGAAGCCTTTCCATTTTCCCTCCTATAATCGGCTTTTTCTTTGTTCCCTAGGATTATGATCTTTTATGTCTTTCACTCCAGTGGTTCCAAGGGGTCTGCAAATCTGTGAGCACTAGACATTATCTCTAGGTTAAATAAATATAAGTTTGTGCATACCTATATGTTTTTGAAATGTAGATGTTAGCAGGAATGATGAAATATGAATCCTATTAAAAAGTGCTACTCAATTCATAGGATGGTTTGTCATAATGCTCAACGCAGTAACCTTTTGTCACAGTAGCTTAGATAAATATAGGTTGCTATTATCACGATCAACAAAGTCTTCTGTGGGAAGATAGAATAGGGATAAACCATCTAAATCAAGTTCCTATTTAGTTCCTTAATAGGATGGGAAACCAGAGAGATGGAGTGACCCTAAGGTCTCATGGTGAACTGATAGGCCTGGGGTAAAACCCAGGTCTCTGGATGCCAAGTCCAGTGCTCTCTCAAAACCCACCCCCCACCCCGCCTGCCAGTAGACCCCAGGCTTCCCACATTCCTCATTGAAAGGATGTTCCCTACCTTTTGATTGTTTAACCTCTTGCTAGGGCAATCTGAATCAAGAGGTCAGAGTGCTCAGCTAGAAGAGGGTCTTATTCTTCAAGGAAAGACCTGATTATTGCAAACAAAGCAGCTGCTGCCCATTCACAGGCAGGGCAACACTTACATAGCTTCCCAGGAGAGGTAATCCTACACCAAGACTTCCCTTCTACTACAGAATCCAGCATCTGGCAGCCCTGAATCTCTTCTCACCCCAAACCAATCCATTCTCCACACTGCAGTGTGAGTGATAATTTCAAGATAGAAATCCATGAGTTAATTCAACAAGTCTTTTAACACCTAGTGTGTGCTGTGTCCACTAGATCAGTGGGCAGTCCCTATCTTTATGCAGAAGTAGTGTGAGACAGTAAACAAAGACATGTCAGTAGTGGTGAAAGGTATGAGGATAGAAAGTGCAGGGCTGGGAATGGAAACATGGAGTATGTTTGGTTCCAAAAACTCAGACCAAAATCCTGAATGTGACTTTCAGGGATCTGTGTGATCTTGCCTTCTCTAGGCTCCAGGCTGCCTTTCTAGGTTCATCTTATACTGGCCTTCTTTTCTTGTTTACAACTCAGCCACACAAACTTTTTTTCAGATCCTGACCTTTAGCACATAATCTCCTATCACTGGGCCTTAGCACATACTGTTCCCTCTCTATCTTAAGCTGCCTTTCCTTCTCCTAGTAAATTCTTTAGAAGGCTCCTCAGTTGTTATTTTATCAGGAAAGCATTCCCCAACTCTCATTCTGGTACCATAGAACTTCTTCTTCAGACTATTCATCACATTCATATTTTATATTCTTGTGGTTATTTCATTAATGTCTTTTGTCTCTGCTAGGCTGTAAACTCTATAAAGGCAGAGACCACGTATCATTGGGCTTATCCCAATATCTAACACAGTAGGTGTTCAATAGATATAAGCAAAATGAATAAAGATCATCTAGAGATTCTGTTTATGGACTGTGAGGGTTCCCTTAGCTGGGAATTTTGGGTGCTCTCCATGACTCTGCTGAATTTTTTCTTACTGAGAAAACTTATATAACTTAATCATTTAAAGTATACAAACAGTGCTATTTGATACACTCGCAATGTAATGTATTCACGTCACCTTTATCAAGTTCAACATGTTCAGTACCCATTAAATAGTCATTCCTCATTCTCAACCCCAGTCCATGGCAACCAACCACGAATCTGCTTTCTATCTCTGTGGATTAGCCTATTCTAGACATTTTAATGTAAGCAGAATCACAAAATATGTGACCTTCTGTGTCTGGCATCTTTCACTTAATAGAAGTCCCGAAGTTCATTTGCATCATAGCATGTATCAGAAATTCATTTTGTTTGATGACTGAATAACATAACCCATTGTATGGATATGCCACATTATATCCATCCATTCATCATCTGATGGACCTTTGAGGGCTGCAACTCATGTAACTATGACCATTCATTTATAAGATTTTGGGGTTTATTTTGATTATGTGTTTTTATTGGGGGGGGATATATATTGAGAAGCAGAATTGCTGGGTCACATAGTAATTTGGTTTAATTTTTTGAAGCCTTTTGTGTATGAAGAATAGATATCTATGTTTGTGAAGTTGCTAAGGTTTGCTTAGCAACATCCCTAATTTCTGAAATTGCTTCTTGTGTTACCTTGAAGGTAGAGAGTAACCTTGCACACATGGGCATCATGGGCACTCTGTCCGTTGTCCCAGCATCCCACCTCATGTGCCCTTCACCCTCAATGATTTTCTTCATTACTGCCTCCTTTCAGTGCATGACCTATTTTCTTTCTAAAAGCTATTAGCTTCCATGGGGGCTAAAAGAACAGGTTTTAATGGGACCTTGAGGCAAAAAGTTGCAGAGAAGTTTTGATAGAGACATTTCCCTCAGCTCTACTGATTTACCTAGGTAAGCTAGTCTCAAAGTTTTGTCAACTTTGTTAAAATTATTTAACCCAATTCAGTTTTCTCATCTGTAAAATAGGAATAATACATGTTTTATAGAGGTAAATGAGAAATATAGATAAAATGCCTGGTGTTGTGCTCTGGCAGGTAGCATATTTCAATTTAAATAGTCATTTGTTATTTTTCTCTGAACTAAGTTGCCATAATATACAGAATTATTCATAACTATTGTTTTAGCCAGAAAACTGACATTTTCATTTTTCTGTATCCATTAATGAGAAGCTATCATCTTTATCGAATCAAATTGTGCCACTTCTCTGACACAGACTTTCCTATTTCTTCTCTATTTATGCATTTAGAATGAAACCTAAATCTCTTCTGAGGCCCACATGGGCTCTGACCTGGCACTCCCTTGCCTCTCCTGCAACTGTGTTCTCAGGCATCTCTCCATAGTTCTCATGCTCTGGCCATGTTAGCCTGCTGATCCCTTGAGGCCCCAATTTCTTTCCTGCCTCAGGTCTTTGGCATCTGCTCATGACCTAGCCTAGAACCTTGTTCCCCAGGCTTTTCCGTAAGAAGGAAACTGTTATCAACTTAGTTAATTGCTTCCATTCTGACAGCCCTTTCCTTATGCTTTACATCAAAGAGGAAAACAAATCCAGAATTCTTTTTTGTCACTACATGCTTTTTATTTTCCTTCATAAATGATTATTTGTTTACTTGCATGTGCTCAGCCCTCTTTTTAAGCTGTGAGCTTCGTGGGGGTAAGGAACCTGCTTCGTCTTGCCCTCCTCTGCATATACCAAGCTGCCTCATAGGAGCCTCCCACCCCTTGTTGAATGAATGAAGCTGTGGTTTCTCTTCCATCCTGGAGCCAAAATCATCTCTAGTGAGCCTTACTTCCAATTCCATCAGGAAATCAAGAGTGATAATAAGCGTTGATGCAAAAACATCTCTACTTGCAATAAGGAATATTAAGAGGCACAATTCTCCTTTTAAAAGTGGCTTATACACTGGGTGGATGGGGGTCACAGTTTTTAGTGGAATATGGAGAAAACTTCTATGAGAATCCAGTCTCAGAAAAAAGAAATCACAGGAACATGAAAACATCAGATTGTCTAATTACTGATAATAAGATGGAAAGGAATAAAAATGCAGCCATGCAGAAAGCTTAGGGGGCATGAGTGGTAGTGGGAGGGACCATGAAGGGGCACAAAAAAACCAGGGGTGACAGATGTTCATTAGGTTGGTTGTGGTGATGGTTTCATGGGTGTATTCATATGTTGCAAACTAAATACAGGGTTTTAAATACATACAGTTTATTGCATAGCAATTATGCCTCAATAAAGCTGTTAAAAGATCATATGGAAAACAAAGCAACTACTACAACAAAACAGCAGTCATAGATTTTCTCTGGCTGGTGAGCTCAGAATGTAAATTTCTGAAGGTGGAGATGATTCATCCCATTTATTCTGACCATTCTGGAATGGGACAAGGATGCGTGGGACAGGTGAGGGAGAAAGAATAGCCTATGTAGGACACCTGTGGCCTCCCACACCTCACCTCTGTGCTCAGGGGACTCTGCTCCTGGGAGAGCAGAGGCAAAGACCCCTCTCCCCACCCACTGCATCAGGCACCCTCAAAAGGAAGCTTACAGCCCAGATAAGCAGAAGAAAATTGTGTTATTGTTTTATTGTTACTTCAAGCACCAAGGAGCTCAGACACACAGACCAGCAGCTCCTGCAGAAAATCTGCCATTTCCTATACGGCATTGACCCTTCCTCTCCTGAGGCTGTCCTCAACTACTGAATACCTTCAGTTTATGGAAAAAGCATTTCTTTTCCTTTCTTCTCCCCTGTTTTCCTCTGCTCACATTTTCTCTTTTTTTCTTGTTCTATTCCCTCTTTGAATATGAAAATGAATGAACACTAGTTGAACACTGTGTGGTCAACCACTTTCCTTACACTATTTTCTTTGATCCTTAAAACCACCACAGGGAAGACCTGCCATTACTTTTCCTATATTACAAACAGAAAAAAATGATTCTGTGAGTAGTTCAGAGGCTTAGGGATGTCCTGCTGCTTGTGCGTGCAGAGCCTGGATTTGAACATGGGACATCTCCAATGTCTCTGCTTTCAACTCCCAGACACAGAGAGCCCTTATTCCTAAGTTCCCCAAGTTTTTCTCTTTCCTTCAAATAGGTATTAATGTATGTGGTGCTTCCATTGGGTGAAGGAGTATATTAAATGGCATGGAAAATGGTCCTTACATTCTGTGAAGCATAAAAAACATGTTCAATAATTTTGTGTTTTATGATCAGCATATAGGTATATAGTAAATGAGATACATATACACCAAAATGTATCATTGGTCATCTGCTTCATGAGATGATGAATGAGATATACTTTCATCCTTTGTTTATCTGTGTTCTTTTAAATTTTTGTGATGAGCATATATTACTCATGTCATTAAAAATAGTACAAGAACATTCTCTGAGAAGTATAAATACTTTTGAAGTATTTTTTTCTCCTTATAACCTTGATTCTGACTAGTGAGTAACAGCTCTTCTCTCCCAAGAGAACAACATAATGTAGTTGTTTCAGGATCATAGGACAATATCAGAGGTGCAAATCAAACTTGTCTAAAGCAAAATTCAGTTCCAGTTCAGAGGGGGAGCTTTCTTCCTGAGAGTGACCACAAGCCCATCTGACAAAAGGGTTCCATCCAGGAAATGCTTTGGAAATGTTATGAACTTTCATATGCCACCTTCTACTAAAGATTTCCTGCACCTGAGGTTAGATATCTGGTTCCTGGACCTGCTTTGAAAGCATAAACAGAACACTATAGTTTTACTAGTTGCATTATTAGCTCCACTTTGTATTTTGTTTCCTACTTCTGTTTTATGCACCTCTTAACCTCATCCATGATTAATCATTAACCTTGCCTTTTTCACCCCTATTCCCTGTTTACCCACCGATTATAGAAACCTAACGGGGACTGGATGACATTATTTGTCTTGAAATTATCTGATGTAACTGATTGTGCCAAGTACCGAATGGCACCTCACCGTCTGGAAGAATGCATGGCTCCAGATTGTTTCCAGTGCTACCTTCCCCCCAACCCCAGGTTTCAAGACATGCCTCACCGTCCTCTCATGTAGTCACCTCCTTCCACAAACATATATAAGATGTCCAGAGGCTCAACAGAAGGCAGCTTTAGGAATAATCCTGCCTTCTCGTTGGGTTGCCCTTTTCATAAAGTTCTCTTTCCTTTAATTTTTTTAATTTTTTAATTTTTATTTTTTTTCAGTATATGATGTTTATTGTCAAACTGGTTTCCATACAACACCCAGTGCTCATCCCAAAAGGTGCCCTCCTCAATACCCATCACCCACCCTTCCCTCCCTCCCAAGCCCCATCAACCCTCAGTAGGTTCTCAGTTTTTAAGAGTCTATTATGCTTTGGCTCTCTTCCACTCTAACCTCTTTTTTTTTCCTTACCCTCACCCATGGGTTTCTGTTAAGTTTCTCAGGATCCACATAAGAGTGAAAACATATGGTATCTGTCTTTCTCTGTATGGCTTATTTCACTTAGCATCACACTCTCTAGTTCCATCCACATTGCTACAAAGGGCCATATTTCATTCTTCTCATTGCCACGTAGTCCTCCATTGTGTATATAAACCACAATTTCTTTATCCATTCATCAGTTGATGGACATTTAGGCTCTTTCCATTATTTGGCTATTGTTGAGAGTGCTGCTATGAACATTGGGGTACAAGTGCCCCTATGCATCAGTACTCCTGTATCCCTTGGGTAAATTCCTAGCAGTGCTATTCCTGGGTCATAGAGTAGGTCTATTTTTATTTTTTGAGGAACCTCCACACTGTTTTCCAGAAGGCTGCACCAATTTGCATTCCCACCAACAGTGCAAGAGGGTTCCCGTTTCTCCACATCCTCTCCAGCACCTACTGTCTCTTGATTTGTTCATTTTGGCCACTCTGACTGGCTTGAGGTGATATCTGAGTGTGGTTTTGATTTGTATTTCCCTGATGAGGAGCGACGTTGAGCATCTTTTCATGTGCCTGTTGGCCATATGGATGTCTTCTTTAGAGAAGTGTCTATTCATGTTTTCTGCCCATTTCTTCACTGGGTTATTTGTTTTTCGGGTGTGGAGTTTGGTGAGCTCTTTATAGATTTTGGATACTAGCCCTTTGTCTGATATGTCATTTGCAAATATCTTTTCCCATTCCGTTGGTTGCCTTTTAGTTTTGTTGGTTGTTTCCTTTGCTGTGCAGAAGCTTTTTATCTTCATAAGGTCTCAGTAGTTCATTTTTGCTTTTAATTCCCTTGCCTTTGGGGATTTGTCAAGTAAGAAATTGCTATGGCTGAGGTCAGAGAGGTCTTTTCCTGCTTTCTCCTCTAAGGTTTTGATGGTTTCCTATCTCACATTTAGGTCCTTTATCCATTTTGTTTATTTTTGTGAATGGTGTGAGAAAGTGGTCTAGTTTCAACCTTCTGAATGTTGCTGTCCAGTTCTCCCAGCACCATTTGTTAAAGAGGCTGTCTTTTTTCCATTGGATGTTCTTTCCTGCTTTGTCAAAGATGAGTTGGCCATACGTTTGTGGGTCTAGTTCTGGAGTTTCTATTCTATTCCATTGGTCTATGTGTCTGTTTTTGTGCCAATACCATGCTGTCTTGATGATGACAGCTTTGTAGTAGAGGCTAAAGTCTGGGATTGTGATGCCTCCTGCTTTGGTCTTCTTCTTCAAAATTACTTTGGCTATTTGGGGCCTTTTGTGGTTCCATACGAATTTTAGGATTGCTTGCTCTAGTTTCGAGAAGAATGCTGGTGCAATTTTGATTGGGATTGCATTGAATGTGTAGATAGCTTTGGGTAGTATTGATATTTTGACAATATTTATTCTTCCAATCCATGAGCACGGAAAGTTTTTCCATTTCTTTATATCTTCTTCAATTTCCTTCATAAGCTTTCTATAGTTTTCAGCATACAGATCCTTTACATCTTTGGTTAGATTTATTCCTAGGTATTTTATGTTTCTTGGTGCAATTGTGAATGGGATCAGTTTCTTTGTCTTTCTGTTGCTTCATTACTAGTGTATAAAAATGCAACTGATTTCTGTACATTGATTTTGTATCCTGCAATTTGCTGAATTCATGTATCAATTCTAGCAGACTTTTGGTGGAGTCTATCGGATTTTCCATGTAGAATATCATGTCATCTGCAAAAAGTGAAAGCTTAACTTCATCTTTGCCAATTTTGATGCCTTTGATTTCCTTTTGTTGTCTGATTGCTGATGCTAGAACTTCCAACACTAAGTTAAACAACAGCGGTGAGAGTGGACATCCCTGTCATGTTCCTAATCTCAGGGAAAAATCTCTCAGTTTTTCCCCATTGACGATGATGTTAGCTGTGGGCTTTTCATAAATGGCTTTTATTATGTTTAAGTATGTTCCTTCTATCCCGACTTTCTCGAGGTTTTTATTAAGAAACGTTGCTGAATTTTGTCAAAGGCCTTTTCTGCATCGATTGACAGGATCATATGGTTCTTATCTTTTCTTTTATTAATGTGATGTATCACGTTGATTGATTTGCAAATGTTGAACCAGCCCTGCATCCCAGGAATGAATCCCACTTGATCATGGTGAATAATTCTTTTTATATGCTGTTGGATTCGATTTGCTAGTATCTTACTGAGAATTTTCGCATCCATATTCATCAGGGATATTGGCCCGTAGTTCTCTTTTTTTACTGGGTCTCTGTCTGGTTTAGGAATCAAAGTGATACTGGCTTCATAGAATGAGTCTGGAAGTTTTCCTTCCCTTTCTATTTCTTGGAATAGCTTGAGAAGGATAGGGATTATCTCTGCTTTCAATGTCTGGTAGAACTCCCCTGGGAAGCCATCTGGTCCTGGACTCTTATTTGTTGGGAGATTTTTCATAACCGATTCAATTTCTTCGCTGGTTATGGGTCTGTTCAAGCTTTCTATTTCCTCAGGATTGAGTTTTGGAAGCGTGTGGGTGTTTAGGAATTTGTCCATTTCTTCCAGGTTGTCCAGTTTGTTGGCATATAATTTTTCATAGTATTCCCTGATAATTGCTTGTATCTCTGAGGGATTGGTTGTAATCATTCCATTTTCATTCATGATTTTATCTCTTTGGGTCATCTCCCTTTTCTTTTTGAGAAGCCTGGTTAGAGGTTTATCAATTTTGTTTATTTTTTCAAAAAACCAACTCTTGGTTTCGTTGATCTGCTCTACAGTTTTTTTAGATTCTATATTGTTTATTTCTGCTCTGATCTTTATTATTTCTGTTCTTCTGCTGGGTTTAGGCTGCCTTTGCTGTTCTGCTTCTATTTCCTTTAGGTGTGCTGTTAGATTTTGTATTTGGGATTTTTCTTGTTTCTTGAGATAGGCCTGGATTGCAATGTATTTTCCTCTCAGGACTGCCTTCACTGCATCCCAAAGCGCTTGGATTGTTGTATTTTCATTTTCATTTGTTTCCATATATTTTTTAATTTCTTCTCTAATTGCCTGGTTGACCCATTCATTCTTTAGTCGGGTTTTCTTTAACCTCCATGCTTTCGGAGGTTTTCCAGATTTTTTCCTGTGGTTGATTTCAAGCTTCATAGCATTGTGGTCTGAAAGTATGCATGGTATAATTTCAATTCTTGTATACTTATGAAGGGCTGTTTTGTGACCCAGTATGTGATCTATCTTGGAGAATGTTCCATGTGCACTCGAGAAGAAAGTCTATTCTGTTGCTTTGGGATGCAGAGTTCTAAATATATGTCAGTCCATCTGATCCAATGTATCATTCAGGGCCCTTGTTTCTTTATTGACCCTGTGTCTAGATGATCTACCCATTTCTGTAAGTGGAGTGTTAAACTCCCCTGCAATTACCACATTCTTACCAATAAGGTTGCTTATGTTTGTGAGTAATTGTGTTATATATTTGGGGGCTCCCGTATTTGGTGCATAGACATTTATAATTGTTAGCTCTTCCTGATGGATAGACCCTGTAATTATTATATAATGCCCTTCTTCATCTCTTGTTACAGCCTTTAATTTAAAGTCTAGTTTGTCTGATATAAGTATGGCTACTCCAGCTTTCTTTTGACTTCCAGTGGCATGGTAAATAGTTCTCCATCCCTTCACTCTCAATCTGAAGGTGTCCTCAGGTCTAAAATGAGTCTCTTGTAGACAGCAAATAGATGGGTCTTGTTTTTTTATCCATTCTGGTACCCTATGTCTTTTGGTTGGCGCATTTAGTCCATTTACATTCAGTGTTACTATAGAAAGATATTGGTTTAGAGTCATTGTGATGTCCGTAGGTTTCATGCTTGTAGCGATGTCTCTGGTACTTTGTCTCACAGGATCCCCCTTAGGATCTCTTGTAGGGCTGGTTTAGTGGTGACGAATTCCTTCAGTTTTTGTTTGTTTGGGAAGACCTTTAGCTATCCTTCTATTCTAAATGACAGACTTGCTGGATAAAGGAGTCTCGGCTGCATATTTTTCCTGTTTATCACATTGAAGATCTCCTGCCATTCCTTTCTGGCCTGCCAAGTTTCAGTAGAGAGATCGGTCACGAGTCTTATAGGTCTCCCTTTATATGTCAGAGCACGTTTATCTCTAGCTGCTTTCAGAATTTTCTCTTTATCCTTGTATTTTGCCAGTTTTGCTATTACATGTCGTGCAGAAGATCGATTCAAGTTACGTCTGAAGGGAGTTCTCTGTGCCTCTTGGATTTCAATGCCTTTTTCCTTCCCCAGATCCGGGAAGTTGTCAGCTATTGTTTCTTCAAGTACACCTTCAGCACCTTTCCCTCTCTCATCCTCCTCTGGAATACCAATTATGTGTAGATTATTTCTCTTTAGTGCATCACTTAGTTCTCTAATTTTCCCCTCATACTCCTGGATTTTTTTCTCTTTTTCTCAGCTTCTTCTTTTTCCATAATTTTATCTTCTAGTTCACCTATTCTCTCCTGTGCCTCTTCAATCTGAGCCGTAGTTGTCTCCATTTTATTTTGCAGCTCATTGATAGCATTTTTTAGCTCCTCCTGGCTGTTCCTTAGTCCCTTGATCTCTGTAGCAAGAGATTCTCTGCTGTCCTTTATACTGTTTTCAAGCTCAGTGATTAATTTAATGACTATTATTCTAAATTCACTTTCTGTTATATCGTTTAAATCATTTTTGATCAGTTCATTGGCTGTTATTTCCTGGACGTTTTTCTGAGGGGAATTCTTCCGTTTCGTCATTTTGGATAGTCCCTGGAGTGGTGCGGGACTGCAGGGCACTTCCCCTGTGTTGTCTTGAATAACTTGTGTTGGTGGGTGGGGCTTCAGTCAGACCTGATGTCTGCCCCCAGCCCACCGCTGGGGCCATATTCAGACTGGTGTGTACCTTCTCTTCCCCTCTCCTACGGGCAGGATTCACTGTGGGGTGGCGTGGCCCATCTGGGCTACTTGCACACTGCCAGGCTTGTGGTGCTGGGGATCTGGCATATTAGCTAGGGTGGATCTGCAAGGTGCAGGGGCAGGCTCAGCTCACTTATCCTTCTGTGATCCGCTTCACAAGGGGCCCTGCCACACAGGGAGGGAGTCAGACCCGCTGGAGTTATGGATCCACAGAAGCACAGCATTGGGTGTTTGCGTGCTGCAAGCAAGTTCCCTGGCAGGAACTGGTTCCCTTTGGGATCTTGTCTGGGGGATGGGCGAGGGAGATGGCGCTGGCGAGTGCCTTTGTTCCCCGCCAAGCTGAGCTCTGTCATCCGGGGCTCAACCACTCTCCCTCCCATTGTCCTCCAGCCCTCCTGTTCTCCTAGCAGAGCTATTAGCTTATAACCTTCCAAATGTCAAGTCCCGCTTGCTGTTGGAACACACTCTGTCTGGCCCCTCCGCTTTTGCAAGCCAGACTTGGGGGCTCTGCTTGGCCGGCAGGCCACCCCTCCACCCCGGCTCCCTCCTGCCAGTCCGTGGAGCATGCACCACCTTGCTGCTCTTCCTACCCTCTTCCATGGGCCTCTCCTCTGTGCTTGGCTCCAGAGACTCCATTCTGCTAGTCTTCTCGTGGTTTTCTGGGTTATTTAGGAAGGTGTAGGTGGAATCTAAGTGATTAGCAGGATGCATGGTGAGCCCAGCGTCCTCCTACGCTGCCATCTTCCCAGGATCCCCCAGTTCTCCTTCCTTTAAAACCAGTGTCTCCAGACATTGCCTTACTGAACATCAGGTACATGGACAAGTTTGAGTTCAGTAACACATCTCTCTCACCCCAGCTGCCTTTGCCCTTCCTCTTCTGTGTATGGCGCTTTCATTTATACCTACTTTGTAAACCTATCTTTGTTTGCTCTGAGGTGGAAAATTAATCTTAGTAAAGCAGAAAGTGTAAAAAGTTAACTTAAAGATTCTTATGCTTCCCATAAGATTTGGTCGTGAGTCAAATCCAGGTAAGACCTATGTCTATCTTTTTTCTTATTCAGTGTATCCTCAGTAGCTAGGATAAGTTAATTCATTTAAAAATAGTTAGGATGTCTACTTGGTTCCAAGCACTGGGTTGAGTGCTCGGGGATTTAATAATGAAAAAGCAAAGTTTCAGCTGCCCCCAGGGGAAGGGAACACCCAATAAGCACCCAAACCTACAAAACGTGGTTATAAAATGAAGGAAACATACAAGATGATGGGATGAAGAGTAACAAAGGGATGGTTCTAAATGTGGTGGAAGGGGAGGCCTTCTTATAGAGAGGTTATTGGAGCTGAGATTTAGAAGTAGGAGGATAGAATAGGAAGCACATGAAAGGTATGGGTCAAGTATTTGCCTGGAAATCAATGTGTCAGCCTTTTCAGCTTTTTCTGCATCCCCCAACAGGTCCTTGTACACAGCAGGAGACCAATAAAAATTGTAGAACTTGGTTCAGACAAGTTATTGAGCTCCTGTAATTTGCTAACCATTACATTTTATAGACTATCTCACTTAATCTTTCCAACCACCCCATGAGGCAGTCCTTAAATAAAGGACCCCCATTCTGCTGATGAAGAAAATGTTCGATGACATTAACTTGCTCAAGGTCACATGGCTGGTAACAGAACCAAGATCAGAGCCCACATCTTTTGGACAATCTCCAAGATGCACCTGCTTCCACTAATCCTTGAACGAGTAAAGGTAGGAGGGTTTAATGAAAAAAACTAAAAATGAGCACATTACTGTCTACATAGTGGAAATCCAAAATCAAGCACTAATTTTATAGAAGCCTTTTGCCTCTTTTAAATGTAAGGTGAAATTCCAGAAAATAAAACTTTTTTTTTTTAAATAAAACAAAAGTTTCATTGCTTTGGTAACAACTCCGATACATGCTAAGACTTCCAAAAAATATTCTTGTGGGCAGGAAAGTTTAAGAGCAATGAGTGAGTGAGTCTATTTCCTAGGCTGATCTTGTGACAGATTTGCTGTGTGATATTGGAGAAACTCACCACTCTCTACTTCGGAACCCCTGATGATGCCCTCACTATCAAACAGCATTGCAAGGCAATGTGACAAATGTGTGCATGAGAACTATAGGGTCAAAGTTCCCTGAAAGTGGGGAAATGCCAGGCATATAAGGAGATCTATAGAATGGCAGAGTAGAACACAGTTTCAAAGTCTGTTCTGGGGGGAAAGAAAGGGAGCTCAGGATGGAAAAAATATTATCAGGCAAGGACAGAAGGTTCTGAAGAGAAATGGGAGCATCTTTTCCCAAATAGCCACAGACTCCTTGATGTCAGTGCCCAGTTTTTCCTAATTTTGTTTTTCCCCTATAGTACCCTTCAGAGGGTCCTAGCACATGTTAGGTAATTCAACAACTGCTTAGTAACTTGGAACATTCTGGAAGATGAGAAAGGACACTGTTACTACAAAGACATGTTGACCAGTAAGTGATAAAGGAAACAAGGATACAAAGTCAGATGACTAAAGGGATCCTCTGTATAAGCTTCAGAAGTTTTCACCAGCAATTAGCATGGCCACACTCTGAGTGGTGTGCATGTGAATACTTGCTATGAGTGCCTAGGGAAGATAGTATAGAAAAATCAGACCCATCCAACTACTATTCATCTGACGTTTACTAAGCATCCACTCTGTCAGGCACTGTTGAACTCTGGAGACAGAATCTTGAACCAAACAGATCTGCCCTCTTGGAGCCTAGAACCTTACACATCAGTTATCTTGCCTTAAAAAGTAATAATACAAGTAACTATTAGCAACAGCAACAAATGGCTGAGAATTTATTTGGCCTGTAACATTATAACAAAGGAATCTTAGAGACTTTTCAATCTAAACGTTCTATCTTACACACAGGAAGGCAGAGGCCCAGAAATGCCTACTTGCTCAGGGCTATGTAGTTTGTTTGTGTCAGACTCAAGACCAGAACCCAACCTGCTGAAAGTTTCTAAGTTGCTAGGCTGGGTCTCAGGGAAGCCTGTAATTGTTCCTAATGTAGTGAGCCTGAGGCATTGGGACTTGAAGCCCTGCCACATGTGGTCCTTGGTTTATCATCCCTCAGAGAAAGAGACATGCTTCTAGCAGGCATTGGTTTAAAGGCTCTCACATGCCCAAATGCATTTTATTATCTGAAGGGACTTCACTGAGCCACTGAGGGAGCAGCACCACAGAGCACATTCTCAGTAAGTGGAAAACTTGTACTAACACAAACCTGCTCTTTTGTGCTGCACAAAATCCTAAATAACCATTTGATGGTCTACTGAAAATTAAATATTACAGAAGCCATCCCATTTAGCTTCTTGCAGAACAAGTCCCATCATCATTTAAGGGGTCTGTCATATGCTTGACAGGTTGTGGCCTGGTGGCTCCCTGCAGGTATCACACAACCAACAACAGCAGAACAGGAGCACAGCAAGGCCCCCCTGCCTACCTACCCGGCCTCATGCTGTTCTCATTCAGAAAGTGGTGCCGGTGCACTGCTCATAGACTGTTCAGTTGCAGCTCTCCCCAAACCCCAGAAAATGAGGGCTGGAGGAGACATCTGGGGGCCATCTCTGTGGACCAGATCATTCGTGGCTAGTTTCACCATAAGTTTTTGCCTACTGACATATGGAGGTCAGAATATCCATGAGGTGGTTTCACCTGGAAGCTTCTGTCACCAAAGACTTGAGAACTGAGGGTCTCAGCTTTTGCCGATTCCCCCACCCCTGCACTCTTCCTTAGGACTTGGAAAGATCCCAGTGCCTGTTTTTTTTTGTTTTTTGTTTTTTGTTTTTTGTTTTTAAATGAAGGGAGCTGGACATTGTTTCCTGCTTTTAAAAATGGGCTTAAGGTCAAAAAATATAGAAAGTTCTGAGAGTGGTGGTAAACAGTCACCTAGCTGAGTAAGCTGCTTAATCTCTGAGCCTCATATATATCTATAAATAAAGATATTAATAGTATCTACACAATAGAGCAACTGTGAGGGGTAGATGAGGCAGCCCATGTGAAATGCTTGCAGCAAGACCAAGAATCTAGTTGTCATCCAATATATGTTAGTTCTTCCTATTCTGGGCCTTCACTTAGACAAATGTAAAGTGGGCAGACAGTCCCAGCAAAGCAATAACAAGAATTTTCTTTCTCTCTCTCAATATATAGGTGTGTGTGTGCGTGTGTGTGTGCGTGCGTGCATGCGCTTCTGCACACACTTGCATGTATTACACATGTTAGCTGCAATGCCTATTTTAGCTAATATGATACTTTGCTAAGCTGCTCTGCCCAACTTGCACTATATATATTTAGACAAAATATGTATTTTATCAACATTAGCAAGAAAGAAGCAAAGGGATGAACAGATTCATGAAATTACATATGAAAACGCATCTATCATGTTCTGAAGAGCAGTTGGCAGGTAGCCAGAACTCTGCAAATAAAAGCTATTATAATCATTAAGAATTTGGGAGCTATGAAATTTTTCTCGCCGACATTAACCATGTGTTTATTTTCACAAAGGCCTTATGCTTCCCTTAGTTGCCACACAAGACTGTGGCTTCACTTGGGGTCTGACTGAACCATGAGAAGTGTGGAATGACAGCTACAAGGGAATATCAAGAGAATGTCCTCCTACTTCATATATGGGGAAACTGAAGTTTAGAGAAAAGGAGGAGATTCATTAAAGCTATACAATGAGCTAGAAAATGGTTAAAATTTAAACAAGCTGGGAGAAAAATAACAACTAACAGTTATTTTACAATAAACTCTGACTGGGTATTGTTCCAAGTGCTTACAACAACTTACCAAGTAGGTATTACTCTTAGTCCCTTTTAACATATAAGTAAGTAGATGGTTAGAGAAGTTAAGAAACTCCCTAATGGCAGAGAGCTAGTTTAGTTTCAGAGTCTGTGTTCTTGACTACCCACTGAACTGTGTCTGTAAGTCTTGATAATGGGGTTATGGATAGGGAGTTAATGCACGAGATATCTTCAGCCTTTGGTAAAAAGCCTTGTGGGATAGCCCAGCTTTGCATTTAAGAATCAGATGGACCTGGGTTCAATCCCAGCTCTGCCATTTAATAGCTCTGCTGTTGGCCCTGGGCAAGTCACCAACTTCCTTGGGCCCAGGGTTCCTTGGGTATATGGTGAGACAGTCTATGTCCCAAAGGGCTGCTGAGAAAATAAAATAGCAGCATAGCCTGGTGAATCAGAGAGCGTGTGTGACTCACAACTCTATCACCTGAAGCTATGATATTTGACATATTTCATAACTTGCCTGGGTCTTCAATTTCCTCATATACAATACAAGTGATAGTACATGGGTTGGTTTTTGTGCTGAGGAAAGAAGATCATTCATGTAAAGAATGAGCACAGAGCCTGGGGCTCAATGAGCGCCTCCTAAATATTAGTCAATATTCCTGTTACAATGTACATAAAGTTCCAACTAAAGCACACAACTTAGCTGGCATTCAAGTCAATCTGGCCAATAAATGGATGATACACTGAACTCTTTTGTAAAATATTAAAAGGCCTAAGTGTTTATTGTTTAGGCTTCTGTCTTAAGACTAATTTCATTGAAATAAAAAAGTAATGTGGAGGAGTGAGGACAGGGTTAAGAAAGAAATGAGACAATTTTGAAAGAGAAATTAAGAAAATAATCCCTTTTACAATTCCATCAAGAAGAAAATACCTAGGAATAAATTTAACCAAGACAGTCAAAGACCTGTACTCTAAAAACTATGACACTAATGAAAGAAATAGAAGAACATATGGAAAGATATTCCATATGAAGTAGAAGAATTAATGTTGTTAAAGTGTGCATAATATCCAAAGCAATCTACAGATTCAATGCAATATGCATCAAAATGCCAATGTCATTTTTCATAGAACAGGAACACAAAATTCTAAAACTTGTATGGAACCACAAAATATCTCAATTAGCCAAATCAATCTTACAGAGCAAAGCTAAAAAATACCATGCTTTCTGCTTTCAAACTATACTGTGAAACCATAGTAGTCAAAAAAGTATGGTACTGGTACAAAAGCAGTCACATGGATTAATGGGAGTAGAATAGAACCCAGAAATAAATCCATGCTTATATGGTCAATTACTCTTCTGATAAATAAGGAAAAAGCCTCTTGAATAAATGGTGTTGGCTACTAGGTATTTATTCAAAGGATACAGTGTACTGTTTTGAAGGGGCACATGCACCCCCAATGTTTACAGCAGCAATATCAACAAGAGGCAAAGTATGGAAAGAGCTCAAATGTCCCTCAACAAATGAATGGATAAAGAAGATGTGATATATATATATTATATATTATATATATATATGTATAATGACTCCTGAAGTCATTATTGTGGTGTACACTAGTAACTTGGGTATAAATTAAAAAATAAATTAATTTTAAAAATGGTGTTGGAAAACTGGATAGCAACTGTGTAAAAGAATAAAACTGGATCAGTATTTTACACCGTATACAAAAATAAATTTGAAGTGGATTAAAGACTTGAATATAAGACCTGACACCATAGAACTCCTAAAAGAAAACAGACAGTAAGCTCTTTGACATCAGTCTTAACAACATATATATTCTTTGGAACATTCTCCTTAGGCAAAGGCAACAAAAGCTAAAATAAACAAATAGCATTGTATCAAACTGAAAAGCTTCTGCACAGTGAAAAATACCATCAACAAAGTGAAAAGAAAATCTACTGAATGTTAGAAGATATTTGCAAATCATACATCTGATAAAGGGTTAATATCCAAAATAGATGAAGAACTTACACAACTTGATATTTAAAAAACTCAAATAAGCAGAAGATTTGAAAAAAACATTTTTTCTAAAGAAAATACACAATTCGCCAAAAGGTATATAAAAAGATGTTCAAGATCACTAATCATGAGGGAAATGCAAATCAAAACCACAATGAGGTATCACCTCACACTAGTCAGATTGACTATTACCAAAAAAACAAAACAAAACAAAAAAATCAAACGTTGGTGAGGATGTGGGGAAAAGGGAATCCTTGTACATTGTTGGGGGTGTAAACTGGTGCAGTCACTATGAAAACAAGTATGGAGATTCCTAAAAAATTAAAAATAGAACTACCAGGGGTGTCTGGGTGGCTCAGTCGGTTGAACATCCAATTCTTGATTTAGGCTCAGGTCATGATCTCATGGTTCATGTTGGCAGTACAGAGCCTGCTTGGGATTCTTTCTCTTTCGCTCTGCCCCTCCCTTGCTCTGTGCTTTCTCTCCCTCTCTCTCTCTCTCAAAATAAATAAATAAAAACTTAAAAACAACCAAACACTGCTGGGTCTTTAAAAGAATAGAACTACCATATAATCCACTTTGGGATATTCCTCTGTAGAAAATGAAAACACCAATTCCAAGAGATATATGCACCCCTATAAGTTTATTCCAGTTTTATAATAACCAAGATATGGAAGCAATCTAAGTTCCCATTGATAGATGAATGGATAAAGATGTGGTATACACACACGTATGCACATGCACACACACACACACACACACACACACACACACACACACGAATACTACTCAACCATAAAAAAAAATTAAATCTTGCCATGAGCAACAACATGGATAGACCTAGTGGGTATCATACTAAGTGAAATAAGTCAGAGAAAAATAACTACTGTATACTTATATGTGGAATCTGAAATACAAATGAACAGAACAAAACAGAAATAGATTTTAGATACAGGAAAAAACTGTTACCAGAGGAAAAAGGGGTTGAGGGGTGGGCAAAACAGATGAAGGAGATTAAGAGGTACAAACTTCCAGTATTAAAATAAATCAAGGGATATAATGCACAGAATAAGGAATATGGTCAATAACATAGTAATAACTTTGTAAGGTGACAGATAGTAACTAGACTTATTATGGGGGTAATTCTGCAATGCATAAAAAAATCAGATCACTATCATGTACATCTGAAAGTAATAGGATATTGTATGCCAATTATAGTTCAATGAAACAAGACAAACTAAAAGAAATGGGATAATTTTGTTTAGCTGAGGACATAATTCTCCACAGAGACTTATCATGCCTTCTCTGACTTCCTCTGCACCGTCCCTTTTACTTCTACTACATGTAGAATCCTGCCCCAAAGGGTATTTATAAAATCGAACTGCATGGCTTTTAGATTTAGACTTCAGATTTTGAATATCTAAAGCTAATAAAGGTAGGTTCTGAGGAAACTTAGAAAATAGCTTCCATTTATGGCGAATTTTGAATGGATTAGGTATTACACCTATTGTAAAATATTCTACCCATATATTTCTTGCCAGTGTGTTACCATAGAAGTGTATTGTGCTAGAACCTTTGAGAACTTTCACTATAGAAGGGGCTTTTAACTAGCGATCCAGCCAGAATCAACTTCAAGGAAAACATCAATCAACCCAGTTCACTCTCCCTATCCAATACTACTCAGGTTC
This sequence comes from Prionailurus viverrinus, assembly GCF_022837055.1. NCBI lineage: Eukaryota > Metazoa > Chordata > Mammalia > Carnivora > Felidae > Prionailurus > Prionailurus viverrinus. The sequence continues at coordinate 188,417,581 of NC_062561.1, read as the reverse complement.
TCCCAGGTCAGGAATGGGTTCTACAAATCCCAAGAAGCAATTCCCACATCTGTCCATTCTTAATAAGCACCTTGGAGTGAAGAATTAATGCAATGAATTCTTCAGGTTCAGGCCAGTTGGAATTGCCTTCTACCTTCCTCCTCTTAATACTCATTAACATTAATGTTAAATTGTGGACATGGGGCACACACTGTAGATTAGCAGATCTAATGTCTAGTAGATTAACTTCTCAAACTAGGATTACCCATGTGTCACAGTTTTTTCCAATGAGATGGAATAGAGTATGACTCTCCTTCCTCCTACTGTAGGTCATGGAGTGGCCATATTGTGATTATAAGGTAAGGGGATGAGAAAATACTGTTGCTGAGGAGGCAGAGACGAAGGTTATAAAGAATGGGTCCCTGAGGGCATCTTTGAGTCCATACACTAGCTATGGACTGCTTCCCTCTGCACTTCTTGTTTAAGCTACTGTAATTGGGTATTATTTGTGTGTGTCTTATTCCTAACTGACAAAATGAATGGACAGTTGTTATTTGTGGCCACTTAGGCTCCTTCTCTTATAGCAATAGCACCCACATTTACTTTGAAATAACTATTCCCTCCCTTTATGGAACCCTGGGTAGAAGGGCTGTCAAAATGCCTACTCCTTGGTTTATCAAGGGGTTGGCACAAAACCAAATCATTTCCTATACGTCCTACATGGAATCCAACTGATGGTTTTTTACAATTAGTTTTTCAGTCTTAGATTCTAAGAGTTACACCAAATCCTTCCAATAAGTTCCATAGTTTCTGAAGTTAGAACGTCTTTCTGTTGCCTGTAGCCACAGAACCCTCTGTGGTACTAGCAATCTACACAAAAACATCGATACTGAATAGTTTCTATTAAAGTTGTTGCAAATATTATCCCATGAAATTGTTACCAAGTTCCATGCAGTAGGAACTATTAGGGACATTTTAGAAGTTTAGTAAACTGAGGCTCAAAGATGTTAAGTGATCATTCTTACCAACGTCACACAATAAGAATGTAGCAGAAGCAATAATCACCAAATACCTATGTGCTACTCCTAGCATAGCCTCTCCTGCATTTGGTTGGGCCCTTGTAACTAGTACTGGCCAATGGAACATGAATGACAATGATATATGCCACTACCAGGCTGAGGTCTGCTAAGAGCTGGACTATCTCCTCTATTTCTCATCCCATGACTCAGTGACCTTGAGGATGGCTTAGCTACAGGTTGGAGGATGATCTCCCAACCCAGAACAAACTGATTATGACAGATGAGTAAACTATTACCCCTTAAGCCAATGAGACTTCAAGGTTTATCTGTTGTGCATTTAGAGTTAGTTATCCTGCCCAATGTATTAACAGTGAATTGAAATCATATCTGGTTTACTTCTCTGTATTTTATTTTTTAACAGAAAGATTACAGAACTAAAAGAGGAGATAGAAAGGACACCTACTAAAAATGGCCTTTTTTGAGCTCTCTGGTCCTAGCCTGGTCTTTCTGGAAGATATTCCCTTTATGTTTTCTTGTCTTGGATTCATGCTAATAGAGTTGCCTCTAGCAAATAATGATGATCATCATATAATAACTACTTCTACCTTTTAATGAGTGTTCACTTGTTATTGGCCACTGAATTAGTAAGTGGCAGAGTGTGAATTCAAACCACGAACATCTGATTTCAAAGCCCATACTCAGAGTTCTGGTCCAAGATGACAATATAGGAAGATCCCAAACTCATTTCCTCAACAAACACACCAAATCTACATTTATTTATAGAGCATTCCTAGAAGAGAAACAGAGAGCTGACTGAACAGCTTCTGCATAATAAAAGAGCACAAATGGCAGGAATGAAGAGCAACAGTGAATGAAACACAATCACAAAGGAAACCTCCACCCCTGAGGCTGGGACCTGCAGTAGGGAGGAATAGTACCAAGGGGCCAGGAACAAATTCACCTGCTCTGGGCACAGAAAAAAAACAAAAACAAAAAAACTGTGCATGGTTTGAAAGAGCAACTAGTATATAAAAGATCCAGGCCTAGAACTTTGCTAAATGACAAGGGAGCTGCTGGAACTCTCTCTTGGTCAGAGAGGTTGGCGAGTGCCATGGTTTATATTCTTACTCCACCTTGAGAGCACAGAAGGGACAGGATTCAAATGCCTTAGCTGGCCTGCTGCCTCACTGAGCACTGGGCCTCTAGCCCAATACCGGCTCTCAGCACCCTGGTGCCCAGGAAAAAAAAGCTGTGGTTTAACAGAGTAGCTACAATAGAAAAGATCCAGCAGTAGAACCCTGCCAGATGGCAAGGCAGCTGCCGGAAGTCTCTTAGGGTTGGAAGGGCTAGTGAGCACCATGGTTTATACTCCCCCTCCATTCCGTGTCAATAGGGAGAGCTGGTCTGGCATTTTAACACGTCTATTGCCTCAATGGGCCATGGGCCACTAGCTCAAGCCAGCTAGTCCATCCCACAAGGCTGACCCAGGACAGTACACACCAGGACCATGACCCCCCCATCAGCACTCACTATATCTCCAACTATTGTGCCAAGGTGAAAAGGGTAGAGCACCCCACAACACTCTAGGCCCTCACCATTTCGGCTTTAGATGGCTTGCTAGGGCACCCCAGGTGCAAAGTGCTCCAAAACTTACTGGGTGATACATGCTTTGGCCCCAGCCACCTTGCTAAAGTGCCCCCTGTTCAGAGAGCCCCAGGATACTCCTGCCTGTGCTGACCTAGGTTCCAGTCACTCTGCCAGGGCACTCTGTGCACTTGAGACACCTCAGCTTGCATCCACTTCAACTTCAGCTGTTTGTCTGGGTACCCTTGGCACAAAGAGTCCTGGAATACTCTGGCTTATACCACTTCATCTTTAGCTATCCTGCCAAGGTGACCTCTCTGCACGGAGCTCCAGGATCCTCTGGCTTGTACCCTTTTCAGCTTCAGTTGTCCTGCCAGGGCACCCTCTGTGGGGAGTCCAGGGACTACACTAAACTGAACCCACTTCAGCTTTAGCTGTTCTTCCAGAGTGTCTTCTGTGTATAGAGTCCCAGAACCCCTATAATCCCCAGCTTGCACCCACTTAAGCTTCAACTGTGTGCATAGGTGTGCCTAGGACTTGTGTTCATAGGACACTTGGAACTCTTGGCCTGCACCTACTTCAGCTTCAGCCATCCGACAAGGAAACCCCAGCACAGAGTGCCCTGTGACTCCCAGTCCACACCAGCCACAGCTCCAGCCAGCCAGTGAAAGCAATCAAGTACACACAATTTACACAGAGAATGGACATATACAAGACCATTCCTTCAAGTTTAGAATTAGCTCTTCTGTCTAATGTATAGAAACAAAAGGTCAAGCAAAAGAGGAGAGAGAAGAAAATTCTCCAAATAAAAGAACAAGATAAAAACATCAGAAAAATATCTAAATCAAAGGATAGAAGCAATATGCCTGAAAGAGTTTAAAGTGATGATCATCAAGATGCTCACTAGGCTGGAGAGAGGAGTAGAAGAACTTAGTAAGACCTAAACAAAGAGATAGAAAATATAGGGGCGCCTGGTGGCTCAGTTGGCTAAGGCATCTGACTTCAGGTCATGATCTCATGGTTCATTAGTTTGGGCCCCATATCAGGCTATGTGTTACCAGCATGGTTCGGATTCTGTGTCTCCCTCTCTCTCTACCCCTCCCTCACTGACTGTCTCTCTCTCAAAAATAAATAAACATTTAAAAAATTTAAAAAAAGAGATAGAAAATATAAAAAAGAGCCAGAGTTGAAGAATAGAGTAGCTGACATGAAGAATATACTAGAGAAAATCAATACTAGATTAGCAGATCCAGAAAAATGGATCAGTAATCTGGAAGACAGGGTAATGGAAAGCATCCAAGATGAACAAAAAATAAAAAAAAAATAAAAAAATGAGACTAGGTTAAGGAATCTCTTAGACAACATCAAATGAACAAACACAAGCATTATAGGGGTCTCAGAAGGGGAAGAGAGAGGAAAGGGCAGAAAACTTGCTTGAAGAAATAAGAGCTGAAAACTTCCCCCAAAAGGGAAGGAAATACAGATTTAGGATGTATAGAGAGTTCAGATTCAGAAAGTATAGAGATTCAGGAAGTACAGAGAGTTCCAAAGATGATGAACCCAAAGAAATCCACATCATGACACATGACAATTAAAATGTCAAGGTTTAAAGATAAAGAGAATTTTAAGAGCAGCAAGAGAGAAGCAAAAAGCTACGTACAAGAAAAATCCCCAAAGGCTGTCAGCTAATTTTTCAGTAGAAACTTTGCAGGCCAGAAGAGAGCGGCATGATGTATTCAAAATGCTGAAAGCAAATGAACCTAAAATCATGAATACTCTATCTGGCAAGGTTATCATTAAGAATTGAAGGTTGGGGTGCCTGGGTGGTTCAGTCAGTTAAGCATTTGACTTAAGCTTGGGTCAGGATCTCGTGGTTCAGGGGTTCAAGCCCCATATTAGACTGTGCTGACAGCTCAGAGCCTGGGGCCTGTTGCATATTCTGTGTGTGTGTGTGTGTGTGTGTGTGTGTGTGTGTGTGTGTGTATGTGTGTGTGTGCATGCCCTTTCCCCCCTTGCACTCTGTGTCTCTCCCAGGAAAAAAAAACATTAAAAAAAAAAGGAACTGAAGGAGAGGGGGTGCCTAGGGTCTCAGTAGTTTAAGCAGGTCATGATCTCACAGTTGTGTGCACAGTCCCTCTCTTTCTCTTAAAAAGAATTAAAGGAGAGAAAGATTTTTCCCAAGCAAAAGCTACAGGTGTTTATCATCACTAAATTAACTTCACAAGAAAGGTGATAGTCCTTTTAAGGACTTCGTTAAATGAAAAATAAAAGGCCATAATTAGATAAGGAAATTATGAATAAAAAATGTAAAACATAATATATATATAAAACGTGGAGGGGGGAGTAGAAAAAAGTTTTTTTAGGATATGTTTAAACTCAGGGGCTCCTGGGTTGCTCAGTCGGTTAAGTGTCCAGCTTCGTCTCAGGTCATGATCTCACACTCCATGAGTTTGAGTGTCGCGTCAGGCTCTGTGCTGACAGCTCAGAGCCTGGAGCCTGCTTCTGATTCTGTGTCTCCCTCCCTCTCTGCCCCTCCCCTCCCTCATGCTCTGTCCCTCCCTGTCTCAAAAATGAATAAAAGTATTAAAAAAAATTTTTTTTAAAAGAATATGTTTAAACTCAAATGACCATCAACTTAATATAGATTGCTATATACTTAGGATGTTATATATGAACCTCATGGTAACCACAAACCCCAAAACCTATAGTAGACACACAGAAAATACAGACAAGGTGCACATGGGTGGCTCAGTTGGTTAAACATTCAACTCTTGATTTCAGCTCAGGTCATCTCATGGTTTGTGAGACTGAGCCCTGTGTTGGGGTCTGTACTGTGAGCAAGAAGCCTGCTTGGAATTTTCTCTCTCTTTGTCTCTCTCTCTGTCCCTCCCTCACTCTCTCTCTCTCTCTCTCTAAATAAGCAAACAAACTTGAAAAAAATACAGACAAAGCAATACAAACTTAAGACTACAGATAACTCAATTACAGGGGTGTCTGGGTAGTTTAGTCAGTTAAGTACCCAACTCTTGGTTTCGGCTCAGTCATGATCTCACAGTTCATGGGATTGAGCCCCATCTCAGGCTCTGTGCTGCCAGGATGAAGCCTGCCTGGGATTCTTTCTCTTCTCTCTCTGCCCCTTCCTGCTCACTCTCCCTCAAAAATAAACTTAAAAAATTAAAAACAAAATTGATTTCAAAAAAAAAGAAAGAACAGAGAAGAACTACACAGTCAGAAAACAATAAACAAAATGGAAGTATATACCTATCAATTATTTTAAATGCAAATGGTCTAAATGCTCCAATAAAAATACAGGGTGTCAGAATGGATTAAAAAAATAAGACAAATCTATATACTTCCTGTCAGAGACTCATTTCAGACCTAGGGATACATACAGACTGAAAGTGAAGCGATGAAAAAAATTTTACGCAAATTCCAAGCAAAAAAAAAAAAAAATAGCTGGGGTAACAATACTTTTATCAGACAAAACAGAATTTAAAATAAATACTGTAAAAACAGAAACAGAAGGACATTATATAATGATAAATAGATCAATACAACAAGAAGGTATAATAATAAATATCTATGCACCAACATTGGAGCACCTAAATACATAAAAAAAATATTAACAGGCATAAAGGGAGAAATTGATGGTAATGCAATCATAGGGGACTTAAACACCTCACTTATATTAATGGATATATCATCCAGGCAGAAAATCAATAAAGAAACAGTGTCTTTAGATAACACCTTAGACCAGATATACATAACATATTTAGAACATTCCATCAAAAAACAAAGTACACAATATTTTCAGGTATACATCAAAAAATTCACCAAGATAGCTCACATCTTAGGCCACAGAATAAGTCTCAATAAATTTAAGAAGACTGAAAATGTATTATGCATCTTTTCTGACCACAATGGTATGAAACTAGAAATCACACACACACACACACACACACACACACACACACACACACACACCTGGAAAAAAATTTCAAACACACGGAGGGTAAACAACATGCTACTAAACAATGTGAGTCAACCAAGAAATGAAAGAAGAAATAATACATGGAGACAAATGAAAATGAAAAGACAATGATCTAAAATGTTTGAGACACAGCAAAAGCTGTTCTGAGAGGGAAATTTATAGCAATGCAGGCCTACATCAAGAAGTAAGAAAAAACTCACATAAACAATCTAATTTTACACCTAAAGGAACTAGAAAAGGAACAAAGAAAGCCCAAAATTACTAAAAGGAAGAAAATAATATCAGAGCATAAATAAATTATGTAAAGACTAGAAAGAAACAATAGAAAACATCGATGAAACAAAAGCTGTTCTTGAAAAGGTAAACAAAATTGAGAACACTTTAGCCAGACTCATCAGGAAAGAACCCAAATAAGTAAAATCAAAAATGAAAGAGGAGAAACAATAACTCACACCACAGAAATATGAAGGATTATAAAAAATATTAAAAATTATACACCAGCAAATTAGACAACCTAGAGGAAAGCAGTATTCTTAAAAAATATAATATTCCAAAACTGAATCAAGAAGTGGGTAATGTGAACAGACTAATTACTTGTAATAAAATTGAATGAGAAATAAAAAAACTACCAAAATCGGTAGACAAAACAACTTGAAAGAAAACACTTTCAAGAGGAAATGAGATATCTCAAGAGAATGAGATGTCAAGAGGGAGCTTTGAAAAAGCCCAACATATTCCTGGGAATTTGAAGGCAGGAGCAAGTACAGGGCTGTGTATCTGTCCAGAAAAGCCTGAGAAAGCTGTAAAAGCTCACTCCTTGTTGACCTTGCACAAACACAAAATGAAAGCTGGGGCAGAGTAAATGGCCTGCCACAGCATTCAAAGCATGCCCCAACCAGAGCCCTTCAAATTCACTAGAGGGGCTCAACAGTAGATTTGAATAGGCAGAAGAATCAGCAAATATGAAGACAGTTCAAATTATTGAACTAAAAAAAAATGAAGAAAAATAAGTAGAGGCACACCTGGGTGGCTCAGCTGTTGAGTATCTGACTTTGGTTCAGGTCATGATCTCACAGTTTGAGAGTTTGAGCCATGCATCGGGCTCTGTGCTGACAGCTCAGAGCCTAAAACCTGCTTCAGATTCTGTGTCTCCCTCTCTCTCTGACCCTTCCCCACTTGCTCTCTCTCTCTCTCAAAAATAAATTAAAAAAAAAAAACTACCAAAATCCATAAGTGCATGACTAGATGGATTCACAGGTAAATTCTATCAAACATTTCAAATTTATTCTTGCATCCCAAAAAAAACTGAAGAGGAAGGAATTCTATCAGCATTACCCTGATACCAAAACCAGACAAAGACACCACAAAGAAAACTACAAACCAATATCCCTGATGAGCATAGATGCAAAAATCTTCAACAAAAGATTAGCAAACCACATTAAATAATACATTAAAAGAATAATTCACCACAATCAAGTGAGATTTATCCTGAGAATGCAAGGTCCTCAACATTTACAAATCAATGTGATATACTAAATTAACAAAACAGAGGACAAACATCCTATCATCATCTTAATGGATGCAGAAAAAAGCATTTGACAAATTTCACAATCTGCTCATGATGAAATTCTCAACAAAGTGGGTTTAGAGGGAACATACCTCAATATAATAAAGACCATAAAAAAAAACCCCTACAGCTAACATAATACTCAATGGTGAAATACTGAAAGCTTTCCTCGAAGATCAGCAACCGGACAGGGATGTCCATTCTTGCCACTTTGATTCAACACAGTACTGGAAGTCCTGGCTACTACAATCAGACAAGAAATAGAAATAGAAAGCATCCATATTGGTGAGGAAAAGTTAAACTATCACTATTTGCAGATGACAGGATACTATACATAGAAAACCCTAAAGACTACACACACACACACACACACACACACACACACACACACACACAATTAGAAAAAATGAATTCAGTAAAATCTCAAGATACAACATTAATCAGAAATTTGTTGTTTATGCACTAACAATGAAGTAGCAAAAAGAGAAATTAACAGTTCCATTGAATATTGCACCAAAAAGAATAAAATATCTGGGAGTAAACTGAATCAAGGAGGTGAAAGACCTGCACTCTGAACACTATAAAATATTGATGAAAGGAATTAATGGTGACAAAAACAAATGAAAGAATATTCCAGGCTCATCAGTTGGCAGAATACTGTTAATATGTCCACACTCTCCAAAGCAATCGACAGATTCAATGTAATCCCTATCAAAATACCAATAGCACTTTTCACAGAATTGAAGTAATTCTAAAATTTATGTGAAACCACAGAAGACCCCAAATATCCAAACCAATCTTAACAAAGCTGGAAATATCACAATTCCAAATTTCAAGCTATACTACAAAGCTGTAGTAATCAAAACACTATGGTACTGGTACAAAAAATGAACACATAGATCAGTAAAACAAAATAGTCCAGAAATAAACCTATAGTTACATGGTAAATCTATGACAAAGGAGGCAAGAATACACAATAGGGAAAAGATGGTCTCTTCAGTAAATGGTTCTGGGAATACTGGACAGGCAGAAAAATGAAACGTTTTTGTACCATAAACAAAAATAAACTCAAAGTGGATTCGAGATATAAATGTGAGACCTTAAACTGTACAACTTTTAGAAGAAATAGGCAATAACCTTTTTTTTTTTAATATTGGCCATTGCAGTATTTTTCTAGATATATCTCCTAAGGCAAGGAAAACAAAAGTAATAAACTATTGGGACTACACCCAAATAAAAAGATATTACACAGCAAAGGAAATCATAAAGAAAAAAGTCAACCTACTGAATGGGATAAGGTATCTAAATGACTTATTTGACAAGGCGTTGATATCCAAAATATATAAAGAACTTATACAACTCAGCACCAAACAAACAACAAACAATCTTATAAAAAATGGGCAAAGGACTTGAATAGACATGTTTCCAAAGAAAACATATAGATGGCCAGATACATGGAAAGATGATTAACATCACTAATCAGGGAAATACGAATCAAAAACAATAATAAATCACCTTACACCTGGCAGAATGGCTAGAATAAAAAAGACAAAAAATAACAAGTGCTGGCAAGTGGAAAAAATGGAACCCTCGTGAACTGTTGATAGGAATATAAATTGGTGCAGCTGCTGTGAAAAAGAATATAGTTTTCTCAAAAAAAAATACAAACACTGTATGATCCAATAATTCCACTACTGGATATTTATTCAAAGAAAGCAAAACACTAATTGGGAATGATATATTTGCAGCATTATTTACAATAGCCAAGATAGGGAAGCAACCAAGTGCCTACTTATCAATAGATAAATGGATAAAGAAGATATGGAAAATTATATATATAATAATATATATAATAATATATTATTATATATAATAAATATTAATAATATATTATATATTATTAATATTATATATATTATATAATATATAATATTATTATATATAATATTATTATATATATATTTTAGAATATATATATTATATATATATTTTGTGGCTGAATATTACTCAGCCACAAAAAGGATGAGATTTTGCCATTTGGGACATGGATGGACCTAGAGGGTATTATGCTAAGTGAAATAAATCAGATTGAGAAAGACAAATACCATGATTTCACTTATATGTGGAAACTAAAGAACAAAACAAATGAATAAACAAACAGCAAAATCATATCAATAACAGAAAGCAAACTGACGGTTTCCAGAGAGGAGAGGGTGGGCAAAATGGGTAATGGAATGAATAAGTTAAGGAATCAAAGATACAGCATAGGGAATATAGGCAATGGTATCGTAATAGTGTTGTATAGTGACAGATGGTAGCTGTACTTGTGGTGAGCATAGCATGATGTATAAACTTGCTGAATCGTTATGTTGTACACCTAAAACTCATGTAATACTAGGTGTCAAGTCTACTTAAAGAGTAAGTAACAAAAGCCAAACTCAGACTCCAAATAAAAAGGCCCAACTCAGACTCCAAATCTTGGTGTACCCTAAGTAAGGCTGCTCATCTCTCTCCATAGGACTGGATGAGTGGATACAGCTTACAGTTTCTGCTCCCTTTCTCCCTCCGAGATATCATCTTCTTTTCAAAAACATTCTGGGGCCAGCTGGATTTGAACATCATTTACTCTGTCCTCAGCAGGAAAGCAACAGTGATCTCTGGTTACCGCCCAGCTCCCAGCATGAGGAGATTTTGGTTATCATTCTGCTAATGATTTCACTAAGTGTATGCTATTTATCTCCATTGGTCTGCTGAGAGGGGAGCAGGCAATACAGTTTGATGCTTATTATTCTCTTATTCTGCTGGCCAGCACTCTCCTACCCACTCATCAAATTCAATGTTTTGTCAGGCATAGTGGCCTTCAAGTCCTGACCCCAAATTCCTTTTGATATACTTGCCACCCTCTGCCTTGGAACACTGATAATCAACTTAATTCAACATATTAAACATTAATCAAACATCTATGTTCCTGGTATTGTGTAAGGCTCTGGGAATTGAATGGAGGACATAATAAAACAAATAGGGTACCTGTTCCCCATAAATGCCTACGGTATCATGGGGGTCAGATATAGATAGACAATCCTGATACAGTGTGATGAGGGTACTGATGGGAGAAGTAGAGCAGGCTCTGGGAACCCTAGTAGATGCACCGCAGCCTGGACTATCAGGAAGGCTTTCTCAGCATGGTAAGGATCCAATTTATCTGGCTAAGAATTCACCATATTGACGGAAAAGGTAAATAGGATAAACCAAATGCTGGCTGTTCTTGAATTCTCAGTTGCCAAATAGGACATGTGGCTGGAGGGGATTCCTTCATACACATCTTGAGGCTAAAGAGGATCCTCTACATCACAGTCCTCTTATGTATGGGCTTATAGCAACATTCTTGAAGAAGAATTATAAGACTTAAAGTTTTAGTCTACCCAAGCTCTTCAACTTAGTGGTAACAAGACCACATTCTCAGCATGGGGAGAAAGCAGAGTGAATACTGAGGTGTCCCCCGCAAATCTTCTCTGCCTCCAGCACCTTCAAAAGCCCCTTTCCTCTCAATGCATCTAGTCCAGGTAGGAAAAGGGATTATCATTTTTTCATCCTCTCTTCTTCTATATCTGTACTATGCTTATGCTGACATAGCTGTCAGTCCCCTGACCTGAAAAGCTACCGCCTCCTTTCTCATCCTGCCAAGTTCAAGTCCCCTTTCCCCAAAGCCTTCTTGTTGCTCCAGTTTGCATCCCTCTCTCCTCTCTGTTCCTCCCAGGAACATGCATTATGGCATTTGGAAGTATAAAATCTTAAATAATATTTTAATTAGACATTATTCTTTTAAGTGTTAAACTCTTTAGGACAGAAACTGTTTTATTATATCCCCTATAGACTTCATAATGTTTGGTTCAAGGATGTCCTAAATATTAATTAGTTGGGTGTATTTGGTACAGTTCAAGGCATTCAGTAAGTGTTCATTAAATAGTTTTTGGACCAGTATATTATGTATAGAGCAAAAATAGGCAGATTGATCTGAGACACAAAGAACCCTTAATTCTAGGAGGTGTTATAGGAAGGGAAGGGACATTATGGAACCTGATACTTTGACAGAATCTTTTGTTTACTCTTGTATGCAAAATACTTACATTGTTCAGGTTAATTATAACAGCTCTGAGTTATCTTGATATAATAGATGAAAATTATATGGTATTAGAAAATGATTCAAGTTCAAATATGACCTCAGGATATAGGTTTTCTCCTATAAGACACTGGTTCCCAATTGGGCATGCCAAGGGATGGTCTCTGATAACACATGTTCCAGTCCCAGGCCAGTATTTTAGAAGGGATGAGTAGAGGAACCTGGTGGAGGCTATTATTAGTTTTAAATTTTTTTTAATGTTTATATTTGAGAGAGAGAGAAAGAAAGAGAGAGAGAGGAAGGGAGGGAGAGAAGTGGGGGGAGGGAGGGAATGAGCAGGGGAGGAGTAGAGAGAGACAGACACAGAATCTGAAGCAGGTTGTCAGGCTCTGAGCTGTCAGCACACACAGCCTGACTTGGGACTTGAACCCATGAGCTGTGAGATCATGACCTGAGGCAAAATCAGATGCTTAACCGACTGAATCACCCAGGCATCCATCTATGACTAGCTTTAGCAGACCCTCTCTTGAGACAGTGTCCTAAATCCAGGAGGAGGATGCTGTTAGATATGGTATGTAATTGTACTGTTCCCAAAGGATCAGCAATAGAGATAACTCAGATGAGCTGGTTTGCAGAGACACCCATCAGGTCTTTTTTCCATCTGGAATATTTCAGTATTTTATTATTTTTTTAGTTTTTTTTTTTTTTTTTTTTTTTTGAGAGAGAGTGAGTGTCAGTGAGCATGAGCAGGGGAGGAGCAGATGTGGGGGGAGAGAGGGAAAGGGAGAGAGAGGGAAAGGGAGAGAGAGAGAGGGAGAGAGAGGGAGGGAGGGAGGGAGGGAGAGGGAGGGAGGGAAAGAGAGTATCCCAAGCAGGCTCCATGCTGTTAGTGCAGAGCCTGATGTGGGGCTTGAACCTAGGAACCATGAGATCATGACCTGAGCCAAAGAAAGTCAGACGCTCAACTGACTGAGCCACCCAGGTGACCTTGGACTATTTCAGTATTTTCACAACTAATGTTGACCTAAATGGCTTGGAATCTCTTCCATTTTGGCTTTTCTTTTATAAACAGGTAAGTGATAAGAATACATGAATTTATAATTAGGAGGAAAATAATATATTAGAAAGAATGTGGGAAAAACCACAATTGCAAAAAGTATGTAGGAATGTCAGGTTTTATCTTGAAGGCTTCAGCTGACCAACATGAAAGCTGCTGTTTGCAAGCAGCTCAGTAAAGCAGATCAACTGTCAGGAAGTGAAAAGATCTAATTTCCAAAACCATAGACTGTTTTCAATGACTTTGAACAAGTCTCTTCACCTTTGGGCTTTAGTTTCTGAATTTGTTAAAAGTAGAGGCTGGATAAAGTAAAACCCAAGCTCTTTATCACAGCCTAAGAGGCCATATATGATCTGGCCTTTGCTCTGTTCTCTCCTTTCTACCCCTACTTCCTCCTTACCCACTGTGTTCCAGCCATACTCTCCTGGACTTTTGACAGGATTGTACTAGGGCCTTTGTGTTTGCTCCTATCTCTTATGAAATGCTTTTCCATCCTTTTCCCTTCAAGATGAGTACATTCCTTTTTGACATTCAGATTTCAGCTCAGGCAGGCTTATCCTGACACTCCTAGCCAAAATAGTCCTACCTAAGTATTTCTCCATTACCTTATTTTATGTATAGTATTCGCCACTTTCTGAAATCTTCCTTATTTAATTTTTTTTAACATTTATTTATTTTTGAGACAGGGAGAGACAGAGCACGAACAGGGAGGGTCAGAGAGAGAGAGACACAGAATCTGAAACAGGCTTCAGGCTCTGAGCTGTCAGCACAGAGCCCTATGCGGGGCTTGAACTCACAGACCGCGAGATCGTGACCTGAGCCGAAGTCGGCCGCGTAACCGACTGAGACACCCAGGCGCCTCTGAAATTTTCCTTTTTGTGTGCATATTTTTGATCTCTTCACAGTAGAATGAAAACTCCATGAGAGCAGAATCTTTAATGTTTTTCAATGTTCTATTCCCTATATGGAAAACAAGGTCTGGTACAGAGTATATGCTCAGTAAATGCTCAACTGATTGAATAATAATGAATACTTAGTTTTTTTGCAAGATGGAGGCTTAGGAGGACGCTGGGCTCACTGCACGTCCTGCTGATCACTTAGATTCCATCTACACCTGCCTAAATAACCCAGAAAACCGCCAGAGGATTAGCAGAACGGAGTCTCCAGAGCCAAGCGCAGACGAGAGGCCCACGGAAGAGGGTAGGAAGGGCGGTGAGGGGGTGCACGCTCCACGGACTGGCGGGAGGGAGCCGGGGAGGAGGGGTGGCTCGCTGGCCAAGCAGAGCCCCCGAGTCTGGCTTGCAAAAGCGGAGGGGCCTGACGGATTGTGTTCCCACAACAAGCGCGACTAAGCGTCTGGGAGGTCATAAGTTAACAGCTCTGCTCGGAAAGCGGGAAGGCTGGAGGACAAAGGGAGGGAGAGCTGCTGAGCCCCCTGACAACAGAGCTCAGTTTGGTGGGGAACAAAGGCGCTCGCCAGCGCCATCTCCCCCGCCCATCCCCCAGCCAAAATCCCAAAGAGAACCAGTTCCTGCCAGGGAACTTGCTCGCTCCGAGCAAACACCCAACTCTGCGCTTCGGCGGAGCCAAACCTCCGGCAGTGGATCTGACTCCCTCCCTCTGCCACAGGGCCCCTCCTGAAGTGGATCACCTAAGGAGAAGCGATCTAAGCCTGCCCCTCCTGCCCCCGAGCACCTTGCCTACCCACCCCAGCTAATACGCCAGATCCCCAGCATCACAAGCCTGGCAGGGTGCAAGTAGTCCAGATGAGCCACACCACCCCACAGTGAATCCCACCCCTAGGAGAGGGGAAGAGAAGGCACACACCAGTCTGACTGTGGCCCCAGCGGTGGGCTGGGGGCAGACATCAGGTCTGACTGCGGCCGCGCCCAACAACTCCAGTTATACACCACAGCACAGGGGAAGTGCCCTGCAGGTCCTCACCACGCCAGGGACTATCCAAAATGACCAAGCGGAAGAATTCCCCTCAGAAGAATCTCCAGGAAATAACAACAGCTAATGAGCTGATCAAAAAGGACTTAAATAACATAACAGAAGGTGAATTTAGAATAATAGTCATAAAATTAATCGCTGGGCTTGAAAACAGTATACAGGACAGCAGAGAATCTCTTGCTACAGAGATCAAGGGACTAAGGAACAGTCACGAGGAGCTGAAAAACGCTTTAAACGAAATGCATAACAAAATGGAAACCACCACAGCTTGGCTTGAAGAGGCAGAGGAGAGAATAGGTGAACTAGAAGATAAAGTTATGGAAAAAGAGGAAGCTGAGAAAAAGAGAGATAAAAAAATCCAAGAGTATGAGAGGAAAATTAGAGAACTAAGTGATACACTAAAAAGAAATAATATACGCATAATTGGTATCCCAGAGGAGGAAGAGAGAGGGAAAGGTGCTGAAGGGGTACTTGAAGAAATAATAGCTGAGAACTTCCCTGAACTGGGGAAGGAAAAAGGCATTGAAATCCAAGAGGCACAGAGAACTCCCTTCAGACGTAACTTGAATCGATCTTCTGCACGACATATCATAGTGAAACTGGCAAAATACAAGGATAAAGAGAAAATTCTGAAAGCAGCAAGGGGTAAACGTGCCCTCACATATAAAGGGAGACCTATAAGACTCGTGACTGATCTCTCTTTTGAAACTTAGCAGGCCAGAAAGAATTGGCACGAGATTTTCAGGGTGCTAGACAGAAAAAATATGCAGCCAAGAATCCTTTATCCAGCAAGTCTGTCATTTAGAATAGAAGGAGAGATAAAGGTCTTCCCAAACAAACAAAAACTGAAGGAATTTGTCACCACTAAACCAGCCCTACAAGAGATCCTAAGGGGGACCCTGTGAGACAAAGTCCCAGAGACATCACTACAAGCATAAAACATACAGACATCACAATGACTCTAAACCCGTATCTTTCTATAATAACACTGAATGTAAATGGATTAAATGCTCCAACCAAAAGACATAGGGTACCAGAATGGATAAAAAAACAAGACCCATCTATTTGCTGTCTACAAGAGACTCATTTTAGACCTGAGGACACCTTTAGATTGAGAGTGAGGGGATGGAGAACTATTTATCATGCGACTGGAAGCCAAAAGAAAGCTGGAGTAGCCATACTTCTATCAGACAAACTAGACTTTCAATTAAAGGCTGTAACAAGAGATGAAGAAGGGCATTATATAATAGTTACAGGGTCTATCCATCAGGAAGAGCTAACAATTATAAATGTCTATGTGCCGAATACCGGAGCCCCCAAATATATAAAACAATTACTCATAAACATAAGCAACCTTATTGATAAGAATGTGGTAATTGCAGGGGACTTTAACACCCCACTTACAGAAATGGATAGATCATCTAGACACATGGTCAATAAAGAAACAAGGGCCCTGAATGAGACATTGGATCAGAAGGACTTGACAGATATATTTAGAACTCTGCATTCCAAAGCAACAGAATAGACTTTCTTCTCGAGTGCACATTCTCCAAGATAGATCATATACTGGGTCACAAAACAGCCCTTCATAAGTTTACAAGAATTGAAATTATACCATGCTTACTTTCAGACCACAATGCTATGAAGCTTGAAATCAACCACAGAAAAAAGTCTGGAAAACCTCCAAAAGCATGGAGGTTAAAGAATACCCTACTAACGAATGAGTGGGTCAACCAGGCAATTAGAGAAGAAATTAAAAAATATATGGAAACAAACGAAAATGAAAATACAACAATCCAAACGCTTTGGGACGCAGCAAAGCCAGTCCTGAGAGGAAAATACATTGCAATCCAGGCCTATCTCAAGAAACAAGAAAAATCCCAAATACAAAATCTAACAGCACACCTAAAGGAACTAGAAGCAGAACAGCAAAGGCAGCCTAAACCCAGCAGAAGAACAGAAATAATAAAGATCAGAGCAGAAATAAACAATATAGAAACTAAAAAAACTGTAGAGCAGATCAACGAAACCAAGAGTTGGTTTTTTGAAAAAATAAACAAAATTGACAAACCTCTAGCCAGACTTCTCAAAAAGAAAAGGGAGATGACCCAAATAGATAACATCATGAATGAAAATGGAATGATTACAACCAATCCCTCAGAGATACAAGCAATTATCAGGGAATACTATGAAAAATTATATGCCAACAAATTGGACAACCTGGAAGAAATGGACAAATTCCTGAACATCCACACTCTTCCAAAACTCAATCAGGAGGAAATAGAAAGCTTGAACAGACCCATAACCAGCGAAGAAATTGAATCGGTTATGAAAAATCTCCCAACAAATAAGAGTCCAGGACCAGATGGCTTCCCAGGGGAGTTCTACCAGACATTGAAAGCAGAGATAATCCCTATCCTTCTCAAGCTATTCCAAGAAATAGAAAGGGAAGGAAAACTTCCAGACTCATTCTATGAAGCCAGTATTACTTTGATTCCTAAACCAGACAGAGACCCAGTAAAAAAAGAGAACTACAGGCCAATATCCCTGATGAATATGGATGCAAAAATTCTCAATAAGATACTAGCAAATCGAATTCAATGGCATATAAAAAGAATTATTCACCATGATCAAGTGGGATTCATTCCTGGGATGCAGGGCTGGTTCAACATTCGCAAATCAATCAATGTGATACATCACATTAACAACAAAAAAAGAGAAGAACCATATGATCCTGTCAATCGATGCAGAAAAGGCCTTCGACAAAATCCAGCACCCTTTCTTAATAAAAACCCTTGAGAAAGTCGGGATAGAAGGAACATACTTAAAGATCATAAAAGCCATTTATGAAAAGCCCACAGCTAACATCATCCTCAACGGGGAAAAACTGAGAGCTTTTCCCCTGAGATCAGGAACACGACAAGGATGCCCACTCTCACCGCTGCTGTTTAACATAGTGCTGGAAGTTCTAGCATCAGCAATCAGACAACAAAAGGAAATCAAAGGCATCAAAATTGGCAAAGATGAAGTCAAGCTGTTGCTTTTTGCAGATGACATGATATTATACATGGAAAATCCGATAGACTCCACCAAAAGTCTGCTAGAACTGATACATGAATTCAGCAAAGTTGCAGGATACAAAATCAATGTACAGAAATCAGTTGCATTCTTATACACTAACAATGAAGCAACAGAAAGACAAATAAAGAAACTGATCCCATTCACAATTGCACCAAGAAGCATAAAATACCTAGGAATAAATCTAACCAAAGATGTAAAGGATCTGTATGCTGAAAACTATAGAAAGCTTATGAAGGAAATTGAAGAAGATTGAAAGAAATGGAAAGACATTCCCTGCTCATGGATTGGAAAAATAAATATTGTCAAAATGTCAATACTACCCAAAGCTATCTACACATTCAATGCAATCCCAATCAAAATTGTACCAGCATTCTTCTCGAAACTAGAACAAGCAATCCTAAAATTCATATGGAACCACAAAAGGCCCCGAATAGCCAAAGGAATTTTGAAGAAGAAGACCAAAGCAGGAGGCATCACAATCCCAGACTTTAGCCTCTACTACAAAGCTGTCATCATCAAGACAGCATGGTATTGGCACCAAAACAGACACAGAGACCAATGGAATAGAATAGAAACCCCAGAACTAGACCCACAAACGTATGGCCAACTCATCTTTGACACAGCAGGAAAGAACATCCAATGGAAAAAAGACAGCCTCTTTAACAAATGGTGCTGGGAGAACTGGACAGCAACATGCAGAAGGTTGAAACTAGACCACTTTCTCACACCATTCACAAAAATAAACTCAAAATGGATAAAGGACCTAAATGTGAGACAGGAAACCATCAAAACCTTAGAGGAGAAAGCAGGAAAAGACCTCTCTGACCTCAGCCGTAGCAATCTCTTACTTGACACATCCCCAAAGGCAAGGGAATTAAAAGCAAAAGTGAATTACTGGGACCTTATGAAGATAAAAAGCTTCTGCACAGCAAAGGAAACAACCAACAAAACTAAAAGGCAACCAACGGAATGGGAAAAGATATTCGCAAATGACATATCGGACAAAGGGCTAGTATCCAAAATCTATAAAGAGCTCACCAAACTCCACACCCGGAAAACAAATAACCCAGTGAAGAAATGGGCAGAAAACATGAATAGACACTTCTCTAAAGAAGACATCCGGATGGCCAACAGGCACATGAAAAGATGTTCAGCGTCGCTCCTCATCAGGGAAATACAAATCAAAACCACACTCAGGTATCACCTCACGCCAGTCAGAGTGGCCAAAATGAACAAATCAGGAGACTATAGATGCTGGAGAGGATGTGGAGAAACGGGAACCCTCTTGCACTGTTGGTGGGAATGCAAATTGGTGCAGCCGCTCTGGAAAGCAGTGTGGAGGTTCCTCAGAAAATTAAAAATAGACCTACCCTATGACCCAGCAATAGCACTGCTAGGAATTTATCCAAGGGATACAGGAGTACTGATTCATAGGGGCACTTGTACCCCAATGTTCATAGCAGCACTCTCAACAATAGCCAAAGTATGGAAAGAGCCTAAATGTCCATCAACTGATGAATGGATAAAGAAATTGTGGTTTATATACACAATGGAATATTACGTGGCAATGAGAAAAAATGAAATATGGCCTTTTGTAGCAACGTGGATGGAACTGGAGAGTGTGATGCTAAGTGAAATAAGCCATACAGAGAAAGACAGATACCATATGGTTTCACTCTTATGTGGATCCTGAGAAACTTAACAGGAACCCATGGGGGAGGGGAAGGAAAAAAAAAAAAAGAGGTTAGAATGGGAGAGAGCCAAAGCATAAGAGACTTAAAAACTGAGAACAAACTGAGGGTTGATGGGGGGTGGGAGGGAGGAGAGGGTGGGTGATGGGTATTGAGGAGGGCACCTTTTGGGATGAGCACTGGGTGTTGTATGGAAACCAATTTGTCAATAAATTTCATAAAAAAATACTTATATGGGTCTTTTTAGTTTTCAAAATACCTAATATTTAGTCTCATTCAGGCTTCAGCATCCTATAAATTAAGCAAGAATTATTACATTTTAGTACCAAAATCAATTAATTTTTTTTTTTTGGTGGGAGATAATCTAGTAATTTTTAGAAGGGTTAAAGGGGAAGAGGAAAAACAGTACTCTGAATGAGCTTATAATTTATAAAAGGGTGAATCTGCTTAAGAAATGTTGATGACAAAAAAAAGTGTATGACTTAGAATCAAGGAAATAGTGTTATAACTGTTTAAAAAATGTCGAAGAAACCAAATCCTGAAACTAGCCAGTGGAAGAGGCTGGTTTTCAAACTACTTTTTCTTCAGAGGTCTTCTGCATTCCAGATTTAACATCCATGACTAGCATCATCTCCTTTACTCACCTTTTCAAGGCTCAGAAGGCAAAGGAGATATAACTCAAAACTCTCCTGCTGCTTCTCGAAAATCTTAAAATTCTGCAAATGTTCTGTCATTCCCACTTCTACATGCCCCAGCTTTAAAACCATGGCTAAGCACTAAAAAGGAGGAATCTGAGTTTGAACTGACCTAGAAGGAATTGGAGAGAGAAAAGAATGAATAGAAATGAATCACAAAGGAAGACTGAGGCTTCCCTTCACCTAATGTGGCCAGGATGCTTAAGTACAGAGCCAGTTAGAAACAGGAGGCTGAACTAGATGCTCTCAAGGTCATTTCTGATTTTAGCAGATGGTTTTTGGTAGGCAGAGGAGGGCACATGCTAAGATAAAGTGAAGCTTTACTCAAAGTATGTGAGAGTCTGAGGCACTGATAGCCTGTAATGTTGGCCAAACAGTTAAGTGTTAAAAACATACTATGGGAGATGGTCTTCTTTTAACAGAACTTAATACAGAAATGTTTCTCTTCAGGAAGTCTGAGAGGGGAACATTTCAAAGGATATACTCTCAGGGATGAAATTCACCTCAAAGGACCATCTAACCCAGCTTGCTTTCTTTAGACACAGAAAATATGGTAGTATTTCCACATACCCTATGAGGAAACCGAGACCTCCTTGCTAAATATGATGCACATAGAGTTCTCAGTCCAGTGTCTAGCAAATAGTAAGCGTGAAGACATTGTGATTATCATGACTATTAATCTATTCTAGTTGACAAATATTTAGTTCAACACACTATGTGTAAAGACCCAAGAGCAAGACAAAAAAAAAAAAAAAAGTAAGCACTGCCAAGGAGCTTATACCCCAGAAGGGAGAGAGATTACTCCCACTGGTGTTGAAAGGGGCTATGTGAGCACTGGCCAGAGATGGAAACAGGTAAGGCAGAGCCTGTGTACTCAACATAACAATTGAATGCAAGTTCTCACAGGGTAAATTGGGATAAAACAAAACAAGCAAATATAAGGGGTAAAATGATGAAGAATAAATTACCTAAGAAAATATTGGACTTTCATGAGACAGGAATAATTCTTTGTCATTTTTTTTTAAAGATTCTAGATGGTATTAAGTAACTGTGCTTTCCCTATCTCTTGAGACCCTAAGGATACCAGGTGAGGTGGTTCAGTGGCATCCCACACTTCCCTGTGCTCTGTGTGACCTTAAAGAATAGGATTGGCATAACTCAGAAGGTTCATTTTCCTGCTTCTTTGATAAATAGGTTTTTTAGAAAGGTAGTACTTCAGATGAGGGAGAATAGCTATTGAGGCCACTGGCTCAGTGGGGGCAAGAGAACAAGATGGGCCACGACTCAATTCCAGGGCAACATCCTTATGTCCCTCATACAATAGATATTCTGCAGATTATAAAAGAATTCTAGATTTGATTGAAATATTTAGCTTTGTTAAAGGCAGTGAAGCCAAGGTACAGAAGCAACATAAGGTCCTATTGATGGATCAATGGATAAAGAAAATGTGTTTGTATGTTTGTACACACATATACACAATGGCATCTTATTCAGGTATAAAAAAGGAAATCCTGCCATTTCCTACAACATGGGTAGATCTTGACATCATTATGTTAACTGAAATAAGTTAAAGAAAGATAGATACCTTACGATCTCACATTTGAAATAAAAAAACCCAAGCTCATAGATACAGAGAATAGATATTGGTGGTTGCCAGAAGTGGGGTAGAGACGAGCAAAATGGGTGGACAGGATCAAAAGGTATGAACTTCTTGTTATAAAATAAGTGAGTCACGGATTTGCAATATACATCATAGTGGCTATAATTAACACTGTATTATATATTTGAAAGATGCTAAGAGAATAGATCTTAAAAGTTGTCATCATTTGGGTGCCTGGGTGGCTAGTTGATTAAGCATCTGCCTCTTAGTTTTGGCTCAGGTTATGATATCACAATTTCATGAGTTTGAGCCCTGCATTGGGATCTGTGCTCAGAGCACAGAGCCTGCTTGGGATTCTCTCCCCTTCTCTCTGCCTTTCCCCAATTCACACTGCCTATATCTCTCTCAAAATAAACTTAAAAAAAAAGTTGTCATCACAATTAGAAAATGGTTTTATGGGGGGGTGTTTGGGTGGCCCAGTCGATTAAGGAACTGACTTCAGCTCAGGTCATGAGCTCACAGTTTGTGGGTTCAAGCCCCACATTGGGCTCTGTGCTGACAGCTCAGAGCTTGGAGCCTGCTTCAGATTCTGTCTCTGTCTCTCTCTTTGTCCCTCCCCTGCTTGAGCTCTCTCTCTCAAAAATAAACAAATATTTAAAAAAAATTTTTTAAGTTATGTATGCTGATGAATGTTAACTAGACTTATTCTGGTGGTGATCACTTTATAATACATACAAATATCAAGTCATTATGTTGTACCCCTAAAATAAATACAATACTTCATGTCAATTATACCTCAATTGCAGACAAACACACACACACACACACACACACACACCCCACACCATGGATAACTCCTTCAAATAAATCTCCAAATAGATAAGCAGATAAGTGATCTCTTGATCATCTTCCTATAACACCAGCACCAGGATGGGAATTAGGAGATCAAACTTCCAGCCCCAGGTCCATGCTTTTTGTACCCTGAGGCAAGACTTTAACCACCGTATACAACTCCATGGGACCTGCTGCTCCCTGGAAATCTACTTCTAAAATTTAAGGAACTAAGG
This sequence comes from Prionailurus viverrinus, assembly GCF_022837055.1. Lineage (NCBI taxonomy): Eukaryota > Metazoa > Chordata > Mammalia > Carnivora > Felidae > Prionailurus > Prionailurus viverrinus. The sequence continues at coordinate 188,394,177 of NC_062561.1, read as the reverse complement.
TTAATGGAATGGAGGCTAGAGGAATTCCCTTCTGGCTCTTTTTATTTCCTTCCCTCTCTCAGAACTTCATTGGATCCCAGAGGCAGAGTTGGCACCAGACTTTAGCCATGGGACTACAGCCTTATAAAACTGGCTTCCAGAAAATGAAAACTGCATACACCTAGTGGTACACTGGCTACTCTGAGCTCTTTATCCCAGTCTGTCCATTATCTCCTTTACTTTAGTCCACTTGGCCCAAATCGCACATTCTAATTTGGTTGTACAACTCATTTCTTTCATTTCCTTTAGCTAAAGTCCTACAAAGAGAGTGCTAGCAAAAAAAAAAAGTTGAAGAAATGTAAAGAACCTGCATGTTCTATCTCCTTTATGTATTCTTTATGCTTTGCACCTTTTATAGGGTTGGAAGCTTTGTACTGATAATAATGAGTTATTCAGGGCATGCAGTGTTACCAGGCCTGGGTGTAATGTAAATGGAATTATTTGCCATAGAAATACCCAGTCCAATCTCTTGGCAAATTGCAGTCTCTAAAACTAGGTCCCTTTGAAAGGTGATTACATAAATGTATACCTTGTTTGAAAGATTTGCAGCAATTTGAGACATATTGAGTTCTAAGATGAACATAGATCAGCTCTGCTCCGTCATAAGATTTAATTAGCAATCATTTATTAGTACCTATTAATTGCCTGATTTTTCAGTTTTACTGATTAAGTGACTTGCCAACATATTTCTACAAAAATGCAAGCTATGTGCCACTTAAGTGTGTGTGTATTTATTTATAAAAGAAAATTAACCAGGCCTTTGTGTTTTACTTGGTTACGTTAAAAAAGTAAGTTCTTAAACTAAGCCTTCTTCTATGTTCAGAAATCTGTGAGACCCAATGGCAAAAAGGTTATAAAACACCACCTTCTTCTCAAGACACTGACAAGTCTAACTGGGGAGGTAAGACTTATAAACGTGGACTAGGTAGATGAAAAATATGAGGTTATATGTAGCCACGACTATATGTCCAGATACTAACTATACAGCTGTTCAGGGAAAGAAGTCACCAACATGGGATCAATGAGGTAGACTTTCCACAACATTAATAAAAGGCTGGTGAAGTTGTCCAGTTCTCTTTTTAAAGGGTCACGAGGAAAATTCCTCTCAGGGTTTAGACCTAGGAAATAGCCGTCTTGTCTTCTTTTCTTGGAGAGAGTATGGGGATTGATCTCAAGGAAGCCTAGTCATAGGAGTTTCTTAAAGCCTAAAAGAGAGCTCTGTTGAGGCTGGGGCCCAAACACAAGCTGGAGACCAACATATATACTAGGAGTGAGATACTGTAGGACCACCATGACTGCTATAACAAAGGAAGGGTCTTGATTCAAAATCAAGAGACCTGAGCTCTTGTGCCAGCCTCACAAGTCCCTCCTTGAACAAGTCACTAGACCTTCTTCAGATCGTATTTTCTTTTGTTTTATATTTTTAATGTTTATTTTTTGAGAGAGAGAGAGAGAGAGAGAGAGAGAGAGAGAGAGAGAGAGAACACGAACACACGAGAGGGAGGCGGGCAAAGAGAGAGAGGGAGACACAGAGTCCGAAGCAGGCTCCAGGCTCTGAGCTGTCAGCACAGCCTGACATGAAACTCCAACTCATTAAACGTGAGATCATAACCTGAGGCAAAATCAGATGCTTAGCCAACTGAGCCACGCAGGCACCTCAAATTGTGTCTTCTTAAAATTATTTTAGAGAGAGAGCTTACAAGTTTGGGAGAGGGACAGAAAGAGAATCTTAAGCAGGCTCTATGCTCCATGTGGAGCCTGACATGGGGCTCAATCCCACAACTATGGGATCTTGACCTGAGGTGAAATCAAGAGTAAGATGTTCAACTGACTGAATCACCTAGGCACCCCTAAATTATGTCTTTAAAAGCTTTAAATTTTTGTTTAACATTTATTTATTTTTGAGAGAGTGTGAGCAGGGGAGGGGCAGAGAGAGGGAGACACAGAATCAGAAGCAGGCTGCAGGCCCCTCTGCAGCACAGAGCCCGACATAGGGCTCAAACTCACAAGCCGTGAGATAATGACCTGAGCCGAAGTCGGACACTCAACCTATTGAGCCACCCAGGCACCCCTAAAAGATTTTCAAAGTATGATGAGGTAACATTCAAAGGTGGGGATTTCCTTGTTTGGATGTGGTATCTCCGAGAGAGCCAATCCCTGGATATCCAGGCAAGAGAAATCACAAAAAGAGAATGAAGCGTTTATTTTACCCCACTCTTTGTCTCAAGGCTATCTATCAAGTATACCAACTTATTTTCTAGGATTATCATATGTTTTGGAGAGGAAACCCTTTCCATTCCATTAGTCTGCCTTTTGTGTAGAAGAAAGTGTTGACTTCCCAGAAGCAGAGACAGGGGGTCAGGGGGTGGGGGGTGAGTAGCCCACTTAATCTGTGTTCCCTCTGAGGTGGGAACTTTACAACCACTCAGGAGGTACAGTGTATCCCTATTCTACAGAGAAGCAAACTGGGGCTCAGAGATGTTCAGAAACTTGCTGAGGTCATACCATTAGTAGGGTGAAAAGCAGGGATGGAATGCAAGTCTTTGTGGGGCTCTTACTATGTCTGCATTTGGGGAGGAAGAGTGTGTGCACGGAAAAGAACACCAGGCTGGGAACTGGAAACCCACACTCTAGTTCTTGGTTTACTTCTACTTCATTACATGATCTTGGGACAAGCCTTTCCCTCTTTCAGGCCTCAGGGTCCCACTGAATACAATGAGCTAACTGCTCTCTAAATTAAATGCACAGGAATTTTCAGTATATAGCTTTCCAAGTAAAGAGCCCAGAGCTTTAATAGATTTACAAAGGGATGCATAATCCCCTAAAATGTTTATAAAAACATTAATAATGCTAAACAATACAGTAACTTCTAATATTTACAAATTTTTTTTAGCATTCTATGTATTTTACCTATTTAACTCATTTAATCCTCAAAGTAACTCTATGAGATATATACTCCTTTATACCCATTTTAGAAATGAGGAAATGAAAACAAAGAAATGTTAAATAACTTCCCTAAGGACACAGAGTATGTGGCAGAAGCCAGACTCGAGCCCACGCAGGCTGGTTCCACAGCCCACAGTCTTTAACTACTATGGTCTTGTTACTTTCTGATACACATCTGAGACAGGACTATGCATTCCAGTATTACAGCTGGAGTGTCAGGGGACCGATAGAGTTCAGAGTTTATCTGGTTTAGTGGCTTCTAAATCTTTTCATGCTCTACTGGGTCCTATCTCTTTATCACCTACAGTGCTATATACCCTTCACAGTACACCAGTACATGAAGCAGATGAAACCTTCTCTAAGAAGATAGTATATGTCATTATTTCAAGGATACATGTGAGCATGTGTGTGTGCACGTGGTTCAGACATAGGGATAAATACTTGGGAGGACTGCCTCAAGGTCCTACCCCCTGCCCTGCATGGTGGCTTCAAATCATCCCTTTCAATACCTCTATGTACCCACAGAGAACATAATGAGAAAACCACTCCAATTGTTCTTTCCCTTTGTTTGCAGGGGCACAAACAGCATATACCCAAGTGTGGGGCCCAGGCTTCTGAGCTCAGTGAACTTCTCTCCTTCTGCTTAATTTCCTTGCTACAACCAGGCCACTGCCCAACCCATGGCCATAGAGCTGTTACCAATCAAGGACAAAGACATTCACATGCATACCTCCCAATCCTCTCCCTGGGCTACCTAGAGGTTTGGAGGCTTCTAACCTTCAAGCTACCTGTGGACAGTCACCAGAAGGCTTTCTAGGACAAGACAATAGGAAGAAAACTTTGTGGTGGTTTGGCCATGTCAGGAATGTCAATGTCCTATCAATGTCAATGACAGGGAAATGTTCAGCTTCAAGTGGTATAATTGGGTGGGGAGGAGGGTTGTCATCTGGAAGGCTATTAAACTTCTCAAGTCTAATCACAACATGGGTCTGCCATGAGAGGGGCAGTGAGAGGAGGAAGAGTAGCAGCTCTCCCGTCGCCAGCCCCCAGAGTCTGTTAAAGCTCATTCTTCCAGATGGAGCATGTCTGAGGATGTCATACCTACTTACAAGACACAACTTTGCTTTCCTCCCCGCCACCTGCCTCCCCTTCTGGGTTTGCCACCCTGCACTTCTGCTGCCTCAGCAGTTGGCAGCTGGACCTTGCTGAGCGTTCCAAAGAACAGGCTCTCAGACAACTGTGGCCTGATTTGAGCAGGGAGGAGAGCACCAAGGGGCAGGGTAGGACCAGCAGCCACAATGCTTCCCTGCAAATGCCTGCCCTGCTGAATGACAGGGCATGGGGGGAAGGAGTGGGGAGTTTCTATGCATAACCAGTTGAGGAACATGCTCACAGGACCACAGTAAGAAAGGGAAACTAGGCATTCTTATCTGCCTATTTTCTCTTTTCATACTTGGGAAGTAATAAGGGCTGCAGATGATCAATTATTCATTCCAGGGCGTACCTACATGGTGCCAGGCACTATGTTATATGCTGGGGGAGAAAATGAAGATAAAGTCAGTCCTCTTGAAGCTGCCAGCCTAATGGGAGAGGCAAATGAAATTAAGAATACAGTTTGTACTTGGAAACGATAATCTGCTTTGTAAAGGAACATAAGAAGTTAGAATATATAGAGTGAGTTTGATGGGATCTATGGTTGGGACAAAAAAACTTCCATGTGGCAGTGATCTAACTAAAACTGAAGTCTGAAGGATAATAAAATGACCAGGGTAAGAGATGGGAAGCAAACCCAGATGGAAGAAACTGGTGCTAGTCCAAAAGCATCAAGGTTGTAAATCATACTTTATTCATCGTGAAATATCAGTGACCTATTTTTTTTCTCTCTCACACACATACCCTATCTACTCATTACCTACCATGCCACACATACTTGGCATTATCTCATTGCTTCTTTCCCAAGGTGTTAGAAAGACCGACACAAACTTGGAAGAGACTTAAATGAAAAATTGTATATGGCATGCAACAGGGACATAAAGCAGGGCTATAGTCACTGAGACACCTAGAAGGTTGGGAGTCAAGGGAAATTTATTGGAAAAAAATCCCTGGGTAAGAGTAAGATTTCCTAGGCAAAGTGAGTAAGGAATAAAATGATAATCTTGAGCAGGGGGTCCAGTCAAATAAAAGCTCTAAGGTAGAAAAGAGCCTGGTACCTGTATAGGCAACTTGCAAGATTTCAATGTTACTGGGAGACATACTGCAAAGCAGGGGGTGGTAAATTAGGCAGGAACTCCCTGTATCACATCCTTGCATGTGTTTATTCCTACCATGAATATTTATCAAGCATCTGCTACAAACTAGGCCCTAATGCTAGGAGGCTGCACAAAATCAGACTTGGTCTATGACCTGGGAATCGGGACTCGAACAAAGCAAGAACTCAATCGAGGGAGGAAAATGCCCAGTGGTCAAAGTGAGACTTTGTAGACGCCATTAGGCAAGCTACTCTTCACTCTCAAAGTAGTAAGAAACTCTCATACGGTTTTAGGCCAAGGTTTAAACATGTTCAGATTTGCATTTTGAAAAGATGATTCTGGGTGCTGCAGGGGAGAATATCTATCTCTGACTTGGATACCCTACCCCTCTCCTCCAACTGGTGCCTGTCACAACAGTGGAAGGGAAGCATGGCGTCCACCCTACACCATCAATCCGTGCAGAAGCCTAGCAGCTTCCAACAGCTCTCTGCACTTGGCAGCCATCTCAGGGCACTGACAATGACGCCTTCCTGCCTGCCTCTGAGGCCAAATGCAGTGTCTCAGCAACAATTATATTAATATCAGAGCTAGGAATGAGCTGATGGAAAGCTGTTCATCCATGTAATGAGGTTTCACTTGTATTTTAGAAATGTGTCAGATAATTTGGTAAGAGACAGCAGAGGTTTTTTTTTGTTGTTGTTGTTTGTCAAGAGACCGGGGAGGTAGAAGCCGAGTTCCTTGGCTTCTATTGTAATGTGAGAAATGTCATCTGTACAAAAGATACTCAAGGCAGATAAGCAAATGTGAAGGGAGAAGTGACAGCAAGAGAAGCCCAGGACAAGATGCAGCAGGGAGGGGACAGTGGACATAAACATCCAGTTGTCACCTCACAGTAAGCAAACCCTTATGATGGATCAAGCGTTATCTACACCATCTCATTGAAGCAACATAGTTCTATGGGGGTAGATGTTAACCCCATTGGGCATGGGGCTCAGAGAGGTGAATTCAAATGCAGGTCTTTCCAACTCCAAAATCAAATGCAGATTTTGTGATGATCTGATATTATGCCATATTCCTGGATAAAAAAAAAAAATTAATCGGTATTTGTTTGTGTAAACTGTGAAGTCTGTTATATGGGGGGGGGGGGGCAGGAAGTACTCAAAGCTAGTAAAGAAGAACATTTTCCCCATCAAGCTCAGGTGAATCTCAATGTTACACGTTCCTGTGATGTTTGTGAGATCTGAGGCTGGTGCTCTCAAGTGTGGCATGCATAATGATTTTTAAGAGACGTACAGGGACCATACTCAATAAAATGGAATCCCTTAATAGGGAAATTCAAGCTCTTCATTTTCCCCAGTTGTGTTGTCAGGGACTCTCAGCATCCGCTGCCCTGTGGAATCACCTGGAGTGCTTTAATCAACTCCAGGCTCAAGCCCCACCTCAAGAGATTCTGATTTAATTAGTCCTATGCCGTGCTTCTCCCTCTTTCATGTCCTGCAAACCACCTGGTGATTTTGGGCCAAGGCATACTCTGATTCCATGGGTGTGGGTGGGGCTGGAAAGCCTCATTTCCAGCCAGGTGATGCTGATGCCACTCCTTGGGGGAGCTTACTTGGAGCAGCTATGGTCTAGGGTGCAGGCAAGGTTGAGAACAACTGCTTCAGGGTGACAGTTTCATTGTGGTGCTAGTCAATCTTTTTTATTAGGGCTTAAAAAATTATCATCAACTAGAATGAGTTATAGGTGCACAGGGAACACAAATCACACAGCCAACAATGATGCTCCCTCCCTCTTTGTTCCCAACGACAGGGCCCCTTCTACAGATTCAAATACCATCATTCTTTCAGAGGGATCCTTACATATAAAAGCATAGAGGTGTGTGTGTCTTTTTTTTTTTAATCTAGAAGTTACACATTTTAACCACCCCGTTCAGCACTTTGTTTTCACTTAGGATACCTTAGATTGTTTTATAAGTGTACAAAAAGCCTTGCCTCATTCCCTTCCCCCCCTCCATGGTGGTAAAATATATTAACAACTTACTGCATTAACTATTTTCAAAAATCTTTTTTAAAGTTTATTTTGAGAGGGCCAGGAAAAAGGGGGGTGGGGGGGGAGAAAGAGAGCACACATGAGCATGCACAAGCACAGGAGCAGGGGAGGGGCAGGGGCGGGGAGCATCTCAAGCAGGCTCTGCACTGTCAGTGCTGAGCTCAACTTGGGGCTCAAACCCACAAACTGTGAGATCGTGACCTGAGCAGAAACCAAGAGTTGGAGGCTTAACTGAGCACCCTGATGCCCCCTGTATTAACCATTTAAGCCCAGAGTTCAGTGGCATTAAGTACACTCACACTATTGTAGCTGCCACCATCTCCAGAACTTCCCAAACTGAAACGTCATACCCACAAAACTGTGCCAGTTAATATTTAACTCTCTTTTTGAAACAAAGGGAGAGCCAGTCTCAGGGCAAGAACTCTCCACAGACAGCACTGTCTGGATAGAGTTTACTCATGGTGCTCTGTGATCACTGAATTTTACAGTTGCTCTGTTTGTGATAATACTAATTTCCCATTTAAAGTAGTTTCCTTTTTAAACAAAACTATTTCTGTTGAAATGATGATGTCTGTTAAATGCTAGTGCAGGCTGCCCCTGACAGAGGAGCCACAAGATGTGACAATTGTACATCATAAGGAAGTGAAAAATAGGATCCCTCCTCCCCCAACCCATCCCCTTTCTGAGCTCCTAGCTGACTTTCATCTCCACACACTGGGCAGTGGAAATGGCTTTCCCTTAGGGCCTCATTACCTTTACCCAAAGGCAGATTTTTCTGAGGTCTGGGGCTGTTTTCTCTCAGACCACACAAAAGCCCCTCCTCCTCCATCATCCTCAACAGAATGGCAACCAAGAGTGAAGGCACAGGCCCCTTATGAGATTTTGGGTTTCTTAGTAGATACAGGGAACTCAGTCCCATGCACCTCACAGTAGGTGACATCAGAAATGGCCCTTCTAGAAACATCACACGTTTCATGTGGTGGAGATCTGGCTTGAGAAATATCAGAAAAGACCAGTGTTCCTCTCACATGGGAGGTTCCATAACAGGCCTCCCCTGAAGTCAAGGGGAGGCTGCTGTGCAGCCCATGGCGGAAAGAGCTTGGGGTTGGGAGCCCAGAGACCTGACATGGAGGCCTGGGTTCACCATCAATCAGCTTAGGGACCTGTAGCAAGTCACTTTACCTTTCCAATTGTCAGGGTTTTTAAAATCTGCAAAATGCTAAGGTGGAGGTCTTGGGGTGGTTAAATGTAGTAGTATATGGAGGTATTTAGCACTATGCCTGGTTCATTGCTAGTGCTAACTGGAAATCTTACAGTCCTAGAAGCAAGGAAAAAAGGAGAATGTGGGCAAAAAATGGGGTCCAGGGATGCTTAGTTGGTTACTGCTCAGCCACAGTTCCACCTGGGATGGAAAGAGGTGGAATGTATGGGACAGGCCTCTCCATGTGAGTCATGACAAAAAAGATGCTGCTAGTATATGGGAGGGAAATGAGCTCCATCCTAAGAGTCCAAACTCAAAGTGTAGCTGGGCAGAGACACTGTGATAAGAGAAGCTCTCTGCAAATATAAAGATTTAAATGACCCAACACTTACCCCCTCAGCCCCTCGTTTTTTGTTTATTCTTAAGCCAAACAGAAAATCTAGAAAACAAGCATGTAATATACACATACTTTTTTTTTTTAATTTTTCCATTTTAGGTGCTAATATACTGATTCAGTGAATAGCATGTGAGCCTGTCCTAGGTGCCTGGTACTGACCAGGGTGTTGGGGAATAGAGACGAATGAGATAGAGAAGACTTTTGTACTCTTAGGCTTAAGTCCTCATGGGTCCCCTCCAAGCCCCTGACTCCATGGCTCATTTGGCTTACCCACACACAACCCCTGCTTTTTCCTGGTATGTTCTAGAAATGCAGCAGTGTCTAGCTATGCTTCTGCCATGCAGAGCAAGAAGAAATAAATGGCTGTATTTTCAGAAGTAAGTGTAAGTATTTGTTGAGAAGATCAACTGTTAGAAACAAAAAAGATCTACTCTCATTGATGAGGGGTCTTTCTCTGTGACAGGGAGAACAGACGAAAAGGAAAGGATAATGAGTGATGATCTGGGCATGGGCTGGAGCTTCTCTGGTCATCAATCGGAAGGCTGGAAAATGAGGAGCAGTGCAGTCTGACAGGGCTTGGGAAAATGTCCACAGCATGAGCTGCTCAAGAGAAAGACTTGTGCATGTTCTTGTGGTAAAAAGGGAAGAGTTTAACACTGAACCATCAGCCAGTGCATTACGCTGGTCCAGGGAATGGATTTTGACTTTGAAAGAACTGGCTTGAAATCGCATCTCTACCACTTAATAGGTGCTTAACTTTACCTTAAGTTTTCTAACCTGTGAAATGAAGATCACAGGACTTACTTCATCAGGTTGGTGGGAGATTTAAGTCAAATGTATATGTATAGGGGTCAGTGCTTGGGACACTGTAGAAATGTTGTCAGTAAATATATGCAGAGCTGAACAAAATGAAAGCAGTGTTACGCTACTGTGGAAAATAAGTAATTCGTGCAAGATCACATAGGCATTAAGAGGCACGCTAAGATTTAACTAGATTTTTCCAAGTCCTTTCTGGTCCTTTTCAAGTCCTTTCAAGTCCTTCCAAGTACTTACTGCTAATAGTCTAGTTGCATAAGCAACACTTGATAGACAGCTACAATGAAGACCACCATTTTGTCTGCTTTTTGTAAAAGACACTTCACAGGCCAGTGCTCAGGCTCAGATGCCAATTACTGAATTGTCTCACAGCATTGAAAATATGCTTTATGATCTTTGATCAAATCTGCCTTGTTCTTAAACCATGTTGAAAAGAGAACAAGAAAGAAATTTGAAAAACTCAAAAGGGTTACTTTTCCAAAGGGTAAGAAATGGGCTGAGGGTGCTTTGGGGAGACAAATTCCATTCTCAGGCTTATCTACTGTGATAATCCAGTGGCTGAAGGGTTAGGGAAGGAAGGACAAGTTATTAAGGAGATCAACTGTGTCTGGATAAGATGGGGCAAAGGGAAAAACAAACTCACCACCCAGATCAGAGCGGGAAGTACCAGGGAAACCAGGTGAGGCAGGTTGGTGAGCCAGTCTAACGAGTTTTTCCACAGCTAATCAGTAATGTGTTATCAAGCCACCTAGGTGAGGGTGATTCAGGCAGGAGGAGTTTGGAGAAGCACAGAGGTGAAGAACAGGTATTTAGTCACACAGGTTTGGGTTTATGTCCTCATGGTACCACTTTCAGCTGGGGTCTCCTGGTCATGCGTATGAGCTCTCCACATGTCATCTTCCTCTTCACTAGAGAGGCTAATACTGGAACCTACTTGAGAGGGTTGTTGTGTTAGGATTACATCAACTAATTAAGTAAACTCACACATAGCAAGTACTCAATAGAAGGAAGCTGTTCATTATTAATTACTGCCATTATTTGGGAGGCATTTAAGAGGCATGCATTCTCAGATCAGGCAGAGGAAGATGGCTGCTTTTTACGAGTCATAGAGCTCTTACATTGCATGCTGGGATACTGGCAGAGGCAGGTCTCCACTCAGGGGGAGAAGGAATTTGTAAAATAACTCCACTATCCAATTGGGTGCAAGACAAAAGAGTACAAGTGCTGGCCTCTGTGTTTGACTAGCCCAGGAGAGATATATGGACAATTTATTCTGGTTACTTATCCCAACATTTGTATGAACTCAAGTTTCGATAAACAGATTTAAGCCAGTTTAGGGTGGTGTTCTCTTAGAGCTAAAAGAAGCCTCCTAACTAGTCAGGTCAGCCCTCGGTCTTGGCGAACAGTAGTGCCACTGATTGCTTTTAATGAGCAAACTACACCTCACGGCCAGTGTGGTTGCCTGCCCACAGAAAGAATCCTGAATAGGGGAAAAAGTTCTGGCTGGTTGAGGATACCTTGGGGACACAACTTAGTCATTTTCAAGAAGACATTGGACTCACCAACCTGAAGGTAACAGGAGACCAATAAATACCTTTAGGTACATGTATGGGGACAAAGTATGTTTGGTCTTAGAGTATAAACCCAATCAAACCGTGAGTTCCTAGACATATTTTTGTTTCCCTGAGAGTTTGAGGAAACAAAACATAGGGAGGGAAAGCTCTAGATGAACACAGTTGGAAGTTCAAATGCTGATTCTAGCTGTGTGACCTGATTCTTCATCCGTGTCTACGTTTATAGGATGGGGGAACGAGGACTTATAGAAGGGCTGAGGGAAAAGTAACAGTAGCAGCCAATATTTGAGAGTCCATTACATACCAAGAACTGTTCCTAGCACTTCTGTGTATCCATTTCTATAACATGCCTACCACTAGAGGCAAAGTTCAGTAATATCCCCAATCATAGACTGGGAACCTGAAAAACAGAGTGGCTGAGAAATTTGTCGAAGGTCACAAGACTAGCAGCTGACAGAGCCACGCACTCTCAACCACAAGGCCACACCTTTCACCACTGTGATGCATGGCCTCTCACACAGGAAAATAATGAGGAAACTGCTTCTCTCAGTGCTGAATATGAGGAGGTGGTTAGTCAATATTGGCTGTCAGTCCTTAGAACAACATATAATATTTATACATTCTCCTAAACATTTTAAGAATTTAAAAATGTTTGGGTCCAGCCTAGTATCCAATGTATGCTTAAAGGTGATGATTTTCCTATTTCCTGACAAGACAAACTATTTTTTGAATGTTTGACTGTTTTATGAAAATATTTGTCATTTTCTTCAAAGGCCACTTGAAGTCCTTACAGAACATTTCTCTAAATCTTGGCAAACAAGAAATAATTTATTTCACGATGGTGAAATAAAACTGCACAATTCTAATGAATCTTCATAGGCATCATCTCATCAGATGACAGACAGTGAGGAGGACAGGCCTTGTGATGTCAAATTGTCAATAAATAAAGATCCCAGCATAGTGTATCTGAGTAAATGGAAAAAAGCCTGGTAGGTAAGAACATGCACTCTCAAGTCAACAAGCATGCATTCAAATCCGAGTTCCATCACTCACTACCTGATAACCTCATACCCTCCACGTCTCACATGCCCTATTTCCAAACACAGAGATCATCGGGACAAACATCATGGGACATTTTTCAAGGAATTCTCTAAGCACTTAGTAAGTCCTCAATAAAAGTCCACTGTTCATATTGTTATTAACCCCACCAAGGCCCCAGAAATTGGACAAGGGTTATTAAGAAGCAGAGCCAGGATTCTAGCCCAGATCTCCACTTATTGTAATGCTCTTTCCATGGTACAACTTGGCTTATGGGCCCCTTCTTCCCCAGAAAATCATTAGGACTCTGGCATGATTCCTGATTCGTAGATATTTTCTTTCAAAAAGGGCATTTTTAAAAATCTGCAAGTCAAGAGTAGTACAAGGAAATAGAACAAGCTAAGGAATGCCTTGAATTATAGAACAACCTGAGGATCAGATATAAAATCAGATGTCTCTTAAATCAAATAGGGCCAGGGCCAGAGCTGATGCCAGGAAGGCTTAACATACATTACAATGAAGAACACAGAAATGTAAGAAGGGACCCATAAAAACCACCAGCATGTGAAATACTGCCAAATGCTGTGTGCTTGCCAACGAGGCAGCATCACTAGGCTGGATTCTAATGTTCCTTGCTGCAAAGCAAATAGGCTGGGTGTTAATTAAAGTGTGTAAGTTGATTCGTGAGGTAGCTGCCTGGGAAAAGGAATCCTGCAGAGGAGTTTCTTCCTTTCATAGACTTCTTTTCTGCAAGTGAAATTATCCCAAATAAACACACCTGTGTACTCTCTGCTCCCTATCACTTACAGGGCTGGGTGCTTGTGAGTGAGAGACTTATTGTTGCTAGTTTCTAGATCACTCTCACATGGAGTACCCAAAGAGCTGGCCTGTCTGCACTTCACAACAGCCTCACAGGCTCTAGAAGGAAGCTGTAATCATTCCATTTTACAGAGGAGAAACATGACAGGTGGAGGCACTAAGGGACTTGCCCACAATTGCAGAGTGGTAGAGCCCATAGAAAAATCTTGATCCCATGGTCCCTAATATAAGCCTCTTTCTACCTTATAAGTGAATGACACCCACAATAGCAAAAGACAAGCAAAGCATGGTGAGAATTTAAATGAATAGCCTGAGGAAGCAGGGCTGGAAGGGTGCAAGCTCAGCTTTCTGAAATCCTATTGGTATGGCAAGTACCCAGTCATGACTCTCATCAATACCACATTTGGTCCAGAAGAGCATGCTTGGCTGAATCACAGGCAGTGCTGTTTATCCACACTGGTCAAGCAGAGCCAGCCTTATTGTACCTTGCCAATTTTCAGGGAACTAAATCCTTTTGATGCCATTTGGCTTTTTTTTTTTTTTCTCTAGGTTACTCCAGGAATGAAATCAGTTGCCTCTTAGGCACTTAAAAACAAAAACAAACAACTCTGACTTTTCCAGTTTATTTGAGAGAGAAAGAGTGAGCAGGAGAGTGGCAGAGAGAAAGGGAGAGAGAGAATCCCAAGCAGGCACCATGCTGTCATCTGCAGAGTCCAATGTGGGGCTCAATCCCACCAACTATGAGATCATGACCCAAGCCAAAAATCCAGAGTCTGGCGCTTAACCGACTGAGCTACCCAGGCATGCCGAACATTCAGGTGCTTTTCACTTCCATTTTTAGACTAAGGGTTTTGCCTGGTCAAGGGAGATTGAAGGGCAATATTGAATGAGAAGGAGGTATCCTCATGGTCAAGTTATCTCCTGATCCTTTCTATTATTCATTTACCCTGTTAACACAGCCTGTTATTATTGGGAAATCTGCTAAGCCCTGGGTACTCAGGAATGTCCAGCAGGCAGAAGACACAGAGGATTCCTTCCTGCAGGGACCTTGTGTTCTAGTGGCAAGATATACAATAAGAAGAGAGAATTTCAGATGACCATTGGCATTGAAAAAATAATGCTGTGAGGGAGTGTCATTGGGGAGGATAGTGGTGATGGTGGACCCATTTTAGATTCTGTGGGCATTTTAGGAAGCCCTCTTGAACAAGCAACTTTTTTTTTTAAATTTATTTACTTTCAGAGATACAGACAGCACAAGTAGGGATGGGCAGAGGGAGAGAATCCCAAGCAGGCTCCACACTGGGAGCACAGAGCCTGATGTGGGGCTTGAACCCACAAAGGTGTGAGATCATGACTTGATCCAAAACCAAGAGTCAGAGGTTTAACCAACTGAGCCAACAAAGCTCCCTGAACAGGCAACATCTGAGCTGCCATTTCATTGAAGAGAGCAAGACAAATACAGGAAAAGTCTAGGGGAACATGTTCCCAGGGGAGGCAAATCTAGGCACACAGGTCCCAAGGAAGAAAACATAGGCAGCCAGTGTTGCTGGCCCACCATGAACTGAGGGATTGGATATTAGCTGAGATTGGGAATGGGCAAGAGTTGAGGTTGTGAGAGGTCTGGTAAACCATTTTGGAGGCATTGGGTTTAATTCTAAGTGGCCACAGTGTACTCGCCTGAGGTTGGCCTCTGAGTGCATTCCCTTTCTCCTTCCACTGTGGGCTCTGGTGTTTTAAAGACCAGCTTCATTGCTCAGCTGCACAGTCTCTGAATTCTTAATGGCACAGATCATGTGGATTACATATTGCAGACAGTGGGCATCAAACAGTTTCCAAATTCACGGAAAGGGGGTATCGAGGCATGAGAAGTAGAGACAAAGTCTCAATTATTTCCTAAATATGGCAACAGGAGATGGAGGCTGTCAGCTTTGTTCTGCTCAGAGAAAAGCTTCTTTACAGGTGGTTGTTCCTTACCACCCCTGGACACTTTGAATCTGAAAGACCCCAGAGCAAATATGACCTCATTGATTAAGTGCAGAGCATGGACTGGAACCTGCAAATGTTGGGTTGGCTCAGTTAACTTCCCTGACCCTCAGCATCCTTGTCAGTAATTGTAGCTAATACCAACACCTGTTTCAGGGGCTTGCAACAAGGTGAAAGGTGGTTCAACCTCATGCTTTGGACGTGGTAAGCTTCCAATAAGCTCTCATCATTACTGTTTTTAGTCTCCATCACCAAAATCCCAGCTCTTTCCCATTCTACCTCACACATGTGTACTTGTATCAAAATCCTACAAAATTGTTTTATAAGCTTTTGGAAGAGGCCCTGGAATAGTATAGGTAACGACCAATGCCTGTACACTACACAGGTAATTCATTTCAAACTATAGGAGACAAAGGCAGAGGCTGCCCTCTCCTGAACATGTAGAAAAGCCAAAATCACATGCAGTAATCATCATGCATCATCATCTGCAACCGCCCTCATATCCCAGCCAACTATACAGGCAAAGCTTTCCAGCATGGGCAAAGAGGCCCCCCAAAAAGAGTCCCTTGAAGCCTGGAGCTGCTGGTGGCTAACGGGGTACACAGCTGCAGCCCCCAGGACCCAGGGTACTGAGAATGAGGCCAGCGACAACCTCAAAGGCTCCCTCTGAAGTAACATCCCTGCCCCATGCCAGCAAGAGGTGGGGAGAGCTGAGGAGAAAAAACCACCCCCCAGTCTTAGCATTAAGTAGAACACTTACCTTCTCCTTCCTTGGTATGACAGGGGGACTCAGGGCTCCTGAGGTGTTTTTATTCTGATGGGGCGGTGGAGACAGAGGCTGGGTTGCTACCCCCTCTAGTTATCCCATCCAAGGGAAGCAAGTGCCAGTGAGAGCTTTCTTCTCATCTCTGGCTGGAACAGGTAGCTCCACCCCCTTTTAGAAGCCCAGCCCAGGTGTCACACACCTGAACACAATTCCTCCACCCCATTTCCTCCTCTCCTGGCCTGCTGCAGAAACCCGCTTAGCCCCGCCCTCTCCAAGGCGTCTAGGCTCTTCTTCCAAGCCCTGCATCTCCACCCTTCTCCTCAGCTCCCTGGCAGGGCTGGCCTAACCAGCTCAGGTACCCAGACCTAACCCCAGGGAGGCCTGTGCTGTTACCTGGTGGGTGGTTGGTCTGGTCTCTACCTGTCTGGCTCTGGCCTCTCCATTTTGTTTATTTGTTGATTTATTCTTTAAAATGTTTGTTCATTTTTGAGTGAGGGAGGAGCAGAGAGGGGGGGGGAAACAGAGGATCCCAAGCAGGCTCTTCCCTGTCAGCCCAGAGCCCAATGCGGGGCTCGAACTCATGACCTGAGCAGAATTCGGACACTTAATCGAGCCACCCAGGTACCCTTCCAAATTACTTTGAGAGGGAGGCCCTGAGTTAGAGCCAGAACTTGGACACTTGGCCCAGCTATGCGAAACCAGAGAGTATCCATTTTCTGGTGATTGATTTAAAAACTTACAGGAATTCAAAGGCCAAGTGTCGGGAGATGGGGCTCTGTCTAGCTACTTCACAGGGTAACTTCATTCCAAGCCAAAAGCTGTATCTCTATGCCAGAGACTTGGCTATATTGCACCCCTATTTTAGTGACCCCAGGTTTTCTCATGACAGATGTAGCAGCTGCCTTTATTCTCAGTAAAAAGATGAGGAGGAGCACTTGAAAGATAGGATGAAATCTGACCACCAGGCCCAAAGGAGATTCTACTTCTTCCTCTCTGTTGGGGAGATCAGCAAAGAAGTTACAGCAATATACTCCATATCTATTATTAAAAGGCACTTAGTCATGCCAATTAATGGCTGCTTCACTGAATCCACAGGTGGTCTTAAAATAAGGAGTTAAATTATCCTTGAAAAAAGATAATCATTGCTCAGGTCCCACATCTAAGCATTGGGGATTTTATTTTCCTACCCCAGCAAGGTAGTATTCCCTCTCTCCAGATCAGAGATTTACAGATCTGCTGACTCATCGGAATTATCTGGGGTTTTAAAAGTGCAATTTCTGCCTGAAACTCTCATATTCTAAGAGGGCTCAGGAATCTGCATTTAAAAAATTTCCCCTACAGGATTCTCGTTTGAGTGGTCTGGCTACTGTGCTTCAAAGAACACTGCCAGAGAATAGCGTGCTACATTCTCTCTTTCCAGACCCCAGCCTGCATTTCTTGTTGCCTTTTAAATTCAGCTAAGGACCAAGTTGTTTCCATTGTTTTCAATTCATGCTTCCACCCCTGCCTTCAGGAATTTCCCAGCTGGCTCCAGCTTGTTCCTCCTCCCTTTCACTGACAAATAGCTTTGTCAGAGGACAGAGTGTTAGACTCACAGATATTCCTGCCTTAAGAGACCTTAGAAATGATGTCACTGAACCCTTTCTTATCTCACCAGAAAAGATATTGAGCCCTACTTCTGCCCTTTCTCCCTTCTGACACCCAGACCTTACATTATTGCCACCACTACACTACCTGTCCCAAAGCTGACTCCTCTCACACCCACACCTCCCCAGGCTCACTGCCCGTGGCACCAGTTCTTCTGGAAAAGAAGCCAGGTGCATGGGCCCCACCCGTCAATTCCTCTTCCTGCTCCATGGCTAAGGCAATGTGTTCAAGTTTCTTGTTTCTTGACTCAGGTTTAGTTTTAGAATGAGATTCTCACATCCCACCTGCTCCCTCAAATAGACTTATCTTACAGGCAACCAGATCTCATATGACTGTCTGTCCATCCCAATCATTTAAATCATAAGGCAAGAGTACAGGACCCATTCGATTCTAAACGCATTTACTAAACACCTAATATGTGCAGGGCATTGTGCTAGGAACAGCAAGGATTGTGAAGAGAACCAAAAGGTATTGATAATGATGCCATTATTGTTATAGGCATTGCTGTACCAGTGAATTGGAGAGACGAGAGAGAACACTGAGTAGGAACCAAGTAATGAGAGAGATGTGGGAAAATGTGTGAGTCTTATTTGCCTCAGGGGAAATGCTCTCCTGGAGCTGCCCATGCCACCTTATCAGTAGCTCAGGTGATCTCATGTGATATAATAGGGAAATTAAAATTAAATGTTTTTGGGGTGCTTGGGTAGTTAAGCATCTGACTCTTGATCTTGGCTTAGGTTATGATCTTGCAGACTGGGTTCAAGCCCCACATCAGGCTCTGCACTGATGGCTTGGAGCCTGCTTGGAATTCTGCCTCTCCTTCTCTGGGCCCCTCCCCTACTTGTGTGTGTGCACTTTCTCTCTCTCTCTCTCTCTCTCTCTCTCTCTCTTTCTCTCTCAAAATAAATAAACTTAAAAAATTGAAAAATAAGTAAATAAAATTAAATGTTTTCTTGCCTTGCCAGCACAGTTACACAAGTCTTTCCTAGTACTCATAACCTTCAGATGAAATGAATGACAGCATAATCTAGTTACAAACAGACTTTGGCACTAGAGTGCTGGGATTCAAACCTTTACTCCACCAGCTTCCAGTTGTGTGGTTTTGGGTAAAGTACCAAACTTCCCTGGGGATGGGGGGGGGGTGGTGAGGGTAGATTGTTGTGTTTACATCACAAAGTAGTCACCAGGATAGTATCAACAAATATGTATAATCTACTTTAAAAGTGAGAGTGCTTACATATTATTATTCAGGAGATCCTGAACATTGTTACCATGTATTTATTTACACTAAAAAAGATACAATGTTTTCTCATCCAAGGACCAAAAATATCTTCCAAATATTTGCTCAATTTGATTTATGCATCTCATTTCTATGTTTAAGATCCTTTTTTAGTTTATCCATGTTTTCCTTCCTGTATCCATTTAAATATATATATATTTTGGGGGGCACCTGGATGGCTCAGTTGGGTAAGCATCCAATTTCAGTTCAGGTCATGATCTCACTGCTCGTGGGTTCCAGCCCCATGTCAGTCTCTGTGCTGACAGCTCAGAGCCTGGAGACTGCTTCGGACTGTAACTCCCTCTCTCTCTGCCCCTCCTCTGCTTTGCTCTGTCTCTGTCTCTCTCTCTCAAAAATAAATAAACATTAAAAAAACTATATATATATATATAGTTTTCATTGGGGATATACTGTGTGCCAAGCATTGTGCTAAGTCCTGGGAGTCCAATGGGTGAACAAACAGCCACTATCCCTGCTCTGAAGGAGTTCACAGTCCACTGGCATACCAGATATTGATTGAACAATCACACACAAGCTGTGACATTACGATTATGTTAAGAAGGAGCAGTACCCAGTGCTGAGAAAGCCTGTGAGAAGAATTTGACCTGGTCAGGGATAGAGTGGAACTGAGATGTAAAGGAAGAGATGGCGTTACCTGTACAGAGTGGAAGTGGCTGAAGGAGAGATGGGTGGGGGGATGGGCTAAATGGTTGATGGGCATTAAGGAGGGCACTTGTTGGGATGAGCACTGGGTGTTGTCTGTAAGTGATGAATCACTGGATTTGACTCCTGAAACCAATACTACACTGTATGTTAACTAACTTGAATATAAATAAATACATTTACAAAAGGAATATTCTAGATAAACAAATGCCATGTACCATTTTAGTGCTGTTATAAGTGACCTCCACAACTCAGTGGCTTATACTGGAAAGGTTTGTTACTCACTTATTACTCACATGTATGCTATAGCTCTGATCAGGCTGTGACTCTGCTTCTCATTCAAGGACTGAAACTGAAGGAGCATCCCCAGTGTGGGACATGCTATCCCTGTAGCAGAATGGAAGGTCAAGAGCACTGTTGAAAACCTTGCCATAACACTGAAGGCTTCTGCTTAGATGTAGCCTTGTTGTGTTTGCTTAAATTCCTTTTGATGACAGTGAACTTTTAAGAGTCTCAAAATCCACAAGAAAGGGCCATTGAGACCTGAGAAGTAGAGACCAAGGCCAAACTCAAAGCCAATGGGACAGGGATGTATAATCCTCAACAATGGGTCCATAGCAAAGTATATTGCAGTGAGCAGGAGCATAACCCTCTTTGGGGAGGGCATGGGGATATATAATGGCAAAACTAATATAATCCTCTGTGGTAGAAAGTAAATGGCAAAAAACCTAGAGGCCTTTGTGGCTAAGGCTGAGAGGGTTGATGGAAATGTAATGAGATGAGACGAGTGGTAGTTACAGACAAGCCATGTAAGGGCATCTGACCTTTATACACTGACCTTTACTCATTCAACCCCTTTCCTTAGTTGTTAAAAGAATACTTTTCATGTTTTTCTGGTTTATATTTTATTTATTTATTCATTTATCTATTTATTAAAGTTTATTTATTTTCAATTTTTTTAAATGTTTATTCATTTTTGAGACAGAGAGAGACAGAGCATTAGCAGGGAAGGGGCAGAGAGAGAGGGAGACACAGAATGTGAAACAGGCTTCAGGCTCTGAGCTGTCAGCACAGAGCCCGATGCGGGGCTCGAACTCACGAACTGTGAGATCATGACCTGAGCTGAAGTCAGACGCTTAACCGACTGAGCCACCCAGGCGCCCCAAAGTTTATTTTGAGAAAGCATGCGTACAAGCAGGGGAGAAGCAGAGAGAGGGAGAGAAGGAAAATCCCAAGCAGGCCCCACGCTGTCCACGTAGAGCCTGATATGGGCTGGAACTCACAAACCGTGAGATCATGACCTGAGCGGAAACCAAGAATCAGACAATCAGTTGAGCCACCCAGTTGCCCCTGGTTTCTAAAGCATACATGTTCATTATAGGAAATGTAGAAATGACAGATAAAAAAAAAAAAAGAAAGAAAAAAATACAAATCACCCAAAATTTACAAGTCAGAGAGAATCATCATTGAGTGATATTTTGGTGAATGATTTAGACTTTTAGATGCTTTTTAATGTATGGGAAATACTTTTAAAATCAAAATTGGATCACATTCTTTATCAGTTGTTACGAATATTTTTCAAGTTATTAAATATTCTACTCCTCATCATCATATGGATGCATCACAATTTAATTCCCACCTATTGGACATACACATTTTTGTAATTTTTCTATTTTACAAAAATCCAACCCTGATTTCATTTCATAGACATGGCATTTTTATAAAATGTATGACCAATTTTCAAGCCATTGATATACATTGCTAGTTGACCCTCAAGATAAGTTGTAGCAAATCACATACAACTCTAGAGCAAGATTTACCAACTCCTTGATAATTATTATTTTATATTGCCAATTTAATTAGTGGAAGATATTGTCTTATTTTTATTTTGCGTTTATTTGTTAATTAAGGACAGACTTTAGTTTATATAATTCCCAGTGCTTTCATCAGGGAAAGATTTACTTGATTGAAACTCTAGGCCTTTCAGATCTTCTGCTTGGAATACACTCTTATTTCCTCTTCAGAAAATTGTAACTATTTTAACTCATTATAAGACATTCTTCTGCTTCCTATCAAATGCATTCTCTGATCATCTCTGCCCCTGATTATCTCCTTACTGTGGGAGCCAGAGGAGGATATGAACAGTTGATTCAATATATATGGTGGGATGATATGGTTTGCATGTACTCTGTCTTCCCAGATGGAGAGGGTGCCTTCTTGTGACTGAATTTGTGTCCTTCTGAAGTGTCTCACTCTGTGCTCGGCATGGGTTCTGATCCATAAATATTTTGAGTGAATACTAAGAAAAGGCATAATGGCACATGGGTGGGTAAATTCTGACTTGATGAATAACTCAGTTGTAGAGATTTGCACTAGCTATATTAATAAGTCATCTGGACCAAAGTAATTTCGAATGCCACCCAGGATATCTTTTGAGATTGTAATCTAACACCAATTTTGTTTTCAACTTTCATAACGTAGGTTAGTAACACAGGACATTCTGATTTGACAGAAGTGCAATCGCTTTATCTGTCTCTGAAATTTCCCCCCCCGCCCCAAAGAACTTCTGTCCATTTGATATGTGGTATGTTATTTTTATTAATTTGGGGTGTTTTTCTTCATCTTCCTGTTACATGTTGTGCTAATGTCTTGTCAAGCTAGTCTGACAATGTACATTGTATCTTCATGCTCCCCTTCTCATGTTACGGGGAGAGGACAAATGAAACGACCATTAACAGAGCATTTCAGTGTGTCATTGGGGGGAACATGGGGAAAAGAGCAACCCCTGCTGACACAGTCTTGCTTCCTGTGGTTGTAGAGTAAGTGCTTGAAAGTCTCTCAGAGGCCTCAGGCTAATTGGCTTTATGATGATGTCTATCTACATTGGCATCATTCTTGAACTGGCTCGCTTTATCTGTGGTCTGTTGCTCACCTGCACCCTTGTCTTGAGGGAACAGGAACCAGAGCCTGTCAAGCACTTGTCCTACCATGTGACATCTTCTACATTTATTCTGGGCCACTGAAAATTACCCACAAGTAATTTTAGGAATATTCTGCTGCATAGCTCCCTGTGGCCTCCTTCAGTGACTAGAACCCTTACATGAGATGAGACCTATTTGCATCAATATTATCAGGTGGTTCTTGAATCTAGTCTATAGTTGAACATACATTGTCACTGCTCTTTCCCATTTTACAAATATTATCTATTCTTCAAGCAAATAGATGCCTGTCTCCTTCCAGGAGTAGTGAGGTTTTGATTTATAATTATTGTTTTCCAAATAAAGCCAAGGCATACCTAAACAGGTGTTCTCTCCATGAATTACTTAATTAAAATAGCTCCCTGAAGGCCGTCGAAATACCAGAGAATGAGAGTGAAGCACAGAGATTTAATTTTGAGTAACTCCTTTATTAAAATGGAAGGAAATACAATCTGGCCTACTTCAGTTTAGGAGACTGCATTAAAAATCTATCAGCAGGGGTGCCTGGGTGGCTCAGTCGGTTGAGCGTCCGACTTCGGCTCAGGTCGTGATCACACAGCTCGTGAGTTCGAGCCCCGTGTCAGGCTCTGTGCTGACAGCTCAGAGCCTGGAGCCTGCTTCGGATTCTGTGTCTCCCTCTCTCTCTGCCCCTAACCCACTCGCATTCTGTCTCTGTCTCTCTCAAAAATAAATAACCATTAAAAAAAAAATCTACCAGCCAAGAATGATGTCCTTTAATAAAGCAATGTTTCCAGAGTGTGGGGGAAAGACCACCTACATCAGAATGATTTGGGGAACTTCTAAAACATTCAGGTTCTTGGCTTCACCCCAGACCTACTGAACTCTCTGAGAGCAGACCCTGGGACCTGCATTTTAATACCCACTACTCCAGATAATTTCTATGTACACTGAAGTTTGAGAATCAATTAGGGATTGATGATATATTGGAGGGGGGGAGACTCTGAATGTTACATGGTCTTCTGAAAACTCCATGTGTGAGAACATTGTTTAATGTCTGCCTCCTCCACTAAATTGTGAAGTCTGTGAAGACAGTGACCAGTGAGCCCACTCCCATAGCCCCAGAACCCAGCATAGTGCCTGGTTCACCCCATACCTACTGGATCAGAAACTCAGGGAGTCAGGCTCATTGCCTTTACTTTAACAAGTCCTGCAGATTTCCCTGATGCATGCTATAGTTGCAATAGCATAAAAGAATCTTTCTGGAAAAAAAATATACTTCTAAAGAGTAGCAACATTTTTTTCCCCTTTCGACTTCAAATTGGATATTCTTTGGTCTATATGCTACCATGTATCTTTTAAGATCAGGATATATTAAATCCCTGGCATGATTTCAAGAAAAGGAAACATTATCCCCATTTTACAGCAGAAGAAAGTGAGGTTCATGGGATGCAAGTGCCTTGTGAGGTCATGCAGCTGATAAGGGACAGACCTAGAGTTGAATTCAAGATCTCTTAGACACTAATGCCCGTGTTATTCTTTGTTCTTCTACCAGTTCCTCAGGTCCTGGCTTTTGTTTCCCTGGGATGCATGAGGACTGTTCTGAGAGTTAAGGGAGGAAGTTACATAGTCTTGATCTCTTCATGCATCACTAGCAATAGCATCTGGAGGACATCTGCCTTGTGGGGTCTTGAGTCTAATTAGTTCCCTGAACATACCATCTAGATGTGGCTTAGGGAGATTCACCAGGACTTACAGGCTGGAGAGGCAACCTGATTATTGTGGGACTATCTCCATTTGCATCCACCAAATAGTTTAAAAACCATGCTTTTTCCTTATTCTATTCCAATAACCAAAATAAGTCATATTTCATGGACTGGAGGCAACCAGAGTAGGCTTAATGGGAAAATACTCATTGGGACTAAATCAATATTTATGCTGAAGGCAAATCTGTGCTTTTTTTTTTTTTAAAAATCAGATTTATGTAGGAGGTCATGCTTGTTTGGTCTGGAGCAAAGTAGACAATATCATTCATTCATTCATTCATTCATTCATTCACCTTCTATGCCCAGTTGGAACTCAAAGCTGTATGAATCCAAATGAACAACAGACAATGAAAATATAGCAAGATGAGTGCCATGGCAAGGAAAGGTAGATGATGTAGAAACACGTAAGAGGGCAAGCCAACCATGTTTGGGAGTTGAGGAAGGTTTCCCACAGGAAGCAGTATCTAGCTAGGACCTAAAGATTTTTATAGGCACTATCAGCCATGGAATGAGCAATCAGAGAAATATAGGGAAGAAGAAAATGTTTCTCAGCCTAATGAATTACATGTGAGGAGTGTTCAAGCAGAGTCAGGCCATCTAGGTCTCTTAACTGTTCCCCAACCCATCCCTTCTCTTGGGGAAACCCAAGCCAAGACAGAGATAGAATACAGACTTTAGTCCAGGCATTCAGAGTCTTGGCATTCTCATTATTCTGATTCATTACCATCATCAATATCATCACCATTATTACGTTAATATGAGAACCAATGGGATCACAAGCTACATTAATGTAACTTTGTATTCAGAACAGGGAGAATGGAAAATACTGTTCCCTCTTCTTAAATATACCTGGGGTTCACATCTGATGGCTCAACCTAAAGAGGATAAAGTATAGGGTGTTGGGGGTAAGAGATGAAAAGTACCTCACTTGAGGAATATTTAAAAGGATCGGAAATCTTATTCAATTCTCAATTATTGTTATCGAAGAAGGGCTTCCATGACAGCCAATTGAAAGCAGTCCATGAAACTGTCACAGCACCTTTGAAGCTGTGACTTTCACTGGGGTAAGGAGAAAGTTTGTGCTGCTTACTACTTCTTCCCCAGTACCTCACCACAGTGCCTTGCTCATACTAGGAACTTAACAGATATTTATCAAATGAATGAATGGCTGGGACACAGATGTTAATTGCAGGGCTTTTCCAGTCTCTGTATTATGCTCACCCTTTCCAAAGGTGGTTTTTCTCCCTCTCAACTGGAGATACAGCCCCTTTTTTAAATATTAAATATAATTTATTGTCAAATTGGTTTCCATACCACACCCAGTGCTCATCCCAACAGGTGCCCTCCTCAATGCCCACCACCCACTTTCCCCTAGATATGGCTCTTTTGAAATGTTCAAAGCACATCACATCATTGTGACTGGCTTCAAGGTATATCTATAGACAAATCCTTTAAGAAACTTTACCTACAGAGAAGATGCAGTGACTAATGGTTCTGCTGTATAGGTTGGGGACTTTATCTTTCACAAGCTGTTTTATGCATCTTGAACCAAAATATATCATTGGAATCAAAAATGAGAAGATACACTACATTTTTTCAGATCCAAAGACCTGGGAGTTGACCCCTCTGCCTAATCTACTGTTAAGTACCCTGAGCTTGTACAAGAGGAAGGTGGGTATAAGTGAAGATTGTAATCATAGGGTTCAATGCACCCAAGCAATTTTCTGAATTCCTTGAGCATAAGAGCATTGTACCAAGGGATTTTGGAGACCATTTGGTTCAACATCTTCATTTTTTATATAGGTCAACTTGAATCTCAAAAAGTAAAGTGTCTTTTTCCCATTGAAGCATCCTATTAGTGGCAGAGCAGGTATCTTTACTCAAAGACCTGCTTTTTTTTTCACCATGCTCTGCTATTTTTCTGCTATTCTTTCTTCTCCACCTTTGTTAAGCTACGTATTCATCTTCCTCTAAAAATCAAAGATGGGCAAAAACATTACGCTGTTTTTCTTCAATTTCCCCTTCCAGAATCATGTCCTTTGCAGTCACTTCTTTTCATACACAGCCTAGAGCAGATATTCCCCCCATTATCTCCCCTTTGGGTTTTCTTTTTAGCCAAAATGACTTATTTAACTTATAATGATCATTTACATCTTGGCACTCTGGAAGCCTATAGTAAAATAACAGATGTAGGAAAATCAAGTGCAGGAAGGCATTCTGAAGATCTGGACTTACAAAGAATAAGAAAACACTCAGCTTCCACAACTTCTTGTTCATTTTTCTAATTAATGCACTTAAATACATAAAATACAATGCTCATCTCAAGCAGCTGCTCATTTATGAGGTTTCTGGCACCAGCCACCAAAACTTGAGTTTTTGAAAATCAAATTATTGATGATTTTCTTTTTAATCTGAATTTTTCATATTCATCATATGAATGCTTATTTATAACTAGGTCTAGGTTGCAGGTTGAATGATTTGAAGACTAGAAGGCTTCTCCACATCATATTATTTTTCCATTAGCTTATTAAACAATCTAGAATAAGACACATAATCTTTTTCATGAAGCCATTTGTCCCAGGAACCTCCCATAAAATCTAGTTAGGACTAGCACACTTAAGATGCTGGAAGTCATCAGCTATTGAATGAACAGTTTAGTTTACCAGGAAACCATTTTTTCGTTGGAAATTTGAAAATATAATTCCTTTCATAAATGGAAAGCAAGACAGGTAAGTTTTGATACATGGATTTTTGAAACATAAATCATATGTACAGTAAAGGAAGTGGGCACTATGAGGAACAGTGGTGGGAGAGTGAGTAATAAAAGGATACTTATTAGAGTACTTTAATAAGACATACATTCCTTATCACTTTGCATAGGGACAGACTAGATAGAAAAAAACTTAATCTTTGAAACTTTCATTTCAATCATGTATTTTATTTTTTCAGCAAACACTTCATGAACACTTACTGTGTACAGTCTTGGTGGGCAAGGTGTGTAAAGAAGAAAGAGAGGCAGTGTTTGGTTGCTACCTTGTTAAATTCATGATAAAGAGATGGGGGAAACATACAACTAAAGGATGCAAAGTAAGGCAGAGTTAGATGTAGCTTGCAATAGAGGAGCATGTTTAAAGTGAAGGCATGAAGAGGAACAATTGATAAATTCCAACAGTGGCAGCTCTGTTTCAGAGGCATCTCTGTGTTACCTCTTGGACTCTATTTTCAAGGTTAGGGAGAAGGATGCTCTTCCTTTAGACACAATGTAGACTGAGAAGTTAATTGCCCTCAAACAATCTTCAGGATTGAGGACAAATAGTTGTTTCTGTGTCAGTCCTGCTAAGAGAGGTGGTCTCTTGGATGTGAAAACATTCTCAACTCCTGTTCTTTGTACTATCTCATCACTGACTCCCTTTATAGGATACCCCAAAGAAGGTTTTGTGATCTCCATCTTTCCCTGTCTCCTCAAGTCGTTGCTCTCTCCTTTGATTTCAACCTGTTGGTAGGAAGGGAAACTATGGCTTTTCTGTATTAGCCTAAAATGCAAACAGTGGGCAAATAAACAATTCTAGCATAACTAAAGTTAAGATAGACTCCAGAATCCAGGTTTTTAACTGTTTTACTATACTCTCTTCCAAAGGAGTCCCAGAAATCTTCAGCTGGGTTTTAATGAATGGCAATGTACTCTGAAAAAATAAACACCTCCCCTCCACACACCATTAACCCTTATCTTGACTGCTTTAGCTTTATTTTAGCCTTTTAAGTCCTCATGCAAGTGTTGAGATCAAGCAGAGTTGAAAGGGAGCCTTTATCTTAGCTTTCTAAGGTCCAGTATTAGGATGAGAACTCCTCATTTGGATTAACGGTTCTCTACCAAAGTGTGTTTCTAAGAAAAAATACTTGCTTATACTGAATTACGACAGTGTGGGGCAGGGTACAAACACTGTCTCTGTAGATTAACACTTAGTGTTTCCTCTTGTTTTCCCTTTCAGGTTATCTTTTGACTTCTTGTCTCATTTGGGTGTTTTCTTTTGTCCAGATATATCTAAGGAATTGACATTGATTTTCTGAGCATTGGGCCCACAGTTTCTAGAGTGTGGTTTTCTATCTCATAGGTAGTTCCAGATATCACACTTGGAGATTAACACATTAGCCCCTGTTCTATCCATTAGTGGGAAAATGTGTTTCAATTTAGGAAAAGAGAACTTTAACTCTGGTACATCCAAGGATGATAGGTGAGAAGGGCTTCCCTGAGAGTTGAGAATGTTGTTGTGCTTTATAAAAGATGAGACATAAAAAATAAATCTTGCTGTAATGCCATGGAAAGGCTTGTTTCTCATATTTGCTTTGGAATAGAGCTCTGGTCTCTTTTTAACACAATTCAACCTTGATGTTTGAAATATTAACATTTTATACTCAAATATGCTTACAAATCACAAATCATACCGGTAAATATTCATGGATCATGCTCTTTTGCTTCCTAGAAAAGTATGAAGACTAGAAAAAAAAATCTTATGGGGTCAGAGCTTGGGATGTGGTAGGGGATAAGATTGAATATCAACAGAGTTAAGCTGGCAATAAATTTGAATTTCCATTTGTGGAGCTTGGTTAAAAAATAACTTGAAGCACTTTCAGAGGTGAATGATGCTGGGAAAAGGTGAAACCAAACTTTCTGGCTCTAATCCAAGCACATATAGGCTGGGATGCTGGAGAATCAGTAGTAGTGGTGCCTCATGTAATACCTTGCCTTGCACTTTGTAGAATGCTTTAGAATATTTGAATTACTTGCCCAGATTTTTTTTTTGTTACCAGATCCTATGAAATGTATTATGATCCCCATTTCCAAAATAAAGAGACTAATGTTCTTTGATGTTTAAAAGTTTTGCCCATGTTTATAAGGCTAATAACTCAAAAAATGAAACCCAGATCTTAGAACCATTGACTATTTACTGGTCTAGGATTCATTTAGGATTTGGATTAAGACACCTTTTCCTCTGGCAGGACTTTCTGTCCACCTACGTGTGGATAAGGTAAACATCTCTGGGCTACAAAAAGTACCTTATAACAGCCTCGCTCTCATCACATTGACTTGTGATGAATTATTTCCTTGACTATATTTTCTACTGGAGTAGGAGCTCCATGAGAGAAGTGGCTTGTTTACCATTGTAACATCAACACATGGGGACTGGCACATGGTAAATGTTCTTTAAATCTTTGTGAAGAGAACTGAATTCCAATACTTATTTTTCCAAAACAAGGAAGTCATTAAAATCTTGGCTTCTAGATTGACATACTCCAAACCTGGATAGAATGGGTGTCTTCCAAGAAGAGCAAGTTACTGGTGCTGCTCTCTTAAGTATCTTATAGCAAATGCCCAAGAAAGAAGACTGAAAAATTCTTTTTAACACTGACAATTGTTCTGCTTTGGGAACTGGCCTTGTTTCATTTTCATTTGAAGGGCATTTCTGCCAAGTTGCTAATTAAAGCTGGTAAAGAAATGAGAGATCGCCAAAGTTCTCTGAACACATAGAACCCTTTCCTGCTTTTCACTCATCAATGCCCACAAGTTTGCAGAAGAGGAATGTGTATATTTAACTCACTAGAAAAGCTATATCTGTTCCCCAAACCACCCATTCTCTGCCAGGCAGATAATTGTTATGATGAGGTTGGCAGAGGTGCCAGATGATGTCTTATCATCCCCTATGGAAAAAGAGTGAACATTAAGTGAAGATAAACAATGAAAAGATCCATTTAAAACCCATAACCTGTGCAATTCAAAATTGGAAGTGGGACTTAGGACCTCACTCCCCTTTGGAAATTTGTAAATTCTACCTCCACTTCCATGAGATTCTCCATTGCGACCAGCACAGCCAGAGTTGGCTGGACTCCTAGGTGCAATGCATAGTCCATCTGTTTGGTGTGAGCTTGGATAATGAGTTGTGTGCATGGGACAGATTCCAGTTGAATTTGAATTGCCTAAATACTTTGAAGATGTGGTTGTAAGTCCTGAATTCAATGAGCCCTAAGAGTTAAGGAGTCCCACTGTAGGCCATTCCAACCCCAACTTTTTCAGTCCACACACAACAGTGGTTCAGAAAGATATACTCTGCTATAAGACTGGAAAATCTAGTTTAGCATGACTCCTGGATTATAGTAGGTATTTAATAACCATTTCTTTAATAATAGTAGCATGTCTTTAGTACTTCTATGCATCAGGTGATAGACTAAGTACTTCCCTTCCTTTCCTTCCTCACTTTTCCCTTTTCTTCCTCCCATCCAGTCCTCCCTTCTTCTTTCCTTCCTCCCTCCTTCTTTACTTATTTCCCACAAATGTTCATTGAGTTTCTTCTACTATCAGGTACTTTTCTAAGACCTCTGGCTATAGTAGTGAACAAGCAACATTATGCACCTTAAATTCTAGTTGTATAATTCTATATTAATAATAATCAGGTAAACAAACAACTTCAGATAGTGACGCAAGAAGGAAGGACTACGTTCTTTGAGCATACGGGGAAAACTTCTCTATGGGAGATGTATTTGAACTGACATTCTTTTAATGGGGGCAGTTTTCCAGGAAGATGATTATTCCAATATAAATGTCCCATATGAACCAGACTTGTTTGTGAAATTAAAAAAAAAAAAGAAAGAAAAGGACAGCATCTCTGGAGCAAGATGCATAATGGGAGAGAGTATTTCATGCATGAGGTTGGAGAGGAAAGCAGATGACAGATCATACAGAGATGTTGTAGGCCCTGGTGAATAAGACTTCAGTGTATTATCAATTTCTTTAACCAACACAATAACCCTGGGATGTAGGTGTTATTTGTAAGCCCTATTTTCAGACAAGAAAAGTGATATTGACAGAGGTGGCATCAGAGTCACATCACTGGCTAGTCACAAAGTCCATATTTGAACCCAGGTAGCCTGACTCCAGAAATCACTCCACTATATATTGGGTATATATTACCCAATATAAATCAGACATTATCAATAGCACCTTAGAATTACCTCCTTTCACACATCCAACCACTCATCCTCTCATGTTCCCATCCCCAACACAGAACAGCAGGTAATAGCAGGGATATGGGAGTTGGAATCAAAAAGCCTTAGTTTAAAATAGTTTTGACTGGCTATTGACCTGGGAAAGTCATCTAATTCCTTAGGGCTTCAGTTTTCTCATCTGTAAAAAGACACTAATACTACTACTTTCTTCCCACATGTTAGGCTGTTGTGAGACTAAAGTAATACATTTGCTCATGGTAAGTGTCAATGAATTCTTAACTACAAACCAAACCAAAGCAATCTCCTAATACATAGCCTTAATTGCCACAACCAGTCTCTCCTTTCTCCGTCTCCCACACTGCTATCTGGGCTGTAGACCACTATTATTACCACCCAAACTTTCTGAATCAGGCTCTGGAGATGGAGTCAGAAAGGTACATTTTAACACACTCCCTGACTCTGATGCAAACCAAGAGTTTAGGACCACTGAAATGGACCATAAACCAAGATTCAAGAGGATCTTGGTAGATGTCTCTATCAAATTTGGAAATTGAAACTATATTTGCAAATATACACAGTGTTGGGGTTAAGTGGGATTTTGGATCTTTTCATTGCTATTTTAATGGTATTATAGCCAGAGTTTTTATAGTATATGAATCCTTCCCTGCTACTGCCCATCTTTCATATTTTCCTGCCCTCACAATGTTCCTGTGTAAACTATATGTGAAGAATAACAGCAAAATGGCATTTAAAGTACAATGTGTAATAACTCTCAGTGCACAACCATGGTAAAGGCTAAGCTGATTCACCTGTTTACATACATTCAAGTCCTAACATTTAATTCAGATGTTGACATCTCAATTTGATTCTTCAATAGGCATTTCAAATTTAATATGTGTAAAACCAAACTCATTAACATTCCTCTAAATCTGCTCCTTCAATAACATTTCTCATTTGGGAAATAAGCATATCTATCCTTCCAACTGTTCAGACTTGCAGGGATCAATTTCTCTTCTATTTCCCTCATGGCTAATAGCAGTAAATCATGTTGATTTTATCTTCAGAACATATCCAAGGTGTGAGTTCTCAATAACCCTGCTGCCACCACCATGAACTAAACCATTATCATTTTTTGTCTGAGATTTTGCAAGAGCCACCTGATTGGTTCCTTTGTTTCTGCCTTTGCAATTCCAAAAGTCTATTCTCAACAGAGTAGCCAGAGAACCCTTTAGAAACCCAAGTCAGTATATAGGCTCCCCCCACTATCTAGAAGTAGAGAATTCCTACAAAACCTTTAATAAGGCAAAAACATAAAGCAAAGGTTATATCCCACTTTCCAAATGTTCACACTAACTAGGTGGCTTTGCTTTTAGGAAAGACCTACGTTCATACAATAACAGCTTTTCTCATAAAAGCAAAAATTATCTTCGGATTTCCTTCAGTTAGCCAAAATCAGATACTAAGGTAAGTCTTTCCTAAAAGAGAACTGGTGTAAACCAAACTTTCAGAAATTAGGAATACCTGTTTCTGTGGTAGGCTGTATAATACCCCCCAATATGCCCATGTCCTAATCATCGGAACCTATGGCCATTATCATATATAGTAAAAAGAGATGTTGCAGATATGAATTCATTAAGGATTTTGAGCTGAGGAGATACTCTTGGATTTTGCGGGGGGATCTGATGTAACTACAATCATCTTTATAAGAGGGTACTGGAATAGTCAGAGTCAGGGAAGAAGGCAATATGATAATGCAAACAGAAACTGGAGCCATGAGCTTTGAAAATGAAGGAAGGGGCCACAAACAAAGGCATACAGGGGACTACTAACCCTTGAAAAACTACTCACAAACTACAAAAGGAACCATCCTTGCCAATACCTTGACCTTAGTCCAGTAAAACTGATTTTGGGATTCTGACTTCCAAAGTTGCAAAAGAATAAATTTGTTGTTTAAAGCTATTGAATTAGTATTAATTTGTAACAGCACTAATAGGAAACTAATATACCTCGTCTTTATTCCTCCTAGTCCTGAGTAAAATCAAAAGTCAACACAATGACCTACAAGCCCTCAAGCAATCTTCTCCCCACCATCCACCTCATAACTCTGAATTCATCTCCTATCATTCTTCCTTCTGCTCACTCAGTTCCAGTCACTTAGCCACCTTACTGCTCCTCAGACACCCAGGCATGCCCCCTGTTTTTTGCCTTTGCTCCTTTCCCTACCTGGAGTGCCTCATCCCACCCACCCCCACCCCCACCCCCAAAGAATCACATGATTGAATTTTTGCTTTCTTGGGTATTATTCAGCTGTCACCTTCTCATTGAGGGCTTTCTGACCATTCTATTTGAAATTAGAACAGTTATTTTCACCCCTCCATTCCCTATTCCACTTGGGTGCTTTAATGGTATCCAAAGTGCTTGTCACCATCTGAATAGCTTTAGGTTTTAGTTATTAAAAGAAGGTAAGATCTGGGCACCTGGGAGGCTCAGTTGGTTAAGCATCTGACTGGCTCAGGTCATGATCTCACAGTTTGTGGATTTGAGCCCCGCATTGGGCTCTGTGCTGACAGCTCAGAGCCTGAAGCCTGCTTCAAATTCCGTCTCCCTCTCTTTCTGCCCCTCCCCTGCTTGCACTTGGTCTCTCTCTTTCAAAAATAAATAAACATAAACAATTTTTAAAAAGGAAGGTAAGATCTATTTTTCTGTGCTTTGTACATGGCTAATGCCCACCACCCACCATGATGCTTGCATATAGTAGGTGCTCAAAATAGTTTTGTTAATGAGAAGGAACTGAAATGAATAAAATTCTAAGCCAGCACAATGTCCAGCATGATTTGACATGCAGGCAGAGAGTGATGGCTAGGCTCCAAGGAGAACTCTGACTCAGCTAAGTGAAAGTTTTTTGAAGTTTAGGAAGAGGAGAGGCAGCTGACAAGTCCTGCCAAGGAAAGTCCTCATTTGACTTACTAACCAAGCTGTGTGTAGTGGAAAGCATGGAGAGAGGGATAGAACACAGGTTAAGATCTCTAATCCATTAATATTCATGGCAAAATTACTTCTTGATTTCTGACCAATTATATTAGCAGTTCTCCCCCTTCCCTTGAAAGAAGACCTGGAAAATGGTGCATAGAAAAGGGAGTTAAATTTTCTTTTCCCTGTATTGGGTTATTTTAAAACTCTTCAGAAATTCTCTAGGAAATTATTTAATGAGGAACCCACAAACTTCCAGACTTTTAATGACAAAAGATGATCTTTGAGCAAAGTTTAGCTTCCTTTTCAGCATAAGGATGTATTCTATGCAAATTAAAATCTCCTCAGCAGTCATCCATTAGTAATGGCATGATAAACTCCATTACACACACACATCACACCGTACAGTGCAAGGGAAATTGATACCTTTGGGACCTAAACCATGGATAGGATCCAAAGAAAAAGCCTGGCCAGAGCAGCTGCAGGGATGTTAAACAGTCTAGCTTATCTGTCAGTTCTAAAGTAGTTGCCTGAAGCTCTGAGTCCTCATCAAGGAGCGGTAGGAGAAAGTGCTGTTATGCTAAATTAGCGATGCTGGCTGAGGGCATAGGAAAGCCCCACAAGTCACAATCTTGCTTGCTTTGTGTTAGAGAAGACATTTGAGGGATCAGGATTTACAAAACAAACTAATGGGAACCACTGTGTATTTTGCATCCCTTTATCTTCCATGGATTGCCACTCTTGACTAATATCCTGTTAAGAAGAGAGAAAGCAAGTTAGAGTGAAGTTAAGGGATCTGGTTGAACCTATACATTAACGTATGAAAGGGCAAAAGGACCCAAGGTTTACAGCAACTCTGGTTATCATTAGTGACTGCATGTGACATATTGAAGGATGGGCACTTACAGAACAGTACTTTGTGTGGAGCTTCCATGAATGAACAAAAACCTACTCTCCTCATCCTGATCTATCATTTCTCACCACATGTGCTATTTATCAGAAAATTGGTTCACTAGTCACCAAATATGTGATGGTTATTGATAAGACAAGAAGACAAAACTAAAAGGAAAAAGGAAATCAGGCATCTAGAAAAGTACCCTGCCACTAATCTTCATTATTGTAGTGGATTGCCCAATCCATTCTGCTCTTGAAGTTGGCTTTGAGTCAGCCTCCTTTGGAGACCTGATGATTGTGTTTCAAATATGTATTTGACATGTAGCAGATGAGGATTTTTCAAACACATGTTCAGTTAAGAGGGAGGTCACAGCTTAAGTGAAATCAACACAGGTTCTTGGCCTGGCTTAGATTGGAGGACCCAGTGCATAAAATCTACCTGGAGGGTCATGCAGATACACCTGGGGAACAACCTTACATCTTTCCATCAACCGCTAGATCTTAAGAGATCTCTTGTCATGGGGACCTTTCTTCAGGTGCTCCCATGATCTGTCAGGGTTTTGGTCTTTTCTGGCAATTTTCAAGGATGTTTCTATCATCCTCTCTCATCATTTCCCTTCCCTGAAATTATCTTGTGGATAATCCTGGCAGCTGATCTCACACAATGTTGCTCTGGTAGTTGCTTTTGGTGGTAGAATCTTTTCCTGCAGCTTTTACTCCTGATGGTTGGGAGAGTGTATGCCAGGTGACCAGGCAGAACAGATGGCCTCACTTGTCATCTGGTTCCTATTTAAAATCAGGTTCTTCTCTTCTTATAGCACGTATGTCAAAAGTTACTCCTCTTAAGCAATATTTACTAACATTAATTATCCCTAGATTCAGATTTACCCTGAAAGAAACTTTAGATGCTATAAAAAATTTTAACCATATATTTATTTTATAAATGAAAAATATACATGGTGTAGTAAATTCTAAAAAACATACAAGAAGCACAAAATAGAAGATAAAGGTGTTTTCTCTCTCTACTTCTCCTAAAGAACACTGATAAGCTTTCTTATGTATCTATCCAGAAATGCATCTCTATTTATTTCTATATCCTTCTATCCTTTTTCTGATTCTGAGAATTGGAGTAATACTCTGTGTACTTGTCTACAATCAGCCTTTTATTTTTAATAATAATCTTTGCTGTGCAGAAGCTTTTTATTTTGATGAAGTCTCAAAAGTTTATTTTTGCTTTTCTTTGTCTCGCCTCAGGAGACATATCTAGAAAGAAGTTGCTGTAGTAGATGTCAAAGAGGTTACTGTCTGCATTCTCCTCTAGGATTTTTATGGTTTCAGGCCTCACATTTAGCTCTTTAATCCATTTTGAATTTATTTTTGTGTATGGTATAAGAAAGTGGTCCAGTTTCATCCTGTTGCAAGTTGCCGTCTAGTTTCCCCAGTATCATTTGTTGAAGAGACTGTCTTTTTCCTGTTGGATATTCTTTCCCACTTTGTTGAAGATTAATTGACCAGATAGTTGTGGGTTCATTTCTGGCTTTTCTATTCTGTTCTATTGATCTATGCGTCTATTTTTGTGCCAGTACCATAATGTTTTGATCACTACAGGTTTGAAATATAACTTGAAGTCTGGAATTGTGATGCCTCCAGCTTTGTTTTTCCTTTTTGAGGTTGCTTTGGCTATTCAGAGTCCTTCGTGGTTCTATATAAATTTTAGGATTGTTTGTTCTAGCTCTGTGAAAATGCTGTTGATATTTTGATAGAAATTGCATTAAATGTGTAGATTGCTTTGAGTGGTATAAATATTTTAACAACATTTGCTCTTCTACTCATCAGCATGGAATGTTTTTCCATTTCTTTGTGTCATCTTCTATTTTTTTCATTAGTGCTTTATACTTTTCAGAGTATAAGTCTTTTACTTCTTTGGTTAAGTTTATTCCTAGGTATCTTATTATTTTTCGTGCAATTTCATTCCTCAATTTCTCTTTCTACTGCTTAATTATTGGTATAGCTTCTGCACAGTAAAGGACACAATCAACAAAATTAAAAGTCAACCTATGGAATGGAAGAAGATATTTGCAAATGACATATCTGATAAAGGGCTGGTCAAAATATATAAAGAACTTATAAACTTAACAACCATAAAATGAGTAATCCAATTAAAAGTGAGCAGAAGATATGAATAGACATTTCTGTAAAGAAGACATACAGATGGACACCAGACATGAAAAGATGCTCAACATCACTGATTATCAGGAAAATACAAATCAAAACTACAATAAGATATTATCTCCTAACTGTCAGAATGGCTAAAATTAACAACACAGGAAACAACAGACGTTGGTGAGGACTCAAAGAAAGGGGAACCCTCTTACACTGTTGGTGGGAATGAAAACTGGTGCAACCCCTCTGGAAAACAGTATAGAAGTTAAAAAAGTTTTAACTCAAAAAGTTAAAAATAAAAATACCCTATGATCTAGAAATATCACTACTAGGTATTTATCTAAAGAACATAACAATGCTAATTCAAAGCAATAAATGCCCCCCAATGTTTATAGCAGCATTATCTACAAGAGCTGAATTATGGAAATAGCCCAACTGCCCATTGGTTCATAATTGGATAAAAAATATGTGGTATATATATGCAATTGAATGTTACTCCATCATAAAGAAGAATGAAATTTGCCATGTGCAATGATATGGATAGAGCTAGAGAGTATTATGCTAAGCTAAGTAAGTCAAAGAAGGACAAATACCATATGACTCCATCACATGTGGAATTTAAGAAAGAAAACAAATGAGCAAAGGGAAAATAAAAAGGGTGGGGATCAAGAAACAAACTCATAACTACAGAAAATAAACTGATGGTTAGCAGAAGGGAGGTAGGTAGAGGGATGGGTAAAATTGATGATGGGGATTAAGGAGTGCCCTTGTTGTGATGAGCACTGGGTATTGTATGGAATTGTTGAATCACTATATTGTATACACAAAACTAATATTACACTTTATGTTAACTAACTGGAATTTAAATAAAACTTAAAAAAAATTCTAGGAACCTATAGCATGTACATTTACACATCATTTTGTAGTGCACTAATATAATATTTTTATGTTATTAAATACTCTTAAAAATAAAATAATAATAATTAAAAATAATTTATCTCAGAGATAGTGTTATATAAGCATTTTAATCTCATATTCTAGTCATTTTATTAACAACATGGTATTCCATCACATAAATGTACCAAAATTTAATTCTTTAGGCTCTTAGATGTGCACATCTGGGCTATTATAGTAGCTATCATTATTTTTTTGCTACTAAAAACATTTGAGGTATGAACATCTCTGTAATTGGCTCACTTCTGCACATATGTAATAGTTTTTAAATGACTTTGCTCTCCTATAATTCTTTAGTATCTTACCCTGTTTTATTTTCTTCATAGCATTTGGTGTTTTCTAAGCTAACTCATTTATTTCTACTTACATCCTCTTCCCTCAAATTAGAATATTGACGTATCATAAGATGAGGCAGCGCTGTCTTATTCATCTCTTTATTACTAGTACCCAGAATCATGCATGGGACACAGTGGGTGCTCAATAAATATCTGTTGAATTAAAAAGCAATGAGCCACAACATCTCCTATAGAATGAATTTGGCTGCATGTGACAGAAAACTACAATGCAAATTGGCTTAAACAAAAAGGAAATTAGCTTTCTCACAAAACTGGAAGTCTAGCAATTTGACAGGTTCCGGGCATTTTTGATCAGTGCCTTAATACAGTCTTTGAAGACTCAAATTCTTCGCATCTTTTTATTTTCTCATTTTCAACATGAGCTTTATTTTATGGATGGTGTGTGATCAAAGATGGTTGCAGGACTTGTGGACCCCATCTCCAGATGTGATAATGTCCAAAGGAAAAAGGTGGACTACCCCTTTCTGTATTTCTTTCCTAGAAATAATAAATCCTTTAGAAGTTCCCACAGGCTGTCCTCCAGTATTTTATTAGCCAGACTGGTCATGCGCACATTTCAGAGTTAGTCATAAGCACAGGATGTGGCATTACCTGGCTTGGCCTAGACTAATCACGTGGAGCGGAACTGAGATAGTGGAGTCATCCATAAAAGTCCACAATACTTGAGCTCTGGAGTCAAGCTAACAGTCCTGGCATTCTGGGGTTCTAAACCTGACCATGGGTAAGGTAGCAGTTAGTTATACAATATAAATGGGACCAAACTAGGAGGTAGAACGTTGGAACTACTAGGGATTTAAGGAACTAAACTGTTCTGTAATCATAGAAGACATTTTCTGTGATGGAGACAGAGATACATATTTTCACACTAGGTTTCTTCAGGGGATAACTTTCTATGTCTGGGTTTAGACATAGCTGTGACTAAAGTTGGTGGCTAGTTTTAAGGTGATGTGTGCATTTTTATTTGACCAGTCACCCACAAATGTCAGAGCTGCAATAGAATACTTTACAAAGGTGTGGGCATGGTTTTCTCTGTAGACCATGGCAGCTCACCCAAAAGCCAAGATAGTATTGGTTCAAAACATATTGCAGAACCAAACCATGCTCATCATTTCCACTCCTACAAATTTAGTTGAAACCCCCTTCATCTCTTGCCTGGACTACTCCTGCCTGGTGTTGTGCCTTCCATAAGTTATCAGTTTTCACACAGCAGCCAAGCAGGCTTTTAAAAACAAAATCAGGGATCCTGGGAAGATGGGGGGTAGGAGGACGCTGGGCTCACCACGCATCCTGCTGATCACTTAGATTCCACCCACACCTGCCTAAATAACCCAGAAAACTGCCAGAAGACTAGCAGAACGGAGTCTCCAGAGCCAAGCGCAGAGGAGAGGCCCATGGAAGAGGGTAGGAAGGGCGCGAGGCGGTGCACGCTCCACGGACTGGCGGGAGGGAGCCGGGGCGGAGGGGCGGCCCGCTGGCCAAGCAGAGTCCCCGAGTCTGGCTTGCAAAAGCGGAGGGGCCGGACAGAGTGTGTTCCGACAGCAAGAGGGACTTGACATCTAGAAGATTATAAGCTAACAGCTCTGCTCTGAGAACGGGAGGACTGGAGGACAACGGGAGGGAGAGTGGTTGAGCCCCTGACGCCAGAGCTCAGCTTGGCGGGGAACAAAGGCACTTGCCAGCGACATCTCCCTTGCCCATCCACCAGCCAAAATCCCAAAGGGAACCAGTTCCTGCCAGGGAACTTGCTTGCTCTGCGAAACACCCAACGCTGTGCTTCTGCGGATCCATCCCTCCAGCGGGTCTGACTCCCTCCCGGTGCCGAAGGGCCCCTCTCTAAGCGGATCTCTGAAGGAAAAGCGAGCTGAGCCTACCCCTCCCGCCAGTGTGCATCTTGCCAATCCACCCCAACTAATATGCCAGATCCCCAGCACCACAAGCCTGGCAGTGTGCAAGTAGCCCAGACGGGCCACGCCACCCCACAGTGAATCCCGCCCTTAGGAGAGGGGAAGAGAAGGCACACACCAGTTTGACTGTGGCCCCAGTGGTGGGCTGGGGGCAGACATCAGATCTGACTGTGGCCCCGCCCACCAACGCAAGTTATTGAAGACAGCACAGGGGAAGTGCCCCGCAGTCCCGCACCACTCCAGGGACTATCCAAAATGACGAAACGGAAGAATTCCCCTCAGAAAAACATCCAGGAAATAACAACAACTAACGAACTGATCAAAAATGATTTAAACGATATAACAGAAAGTGAATTTAGAATAATAGTCATAAAATTAATTGCTGAGCTTGAGAACAGTATAAAGGACAGCAGAGAAACTCTTGCTACAGAGATCAAGGAACTAAGGAACAGCCAGGAGGAGCTAAAAAATGCTATCAATGAGCTGCAAAATAAAATGGAGACAACTACAGCTAGGATTGAAGAGGCAGAGGAGAGAATAGGTGAACTAGAAGATAAAATTATGGAAAAAGAAGAAGCTGAGAAAAAGAGAGAGAAAAAAATCCGGGAGTATGAGGAGAAACTTAGAGAACTAAGTGATGCACTAAAGAGAAATAATCTACGCATAATTCGTATTCCAGAGGAGGAAGAGAGAGGGAAAGGTGCTGAAGGTGTACTTGAAGAAATAATAGCTGACAACTTCTCGGATCTGGGGAAGAAAAGGCTTTGAAATCCAAGAGGCACAGAGAACTCCCTTCAGACGTAACTTGAATCGATCTTCTGCACAACATATCATAGTGAAACTGGCAAAATGCAAGGATAAAGAGAAAATTCTGAAAGCACCTAGAGATAAACGTGCTCTAACATATAAAGGGAGACCTATAAGACTCGACCGGATGGCCAGAAAGGAATGGCAGGAGATCTTCAATGTGATAAACAGGAAAAATATGCAGCCGAGATTCCTTTATCCAGAAAGTCTGTCATTTAGGATAGAAGGAGAGATAAAGGTCTTCCCAAACAAACAAAAACTGAAGGAATTCGTCACCACTAAACCAGCCCTACAGAGATCCTAAGGGGGATCCTGTGAGACAAAGTACCAGAGACATTGCTACAAGCATGAAACATACAGACATCACAATGACTCTAAACCCATATCTTTCTATAATAACACTGAATGTAAATGGATTAAATGCACCAACCAAAAGACATAGGGTACCAGAATGGATAAAAAAACAAGACCCATCTATTTGCTGTCTACAAGAGACTCATTTTAGACCTGAGGACACCTTCAGATTGAGAGTGAGGGGATGGAGAACTATTTATCATGCCACTGGAGGTCAAAAGAAAGCTGGAGTAGCCATACTTCTACCAGAAAAACTAGACTTTAACTTAAAGGCTGTAACAAGAGATGAAGAAGGGCATTATATAATAGTTACAGGGTCTATCCATCAGGAAGAGCTAACAATTATAAATGTCTATGCGCCGAATACAGGAGCCCCCAAAAATATAAAACAATTACTCACAAACATAAGCTACCTTATTGATAAGAATGTGGTAATTGCAGGGGTCTTTAACACTCCACTTACAGAAATGGATAGATCATCTAGACACAGGGTCAATAAAGAAACAAGGTC
The DNA here is from genome assembly GCF_022837055.1 of Prionailurus viverrinus. Taxonomy (NCBI): domain Eukaryota; kingdom Metazoa; phylum Chordata; class Mammalia; order Carnivora; family Felidae; genus Prionailurus; species Prionailurus viverrinus. The sequence goes on along the minus strand of NC_062561.1, from coordinate 188,352,097 downwards.
CCTGAAGGATACATTGGATCAGATGGACTTGACAGATATATTTAGAATTCTGCATTCCAAAGCAACAGAATATACCTTCTTCTCGAGTGCACATGGTACATTCTCCAAGCTAGATCACATACTGGGTCACAAAACAGCCCTTCATAAGTATACAAGAATTGAAATTATACCATGCATACTTTCAGACCACAATGCTATGAAGCTTGAAATCAACCACAGGAAAAAGTCTGGAAAACCTCCAAAAGCATGGAGGTTAAAGAACACCCTACTAAAGAATGAATAGGTCAACCAGGCAATTAGAGAAGAAATTAAAAAATATATGGAAACAAATGAAAATGAAAATACAACAATCCAAACGCTTTGGGATGCAGCGAAGGCAGTCCTGAGAGGAAAATACGTTGCAATCCAAGCCTATCTCAAGATACAAGAAAAATCCCAAATACAAAATCTAACAGCACACCTAAAGGAAATAGAAGCAGAACAGCAAAGACAGCCTAAACCCAGCAGAAGAAGAGAAATAATAAAGATCAGAGCAGAAATAAACAATATAGAACCTAAAAAAACTGTAGAGCAGATCAACGAAACCAAGAGTTGTTTTTTTTGAAAAAATAAACAAAATTGATAAACCTCTAACCAGGCTTCTCAAAAAGAAAAGGGAGATGACCCAAAGAGATAAAATCATGAATGAAAATGGAATGATTACAACCAATCCTTCAGAGATACAAGCAATTATCAGGGAATACTATGAAAAATTATATGCCAACAAACTGGACAACCTGGAAGAAATGGACAAATTCCTGAACACCCACACGCTTCCAAAACTCAATCAGGAGGAAAAGATATCTTGAACAGACCCATACCCAGCAAAGAAATTGAATCAGTCATCAAAAATCTCCCAACAAATAAGAGTCCAGGACCAGATGGCTTCCCAGGGGAGTTCTACCAGACATTGAAAGCAGAGATAATCCCTATCCTTCTCAAGCTATTCCAAAAAATAGAAAGGGAAGGAAAACTTCCAGACTCATTCTATGAAGCCAGTATTACTTTGATTCCTAAACCAGACAGAGACCCATTAAAAAAGAGAACTACAGGCCAATATCCCTGATGAATATGGATGCGAAATTTCTCAATAAGATACTAGCAAATCGAATTCAACAGCATATAAAAAGAATTATTCACCATGATCAAGTGGGATTCATTCCTGGGATGCAGGGCTGGTTCAACATTCGCAAATCAATCAATGTGATACATCACATTAATAAAAGAAAAGAGAAGAACCATATGATCCTGTCAATCGATGCAGAAAAGGCCTTTGACAAAATTCAGCAACGTTTCTTAATAAAAACCTTGAGAAAGTCGGGATAGAAGGAACATACTTAAACATCATAAAAGCCATTTATGAAAAGCCCACAGCTAACATCATCGTCAATGGGGGAAAACTGAGAGCTTTTTCCCTGAGATCAGGAACACGACAGAGATGTCCACTCTCACTGCTGTTGTTTAACATAGTGTTGGAAGTGCTAGCATCAGCATCAGACAACAAAAAGAAATCAAAGGCATCAAAATTGGCAAAGATGAAATTAAGCTTTCAGTTTTTGCAGATGACATGATATTATACATGGAAAATCTGATAGACTCCACCAGAAATCTGCTGGAAGTGATACGTGAATTTAGCAAAGTTGCAGGATACAAAATCAATGTACAGAAATCAGCTGCATTCTTATACACTAATAATGAAGCAACAGAAAGACAAATAAAGAAACTGATCCCATTCACAATTGCACCAAGAAGCATAAAATACCTAGGAATAAATCTAACCAAAGATGTAAAAGATCTGTATGCTGAAAACTATAGAAAGCTTATGAAGGAAATTGAAGAAGATATAAAGAAATGGAAAAACTTTCCGTGCTCATGGATTGGAAGAATAAATATTGTCAAAATGTCAATACTACCCAAAGCTATCTACACATTCAATGCAATCCCAATCAAAATTGTACCAGCATTCTTCTCGAAACTAGAACAAGCAATCCTAAAATTCATATGGAACCACAAAAGGCCCCAAATAGCCAAAGTAATTTTGAAGAAGAAGACCAAAGCAGGAGGCATCACAATCCCAGACTTTAGCCTCTACTACAAAGCTGTCATCATCAAGACAGCATGGTATTGGCACAAAAACAGACACATAGGCCAATGGAATAGGAGAGAAACCCCATAATTAGACCCACAAACGTATGGCTAACTCATCTTTGACACAGCAGGAAAGAATATCCAATGGAAAAAAGACAGTCTCTTTAACAAATGGTGCTGGGAGAATTGGACAGCAACATGCAGAAGATTGAAACTAGACCACTTTCTCACACCATTCACAAAAATAAACTCAAAATGGATAACGGACCTGAATGTGAGACAGGAAACCATCAAAACCTTAGAGGAGAAAGCAGGAAAAGACCTCTCTGACCTCAGCCATAGCAATTTCTTACTTGACACATCCCCAAAGGCAAGGGAATTAAAAGCAAAAATGAACTACTGGGACCTTATGAAGATAAAAAGCTTCTGCACAGCAAAGGAAACAACCAACAAAACTAAAAGGCAACCAATGGAATGGGAAAAGATATTTGCAAATGACATATTGGACAAAGGACTAGTATCTAAAATCTATAAAGAGCTCACCAAACTCCACACCCGAAAAACAAATAACCCAGTGAAGAAATGGGCAGAAAACATGAATAGACACTTCTCTAAAGAAGACATCCGGATGGCCAACAGGCACATGAAAAGATGCTCAACGTTGCTCCTCATCAAGGAAATACAAATCAAAACCACACTCAGATATCACCTCACGCCAGTCAGAGTGGCCAAAATGAACAAACCAGGAGACTATAGATACTGGCGAGGATGTGGAGAAACGGGAACCCTCTTGCACTGTTGGTGGGAATGCCAATTGGTGCAGCCACTCTGGGAAACAGTGTGGAGGTTCCTCAAAAAATTAAAAATAGACCTACCCTATGACCCAGCAATAGCACTACTAGGAATTTACCCAAGGGATACAGGAGTACTGATGCATAGGGGCACTTGTACCCCAATGTTTATAGCAGCACTCTCAACAATAGCCAAATTATGGAAAGAGCCTAAATGTCCATCAACTGATGAATGGATAAAGAAATTGTGGTTTATATACACAATGGAGTACTACGTGGCAATGAGAAAAAATGAAATATGGCCCTTTGTAGCAACATGGATGGACCTGGAGAGTGTGATGCTAAGTGAAATAAGCCATACAGAGAAAGACAGATACCATATGTTTTCACTCTTATGTGGATCCTGAGAAACTATTAGAAACCCATGGGTGAGGGGAAGGAAAAAAAAAAGGAGGTTAGAGTGGAAGAGAGCCAAAGCATAAGAGACTCTTAAAAATTAAGAACAAACTGAGGGTTGATGGGGGGTGGAAGGTAGGGAAGGGTGGGTGATGGGTATTGAGGAGGGCACCTTTTTGGATGAGCACTGGGTGTTGTATGGAAACCAATTTGACAATAAACTTCATGTATTGAAAGAAAAAAAACAAAAAACAAAATCAGTCAAGATACCCGGATGGCTCAGTCAATTAAAGGTCTGACTCTTGGTTTCAGCTCAGGTCATGATCTCATGGTTGGTGAAATCAATCCCCACTTCTGGCTCTGTGCCAACAGTATGAAACCTGCTTGGGATTGTCTCTCCCTCTCTTTCTTTGCACCTTCCCCTGCATGCATGGGCATGCTCCCTCTCTCAATCAAAATAAATAAAATTAAAAAAAAAAGTAAATACAAAATAAGTCATCATTCCTTGGCTCAAATCCTCACATAACATTTCACCTGTTTAAGAGTAAAATGCTCTCCCCTTCCTTATGACCTGGACCTCTCCACCATGAGGTGATTTGTCACTGCAATCCCTTCACGGTAGCACTCCAACCCCATGGATGCTGGTCTTTTCCCTTGAACATGCCAAGCCATTTTACCATCTGAAGGTCTTTGCGCAGGATTTCTAGTTTGTCATATGATTGCCACCTTCAGATTATTCTGGTCTCACCTCTGACATCACATGCTCCATAGGTCATCCCTGAACACTATAGTTAAAGTAACTCCATCCCTAGGCCTAGTAACTCTATCCCATGCTTTATTTTAATTTCTTCAACATTTTATCACTAAATAATATCTTACATATTAATTTATTTACTAATTAATTTGAAAATTAACAAATTAAAATTCTCTCAACAAGAAGGTGTACTTCTGGAGGGTGGTGTTTTGTTTGGCCTTTTATTCTCAGCACCTAGAACAATGGCTGGCTTAATTCATATTTGAATATTTAATTAATATTTGTTAACAACAATGCCAACATTTGTTCTTTTAACTCCATCTATGTAGCACTTTCATATCACATGTCCCATATGAAGGCCCAGAGAAGAAAAAACTTCATAGTAGCCGTGTTTGGTTTGGAGAACAGAAAAGAGTGTGGGTATAGGCTTAAGGACCTTTTGTCAAATATTTAAAGCACTGTCATGGGGAAGAGTGGCTCTGAGGTCAAGTCACTTCACCAGGACCAGTAGGTAGGAATTAGCAGACATTGACTTAGACTTCTACAACCCACAGAAGTTAATCCCCAAATTGCCAGATCAATTTCTTCCTCTTGTGAAAGGAATAATTTTTTTTGCTGAGAGAGACGCTAAATCATTCTGTTAATAAAGGGTTGGGAGAGAGAGGGCAATGGAAGGAAGAAGGAGAGGAGCCTTAGGGGGAGCAGAGGAGGAATTATGGGAGGGGGGATGATGTGATAGAATCGTCACATAGAAAGAAGGATGGGAGAAGGAAGTATTTTGTGATGTGTTTGTGCAGCTGAGTGAAGACTAGAATTCCTTTCTCATTATTTTTGGATATTGACTATACTTTTTGAATATAATCTCCCTCTGAGACAGCACCAACTGGGTCCATGAGTTATAATGGCTATGTTTAAAAAAATACAGCTTTAAAACAATTGACTAAAAGTAGGAAAAGCTTCCTGATAAATAAGTTAGTAGCTTGCCGTTTGAAATTTAAGGACCTCAAAGACAATTTGCAGGAGATGGAATTCTAGATTATCAAATCCCCAGACTCTGGCTCTAGTCTAGTGGCAGGTAGGAAGAGCTTCTCAGAGCAGAGCAGAGGGACCATTGCATTTGCTCACAGTGGCTCCTGGATGAAATTTGGCCAGTGTGGGACTAGAAAGGGGTATAGTGATGGGACATTGATTGTTTCTGCTTTCCTTCTAAACTTTCATGCTGAATCACTTGCAGGATGGAGAAAATGGAGGTGTTAGGGGACTGTGGGGAAATGAGGAGCTGGGACCAGTTGTGGCCAACGTTGGGTATGTGACATCATGTTAGCCACCAACCTCTGTGTGCAATCTCTCCTGTTAATTGCATGCAGGAGAATGGTATTCTGTGTAGAGAAAAGATGATCTGGTTGGGGAGCCACTTTGACCTCAGCAAAAACTGGGCCCAGGCAAGCAAGTAAACAGGTGGTGGGCCAGGCACAATAGACTGGGAAGATGGGCATTGGACTGAGGTGTGCATGTGTGATCTTGGGAGGTCCCTTCCCTCTCCAGGCCTCACTCTGTTTATTGCGAATAAAGGGGGCTAGACAAGTCACCCTGAAAGCCTCCTCTGACACTCTATTTTGCAAAGTTTCAGGTCAGAATATTTTTGTCACTGCATAATCCTTAAAAACTAAGGTTTAGAATAAAACTAGGATATAAAAATAAGGTAGAGGATGGCATCGATAAGAAATGAACCAGAAAGTCACCAATTAGAGAATGGAAAATCATAAACATGGTTGGACAAAGTAATTTTACAAGTGGCCAGCAAAGTAAATTCTCAGCAGACTCTTCTACTACAAGTATTTCTGAGATATGGAGAACTACAGACAAAAAATCTCCTTTTTCCTTGTTCTTCTTTGCTCTTCATAGTTGGTTTGAAAATTTGATTTTAACATACACATGGTTCTCCATAATATGTCTTTTCTACTTTATTTCTCTACAATCACTCCTGATCTTTTATGGAGGAGGCCACTTTGGTCTCTTCCTCACAAAGACTTTGTACTTTGCTCAGGCTGCCATAAGAAAACACCACAGACTGGGTGGCTTTATCAACATAATTTTTTCTCTCACAGTTCTTAAGTCCACAAGTCCAAGATCAAGATTCTGGCAAGTTTGGCTTCTCCTGAGGCCTCTTTCTTGGCTTGCAGATGCTCACCTTTTCACTGGGCCCTCACATGGCTTTTCCACTGGTGCCTCTTCTTTCTGTAAGGACACCACTCATATCTGATCAGGGCCCTACCTTAATGACCTCATTTTAACTTAATCCTCTCTTTAAAGTCCCTATCCCTAAATACAGTAACATTCCAAGGTACTGGAGGTTAAGACTTCAACATAGGAATTTTGGGGACACAGCTCAGCTCATAACACTATCTCACAGGCTTTGTTCAAGTGATTTCTTGGAATGCCATCTCTCCTTACCTATCTTTCAAAATCCTATGCATCCTTTAATTCCATCTTAAAAGCCCCTTCCTCCTTCCCTTTCCTTTATCACCCGTCCCTATGTAACTGGCTTTTCTTTTAATTGAAGAAGTAACATTTGCATATTGTATAATAATAAAAGCACAAAAGTGCTATTGTGTAAATGATAATATTGTTTAATACCCACAACCCTGTGCCCCTGTGCAAGCAAAGAATTAATACTAGTTTTTGAAGACTCTTGTCTGACCCACAACACCATTAAGCCACATTGTCTAGAGAGAGGCAGTAATTCTGAACAAGAGATGGACAAAGACATCCTAGCCTGTTGCATATACTCTCATGCAAGGACTTTTCCCATTCCTGATGACTAGGAGGGCTCCCTTCCTAGGCAGTGGTCCACAGAGAAGCCTTAGGCTTTATGAATCGCATAGCCTTGGATTTCAATCACAACACTAGAATGAACTAATTGTGTACTTTGGACAAATTGTTTCACCACTTTGGGTCTCTGTTTACTTGGCTATGAAATAGAGACAATAATTATACTTTCTCCAGAGAGCCATAAGATGAAAGAGGTTGCTTGTGAAATGCCATGAGAATGGCATCCAATAGTGCTGAGGATAAGTTTTTCCTTTTTGTTGCCCTCTGGGTCTCTTCACAACTCTGCAACTATTTCCTCACTCATGGAGCTACTTTGATCTCAGCCTGTCCTGAGGCTCCTTTGAGGTCGGGGTGGGGGGGTGGAGGCCCATGTGGGTGCAGCTCTATATATCTCTGAAGATCCACTAATTCTAACTTAATGCCTATTTAGGCGATAATAAACATTAACTGAAATTTAAAACAGGATCTATCTGGCACACAAAAGGCAAAGCATCATGTTTTGCTGTAGAAAGACTCCGTGAGTAACCCAGTTCTGTCACCTAATTGAAGTGTGGCCTCCAGCAAGTCATTTAAGCCTCTCTCCTCCTCAGCTTCCTTATCTGTAGAATGTGGGTGGCCATCTCTACCTTAAGGGGCTGATGAGAGGAAAACTGAGGGAAGCACCGAGCTGTTGCAGGAAGCAGAGTTAAATAGAACTATGATGATCTTTCTTAGTTTTTGTTTTCCCTTTCACATGAAATTCTCCCTTTCAGTACACAGTGTCTCTGTTCCTTCTGATTGTATCCCCTTCCTCATATTGATAGCTCACAATAATCAAGGGCAGGGGGAGGGGGGAAGATAAGAAACTAAGGTCTGTGCAAATGTTCTAAGAGTCATTCTTTTCCTAAATTCTGACAGTTTCAAACTGCATTGCTGTAATTTTCTTTTCCACTGTCAGACTGACATGAATGAATCATCTCTATGGTAATCATTAGAGAAACCGTTACCTGATAATTTACTTAATGATAGAATCCACATTGTTCTGCACATGCCTGTCCTCCTAAAATACAGTCAGCCAGTGAGCAGCAGGACATCCGTCACTTAGTGACCCATTTGGTGTTACTCAGTATCTTCTGTGCAAGTTCTAACTTCAGCATCCTGTTCTCTGGTACATTTGATATTCAGGAACCTTCCATCTGACCTCCCGGAGGGACAAAGTAAAGTCTCTGATCTGATCCCACATCCCCATCTCAAGATCATAGCCTGAGTAGATCTTAATTTAAAACAGAGAGCAGCCTTGAAGTAGAAGTCAGGGAAGGCCATCAGGCAGGCTTATGGTTGGAATGGGGGTAGGCAGAGATTTAGAAAGAGGGGACTAAATTTGTTCAGGTCAATGGTTCTCAAACATTTTAATCTCAGGACTCCTTTGCACTTATAGAAATTAGTGAGGACCCTAAAAATATTTTTTTATGTGCATTATGGCTATCAATAGTTATCCTGATTAGAAATTAGAAGTTAAATTTTGTAAATTAAAAAAATAGCAATAATAACATGTTAACATCAGAGAGAATATCAATCTATGTCATGTAGCCTCTGGAAAACTCCATTTTACTCTCAAAAACGAGTGAAAGTAAAAAAGGCAATGATGTTTTAGTACTACTATAAAAATAATTTTGATCTCATAGACCTCCAAAAAGGGTCTTGGGTAAACTTTCAAAGCTGTTGGACTAGGCAAGAACATTCGAGATTAGAACCTGAATGTGTATGTGTGTATAATATACATGAATATATATACAAATACATGAATATTTGTATACATATACATATATATGAATACATATATATGTATATATATGTATATATGTATATATATATTTGTATACATATACATATATATGTATACATATATATGTATATGAATACAAATATATATATATATGAATATCCATACTCTCCTTTTTCTTTCTTTTTTGGTAATAATAGCACATTAAATGTTTAATGTGAATTAGATATTATGCTAGCTCACAGTTATTACTTTATTTAATCCCTATAGTACTCATGAGAGAAGATACTATTATTATACCCATTTTATAGATTAAGAAATGAGGCACAAGGAGGTTAAAACTCAAAGTGAGGCCTGATTTCTAAGATGAATATCAGAAAAGGACAAATTATATTTCTAATGCAAATCACCGTGAGAGTATTCTAAAGCATGTAGATAGAAAACAAAGAGACTTAAGTAACACTCTTCTGCAAGCAAACTCCAGGTATGGGTTATTTGGCCTTGGAGGATGACAAGAGTAACTTGCTGGTTGGGTTCTGGAAAGACAGGGAGAGAAGGCTGTACTACAGGCTGTCTTGTGCTGTCCACAGCCTTCTCAGAGCTGTGGGACTCCTGTACATACTGCTGAGTACTCTCAGTGAGTTCCTCTCTGGGAATTATTCTCAAAGAGAGCATCTAACTCAACATCACACCTCCTCCCCTGGGGCAGCCCAAAGCCAGGACTGGTTAGCAGGTATAGACAAGCCCTTGCCTTAGGGCAGGACAACTCTGCAAAACCATCTAATTCCAGACCTCCCATGGGATCTGAGGAGGCCTTTCTTGCTAGAGCATTATTGCTCATTACCTCCCTTTGCCAGCCCGTTTTCTCTCACTTGCCTGCAGGTATTGATCCTGAGGGCACTTCTCAATCAACATCTTGCAGCCAAGTCTCCCTATCTGTTTCCCAGGGGAACAAACCTAACACAGATTCCAAAACCTCCACCATTCAATACAGTTCACTCCAATTTCTCTTAAATATTAGGGCTCCATATATTTAATATTAAGTCTCTTTAAGCTCAACAACCAGTGGGACGAGTCCTGGCTTATGTTTATCCTGTCTTCCAGTATTCCATGTTGATCACTTCCCATTTTGAGAGTTCTTCCTCCTACTAAATTGAAATCAGCCTGCCTGGTGTCCATGCATGTTCTTGTTTTCCACGTGGAATTTCCAAGTTTGATTCATTCATTCTTCCATGATGGCTGTCTACATTACTTTCTGGGTGGAGTTTTTAAAACTGGATCCATGAGGACCTCACCATAGTCAGAGAACTAGACCAGATGACACTGTAGGTGTTTCCTGGTCCTGAGGTTTTCTGATTCCAGAAAGTTTTTTTCTGGTAGGCTGTTCGTGATAAAATGTCTCCCCTTTCTAACCTCCACTTTCCATGTAGACTTAGATGCCCCAGACTATAAAAAGGAGTAGCAAAACAAACTTCCTTCTAATTCTTCTTTTGTTTTACATTATAGTAAAATGAGAGTGAAGATTTGGGTCCCCTTAGCTCCATGGTTTTCAATTTGACCCCATGTATATTCTTTTTTATGAACCAACTTAGTTTTGCACAATCTCATCTTCCTTGCTGTGCTCTGGAGGTAGGACAATTGTCAGTGTTATTTTTAATCATGTAGCACTCACGGATAATGATATTGATTAAAATGTGAGCCTAAGGTAATTCTCTTGGAGAGGAATACATGAAAGAAGTGTGTTTTGCCTCCAAGTTTCCACCAGGTGGCATTTTATTAAAGTAGTATTGCTATTGTGCTTATTAGTGGTAATTGCTCAAGCTATTATTCTTAAAGGGATAGTAGTAAGTTCCTTGAAAATTTAAATGGCAATTTTCCATGAGTAATTATAGTGAGGATTCTAAAACAAAAGCTTGTCATATTTTTAAAGATAAAATATCCACGTGCATGCTTACCAAGTCTAGCTTAATCTGAAAAGAGACAAAATGTCTAAAGAGGTGAAGGGGATTAAGAGGTACAAACTTCTAGTTATAAAATAAATGTGACAGAGATGGAGAATATAGTTAATAGTATTGTTATGTTGCATGGTGACAGACTACACTTATCTTGGTGAGCATTGCATAATGTATAAAATTATAGAATTGTCAATTCACTGTTGTACAAGTGAAACTAATATAACGTTGTATGTAAACTATACTTCAATGAAAAAAAAGGCAAAGCAAAACAAAAAGATTTCTAACATGGGCTTTGACGCTAATTTATCGTATGGCTTTGTGAAGTCACTTTCCCTCTCTGGGCTAATTTCTTTTTTGAAATGAGAAAGCAAAAACAAATAGACAGTCTTCTAAGATCTCTTTACTTCTAATACTTATAATTCTATTTCTTTTAACAATGTATTTAAATTATAAGTTTCCTAATACCATCATTGCTGACTTTGTAATAAAGACAAACTTTAACCACGGATTTGTTCATAAGATAACTTTATATGAAATTTTATTGTGATTTTGGACTATACTGAATTTTATTGTTTTAGAGGGTCTGTGAAAGGCATTTCTTCTCATACTGAGTCTCAGAATCTTTTATTTCAAGCCAAACAACTTCAGTGGCTGACAACCTCTTTTCTATCCGTTCAAGGTATTATTGTGGAATCAGTTTCTTTGAAACCTAGAGGAACTCATCTGGGAGAGCAAGAGAAGTCTTCACAGATAATTATCAACATTAGACAGGTGACAAGCCCTCAATTCTCTTGTCCAGTTCTGCCAAAATAAAATAAAATAAAATAAAATAAAATAACTTCTTTAAATTTTCTGTTTTCCAGATTGTTTTTACTGAACTACAAAAGATCCTACTGAACAGAGGGTTATACTACTTTACAATGTCACAGAATTTTTTCCTATCTTTCAATCCTGAAGCCTTCAAAAAAACCACACAAAAACAAAAACAAAAAAACCCAGGAGGAATTGTGCCTTCAGAGCCCAAGCTCCTCTGGGCACATGGATTTGGGCTCAGGGGAAGGCAGCATTAACTCTTGAGGGCCGTTATTACTCTAATGCGACATTCAATGAGGCTGGACTAATTAATTCTGTGGTTTGAAATCTCCCTCACCTTCACTGCTCTCCTCACCCCAAATTCACAGAACCTACGTCTACCTGGCTCCATGTTCTTCAAAGGTTGTTTCATGAATAAGAGACACTGTAGAAAAAAGAAATGGCTCTTTCATCGAAGAAGTTTTAGAAAGGCTGCAAAGAATACTTCCCTGAAATCGCCACAGTGCACATTACCATTCTTTGGGAATTGCTACAGGAAGAGAATCTATTTGTATAACCCGTTGTCTTGCACACCTATGGAATGCTTTGGGGGATATAGCTCTAACTTAATCATTTTATTTTTTTAGGTAATGAAGAAACAGAGTTTAGTCAAGAATAAAGTCAGGAATTTAGTCACAATAAAAATGTAGGGGGATAACTGGGCTCAAAACCCTGTATTTATTAGGTTAAGCCCTGTTTTCCCCCCATACATTCTAATTGCAGATCCAAATTGAGAACACCTTCTATAATTTTACTAAGTGTAATATGGATTATACACATTTTAAAACAAAAATGGTCCTCGTCAATGCTGTTTAATATATTGCTAATGAGCAAAGTGAGTATCAGTGATATTGTGACCTTCTCAAGGCCATACAACTAAGTAGGAGTGGAAATAGGGATGAGATGAATTTGCTCCATGTCTGGCATGGGATAGTATCTATGATCATGCCATCTGTCTACTTTACCCATACCTTTGAATTAAGAATGAAGATTACATCTAAGTTATTCTATACATATGTCATTGTCAGCAATTAACAACTTCAGCTGAAAAGGATTGCTGTTTTTCCTTCAGCAGAGGAATGTGACAACAGGACAGACAAGTTTTGACAACGCTGTTTTGACTAGGAAGAACCAATAAAAACAAGGATAAAAAATGCCAAATACATAACTGTGAATATAATCTCACCTTCTTTAAAGTTTGACTTAGACTAGTTTTGTAAGAAATGTGTTATTAATAGATTTTTAAAATCCAATTACAGCTGTGAGTAGTAGTGACAAAGAGCCCCAATATTAAAGATACTAACAATCATAGAAATACAGATAGATACCAGTTACTACGTGTTTATGCAGTGCCAGGCACTGTGCTAAAGACTTATATACACTGAACCTCCCAGTGCCTCTACGAGGTAAGTATGGCCATTTTATGGATGATCAAACTGAAGGTCAGAGAGGTTAAGAGATTAGCAAAAGGTCACACAGTAGCAAGTGGTAGAATAAAGATTTGACCCTATGAAGTTAGTTTTTATAGTCAGTGTTCTTAAATATTTTACAATATTTGAAAATAAAATCTGAAAAGTATGGTCTTAGACATATCTTCCTCCTCTGAATGTCCCCTTGCCAAGCAGGAATCATGAAGTCCCTTTTCTTACACACATTTCTGATAGTGAGTTCATTGCTGGCCCCTCCCTAGCTAAGGTTCTGCTGCCTTATCCTCTGACGGCTCTTATAGCATAAACACAGACACTTCTAGTTTCATGTGTAATGGAATTATGTGATTTGGAGAAGGAACTGGGATATAGGCAACCTTCCAAACTCTGGAAAGTTTGCCAAATAAAATGATGATGTGAATAGGATAACCTTAAGTGTAGTCTGAGTAAGAAAACTAGTCTAAAATAAGTTGGCAGATTTCCAAAATGTGCTTATTGACAAGATGCCAGTCCATCTAAACATACTCTGTAATAACCTTTGTTTGCTTTCCCTTATAACCAAGTTTATAGTAGTGACATCCTTGGTTTTGGAGAATGAACAACCTTCATTGAATGGCTGCTTCCACAACTCTGGGAAGGCTGAATTGTCACCTAGACTTCCAGGAGTTCCAAGGGCTGGCTTCCTCTTGCTGACTTATCTCTTGCTCCTGCAGCTCTGGTGGTGTTGGCCCATTTTCTTGTTTCCAGGGAAATAAAGTTACTTCCTTTTTGTAAGTCAGATCACTTTACTGAAAATTTGAAGTGTCACAGGGAGAGTGTACATGTGTCCTGCAAAGTTTTCTGCCATCTTTGCTCTCCCCTTCTCTCCCTTCCTATGCTTCTCCCTATTCCCTTTTACCCTGTTCGGAACAAATTCCCCTTCATGTCACTAGCAGGAGGCTCTGCCCTTCTCTGAAGGCTCCTTGTAGGCTGAAATGCAATTCCCACAGCCACTCAATGACCTCAAGAGAGGCACTAAGGAGACTCTTCCAAGAAATGTGCTTTTTTCCTAAGAGAAATTCTGTAACATACTATTAAGAATAGAGTTTTCTCCATTTGTTATAACCAACCACTTGTGCTTGAAAATAGTAAAACTGTGTCTCTTCTTTCAAATGCAGTCAACCTTTCTTCCTGGTTATTTAATACTTACAGTTCACTAAGAATATAGTTCTACCTGTTGAAAATACTATGCCTCTAAATCATCTATTATATCATGTCTCCTCATCCTCTTTGTATAAGCCAAGTAGGGACAATGTGGTTAAATGTGCTCTAAAAATAAACAAAATTGAGGTGTAGGAAGGTGAAATGATCAGTCAAAACTCAACCTCTACATAGCTACACCAACACCCCTGTTCTTCCTTGACGTACTCTGATACACATCCTCCAAAAATATAGTTTAGAGGATCACCAGTTAAACCAGTATGCACACACTATGCAAGCTCTGTAGTTCAGTTTGGGGCTGGAGGCCACCACAAAGAGAAAGAAAAAAACAGGAACAAAGAAAATTTCCACTATCATTGGTCTTCCAAGAGCTTTGGTGAAGTCATCTGGGAGCAGCTTTTGTCTACCCTGAAGAAGGAATGTTTTATAGATCGTTATTATTTTATATTTATATTTATATTTTATATTTATATTTTATATTTAATTAGATAGTTATTAAAGTTTAAACAGCTTCCTTTTGCTCTTGGGTCAAAAATCCAAACTCCTGAACAAGTTCCTGAGTGATCTGCCCCGTCTCTCTTTTATCCTCAGCTTATTTACCTTTTTCCTCCTTCAATCTGCTTCAGCCACCTAGCCTCTTTGTAGTTCTTCAAATGAGCCATGCCATCTTCCGTCCCAGAGTTCTCCCATGCTTTTCTCCCTGCCTAAAATTATCCACCCCCCACTTCCCACCTGCTACCTTTCCACCTGGTCCATGTTTTCTGGTTCTATAATTTCTGCTTATTTCCTCTTTTGAAAATCCCTTCCACTACCCTGTATTGAAGAGCCTGCCCTCATTTTTCGCTATATATTGACATTATTTCTTATGGTCTGTAGTCCCCACAAACCTTATTAGGCTCTGAAGGCTATGCTTTGTGTAGTTCCAGGCACATAATAAGCTTTCAATAAATAATGAATGTTTGAATGAATGAATGAATGAGCAACACAGGATGGTTGAGTGTTCTTTTTTGTCTGTGCTCCACTCTTGTATTTGCCCATTTTACAAATGCTTATGGGGCCTCCCCCACCTTGTGTGTGTATGAAAGGGACCAAGGATTCAATGTGTCATAGGCCCTGCCATCTGACACGACTGAGTAAGAAGCTGTCTGGGAGGCAGTTGTGGAGCACAGTAACAGAGCAAAGACTTTGTTTTTGCCAAACCTTCTTATCTACAACCTTCCAGAATCTCCTTAAGGCTGCCCAACATGTTCCATGCCCAATACATCATGATGGCCCTTTAAGCTGCCAGGTCAGCTGTATTAAAATAAGCATGACACCTCAGTCCTGCTGCAGTTCCAGGGATTTCTAGGCTTTGGTTTTGCAATTGCTGAAAGAACCGCAAGGACTCTTGGGATTAGTAGCTGTATTTAACCTGTTGATCATGAATTGAGAAAAGAAGTTTTGCTACTTCCTCCTAAAAGGGAAAACATTTTTAAATTACACATTAGAGTGCTTATCCCAATTCCTCTCAACTTCCAGAGCTCACACAGGCCTAACTCCTCCCTGAGCTAACCTGGCCTACTGTTCATATTCTGTATTCATTCTCTTTATCTCTCATTCTGTCACCTAATAATGTAAACTTACATAGTATTACATAAATAGTGTTGTATTATTATTTAGCTATTTGAGGGATGTGTGTATTTTCTGTCCCCCTATGAAGTCTCTTGGGGACAAGAACATGTGTTCTTCCTTTATAAATGCCATAGCACTTAGCATGGTCATAGGTAATTCTCAGGAGGTCAAAGATGGATATCTCATAACAGTATGTCACATATTGGGTTCTCCAGAAGCAGACACTAAGATGAAATTTGGCTTGCGGGATATTTATCAGGTATCAAAACATGTGGAAGGAAGGTAGGAGAAGAAGGACTGAGAAGATGGAGAAGTCCAACTGGGAGGCCAACCCAACACAGCCTCAGCTCACACCACAGAATTCTTCCACAAAACACCAAAATGAGAAGGTCTTTATAGCCTCCAGCCCCTACCTTGATCAGTCATCATATGTGAGGCTCCCCCATAGTGGCATGCCCTTCCTTGGGTGGCTTTCTCCCATAGAAACAAGGCTTGGAGAAGCTGATAGCTGAGGCTGCCTGATGACAAGTGAGGTAACAAGTCCTTCCATGAATAGGAAGCTGGGTGGCACATCTTGTCCACCATAAAGTAGGTGGCACCACTCAACAAAAGCCTTGTGAGATTAAAATTTGATAAATACCTATGGGACTGAATTCCATTGGCCAGACCTGTGGTTAAGCTAAAAGACCAACATATGAATCCAGACTCTACCTGTTAAGGGAAAAATAGTGATGACATCTTGGTGTGGGGATGATATGGGACAGCTGGTGCATCCCCCAGAAGTTAAAAGGGTGCTAGACACATAGAAAGACTGACATGTCTCAAATTCATCCAGGACCAGTCCTTTCTATAGACAGTTCCGAAGTGCTCCCCACCCAACCATATTTCCCTAACAATGCCTGAAATCTCTCCCATTTTACTGCACATGACAACATGATATCATCTGCCTTATATAAAAGCCTATGAATTAGCAACAGCTGCTCCTTATTGAAAGCCAACAATGTACTAGGTATTTTACATATCTATTTCTTAATGTGTATGGGATTATAAACCAGGTCCTGTGCTAAGCACTTTTTTTGGATCATCTCATTTAATCATAATATTATAATGTTGATTCTATTTACATTGTATATTCTTTTATCCTTATTTTGCAGATAGGGAAATTGAAGTTTAACCAGGGGAAACAACTTGCCCAAGGTCACAAGCTAGTAGGTTGAAGAACCAGAATTTAATCCAAGCAGTCTGATTCTAGGAAGATTTTAAATTTTCCTTAGAAGGACACCACTTTCCACTAAAGATTCTTGCTTATTTTTTGAAGTTTCTCTTCATAAGTCCCTTAAGGTTTCAGGACCACAGGGAGTTGCCTCCAAGGCTTTAGAGGATAGAAACTATTCTACTTAATAATCGCAAGGTAAGAAATTCAAGTTCCCCAGGAAGTAAATGAGAGAGGCCAGACAGATTGGTCCCTGTGTGGAGGAAGAATCAGAAAGTACCCCTGCCCCCACCATACCTATAGCAGCTCAGTAGAAAGTCTTTAGGGGAAAAAAAGGAGGAATGAAAGTAAAAAAAAAAAATGTAAATAATATAAAGTTCTTCCTCATTCTTATAAAAGCTGGAGTAAAGGGGCACCTGGGTGGCTCAGTCACTTGAGCCTCCAACTTTTGGTTTCAGCTCTGGTATCTCATGGTTTGTGAGATCCAGCCCCAACTCAGGCTCCACATTGAGCATGGAAACTGCTTGGGATTCTCTCTCTCTTCCTCACTCTCTTCCCCTTCCCCAACATGTGCATGTACACGTGTGTGTGTGCATGCATGAGTGTGCTCTCCCTCTGCCCCCCTCTCAATAAATAAATAAACTTAAAAAAAAGCTGCAGTCAATTCGTCAAGACACTTATGTGAGTGGGTTCTTTACAGAACTTGAAGAGGTGTTGAGATCAGCATTCAAGTGGGTGCTGGGTGATTATGGAGACAATCTCTTGAGACAAAGGATCCCTCAGGACAAGAAGGTCAAGAGGATAACTGATAAGTGAGTTTCCCTTTCATTTAAAACATCTCATCAGACAAGTTGATGTTTCCATCTTAGGGCTGGAGAGATAGTGACTGTAAGACATTAGCTTGCTGAATGTCATACAGAGAATAATGACAAACCAGGGGTCATGACAAACCAGGTTCTATAGTCTGAATTTTTTTTCTATGACCTTAAACTCATCAGAAGAGGTCAAGAGACATACTAAAACAAACAAAAACCTGTTAATATTTTGATTCCTCTCTTAGTCTTTAATTTTAATCTCTTTGAACTGAGTAGAAGAAGCCAAATGAAAAGTGAAAGGCACAAATAAGAATCCTTCTGAGTGACTATGTGCATAATGAGAGAGAGTTCTGATCCCCTATCTTTCCCTATGAGTGACAGTCATCACTGCATAATGAGGTTATAGCTCTTGGAGGAGATTCAAGGAGCCAAGGGATTTTCAGCCTCAGAGCTACAGAAGTTATATATCATAACCTCTCAAAGTTGGGGACCCTGTTCCTACCCATGACATCTCTGCAAACCAGTCATGAAATTTAAAACCACAGAGACTTGAGTGTTGATTCAGCATGCAAGTGCTTAGCCCTCCAAGGAGCAACAGTGTTTATGTAAAAAAAAGAAGCTGAAACATGAAAGCTTGCTATCAGCATCACATCAGAAACCCAGCCAGAGCACTCTCCTCTAGTTTTTCCATTTTCGCTGAAATAGGCATGCCCGCCAGAGGGATTGCAGACCTAGATGTCCTCATCTGACCCATAGATGGGTGGGTGGAAAGAAGCAGACCAGCTCAGGCAAATGTTTCAGCTTTGAACATTTACTCCATGCTAGGCTATGTTTCCTATATTTTCAGGGTACATAGCACATTAGAGAATAAGAGAAATGAGATCCTTGCCCTCATGGGACTCAGTTAAATGGACAAGATGGGTAGGAAGATCTGGAATACAAGACAGAGGAACAAGGGGGGATTCTCAAACTCGGAAGACAAGACTCTTAGTGGCTTAAATTGAGATGCAAGGAGGCTTTGAAGATAAGAAATGGGCAAACTCTTAGAAATTAGAACCAGTCCTTTCCAAACTCATGATTCAGCAGGTAAAGCAGAGAACAGGTATTGGGGTTGGGGCTAGGAGAACCACATTGCCCCTGCCTCATCCACTCATCTAGACATGAAAACTAACAGTGGTATATCAGGGACTCCTGGGACTTCTTTTGCCACACTATTCATGAGGACTTTCCACAAAACTTCTGCCCATTTCTTTGGAGCCCCACACTCTTTAAAATCTTTGCCAGAAGTCATCACATTAAACTTCTCAATGCTTTGTCACATTGTACATTAATTATTGGGTAAATTGACAAGAAATGTAGCCAGTAGATTAAAGTTCTATATTACTGTTCAATTCACTGAAGCTGAGAACTGTACTCTGGGTGTATAGAAGAAAATATCCTTCTTAGGAAATACACACTGAAATAGGGATAAAGGGCAAAAATGAATGTAATTTACTTTCCAACATTCAGAAAAAAGAGTAGTCATGTATATATGTTAAAGTGAGGTGAATATGGGTAAATAATATGCTTGTCACTATTCATGCGCCTTCTAAGTTTGAAAATGTTTTCAAATGAAAAGTATTATAAACTGGTCCATGACCCTGCCCCCTAAATTTTATCCTCACTTTGAGACTCTAACTTTTGCTTTTCACACTGCTGACATCATACAAGCCCTCCAGAGATGTGGTAATCCAGCTGTAAATCCTTTGTACAAGGTTCTGTCTCAGGCAAATGTCCTGGGATACACTTAGAGGTTTGAACATTTCAAGCAAGGTTTTATAGAATAATGGAAAAGAGAGATAGACAAATGGAATAATAAACCTATACACATACCAAAATACAAAATAAATACAATAATACAGGAGGAGGCTGACATACCTGGGATCCAATCCTTGCTGACACACACCCCGGGCAGGACACTGCCTCTCTTTTTCTTCTGTTTTCTGATCTAGAGTGTGGAGATAAATACAGTAGTTTAAGTGGGAAAAAAATAGATAAGTCATAGGAAAAAGATTAATGGGAAAGAAGTGTATAAAGGGAAAACTATCCCTATCAGACAAGTATAACATCAAGCAACTATAGTTGAAGCAGAGTGGTACCAATACAGTGCTGGACAGAAAAACAGTGAAGCAGAATCACAGTCCAGAAATCAACTCAACTACCAAAGAA
The DNA here is from genome assembly GCF_022837055.1 of Prionailurus viverrinus. Classification (NCBI taxonomy): domain Eukaryota; kingdom Metazoa; phylum Chordata; class Mammalia; order Carnivora; family Felidae; genus Prionailurus; species Prionailurus viverrinus. The sequence continues at coordinate 188,332,154 of NC_062561.1, read as the reverse complement.
ATGTTATGTTTGAAACAGAATGCATTTCAGATTTTGGGAGAAAGTTACAGTCAATATGTTCTGTTGAGAAAAAGGACTGAAGAGAGAAATGGATTTTCAGAATGATGGAAAACAGGAAACTGAGATGCTCAGGAACATCTGGGTCCTGCCGTCACTTTTCTATCTCGTATGCTAATTTGAAGAGTAGCAAAGAGCTTATACAAGAGAAAATCGAGGATTGCTAGACATAAGATAGTCAAGTAAAGAGCTGAAGTTCTATTTTTGTTTGAGTAAACAGAAACAGCCCACATTTTGTTTAGGAATACACCTCCTCCCATGCACACACTTTCAGTCTACAAGAATCAGAATGGGCATATGCAGCTGACATCATGTATTGAAGAAATTAACTAGAGCAAGAGTAGGCAAATTTTGTTTGTAAAGGGCCAGATAGTAAATGCTTTAGACTTTATGGAACAAGAGACAAAATTAAGGACCCCATGTAGGAGGCAGGCAGAATAGCCAAAGTTTCTCACCTCTGGAATAAAACTAACAGGTAGCAAAACAGCCAGAGGGAATCTGCAAAGGACCACAGAAGAGAATTCACAAACAAGTGTTCCTTTATCATTCCTTTTGTAAAATCTGAAGATTCAGCAACAGTAAGCCCACATGACAATATTCCCATATGGCAATAATTGGCTGCTTTAGATAGGCCATGTCTTCTCCACCTGGCCTATTTCCCTCATTTATGCATTTGAAGTTCATCTACATTGTTGCATATATCAACAGTTCATCCCCTTTTATTTCTGGATAGTATCCCATTGTAGGATACACAACAATTATTCATTCACCAGGTGATGGTCATTCAGATTTTTTTTTTTTTTGACTACCATGAGTAAGGCTACTATAAACATTCACATACAAGAGTTTGCATAGATATATGTTTCCATTTCTCATGGGTAGATACTGAGAGCTGACTTGCTGGATCATATGGTAAATCTATGTTTAGCATTTTGAGAAACTGTTTTTCAAGCTGGCTTTTCAAAAAATTGGCTTATTGAGTTGTTTCTTATATGTTCTGGATATAAGTCCTTTATCAGATACATGAATTGAAAATATTTTCTTTCAATTTGTAACTTATTTTTTCATTAATTGTATTTTTTGAAATATAAAAGTTTTTAATTTAAGGTCAATTTATTTCTCTTATTGATGTTCTTTCTCTCCTTTCTTTCTTTCTTCCTCTTCTTTCTGTTTTTTTGTAACCTAAGAGATGTTTGGTTAACCTGCAGTCACAATGATTTTTCTCTCATGATTTGCTCTGGAAGTTTTATTATTTTTGTGATTGCATTTAGTTCTATGATCCATTTTGAGTTAATTTTGCATATGGTATGAGACTAAGATCTAAATACATTTTTTTCATGTCAATATTTAATTGTTCCATTACCAACTGTTGAAAAGCTTATCCTTTCTCCCAAAGAATTACCTTGGCCCCTTTGTTGAAATTACTAGACTACAAATGTAAGAGTATATTTCTAAATTCTCAATTCTGTTCTGTTGATCTATATATCTATTTTTATGTCAATACCACACTACCTTGATTCTTATACCTTTTTGTTTTGAAGTTGGGAAATACAAGTCCTCTAATTTTGTTCTTTTTCTTTAAAATTGTTCTGCTATTCTAGTCATTTGCCCTTCCATATAAATTTTAGGTTAGCTTGTCAATTTCTGCAAAAAAAAAAAAAAGCCTGCTGAGTTACTGATAAAGATTACATTTAATCCATACATCAATTTTGGGGGAAAATTCCATCTTAATAACATTGAATCTTCCAATTCATGAATATAGAATCTCTCTCTATTTATTTAGGTCTTCTAAATCTATTTCCATAGTGTTTTGTAAATTTTGCCCTTCTTTTATTAAACTTATTCCTATATATTTTTACTCTTACAGTGCTATCATAAACGGAATTAAATAATTTATTTCAGGGGGCACCTGGCTGGCCTAATTGATAGAGAATGGGACTCTTAATCTCAGGGCCATGAGTTTGAGTCCCGTGATGGGTGCAGAGATTACTTAAATAATTTTTAAAAATTATTTTTGGATTGTTCAGTGTTTGCATATAGAAATATAACTGATTTTGTATGTTCATCTTCTATCCTGTGATATTGCTGAAATCATTCATTTGTTCTAGTAGTATGTGGGTGTATTCCTTAGATTCTCTACATACAGATGATGTATCTGTGAATGTGTATAGTGTTCTTTCTCTTTTTCCAATCTGGATGCCCTTTAGCCTGTCTTGTTGCCTGATTCCAATAGCTACAATTTTTATTACTGAGTAGAAATTACAAAGGCAGACATCTTTACCTTGTTCTTGATGTTGAGAGAAAGAATTAAGACTTTCATTATTTCATTTAATGTTGTCGTTTTTCGGGTGTTCTTTGTAAATGCTTTTTATTATGCTGGGAGAAATTTCATTCTATGCTTAGTTTGTTGAGAGACTTATTTTTCCTTTGAAATCATGAAAGGGATTTGGATATTTTAAATTCTTTTTCTGCATTTGTTAAGACGATCATGTGGTTTTCGCTCTTTTTTTAAATTAATATTTTTAATTATATAGTATATTATAGTAATATATCAGTAATATACTGATATTAATTATATCAGTATATTACATTAACTGATTTTTGGAGGATAATTTAACTTTGCATTCCTAGGATACATCCTACTTGGACAATATGTATAAACCTTTTTATTTGTTCTTGATTTGGCTTGCTAGTATTGTTGAAAAATTTTTGTATCTGTATATATTGAAAAATATTGGTCTGCAGTTTTTAGGTTTGTTCGTTTTTGGTGAGTGATGTCTTTGTCTTTGGTTATCGAGGCCTTACAGGATTAGTTGTGTTCCCTCTTCCCCTGTTTGCTGGAAGACTTTGTGGAGGATTGCTATTATCTCTTCTCTAAATATTAAAAAAATTCACCAGTGAAACCATTTGGCTGTTGACTTTACTTTGTGGGTCTCCTTATGTATTATAGGTCTATTAGATTTTCAATCTGTTCTTGAGTCAGTTTTGCTAATTTATATCTATTAATTTTTCCTTTTCATCTAAGCTGTAAAATTTGTTGGCATGAAGTCAATTACAGTACTTTTGAAAATTCTTTTAACTTTATCAATTTGGTAATAGCCACACTTTTTGGGTTTTTTTTTGTTTTTGTTTTTGTTTTGTTTTGGTAACCTGTGTCTTTGTGTGTGTGTGTGTGTGTGTGTGTGTTTGTGCATGTTTTTTATTCTTTGTCAGTTTAGACAAAACTAAACTGTTCTGTTGTTTGCATTCAGGTAAAAATATTTTCTAATTTTCTTGGTGATTTCTTCTTTGACTTCTGTGTTTTTATATTTTAAAATACTTATGAATTTTGCATATTTCCTTTTGTCGTCAATTTATAATTTAATTCCATTGTGAGAACATCCTTTGTATAATTGAATACTTTCAATGCATTGCTACTGCTTTATGGCCTTGCATATGACCAATACTAGAGAATGTTCCATATGCACTTAAAAAGAATGCGTATTTCTTAGTTGTTGGATGGATTGTTCCCTAGCTGTCAATTATGTCATGTTGATTGATAGTTGATGTTGTTTAAATTTTATGGTTGCTAACTTTTTGTCTAGTTTTATGTCAATTTTTTTGAGAAGAGATTTTAAGTTTCCAATTATTTTTGTTCTATGTATTTTTTTTCAGTTCTGTCAGTTTTTGTTTCATGTATTTTGGGATTCTGCTGTTATGTACAAATATGTTTATAATTGTTAAATATTCCTATTAATCATTTTACTATTATAAAATACTCCCATGTCTCTAATATTTTTTATCTATTTTTTAAAATATTTATTTATTTTTGGGAGAGTGAAAGTGGGGGAGGGGCAGAAAGAGGGGGACAAATGATCAGAAGAAGTCTCTGCATTGACAGACTGACAGCAGAGAGCCTCATGTGGAGCTTGAACTCACAAAGAGTTTTTTGTTTTGAGCTGAAGTCAGGCACTCAACCAACTGAGCTACTCAGGTGCCCCAACATTTTTTATCTTAAAGTCCATTTTGTCAGATATTAGTATAGCTCCTCTAGATCTCTCATTTTTACTGTTTGCATGGTATAACTTTATCCTTTTGCTTTAATTTTGTCTTAAAATTTGTATGTATGTATGTAAAGCTCTTTCAGGTAGCATATTGTTGAGTCTTATGTTTGTTTTAGTCAGTGTGATAGCCTCTGCCTTTTGTTTGGAGTTTTTAATCTATATTTAGTGTTTAATATGGTTGAATTTATTTCTACCATTTCGCTAGTTATGTTTTATGTGTTTTATTCCTTTTTGTGTTTGTATGTTCATTTTTACTGCCTTTTACACATTTATTGCCTTTTACTCACATTTGTGTGTGTGTACCATTTACATTCCTTTGTTGATATTTTTCTCATATATTTAAAATTTGTTCATTATTTTTTTAAAGCTGCTTTAGGGATTACAATATGCATTTATCACAACTGACTTAAGATTTATACAAACTTAAATCTAGTAAAAAAATAGAAACTTTTTTTTCCATTATAGTTCCATTCTCTTCCCCTACTTTGGGCATTTATTTTCAAATATATGTTCATATATTATAAACTCAATAACACAGTTTATGAAAGTTTATAGTACAGTTGTCTTGAAGTTGAGATAAGAAAGAGAAAATTTGTATATTTTTAATGCATATCTTTGCAATTACCTTTACCAGTGTATTTCTTTACATAAATTCATGTTATCATCCAGTGTCGTTTCCTCTTAACCTGAAGGATTTCCTTTGGGATTTATTTTAAGGCATATCTGTTAGAAATTAATAAATGCCATATTAGTATTTCACCTTCAGTTTTTAAATGTTCACCATTTTTTAAGGATAATTTTGGTGTATATAGAATTATTTGTCAATGTTTTTTCAGCATGTTAAATATGTTATCTCATTGTTTTATGGCTTCTATTTTTTCTGATGAGAAGTAAGCTATTACTATTATGGTTCCTTTTAAGATATTCTGTTTTTGAATTTATCAGGTTATGATATGACTAGAAGTTGATCTTCTTGTCTTTATCACACGTAGAACTTGTTGTGCTTTTTCGATGTATAGCTTAATGTTTTTCAAACATTTTGGAAGTTTGCAGCCATTATTTCTTTATTTTCTCTGGCCATTTCTTTCTCTTTTTCTGGGACTTACATTATTCACATATTGGTACTTTTGATATAGTTCCACAGGTCTCTGAGGCCTTGTTTATTTTCCTCATTTTTCCATTTTTCAGACTGCATAGTCTCTATTGATCTATTCTATTTTGGTGATTATTCTGCCGGCTCAAACCTTCTATTGAGTCCTTCTAATGTATTTTTTATGTCAGTTATTGTACATTTAGTTCAGAATTTCAGTTTTGTTCTCCTTTATATTTTCTATCTCTATAGACATTCTTTATTAGTGATTTTCTGTCATATTTTCCTTTAATTCTTTAAACATAATTTCCTTATGCCTTTGAATGCATTTATTACCCTTCATATTCTCCCTTTGTAGCTGCTTTGTAGTCTGTTAAATCTCTGGCTCACCTCAGCAATAATTTCTATTTATGCTTTGTGTGTGTATTGGACAAACTTTCCTGTTACTCTGCATTTTTCTCTTTTGTTGTTGAAATGGGCATTTTAGATGTAGCACTCTGGATTTTGATTTCCCCCATCCCAAGGGATGTTGTTGCTTTAGTTGTTTGTTTAGTGACTTGGCTACACCAATTCTGTCAAACCTTTCTATCCTGTATTATGCAATCAGTGGTGTCTCAGGTTATTTTTCTGATTTTTTTTAACCTTTAAGACTGGCTTTCTTAGGTTTGCCTCTGTCAGCATAGCTTAGTGGTCAGCCAAAGATTGGTCAGAAGTTGTGCTTGAACACTTTGAGACTTTCCTTTTTTGCTGATGGCTCTGTGTGTAGATTACAGAATACTTCAAAGCTCAAGCACTTATCAAATATGCTCCAGCTTTTACTTTCTGCTGTACAAGGCCTCACATTCATCCAGTGATGAGTAGATAGCCAGGACCTTCTCTTGTCTCTCCTGGGCAGGGACACAGCTTTCTAGACCATCAGAAACATTTGGGTTATTATAAAAACTTATCATGTCTACCCTGTTCCTTGTATATCCTTATTATATCTCTGGCTAATCTGTTGTCTGGCCCAGTCAGCATCACAATCTCTGAAAGATGTGATGTTAGCCCTCCCAGATTGGCAAGGAGATCACTATTATTTTGAAAAAGCCCTAGGGCATGTGGCTTCTCTCTACTCTGTCTCAAATCAAGTAAGCCCTTTATGGTGGTAGAACTCTTCTTATACCCTGCCTAGCTATGGCAGAGCCATCATGCCATGAGCTGGATGGAAGGATGGGAGCAGGCTATAAAGTCACAAACTTTCCCTGTCCTTAGAGATGGTTAGTAGTTTTTCTTGAATAAACACTTCTCAACTTATTGTATGCCTTTGTTTAATTTTCAGAGTTCTACAATGATTGCTTTAAACAATTCTGACCAGTTTTATCATTGTTTTTTTAGGGTATCTGCGAAACCTCTTCTCTGACATTTTGTGGTTCCTTCTATAAGCATATAAATTTTATAAAGCATATTCTCCCATACATTTATACACTACGTATAAATGTAATCAATCTTCAAAGCTGAATCCCAAAACCATCATGAGGTACTGTCCAGCACCCCACAACAACTCATAACAAAATTTTAATTTCCTTCTTACTCCCTCTGAAATTTCATGAAAAAAGATATAATTTTAATAATATCAAGATTAAAAACCACACAGCTTTTCTTTCTTTGATCACTGGTAACAATAGAAATGAGGGAGAAGTCTTAGACTCATTCTATTTCCCATGTATCATCATTCCTGATGTAAGTAAGAACCTAGAAGGAATAGGATGGTAGTAACCATAGATATAAACATTATTTACTTGACACTCTCATTTTACAGATGAACAGACTGAGTCCCAGGGAGATTAGCTCTGGGAGTAAATTTTGGATTGTTGCTTGTTAGAGAGTCAGTTGTATGTATGTAGCCATTATTTTTTTTTAGAGCAACAGATAGAGTTGGAGGAGTTGAAAAGCTGTGTGGAAGACTGATGTTGGCTGTTTGGCAGGATAAAAGTACTCCCAGTAATTACTTTTATTTTCTTTCTAAGGAAAAGAATATGCTGTGTTGTGACAGCAAAGGACTCTTTCCACAGAAAAAGAAAAATCAATTTCTACAGATGCCAGCTCTGCATTCTCTAGCTATATGGCTAGAAACATGAAATTGAAATATAATGGTCAGGGATTTGTGTGAGGATTCACTTGGGGTTGTGTGCTGGGAAGAGGATGTGACAAACTCACAGTGCCTTGCTTCCACACTCAGTTTAGAAATCAGACATCTACTTGAGTCACTGACATCAACACTCAGAGTATCACCATTCCCTAGTGTCTCTCATAAGATTCTGGGCTGATGTAGGACACCTGCTTCCAGAAATGGGCTAGACATTAAACAAATAGATATCTTTAAGAGAGGTAGCAATTTCCTGTGGTTTGGCTAAAGTCTTTATCCTCCCTCATACCTAATGGCAGTGACTTATACTTAATACCTGTCCCATTGTATTCGATGTGTGGTTTGGATTTTGCTATACCTGGGCTTTGCTTCACACTTTCTGTACCAAACACCCAGCATAGGAGTACATATACACATCTCTGTAATTGTGGAGGTAATTTATATGTCAGACACTAGGACAAGGGATATTTTTTAGATAAAATAACAGGTAGCTTTTAAAGATTGTGGAGGGAGGATTAAGGGAATGATATTTTGAGGTCCTTAGATGCTAGAATTTGAAATCATCTGATATTGAATAGCATAGGCCTGATGGTCAGAACTGTTTTCATATGGGGATAAATCTTGTTGTCTTGAATAACACTGACCACAAGCTATGAAGTTAGAAAAGACTGATGGTGTGAGGAGGAAGAGAGACAGCAGGAGTGATAAGTAAAGGATAGAGAAAAAGAGGAAAAAGGGAAAAAAATAAGGGGACTTGTAGGAGGAGGTAGCAGAAAAAGAAAGGAAAAAAGGAAGTTTGAGTAAGAAACGAAAAATAGAGGAAGAGCAAGCAGAAAACAAGGAAAGATGAAAATGAAAGCTCTATTATACATCATAGGACCTGAGCATTAGTCTCCTACTTTGGAGATGTCTGTTAACCTCTGTGGGCTTCTGTTTTCCCACTTGTTTGAATGAATAGACTGGATTGAGTGATTACTTAGGTTCTTGGTGGCTTAGCATTCTATATGAATAGTATGCCATCAAAGACTATTTTTCAACATGTTTCCATCTACCACTTATTTTCTTCTACTACTTTCCTTACTTGGCCACTCTGCTCCAGTCAAGCATCTCTTCTTGCTATTCTCCATCATGTAGATTCCACTCATCCTACTGGCCCACCTAAGCCTTTTGCATTGCCATTCCTTCTCCATGGAGTTTTCTCCCACTAGATCTTCCTGCAGCATGCTCTTTCACGTCACTTTGATTTATTCCTAAATATCACCCCCTTAGAGAGTTCTTCAAGAACTTCTTATGTAATAGGAGACCTAACCTGCACCCTCCCTCCCCTTCCTCACTCTCAATCCCATTACTCAGTTCTACTTAACTTCTGAGTAGTATAATATGGTATAATTTAAATGTATGTATTTACATTTTTTTTTTTAGAAAAAATTTTTTTCAACGTTTATTTATTTTGGGGACAGAGAGACAGAGCATGAACGGGGGAGGGGCAGAGAGAGAGGGAGACACAGAATCGGAAACAGGCTCCAGGCTCTGAGCCATCAGCCCAGAGCCCGACGCGGGGCTCGAACTCACAGACCGCGAGATCGTGACCTGGCTGAAGTCGGACGCTTAACCGACTGAGCCACCCAGGCGCCCCTACATTTTTAAAAATCTCTCTATGAGGCAAGGATTTAGTCTTGTTCTGTGATGTATCCTTAGCACCAAGGACATTACCTGTTACGTCATAGACACTCAATAAATATTTATAGAATAAATCTTACACCTGGCTGTGGTGGTAGATCAGCCAAGTTTTAATATCCCCTTTTTATAGATCAGGACACCACAGTATAAAACAAGAATCAGTTTAAAACACCCTGTGATTTGGTAGTTATTTTTGCCTTATTCCCCTGTCAGTCTCTACACTTGCCTTGCATTTATGCTAGACTTCAGTGCTGTGCTACCCCACCCCCAAACTCTGTAACATCCTGCTCTGATTAATAAATTGCAATCAATTGCAATGCCTAATTATCTCCTTAGGAGGTCTGAAAAGAATGTAATAGATGGAGCATACTTACCTCTCAGCATGGGAGGGGAGTTATGGCTGGGTAACCCAGAAAAAAAAAATGCTTCAAGGAGAAAAAAATAACAAGAGAGCAAATGAAAAGTTGTTATAAGTAGAAATAACTGCAATGTGTTTGCTACTTCCAAATATCAAATTTAATAAAAGTTGTTTGATTTGATTCTAGAGTGCTTAAAGCAGTATTTCTCTAAGTATGATTAACAGACCACCTGATTCAGATATACCCATGATGCTTGATAAAAATGCAAATGCCCAGGAAACTCCAGATTGATGGAATCAGAATCTCTGAAGATGTAGTCCAGAAATCTGCCTCTTTGCTAAATTGCCTATGATGTTTTCTGATGCACACTAGAATTTAGAATAACATTAGCTGAAAGATTATTCAGTTTTATTTGGCTTTTTAAAGGGTAATATGCTTTGATATAGATATTTTTTCATTTATTTATCATAAAAACACTTGCTGAGTGAGTGCCTACTTCAGAGAGACACTGTGCTGGGTGGATGCAGAGATGAATTAGATGTGAGGTTTGTGGTACAAGACCTCTGTCTTTTAAAATTACTGAAGGTCAGAGAGAGAGAAGACAATACAGTGCAACTGAGGAGACCCATCCTGTGGTCTGTACTCTGTGTGGGAAATCTACTATCAGGAGATTTGAAGGGGTACCATGTGGAAGGGGCATAGGCCATGTTCAGTATGGTCTGGAGAATAGAAGTAAGGCCAATGGGTGGCTGTTTCAGGAAAGTTAATTTGGGCTCCATATGGAGAAGAATTTTCCTGCGACCAGAGCTTCCCAGTTGGGGAGCAAGTGCTCACTGGCCTCATCCAAGTGGGTATTGGAAGACCATCTGTTAGAAATTTGAAAGCAGGGAATCCCATACTTAGAAGTAGAGCTCCTTTGCTTTTGACTGAGATTCACTGATTCACCAAAAATACTGTATTAATGATATTCTACAACAATTTGTGGACCAGAATTCTTTTCTGCCTAGACTGTGTAAAGGGTATAAAATAGACAAGATAAGCTCATCATTGTTACAGAAGAAGAAGAAGAAGAAGAGGAGGGTGAAGAGAAGGGGAGGAATAGGAGGAGGGGGAGGGGAAGGGGGAGGAGGAGGAAGAAGACAAAGAAAAAGAAAAAGAAAAACAGTTACTAAGATTGACAGCCAGCATTTCTGGCATGCTTCCTGTGTGTTGGACCTTATGTTAAATACCACCCATGCATTACTTTCTTTGTCCTTAGAGCAATGCTTTAATGTGATTATTTAGAGAGTATTAGCTCTATTTTTCTGGTGAATTCAGTGATATTTAACCCAATGACGTCCTCATCCAAGGAAGAGGAATACCATCGTGAAATGATTCAGCTTTTCAGATTTTAAAATGTTAAGACAAAGTTTCTCACATGATTCTTTGATTATTTCCCTGGTTAATGTGTACTCAGCTTCAGATCATGCCTTTAATGTCACTTGTTTGGGACAACCTTCACAACTCCCCTAGATTAAACCAAGTCTCCTATCATCTGCTTTCTCAGTACCCTGTAACTCTTCTTAGCTATTGCCCTAGTTGCTATGAACTATTATAAAGGGAGGAAATAGCTGTAAATTGACTTAACAGAGATTCAATTTATTCAGTTGAAACTATACCTCATCTTATGCTATAACGGCATCATGGTAACTGAACCCTAAATGTTCTTGGAGGGTTTCTCAGCCTGGAAGAGAATCATAGAATTTCATTTTTAATACAGACTGTATCTGTTACATAAAAATCTCAAAGATTCCTAGGCCTACAGTCAGTGGCTTTAGGTTTCCATATGAAATCCTCCTGAGGTGGTCCGTGACCACCACTCCTTGTTGACCCTTCCTTCTCCACCTCTCACCCCTACCATAAATACTAGCTATGCTGAGCTACTGACAGTTTCCTCATGAGCCTTGTTGTTTCTTGTTTCCATTATTTACTCACACTATTACCTCTGCTTGCATTCCTGTTCTCCATCTCTCTGGTTATCGTTCAAGACAACATCTTCTGAGAAACCACCCCTGCTTCATTTGAGCCCACACAATATACCCCACACAGAATTCTATAACACCAGCACCACTTGATTTCACTTAGACATACTTTACTAGATCAAGAGTCAGCAAACTTTTTCTGTAAAGACTCAGAGAATAAATATTTTCAATTTTGTGGGGTGCACAGATTCTGTTAGTAACTACTCCACTCTGCTACTATAGCACAAAAGTAGCCACAGATAATATGTAAACAAATGGTCCTTTGTGTATTTCAATACAACTTGATTTAGCAAATCAGGAATGGGGAAAATTTGGCCCACAGTCTGTAGTTTGTTTTCTGTGTCCTAGACTATAGACTATTCAGGGTATCAACCATGACTTATTCATCTATTATTTCTAGGTGTTAGTCTGGTACCTAGTCTATGGTAGGTGCTCAGAAATGTTTGTTGGCTGACCATATGATTCCAATCCTTATATAAAAATTTTTTAAATTTATTTTTGAAAGTAGGAGACACAGAGTGCGAGCAGGGAAGGGGCAGAGAGAGAGACACACACACACACAGAATCCAGACCAGGCTCCAGGCTCTGAGCTGTCAGCACAGAGCTCGACATGGGGCTTGAACCCACGAACTTGAGTCATGACCTGAACAGAAGTCAGACGCTTAACCGACTGAGCTACCCAGGAGCCCCCAATCCTTATATAAACCGTGATATAAGCTGAGACAATTTTCCTTCCAAGAAATATCTTAAAATTTCAACATTCTTTCCATTTTATTTTATTTTATTTTTTTTTTTAATTTTTTTTTTTCAACGTTTATTTATTTTGGGGACAGAGAGAGACAGAGCATGAACGGGGGAGGGGCAGAGAGAGAGGGAGACACAGAATCGGAAACAGGCTCCAGGCTCTGAGCCATCAGCCCAGAGCCTGACGCGGGGCTCGAACTCATGGACCGTGAGATCGTGACCTGGCTGAAGTCGGACGCTTAACCGACTGCGCCACCCAGGCGCCCCTCTTTCCATTTTAGCATCAATTTTATCCTCTGACAAATGAGGGAAATACCAATTACCTTGCATCACTTGGGGTTTTCAAGAGGATCAAAGTGGCACTGCACTCGAATGTGGACTTCTACAAAGAAGACCATGCACATGAGGGACTTTAACTTCTATCATATGTTAACTGCACCTGTAACCAGTGAGATTGTCCCAAAAACTTAGTGAAGAAGTAAGTATACAAGTGTAAGGTCTGATCTGGCAAATGAAGCTGAAAAGAAGACCCTGTGTAATTGAAAGCAAGATCTAAGGAGCACATGGAGGAGGTAGGAGAAGCATTTGCATCCAGAAACTGCACTTATTGCCCCATCTCAACCTCAGCATGTGCTGTTTTGCTGCCTCATTACTATCTTATCAGTCGCTCAGGGCAGGGGTGGCAAACTGGTTTGTCATGCTAAGCACTTGTGCCCAGTTGCTTCTCAAGGCCTGCCTACAACTGGGAAGGATTCTGAGTCTGTGCCCAGCCTCAGTGAGTTTTACCAAAGAGCAGTGATTGCTCAGTGGAACTCTGCCATTGAGGGGTAGACATATCATATAGATCAAGTTGCCCCAAGGACCTGAGTGTGTCCACTATAGTGGGAAGTGAAGGGAAACTTGTAGGTGCCAGGTATGTGGGAAAGGACATACAGGGCAATTGAGAAAGTAAGGTAACAGGATGCCAAAATCAAACCTGCACCATATCAAATTTTTTGTTAGAATTAGACCAGGAAAGGGGAGCCTGGGTGGCTCAGTCGGTTGAGCATCCGACTTCAGCTCAGATCATGGTCTCACAGTTTGTGAGTTCAAGCCCTGCGTCAGGCTCTGTGCTAACAAACAGCTCAGAGCTTGGAGCCTGCTTCTGATTCTGTATCTCTCTCTGTCTCTCTCTCCCCCTCCCCTGCCCATGCTCTGCCTCTCTCTGTCTCTCAAAAATGAATAAATGTTAAAAAAAAAAGATTTAGACCAGTAAAGATGGAGGAATCTTCATGTCTTCCTTTTTCCTCTTACTCTGAAGGGCCTAAAGGTAACCCTGTGTTATTGGTTCTTGAGATTGCTTATTTTATGGGTCAGTTAAGCCCCTTGGTACTACTGGGATATTGTGGTAATCTTTCTCCATTTAGAACGTTGCCTTTGTCAGTAAATTAGTTCTAAGGTTTTCCCAATTGATCTAAAAGCATGAATATACTCTTAGGCCAGTTTTACCCTATTTGGCTTCTGTCTGATTGGTCTGTTGTTTTGCTTTCTTGTTCTTCATGAATATTCTGAATCCAGCTCATCCTTCTGCTTCTGATTTTAACCCCTTAACACTGGCTGTATGAAAGAATCATGTGGAGAGTTTTTAAGATGGTTTGGTGCTTGGGACTCCATTAATATGGGCAGGACCTCTCCCAGAGGAGATTCTAATTTTTTACTGAAGTTGAACACAGTTGGTTAGAGGTCAGACTCTTGGGACAGATAGGGATGGTTTTGTGTCCTACTTCCTCCGCTTGCCATGTGACCATGGGAAGGTGGCATAACTTCTCTGTTCCTTAGTTATTTCATGTTGTTTAATGGGGCAAATAATTGTACCCTTCTTATAGAATAATTATAAAGAAAAGGTAAACATAACAGTCTCCAGCACGTGATAGAGGAATAATAAATATTAACTATTATTCATATTGTAGTTTCTGTTCTTCTTACTGTGATTGTTAGGATGATGATGATTAGGAGCATGATATACGTACTTTATTTGCCTAGGCCTAGAACCCTGTGGTTACTCCCAAGCACAACAGCATGCTAATTTCTTATTTTTGGTTTTTTACATTCTATACCCAGGTATGTAAATAACTATAGAACAGGGGTCTAGAACTAGAATCAGGAGTCCTAGGTTGTAGAGCCCACTTATGCCACATACTAACTATGTGGTCTTGAGTAGTTATCTAGTTTTCTCAGTTACAAATAGGACATACCAATATATATTCACAAAAGAACACCAGCATTTCCTGAGAGGGAAAATGTTTATACTTTTTTTTTGTGCATGCTGTTCCACAAGCAGGATGTGGAATATCTTCTCTTTTGATTCTTCTTCCAGTGTACTCCTTTTAATGATTTAAGAATAAGCCAAAATTCTACCTTCCTGCTTAAAAATGTATGGATGGATTACATCAATTTTTATGTCCCTGAAGCATATTATTGGCACTTATTTTGGCACTCTTATTTTGTCTTGAGTTATAATTAGTTATTTCTCTTCTCTCTTACTATAAGGTCACTAAAGGTAAAGATTCCTGTTTACTCATTTGTAGACAGACATTTTCTAGAATAGAATCTAACGTATTATATTAATCAACTATAGCTGCATAACAAACCTCAAAATCTTAGAGGCATACAAAATAGGCATTGATTTCCTGATCATACTTTGTTGGTCAGCTGGGGAACTCCTGCTTCAGGCTGCTGGTCTATAGGTTCGCTGGGGCTGCTGTGATACCTATGTCTCTCTTCCTCCTTCTGGGATCATTGGGTTAGCTGGAACATGTTCTCATGATCACTGCAGAAGCTTAAGAGGACAAGCTCAACTATATGCAAATCCAATTTAAGCCATTTCTCATATTGTGTATGTTTTATACCATTGGCCAAAGCAAACTACATGATTAAAGACTGAATGAATTTTTCACTGGAAGAACTGAAAAGTTACATGACAAAGGTTATGATCCTAGGAAGTGATAAAAAATTGTAATCAATAATTCATTCTAGCATGTATACAGTAAAATTGGAAAAGGAAAGAAAAAGCAAATAAGCATTTATATCTACTAAACCATATCGTGGTGCTAGGAAAACATTTTATAAAATGTTCATCATGGAACACTAATTCCAGAAGTCATGGCTAAGTGTTTCATGATAAAGGAGGGGTGGAATGGGGTTCTATAGAAGGATAAGTATGGGAAATACGGAATTATATTTAAATGGTTTTTGTTTTCTTAACTGTAGCATTTTCAGAAATTTTTATTTGTTAACTTATATCATAAATATGTTAAAGAACTATGTAGTAGTAGCTTTAGCAAAATTTACAGGACCATGGAACTTCCTTTTAGGAACTTCTTGTTGAACTAGTATTATATGGGACTCATTTTCAGACAAAGTATGTTAGAATAACAGGAACACATTTTTCTTGGTCTTTCACTTAGAAGAGTTGCTTGGGGAGCTGAAAAAGGATTATTAAGGCAGTAAGTACAGAAGAATGGCCAATTAGAAAGTTGAGTGAAGATTCCAATTGATAATAGAAAGTATATATAGTGAGGCAACTATTTAAGAAAATATGCCCTTGAGAAATCCAGATAATAAATGTAGAAATTGAGAATTCTATGAAGACCTTCCCTGCTTCAAATCACTATAATGTCAAAGCAGAACCTTGCTGATGAATCAGAGTTATGCCTTTGAATTGAAATTGCAAGTAATTAAGTGTGATGAGATTGGTCAGGCCAGACACTCCCCATCTTCTGAAGCTCCATGCTTCAGGCTGCAAAGCTGGGGTTGGTTTTCAGGGTTAGGGGACACCCACAGAGGGGATGAGTTATTGGCCTATGCTGTGCTGTCCAATCAGTGTCCATCTCCTCCCCCTCCACCCCCTACCTCAGTCCTTTGTCCTCTGCTTTTACACTTTACTGAACTCTAATCTTGAAAACAGGGAGTCAAAACTCTCTGGGCTCTGTTGACAAATAGCTGATGCATTGATTAGATGGCTGAGACTGATAGAAGCAAGGCTATTGCTGGGAGTGGAATGAGAAGTGTAGATAAGTGCAGAGAGGGAGAGGACTAGGAAAAGAGACAGAAAACCAATCGTGCAGAGTAGGAGGGCTCTTCTGTACCGATCAGGGCCAGGCTGCAGGGAAATTTATTTAGATGGCCTTGTGAATCAGGATTGAGCAATAAATGTCAGGTGAGAAATAGGGGTGGGAAGTACAAAATTTGAAGAGACACAAAAAGTGTTAAATAGTCTCTTATAGTTTCAAAAAGAAACATTTCTTTGTTTTCCTCATGACTATTCCAAGTTTTGAGAGCACAATGTTGACTCTCCCTGTCAAGAAAATAATAAAGATAGCTCTTACAGCAAAGGTTCATATGACTAGAAAGTCTAGGGAAATGATGTTAATGGGTGGAATTGGACAGAGATAAACTGGGGAGAGAGGGGATAGTGGTCAGTAGACCAGAAGGCACATGTCCCATCAAACACAACAAAAGCTAGAGTTAATCTTCAGGCAATTGTTGCCTTGCTACGATGGGGATCCAGAGTTGCCAAATGTTCTGATTTATAAAGAAAGGGTATAAATGCACATTTTGTGTGTGTAAATTGATACCTGTGGGGGCATCCTGTGGGGTCCATCCAACCCATCATTCAGCAGTCTATGAACTCTGTCTTACAAGATTTCAGGGAGGCAAGATTGGGAATGCTAGCCTTGAAGTCCAACACCTAGACTTAGATCCTGGTGACCTGGAGCTTACTTAATAACTGACTCAAAATTTCCTTATTAGTAGGATGGGGGGTGATAATACCTACCTCACAGATTTAAGTGGCTTCACAGAGCAGAGTAACCTTTGCTCTTCTTCTTTGGGGTATAATCATTTTTGGGTAGTGGTTTCCCAACAGTGACTACATTTCCTAGCTCCTGCTTACAACCAGACGTGGCCTGGTCAATAGTTATCAATGATGGACTCAGGGCAGAAATGATACATATCACTTCTGGACCAAGGCTTTCAGTAAGCAGGCATGCCTTCTTCCTCATTCTGTCAGCTGAATGCATGTGATGCTGAGGGTGGCTGAGCCACTAGATGAAAGAAGACTGGGTCTTAGAATTACCTTGTGGAGGAAAACCAGCTGCTAACCAGGAACATCCACTTTCACTGTAGATGAGTGATAAATGAATTTCTATTTGTTTTGAATTTCTATACACTTTGAGATCAATTTGTTACTATAGCCTGGCATAGCCTCATAATACTATCCTTGATACATACCAGGTGCTTTGTGAATGTGAGTTCTTTTTCCTTGAATTATACTCATAATTATTCTCAGTTACCTTCTCTTCTGTATCTATTGCGTGTGTTGCACTCCCTTAGGCTCTTTACCTGCACAGTGTCATTCCTCACTACAGTCCTGCTAGGTAGATATTACCACTTAAACTTTATAGATGGAGAATCAGCAACTTTGAGAGGTTAAGTTACACACTCAAGGTGACCCAGCTAGTAAGTAGTAGAGCTATGTAAACTATGTCCATCTAATTCCATACCTGGGGTCTTCATTGTGAACCACACTATTTTCCTGTGGCATTGGAGATGAATGGCCCTGGAGATGAATGGACTATAATGGGAGAAAGATTCCACATGACTTTGAATACTATGCTCAGAGCTTTTAGTTCTTTTTCTTTCTTTACCAATAAATAGAGCATAGACAGCTTCAGGAAACATTTCAGTAATTTAGACAGATTTGTGTGACTCCTTCCTGGGACCTAAAAAGTACTTTTGCTTATCCAAATTAGATAAAGGATGTGACTTTCCAAAGAAAATTCACACTGAATTACTCTATGACAATAGTATCAGATTGGACTTGCCCAGCTGCGTTTAAGATAAGTGAAGAGAAAAGACTTTTCAATGTACAAGAGACAGTATGGTCTCATCTCAAGTTTATCTGTGTATCCCTGGGGTCTGTGTAGTCTCGAGCACACAAGAAGCACCCAATTATGGTTTGGAAGAGAGAGAAGCCGGGGGTGGGGGGAGAGGGGTCAGAGAGATTAGGGAAGGAAGGAGAGGAAGTAAGAGCAGGAGAGAAAGAGGAGGAAGAGGCATCATAGTGCTAAGCTGCAGTCCTGTGTTCTATTTTTGGTTGAAGTCTCAGTGCTTGCAGTAACCAGTTCTATAAACTCCTAACATAAATTTAGTATTGAAAGTCACCTTGGGTATCTTGTCTGAGCCTATCTTTGAAGACGAGGAATTTGAGATTCAGAGGTTAGAAGACTTTACAAGATTTCTCAGCTAGTTAATTACAGAACCACGATTTGAACCTAGTTCTTTTGACTCCCATTTATGCCAATTAAAAATTTTTTTTTTCACCATACATTTGCTAATGATAAATGAAGCTGAGATGAAAGAACAGGGGCTTTTGGGCAGAGAAATCAGCAAGAAAAAGTACATATGTGTATTTATGTAGCTTCATTATTCTGAGTCAGTGATTTATGATAAGCAACCTGGCTAAATTTCACAGGTAAGTTCAGTGAAGTCCCCACAAACATTTAATTTCGGCAATTTTTAACTCCAGAAGCTCAGCAGTGAAAGAGAGAATCAAAGAGGGAGGGGGATTTAAATTATGCAGGTGACTTGCCAATTATGCCACTCAAACATTCAGTCCAGGCAGCCTGACACTGGAGCTGCGGACCTGCTGTTATTCCCTTGACGCTAAGTTCTCTCACGCTTTCCCATGGAGTGAGCATCTCACTCTGCTGAGTGTTTAGTGTTTAAAGATACATATTTTTCATACAACATTGCCCCTGAATGCAAGCCAACTCACCACTTCATCTGGTGTTCAACTGAAGAAAGAGCAATCTGTTTCAAAATAGGAGCAAATGTAGTCTGTGTTGGATATGCTTTAAGTTAGTATTACGATCGCCAATGTAGTGCCTTTTGAGGGGTGTTGAAGGATGATTTTGACTATTTGTGGTATTCGCTTTAGAAGGTGATCCTCTGTTTGAGATGTGGGGTCTTTGTATTGATTTCTACAATGGAGGTTCACTGTCCATTTGCTTGTTACTCTGACTTCAGGTACAGCATCATGCATTTTAATTGCAAAATTAGTGACTTTTTGACCTTGACTCAAACTGTATTATCAGGACACATGTCTGGATGATGGGAAATATTTAAGGTTCCTAGAACACTGGGGACCCATAACATAAAACTGGCAGGTCCTTTTTTATGGTAATATTTAAGATTTCTCTAACTATGATGACCAAGAACACATATTCCCCTGAAGACAGGAATTGTATAGACTTCAAAGAGCAGTGGATAAGAGGGCTAAAGTCCTGAGTTTGAATCTTAGTCTGCCATTGATAGATGGGTGGCATCAGGCATGCCATTTACACTATCTGGGATTTGATTTCATCACCTAAAACATGTGCAGGTTGTATTAATAATCTCAAAATCTGTTTCCAGATTGTATATTGCTTCAGTATATTAAATGAGTTTCCCTTTCTTGTGTGCACAAGAAGAAGATAAAATACCTCTCAGTATGTTAAATGAGTTTCCCTTTCTTGTGTGCACAAGAAGAAGATAAAATACCTCTCTGTTTGCCCACCTGTTACTTGGTAGATGAGAAGGCGAGGACCAAATTGAGTCTATAATTTGAATCATTCTCAAATTAGAAATTTGAAGCTGTCTTACATTTCTTACAGGGTTTCTTTTTCTGCTGTTGTAGACACTGTCACTGGTTGAATTCAGCTTCGTTCTTTACGTCCAACATTCAAAATCTAAGAAACCAACTCCCAGAGTGTATCTCACTGCCCTGCCAATGCAGTCTCATTCCAGTGAATCTTTGAATTACTAACTGGTCAGGGGGCTCTTACAGACTCTGGTGTTAAGGCTACTAATGTTGTCTTATTTTAATGCCACCAAAGGTTTATTCCCTGAGAGATCCTGCCCACTTTCACCTGGTTTTTCTAATACATAGTGACCAAGAAGAGTTGGTGGCTCTTCAAAGTCAAAGAAAAGAACACTATGATCTTAGGCTTGTCTTTTCTTCCCATCAGACAAGAATACTAATGAAAACCTTCTGTCCCAGACAAAGCACAACACAGAGCCATAACATCATACCACCTTTTGAGTTAAACAAGGAAAAAATCAGCAAGGAAAGGGCTAAGATGAAAGGACACACAAACACTAATGTATGGGGAGGGGAAATATGATACCAATAGTGGAATGTTTCAAAAAGGAGAACAAATATTCAGATGAATGACATGGCCTCCCTTTTTTTAGAAGTCCTCCAGAGACATGAGCGATCACCAAATGAAAGAGAATGGATGCTCATGAAGGGAAAAAACTGAAGATAGTGGATTCTGATGAGAAGATACATTCACAGATCTTTGAACCTTGTTTGAGCCATTAATACAGTGGATGCTTTCCTTTAGGGCCAAGACATGGACATGCCTTCTCATGTCACAGTGGAGTATATTCTTCATGTTTGTTTGTCTTCTTTACCTAACTATGAGGACTTGAGGGCTAAGACCAGGTACATAGAACATGTTTTCCTTTATTAAACATTCTTCTAGAATATGTCTGCTTTCACTGCCCTCATCGTGAAAAAGTAAACTAGTTTTTCTTTTGTAAGGATCAGGATAGAGGAGAAGGTGAAGTTTAAGGTCCTCTGTTAAGAGTATATTTATATAAGAGTAATTTGTAAGTGGAGAATTCAATACAGACAAGGGTGAAAATTACAGGGGCAGCTGAGCAAACTAAACAGAAGGATACTAAGTTAAAATACAAGCAAGATTTAAACAATTCCAAGTTAGAAGAGGAGCATAATAAGAATTCAGAGACAGGGATGAGGACTGTGGGCTGAAGCCTCATGTGGCATTCAGCTGCCAGAGTCCTGTTGAGATGAGAACATCCTACATAACAGTAGCTGCAGTGTGGGAAGCTGGGAGGATCTTATATTTGCATTGTCCAGGTCTTTGGCTCAAAGAGCCAAAAGGGCCCAAATCTCCTTCTTCCAGCAGGGGGAGCCATGTGGCCTGAACATCTCTGGCCATTGGAGCATGGAGGAAAAAATACAAGATCTTCAGAGATTAAGGTACCCACCTGCCATATTTAAGAGACTTGCTTCATAATAATTAATTTATGAGAAGTACTTCCACCACTTGTTTTGTAACAATCAAGTGCAAGCAATATCCCAATGATGAAGGAGGGTATGGTGATTTAAAAAAAATGATAGGTGTAACATAATCGTTAATTTAATTTTTTAACATTTTATTTATTTTTGAGAGACAGAGAGTGAGTAGGGGAGGGGCAGAGAGAGGGAGACACAGAATCTGAAGCAGGCTCCAGGCTCTGAGCTGTCAGCACAGAGCCCTATGCGGGGCTTGAACCCATGAACCATATTATGAACTGAACTGAAGTTGGATGCTTAACTGACTGAGCCACCCAGGTGCCCTATAATAATTTTTAAAAAACCAAAAAACTTTTCTGAAAGACTGAGAAGATTTAGATAACATGTATTCTTTTAGCTGTATAAATTTTGCCTCTGATGAGAAGGCAATGGAGAATTTTACTGAAGTTTACTATGGGCCAGATAGATATTTTGCTAAGCACTTTTTATGGCTTGTCTCCCTCAACCCTCACAACACTATATATTATAGATTGGGCTATGATTGGACTCACTTTTAAAGATGCAGAAATGATACAAAATGAAGTTATAAGAAAATGCTGATGAGTGCTGGAGCCAACACACAAAAAAAAAACCTGGACAGCTTTAGTTCAGTGTCCACATTTTCAGGAACTGTGCGTGATAGGAGCCAACTTTTATTATGGCAAGTATTTATTATGGTGGATGCTTTAAAAGTATCTTGTTTAGGGGTACCTGGGTGGTTCAGCCGGTTGAGCATTCGACTCTTGATTTTGGCTCGGGTCCTTATCCCAGGGGTCATAGGATTGAACACCACATTGGGCTCTGTGCTGAACATGGAACCTGTTTAAGATGCTCTCTCTCCCTCTCTCACTGCCCCTCCCCTACTTGTGTTCTTTAAAAAAAATTAAAAAAAAAAAATAATAAAGTATCTTCTTTAAATAGCTCCTTCCAAAACACTAAAACTGAGGGAAGTGATTTGCCTAATACCACATAGCTAGTAAGCAGCTGAGAAAGGTCATTTATTTCAAAGACACATTTTTGACCTAGGAACTGGGAAGATATAGAAGAACAGATAGGGGTGCCTGGGTGGCTTGGTCGGTTAATCCTCTGACTTTGGTTCAGGTCATGGTCTCATAGTTTGTTTGAGCCTGACATTGGGCTCTGTGCTGTCAGCAAAGAGCCTGCTTTGGATCCTCTGTCTCCCTCTTTTTGTGCCCCTCCCCCCTTCAAAAATAAACAAACATTTAAAAAATCATTAAAAAAAGAAAAAGAGCAGATATTGATTCCTCCCCTCTAGAACCTTATAGTATCATAAAAGGTACAGAAAGCAATGGACAGAAAGCAATGGACAGAAAGCAGCACAAGTTGGATTAAAACTCTAGTTCAAAATACAAGGGTTAGCAGTTGACTGTGAGTCCCAGAAGGAATGGGGAACAATTGGGGCCTGAAAGCTCCTAGAGGGGAAAGGTCGGTTCTGGGATTTACAGAAAGCCTTGTCAGTCTCATTCTAATCATCTCTACATCTATCTGTTTCTTCCCTATGGATCTTGAAATAAACCTCTTGTCTATTTTCAGCTGAATGATGCCATGGAGACAGGACTGGTGTCCAGGAAGTAGAGATCTAAGCAGTCTGTCCTGGAATGCCTCCTGACTCCCGATCCGGGGTCAGAGGCAGAGCGGCCTGTGCTGTGGGGAGCCAGCCTGTGTGTGGTTGGAGGTGGCTGTGCAGCTGTGTGGGATGCTGGGAAAGGTCTCAGGTGGGGGTATTGGAAATTGGAAATACAGGCTGCCAATTACTACCATTTCATTTGAAGAGATTTTGCAACAAACAGCAGCAAAATATGTTCAGTGCAATTGTGTATAGAAAGATGGGCCAAGGACATGTTCATAAGAGAGAAGAATAAGGCATGTTGATTACATATTTTCACATATTTTTTTAGTTTTACAGAAAACACTAAGAACTACTTTGTGTTGAGTATGTACTATGTGCGGGTGCTCTAATTACTTGATCTCTATTAATAGAATTCCTATTCAACGGAAGATAGAAATGGAGAATTTAAAGAAATTAAAGTAAAATTACACATCTTTGAGTCTAGATTGGCCTGAATCCAAAGCCCATGCTTTTTGACTTGACATTCAAATGTCCTACAAGTGTTTACAGAATCCATGCCACAGATAAAGCATAATCCCAGAACTTCCTCTCACATCCAGGAGCAGTTTTGTGTTATAGTTTTTATATTTATATGTGTCTTGCAAACACAATGGTGGAGGCTCTCCTGGAGCAGCTGGGTGAAACATCTTTACCTCCACCATTGTTGGTCCCAGTTGTGGGTGACATCTGTAATAGAGCTACCATAGAACAGCAAGTGGGATGACTGGACATTTCTCCTAATTGCACTTGATCTTGATTAAGTAGCATCCCAGTATGGTTTCCAGAAATCATGTAAGCTTATAATAAATAAACCATTTTCTGTTTGAACTACTCAGAGCAAATTCTGTGGTTTGCAAAAGTTCTCACAATTTATTTTATTACTCTATTTGACAACTAGGGAAATGGAGGCTTAGATGATGTGACTTGCTTATGCATTCTTTCCATCATATTCTTTTTGCTTTGTAAACATAGTTTATCATAAAATTCCTCTTTGGACAGAGTTTATCTGTAAGAAACAGGAGCTTAGCCTGTTTAGGTGACTTTCACCCTCAGTGACTGTTATCATGTGACATTATTTTAGGTAACATGGAATTCTCTTTTTGACTTAACTTTAAAGGAATAAGAGTCCTCCAAAACATCATACAATAAGAGGCAATATATGTTGCACTAAAAATAAAGAATATATGGATATGTGTTGTTTTGCCAATTCAGCAGACTTCTCCTTTTTTTGTTAAGAGCTGCCTGTTTTTCCTTTAGATAACAGTTTTTCCTCCCTCCAAGTGATTCTGATGAGACTGAATCAAAAGGCCTCTGCTAAAGGGCTGGCATGTTGCTCAGATTGGCTAGAGTACCAGCATGGTACTCATGTGAGGGTACATGGCCCAAGTAAGGTCAACCAGAGCCAGTTTTGTGTTTTGCTTTGACTCTTGAGAGAGAGGGAGAGAGGAGATTATTTGCAATATACTCTATGTTTTCATAAGCACAGAAGCTTGAAACTTCAAGGGACCATCTTGCTACCATATGGAACAAACCAATTTGAGAATGAAGTTTAAAAAGATGAAAGCAGAACTGATAACAGAGAGAGGAGACCTAGATGGGGAGAAACATATTGAGAAAGAGAGGCAAAGACTGAAAGAAAAAGGCAGAAGGAGCCAAAGGGAAGGCAGACAAAAACAGAGAAAGAGGAATTACCTTAGGCACATATACATAGAGATCACACAGATACATACACACATACACACAAAGACAGGGAACACACACACACACACACACACACACACACACAATCAGAGGACTACATGGCACCACCACTTGGTATCATTTGAAGTCTTGCAACCATCCATGCCTAAGACAATATCTTCTCATTGTACTTCTTGGTTTTAAGAGCCAACATTTCTTAAGTACACTGGGGTTGGAGTCCTAAACAATTCTAACTAAGAATCTGGTGTTTCTGGCCCCATTTTGGTCATTCAACCAGCTCTGTGCCTCTCTGTATTTCAGATTCCTTAGTTTTCTCATCTTTAAAATGTAACCGTGATACCTGCTTCACCTGTCTCCAATGTTGTGAGAGCTGATATGATGAGGCCATGAAAGGGGCTTGAAAGCAAAAACAATGTTATACCAATATATGAACACCATCATGGAACATCTCTCATGAAAAAAGTGCCATGGTAGGAGTTTGGATATTGTTTTTTAAATGCTGTGGTTTTCCCAATGGACAAGGCTGGAGAAAAAGCTAATCCATACAGGTGATGCTTTTTGAGGTAACAGAAAGCAGCTATTAAAGGTGTCAAACATTTGGGGAGCTGATGTATCAAATGGGAGGGAACTGCTTTGAACAGAGATGATTGCTACTTTTAAGGACACTTTGAGGAAATGACCCAGAAAATTAGCATGATCACCTGCTGCAAAGTGGTTCTCACATCTCCATTTGCTTTCAGATGAAAGGAAACTGGAGGAAGGACACATAATCCTAATATTTCAAATCCTTTTTCTTTTTTTTTTTTTGCAGAGTTAAATATTTGGTTAAAAAGAAGAAAAATATTTCTCTGACTTTATCCTCATGCCTCTCTGATGAGACATGTTTTGCTTGTAATTTGTTGGGTTCCCTAAGTAGAAGTATTGCTGTACTATTTTTTGTGATAAAGAAACAATAGATATACGGCAGTTATTTTAAACAGGTTGCCTTCTAAAAGCAAGCTGAAATTTTATGTAGAAAATCATCTCCAAATTTAGTCCAATCACTATATTGTATACCTGAAACTAATAAAAATTTGTATGTTAAAAAGTAATAAAATTATTAGCTCAAAGAGAATATTTGACATGTATTGAGTGCAGGACAGCAAAATAGATGTTTCATGTTCTTTATCTCCTTTAACACTCACAGGTATGGGATCACATCTTATAGATAAGGACACTGAGGTGTAGAGAATCTAGGGCAGAGGCTCTCAAAACTGGTGGCCCATCTGTATCACTCAAAGTGCTTGTTTAAAAATCAGACTCTTGTGGCCCCTGGGTGGCTCAGTTAGGTAAGGTGACTCTTGATTTCAGCTCAGGTCATGACCTCAAGGTTTGTGGGATCAGGATGGAGCCCCGTGTTGGGCTCTTGCTAAGCATGGAGACTGCTTGAGATTCTCTCCCTCCCTCTTTCATGCCTCGCATATATGCACATACACCCTCTCTTTCTCTCTTTAAAAATAAATAAATAAACCTTAAAAAATACCCAAAAAACCCAACAGCAACCAGATTCTTTGGCTGAATCCCAAGTGACTCCGATGTGTGTGATCAGGTTTGGAAAAAAATGTTTTCAGTAACTTGGCTAAGATTATACTGCTAGTTGATGGGACCAGTATTTGGTCTAAGTCATTCTGACTCCAAATTCCACATTCCTTTTGTTTCATCATCTTTGTTGATGATCCTTCAAGGTAGCTTAAAAAAACAAGCAAACATACTCGACCACACACATCCTTTGTGTTGCTCCTTATACCTAAAACATTCCATCAGGAGACAGGAAGTCACAAATCCTATTGAGTCTACACTTCTGGAAAACAATTTTTCCTCCAGTGTGTATTTTATACTCAACACAGGGATAATTAAGTGCTCACTGTCTTTTGCCAGGTTTGGCAAGTGGCATTGGAGTGGTTTTCTGCTTACTGGTGAAATTAAGAGAACAAAACACATTCACTAGAGTGTGGAAGGTCAGCTCTCCTTAATAAAGCGTTTGCAGGTTTGTGAAATTGGAAAAGAAATGATGTATTCTGAAGCTATTTTCATCCCATTAACTTAAGTCAAGAAGAATAAAGGCAAATGTAGTTTCAAAGATTAGCCTCCAAATCTGATGTGCATTTAAGAGGTATAACGGACTTTTTTTTTTTCCTACCACCTCTACTTTCCTCTTTCCCTTTCCCCTCAGCTTAGAAACTTGGAACTGGAACATTCACAAATGCTGTAAGTATACTTGTACTTTTCATGTTTTTCTTTGACAAGACATACATTTTATGAGCTCAGGGTCTGTAATTCTGCTGATCCTTAGGGAAGGAATGAATTCTGTTTCCTTCTCTAAGGCCAGACACCCCCTCCACCATCTGTCTTCTTTATGACAGAAAACAAATAAATATGGGACCCCAATGTCTTCTAAAATTTAATTTGGAGCTGGTGGAAAACTTGCTTTAATTCAGTGTAATCAGGTTTCTCCAAGTGGTCTGTGTTATGATTTGAGACATTCCCCCCCTAGCGGTTCTGGCTTTCTGAGAGTACCAACATAGAGAAAGGGATTTGAACTATAGGAAGCATGACCACAGCTCAAGCCCTTCTCAAAAGAGCAGAGACTGTTTGTGGTTTATAAAGCACAGAAATACTCAAAGCACAACAGAGGAGAGGCATTTCCAGAGTGTGATCTTTTCCAACATGACCTATATATACTTGATGTATACATAATCTTTCTAGTATTCATGGTAAACTGCAATTCAAGATTTTTACAACTCTCTGATATTCTGAGTCAAAGACTAGCATTTCACTTTTAAGGATCTTGAGTTGTCTAGTTTTTTAATATATATATATATATATATAGAGAGAGAGAGAGATCATATACAGAGAGAGATGTGTGTGTATATATATATATATATATGTGTGTGTGTGCATATATATATATATATATATATATATAATAAATCTGGGTTCTCATCAGAGCTACAAAAAGTTCAAGGTAAAAGGATGAGAGAGGGAAAAGGAAGGCCTCAAAATGCACAGATGGGATTTTGAACCAACTGCCTTTAGCAGTGAAATTCCTAGTGGTAGACAGGACCTGGGTGAGTGGGGAGAATGTAGCATTATGAAGTATGCTGTCTGTCTTAATAAATTATTCCACTTAATTTTGGTAGTGTGCCTTCATTATTTTAAGACACATCACTCCTTTGAAGAGAAATCCAAAGCTATGTCTGCTACAGAGTGGCTCCTTCCTTCCTTCCTTCCTTCCTTCCAGAGTGAGCAGGAGAGAAGGGCAGAGGGAGAGAGAATCTTAACCAGGCTCCACACTCAGCATAAGCCCAATGTGGGACGTGATCTAATGACCCTGGGATCATGACCTGAGTGAAAATCAAGAGTTGGATGCTCAATCAATGGAGCCACCCAGCTGCCCCCAAAGTGGGGCTTTTATTTTTTTTTTAATTTTTTTAAATATGAAATTTATTGTCAAACAAACTGGATTCCATACAACACCCAGTGTTCATCCCAACAGGTGCCCTCCTCAATACTCATTACCCACCCTCCCTTCCCTCCCAGCCCCCATCAACTCTCAGTTTGTTCTCAGTTTTTAAGAGTCTCTTATGTTTTGGCTCTCTCCCTCTCTAACCTCCTTTTTTTTCCCTTCCCCTCCCCCATGGTCTTCTGTTAAGTTTCTCAGGATCCACATAAGAGTGAAAACATATGGTATCTGTCTTTCTCTGTATGACTTATTTCACTTAGCATAACACTCTCCAGTTCCATTCACGTTGCTACAAAAGGCCATATTTCATTCATTCTCATTGCCATGTAGTATTCCATTGTGTATACAAACCACAGTTTCTTTACCCATTCATCAGTTGATGGACATTTAGCCTCTTCCCATAATTTGGCTATTGTTGAAAGCACTGCTGTAACATTGGGGTACAAGTGCCCCTATGCGTCAGCACTCTTGTATCCCTTGGGTAAATTCCTAGCAGTGCTATTGCTGGGTCATAGGGTAGACCTGTTTTTAATTTTTTGAGGAACCTCCACACTGTTTTCCTACCAACAGTGCAAGAGGGCTCCCGTTTCTCCACATCCTCGCCAGCATCTTTAGTCTCCTCATTTCCTCAATGTCACCCCTCATCAGGGAAATACAAATCAAAACCACACTGAGATACCACCTCATGCCAGTCAGAGTGGCTAAAATGATCATAGTGGGGCTTTTAAACCAGCTGCAAATGGAATTCTCATGATTAAGATTAGTGCCTTATAGAAGAGATCCAGAGAGATCTCTTGCTTCTTTCACCATGAGAGGACACAGAGAGAGTGCTGGATAAGAACCAGGAAGAGGATCCACACCAGAAAGTGACTATGTTAGTGCCTAGATCTTGGACTTTTCAGCCTCCCGAACTATGAGCAATGCAATTCTAAGCTACCCATTCTATGGGATTTTGATATAGCAGCTTGAATGGACTAAGGCAGTGCAGAAGATAAATGGAGATAGGAAGATAAGTTAGGAATGCTCTCTGCCTTGGAGTAAGTGTTAATGGTTATTTAAAACTATGACCCTCCTGGGACATGTGAGTGGCTAAACATCTGACTCTTGATTTCAGCTCAGGTCATGATCTCGTGATTCATGAGTTCAAGCCCTGCCCCAGCCTCTGTGCTGACAGTGTAGAGCATGCTTGGGATTCTCTCTCTCCCTCTCTCTTTGCCCCTCCTCTGTTCGCACTCTTTCTCTCTCTCAAAATAAATAAAAATAAAATTAAACAAATAAAACTATGACCCTCACATTGCATTTGGGGACATGGACTCTAGGTAGTTACTTCTAATCCTCTGGAATTATGGACTGACTGTCTTGCCCATCTGGTTGGACTGTAAATGATGGTGGGTGAATTAGCTTTCTGCTTTCTCCCAGCTCAGAAATACATTTAGAACACAGAGACAGACAGGCAGTTTTGTGTATGGAAGAACTACCCATGAATAGGAGAAGTAACATAAATCCCCACTGTGTCTGGGAGCACTGGAGCGCTTGCCTATCAAGGACTCAGTGGGCCCCTTTGAGAGTAGGTCTGTCTAACACACACATACACACACATGCACAGAGAGAGAGAGAGAGAGAGAGAGAGAGAGAATATATACTGAGGGGACCTGGTAACACATAGCTGCAATAAGAGAATTAATGTGTCAAACTCCTTTCAACTGACCTCAACATTTGTATGTGACTAAATGTAGGGAAATGCATGGGGGAAGAACCCTTTATTTCATACCTCAACTTGTGAGTATAAGCCCTAACTTCTGGTTCAGACCTTCTAAAAATTGAGAGAGATCTCTGGGATTAGGAATTACAAATTTTCTCCTTCAGGATCAATTATTTCAAAAACTGTAACTCTGGTGTGTAAATGCCTGTGCTTCTGGGCTGAATGAATCATGGACTCTAAAGGTTGAAGCAATGATGATGTTTCATACATTATTGACTTCTATGTTCTCATTCTTTCTTTGTCCTTCCACCCGAGGCTTCTTTCTTTTTACTTTCAGTTTCCCTCTTGCTCCAAATTAGCCACCTTCTCAGACTTTGCCATTTCTGTCAATAGGGCAATTATTGTCTTATTCAGAATCAATGCCTGGTTGACATAATCAATGCCTCCATTTTCTTCACATCTAATCCATCACAATTTCTGCCAGTCCTGTCAATGTTGCCTGTATGACATCTCTGACATGCTGCCATTTATCCATTCCCTGCTATCATCATATGGTCTCCATAAATCCTCATCCTGAAAACCTCAGGCACATTTTTTACCTGATTATCTTTGCTTCTGCTCTTCTACCTGCCTGAAATTATCTCCCTAATGTTACTGCACCATTTAAAGACAATTTCAAACCTGACCTTTGCTTTGGAACATTTTCTGGTTCCCTAACTTAGAATATTTTCTTCTCCTCTAAATACCTATATGAACTTGCTCTCTTTAGCACTCTATCATTTTAATTTAATGCTAACTAGTTGTAATGTTATTTCTCTGTTAATAGAAATACCCAGTCTTCCAGCTATGTTGTATATTCCTTGAATGTATAACCTTTCTTTTATATTGTTTTGACTTGAAACTCTAACAAAAATTAATAAAAAGAATAAGAGCAACTATCATTAGGTGCTTGCTATATGCCTGATACTGGGCTAAGAGTTTTATGCTTATGATATCACTTGACCCCTTACATCACTAAATGAGGTAGGCACTGCTAATCTTTCTCTTCATGCACAAGGAAGCTGAAGCTTAGAGAAGGAAAGTCATTTATTTGAGGTCACAAAACTAGTAAGTTATAAAGTTAGTATTTGAACCTTGATCTTTCTTGCAGCAGAGCCGAAACTTATAAACTTGTTTTCTATACTGAACCTCTACTTTTAAATTCAGTGTGCTACATTCTAGGAATTTTCAAGGACCAACCAAATACCAAGTATTGGTTTTATAAGTTATTCGTTGATATGATAACTACAAATAGCTAAATGTAGCCTGCTGAAATGGGCTGCTTTCTATGAAGGCACACAACATTCAGAATCCCAAGTACTTCCAGCTACCATGCAGGATTAAGGATAGCTTCCAATTCCTTTCTACTCTTTTCATCGAGAAGTCTAATTCTCCACCTCTTAAAATTAAACTGGATTTAATGAATTACTTCACTAGTAGATTTGGGGCAGAGGAGAATGTAGTTGCAGTTTCCAGCCTGGGACTTTAACACATTTGCAGCTTTCACTTCCTCTCTTAGAATACTTTCTGGGGGATCTTTCTTTCTTTCTTTCTTTCTTTTTTTTAAATATGAAATTTATTCTCACATTGGTTTCCATACAACACCCAGTGCTCATCCCAACAGGTGCCCTCCCCAATGTCCATCACCCACTTTCCCCTCCCTCCCACCCCCCATCAACCCTCAGTTTATTCTCAGTTTTTAAGAGTCTCTTATGTTTTGGCTCCCTCCCTCTCTAACTTTTTTTTTCCCTTTTCCTCCCCCATGGTCTTCTGTTAAGTTTCTCAGGATCCACATAAGAGTGAAAACATATGATATCTGTCTTTCTCTGTATGACTTATTTCACTTAGCATAACACTCTCCAGTTCCATCCACGTTGCTACAAAAGGCCATATTTCATTCTTTCTCATTGCCATGTAGTATTCCATTGTGTATATAAACCACAGTTTCTTTATCCATCATCAGTTGATGGACATTTAGCCTCTTTCCATAATTTGGCTATTGTTGAAAGCACTGTTGTAACACTGGGGTACAAGTGCCCCTATGCATCAGCACTCTTGTATCCCTTGGGTAAATTCCTAGCAGTGCTATTCCTGGGTTATAGGGTAGGTCTATTTTTAATTTTTTGAGGAACCTCCACACTGTTTTCCAGATCAGCTGCATCAGTTTGCATTCCCACCAACAGTGCAAGAGGGTTCCCGTTTCTCCACATCCTCCCCAGCATCTATAGTCTCCTGATTTGTTCATTTTAGCCACTCTGACTGGTGTGAGGTGATATCTCAGTGTGGTTTTGATTTGTATTTCCCTGATGAGGAGTGACGTTGAGCATTTTTCCATGTGCCTGTGGGCCATCTGGATATCTTCTTTAGAGAAGTGTCTATTCATGTCTTCTGCCCATTTCTTCACTGGATTATTTGTTTTTTGAGTGTGGAGTTTGATGAGTTCTTTATAGATTTGGGATACTAGCTCTTTTTCCAATATGTCATTTGCAAATATATTTTCCCTTTCCATCAGTTGCCTTTTAGTTTTGTTGATTGTTTCCTTTGCAGTGCAGAAGATTTTTGTCTTCATGAGGTCCCAATAGTTCATTTTTGCTTTTAATTCCTTTGCCTTTAGAGATGTGTCAAGTAAGAAATTGCTGCGGCTGATGTCAGAGAGGTTTTTTTCCTGCTTTCTCCTCTAGGGTTTTGTTGGTTTCCTGTCTCACAATCAGGTCCTTCACCTATTTTGAGTTTATTTTTGTGAATGGTGTAAGAAAGTGGTCTAGTTTCATTCTTCTGCATGTTGCTGTCCAGTTCTCCCAGCACCATTTGTTAAAGAGACTGTCTTTTTCCATTGGATGTTCTTTCCTGCTTTGTCAAAGATTAGTTAGCCATACTTTTGTGGGTCTAATTCTGGACTCTCTATTTTGTTCCATTGGTCTATGTGTCTGATTTTGTGCCAATACCATGCTGTCTTGATGATGACAGCTTTGTAGTAGAGGCTAAAGAATGGGATTGTGATGCCTCCTGCTTTGGTCTTCTTCTTCAAAATTACTTTGGCTATTTGGGGTCTTTTGTGGTTCCATACAAATTTTAGGATTGCTTGTTCTAGCTTTGAGAAGAATGCTGGTGCAATTTTGATTAGGATTGCATTGAATGTGCAGATTACTTTGGGTAGTATTGATATTTTAACAATATTTATTCTTCCGATCCATGAGCACAGAATGTTTTTCCATTTATTTATATTTTCTTCAATTTCCTTCATAAGCTTTCTATAGTTTTCAGCATACAGAGCTTTTACATCTTTGGTTAGGTTTATTCCTAGGTATTTCATGATTCTTGGTGCAATTGTGAATGGGATCAGTTTCTTTATTTGTCTTTATGCTGCTTAATTGTTAGTATATAAGAATGCAACTGATTTCTGTACATTGATTTTGTATCCTGCGACTTTGCTGAATTCATGTATTAGTTCTAGCAGACTTTTGGTGGAGTCTATCGGGTTTTCCATGTATAGTATCATATCATCTGCAAAAAGTGAAAGTTTGACTTCATCTTTGCCAATTTTGATGCCTTTGATTTCCTTTTGTTGTCTGATTGCTGATGCTAGCACTTCCAACACTATGTTAAACAACAGCAGTGAGAGTGGACATCCCTGTCGTGTTCCTGATCTCAGGGGGAAAGCTCTCAATTTTTCCTCTGGGGGATTTCTGAGCCACTCTGAAACAAACCCAACTAATTGAAGACTGCCATACTGCAGAGGTCATATGTAGATAGTCAGGTTGACAGTTTCAGCTGACCCCAGACTTCCTCCAGTCTTACCAAGGCACTACATATATGAGCAGAGCTATCATGAACCCTCTACACCAGTCCGCCTGCCAGCTGAAGTAAGTAACTTCAGTCAATGACATATGAAGGGAGACCCACCCACTTAAGCTCTGCCCTAATTTCTAACCCACAAAATCATGAGATATACTGAAATTGTTGTTTAGACCCTAACTTTTGAGTTAATCTGTATGGCAAGTGGTAACTGAGATAACTAGAACCAGGGACTGTTAACCATAAACTGCTCTTTGGGCCTACAGGGCCTTCCATCCCTTTTCCTTGTTAAGTGTCCACATCATTCTTTTCCCTTTCTATGGAATGATTTCCTGTTTTCCTGTGCATATAGCAGGAACTGGTCATAGCACAGTTCCCTAGTTTATGTATCCTTCTGGTTCAATAGATAATGGAAACTCAATAGTATCTCTTACTTTAATTCTAAATTTCCATAGGAGAGATTTTTAAATTGGGCTCAGCTTGAGTTGGTTTCCAACTCCTGCTACAATAAGCTGTAGCTAAGGAGAAGTGATCATATAATGCAAATATGGCTCTCGGCATCCACAACAGTGTGTGTGTGGTGGGGGGGGGGTGAAGCAATTATCAAAAATGCTCAGTTATGCTTCACTTAAAAGTCTACCTTCCTTAGTTCTGGATCCTTAAATGACGCTGCTCTCTGGCTGTAGCCTGAGAGGTGTATCAACCTTCTAAAATGCTTCACATGCTCATTAGCACAATATTGATCTCTTCAGTGGCTTCCATTACTCACTGTCCTCCAATAGTTCTTTAGGAAGCATAGGATTTGGCATGTAGACATAGTCAGCTTCCTCCCTCTCCTCTTCTTTCCTTTTCTCAATTAAACATTCACCTAAAAGCAGTGGTTGGGATGCTGGTCCAGAGAAAGAGTAGCAGAGTGGTTAGGAAGGGGTTTAACATATTTATACACATTCCCTAATGCAATATTTTACACACATTAGTCATTCATTTCCACATGTTGGATTCAGGGCCATTCACATCTACTAATGATACTAATATTTACTTCATATTTTCTTTTAAATAAATTATTCATACACACACACACACACACACATAAACACACCACACACACATACACACACCACACACATACATGCAATTATTTAAAAGGTAACTATTAATGGGCACTGGGCATTGTATATAAGTGATGAATCACAATTCTATACCTGGAACTAACATTACATTGTATGTTAACTAACTGGAATTTAAATAAAAACTTGGAGAAAAAATATAAAAGGTCATCATTAGGACTTCTGGCTTATGGGTCAGCCTGTAAGCAGCTTGGAAGTCACTACTCTGTACTAACAAGTAAAAAACTGAGCAGAGTGAAAAGTCCTCACACCTTCTTGGATCCATACCAGAGATGAGGACTCAGGGTAAACTGCTGCCCCTGAGACTTGAGAAACAGATGAATACAGGGAATCACAGATTACTAGAGCAGAGACTCATGAGTAGAAACTGCCTTGGAAACTAGAGTCCTGCAAATGACAAACTGCTAAGAAAACCTGACTTGCAATTGACAAACTGCTGAAAGCTCAATGTGGCCAACTCTGAGAGTTAAAAACACCAGATGACTAAGTCATGGGAGGAGTCACCTTTTTGCGAGTTTTACCTCTTGGAGTCCTACCATATTCTCACAGCAAATATCAAAGAAAAATCTCCTCAAGATTCCTACAGGGGGAAGGGAAAGGGAATCAAATACCCAGAGCACTCCATTCTTTTTTAAGTAATTATTTTTTTTGAGAGAGAATGAGCAAGAGCACGAGCAGGGGAGGGGCAGATGGAAATGGAGAAAGAATCTTAAGCAGCTCCTTGCTCAGTGTGGAGCCCCATATGGGGCTTGACTTCACAACCACAAGATCATGACCTGAGCCAAAATCAAGAGTTGGACACTTAACTGACTGAGCCACCCAGGCACCATCAGAGCACTCCCTCCTCCTCCTCCTCCTCCTTTTTTTTTTAATTTTTAAAATGTTTATTTATTTTTGAGAGAGAGAGAGACAGAGACAGAGTGCGTCAGCAGGAGAGGGGCAGAAAAAGAAAGGGAGACATAGAATCTGAAGCAGGCTCCAGGCTCTAAGCCTTCAGCAGAGTCCAATGGGGGGGGGGGCTTGAACCCACAAGGTGAGACATCATGACCTAAGCCGAAGTCAGATGCTTAACCAACTGAGCCAACCATGTACTCCAGAGCACTCCCTTCTTAACAAGGTTCCTACCCTTAGAGGAAACGAGTCAATCCAGGACCTAACCTGCTCAAGTATTATCAGAACGTACCTGACCTAGGGAAAGGAAAATAACCAATTCCAGTCAGCTCTAATTTCCATGTATGTTAAAGGAAACATTCAGTTCCTGTCTAGGCTAGCAATCCATGTGTGAGGAGGGAAATACCCAACTCCAGCTCACTGTAGTCATCCTGTGCCAACTAAGGGGGGGAGAGAATGTAAAAATACATGTGAAGTTCACAGTCCAGAGGCACAGGCTTACTATAAGACTAAGACCTATTCATAGGACTATGGAACACTTCTCTTCCATACATATACCTCACCACTACATTATTAAAGGCCTAGTCATAGTACTTTCTTTTACCTGGTACATCATATCTGATTATCAAGAAAATGATGTTACAAGGCATACTAAAAGGCAATGAAACAAAACATAGTTTGAAACAACAGAGAAACTATCAGAACTAGCTATGGCAGGGATATTGGAATTATCAGACTAGGAAGTTTAGTGACTACAATTAATGTAGTAGGGCTTTGATAAAATAGAAATGGAAGAACAAATGGTAAATGTTAAGCAGAGACATGAAAATCCTAAGAAAGAAAAAACTGTTAGAGAACAAAAACACTGACAAAATGAGGACTGCTTTTGATTGGCTTACTAGAAGACTGGACATACCTGAGGAAAGAATCTCTGAGTTTACGGGTTTTTTTTTTTTTTTATTGTTATGTCCAAACTGAAAAGCAAAGAGAATAAACACTGGAAAACAAAAACAAAAACAGAATATCCAAGGACAACGTGACAACTACAAAAGGTGTAACGTTTGCATAATAGGAATACCAGAAGGAGAAGAGAGAAAAGAACTATTTGAAACAATAATGACAGAATTTTACCCAAATTAATGTCAGACATGAAACCAGAGGAAACTCAGAGAATACTAAGCAACATAAATACCAAACAAAAACACAAGACAACAAAAAGGTTATACCTAGCTAAATCATTTTCAGACTACAGGAAATAAAAGATAAAGAAGCCAAAGGGGGAAAACACCTTAACTACAGAAAAACAAAGAATTGTACTCAACTTCTCAGAAACTGTGCAAACAGTAAGTGGCATGAAATATTTAGAGAAAAAGACCCATCAACCTAAAATCCTGTACCATGTAAAATTATCCTTCAAAAGTGAAGGAGAAAAAAGACTTTGTCAAACATACAAAAGTGGAAAGAATTTCTTGCTAGTGAACCTGCCTTGCAGAAATGTTAAAAGAAGTTCTATAGGGAGAAGGAAGATAATGTAGGTCAGAAACTTGGATCTACATAAGAAAGGAGAGCATAAAAGAATAAGTGAAGATAAAACACTTATTTTTCTTTTTAAAAATTATATATTATATATATACATTGACTGATATACACTAATTTATACATATGCATATATATGCTTATATATAAGTGAAATGAACGACAACAATGATACAAGGGATGAAAGGGAGGAATTCGATTTTTTTATTATAGCATACCCATACTGCCTGTGAAGACTTATAATTTTATTTGAAAGTGGAATTGAATTAGTTGTCAATGCATATTACTAACTCTATGTTAACCACGTAATTTTTTTAAAAGGTATAATTAATACAATAATAAACTAGAAAGTGGAGTCATGTAAATACTCAATTAAAATCACAAAAGGCAGCAAAAGCAGTTCTAAGAGGGAAGTTGATAGTGATACAGGCCTACATCAAGAAACAAGAAAAATCTCAACCTAACCTTATACTTGAAGGAACTAGAAAAAGAATAATAAACCAAGTCTAAAATTAGAAGGAAGAAAATAATAAAGATTAGAGAAAAATTAGAGACTGAAAAACAATAGAAAAAAAGCAATGAAATCAAGAGTTGTTTCTTTTAAAAGAAATAAAACTAGTAAACCTTTATCCAGACTCCTCAAGAATAAGGGAGACTCAAAATTAGAAATGAAGGAGAAATAACAACCCATACCACAGACAGAAGTCCATGGTTTCACTCTACCAAACATATAAAGAAAAGTTAGTATCACATCTTTTCCATGAGCACAGGATGATGTCCTCATGGATAGTGTTGAATTACTATATTGTACACTTGAAACCAATATAACATTTTATGTTAACTAACTGAAGTTAAAATAAAAACTTTAAAAAAAGAAGAGTTAATACCTATTTTTCTTAAACTATTCCAAAAAACAGAAGAAGAAGAAAAACTTCCAAATTTATTCTATGTATCCAGCATTATCTTGATACCAAAACCAAACACTGCAATACAAATGATCAAACAAAATACAGACCTATATTCCTGATGAACATAAATGCAAAATTCAACAAAATATTAATAAACCAAATTCAATAACACACTAAAAGGATCATTCACCATGATTAAGTGGGATTTATTTCAGAGATACAAGGGTGATTCAATATTCACAAATCAATGAAAGAGGAAGGATACAAGACTATATGATCATCTTAGCAGATACAGAAAAAGCATTTGTCAAAATATAGCATCTGTTTATGATGACAACTCTCAACAAAGTGAATTTAGAGGAAACATACCTCAACAAAGTGTATGAAAAACTCACAGCTAACATCATACTCAATGGTGAAAAACAAAAGTTTTTTCTCTAAGATAAGGAACAAGACAAGGATGCCCAATCTCAACACTTTCATTCAGGAGTAGAATTCCTAGCTGCAGCAATCAGACAATAAAAAGAAATAAAAGTCATCCAAATTGGCAAAAAAGAAAGTAAAACTGCCACTATTTGTAGATGGCATGATGCTATATATAGAAAACCCTAAAGATTATACCAAAAAAACTATCATAATAAATGATTTTATTAAAGTTGCAGGACACAAAATTAATATTTAGAAAGCTGTTTCTATACACTAATAAGAAAATAGTGGTACTGGAAAGAGAAATTTAAAAAAATAATCTGACTTAGAATTACACCTAAAAGGAGTATCTTCTGGATTAGGTGGAAGATGGCAGTGTAGGAGAGTGCTGGGCTAACCGCGTCCTGCTGATCACTTAGATTCCACACATATCTGCCTAAATAACCCAGAAAACCATCAGAAGACTAGCAGAAAGTGGAGAGGCTGGATTCCATGAGTTCTAACAGCCAGAGGGACTTAACATCTGGAATGTTATCACTCAACAGCTTTGCTCAGTGAGCTGGAGGACAAGAGGACACTGGGAGGGAGAGGTGTTGAACCCTGGAAGACAGAG
The DNA here is from genome assembly GCF_022837055.1 of Prionailurus viverrinus. Taxonomy (NCBI): domain Eukaryota; kingdom Metazoa; phylum Chordata; class Mammalia; order Carnivora; family Felidae; genus Prionailurus; species Prionailurus viverrinus. The sequence goes on along the minus strand of NC_062561.1, from coordinate 188,293,002 downwards.
CTCAGCTCAGCAGGGAGCAAAGGTGCTGGGAAGCGCCATCTCCCTTGCCCATTCCCCAGCCAAAATCCCAAAGGGAACCAGTTCCCCTCACCAGAATTGCTTGCACCGTGCAAACACCCAGTGCTGTGCTTCTGTGGATCCATTCCTCCAATGGGTCTGCCTGCCTCCTTCCCCGTGCTGCAGGGCCCCTCCCGCAGAGGACCACCCATGGCAAAGCAAGCTAAACCTCCCCCTCCTGGCCCTATGCACCTTGTGGATCCACCCCAGCTAATATGCCAGATCCCATCGAAGCAGCACCACAAGCCTGGCAGGGTGCAAGTAGCCCAGACAGGGGCCAGACCACTCCACAGTGAGTCCTGCTCCTGGGAGAGGGGAAGATAAGGTATACACCAGTCTGACTGTGGCCCCAGCAGTGGATTGGGGACAGACATCAGGTCTGACTGCGGCCCCACCCACCAATGCAAGTTACTCCAGACAGCACAGGGGAAGTGCCCAGCAGTTCCAAGCCACCCCAGGAACTATCCAAAATGATGAAACTGAAGAATTCTCCTCAAAAGAAACTCCAGGGAGTAGCGACAGCTAATGAATTGATAAAAAAACGATTTAAGCAATATAATGGAACAAGAATTTAGAATAATAGTCATAAAATTAATCACTGGGCTTGAAAAAGTATAGAGGACAGCAGAGAATCTATTGCTACAGAAATCAAGGGATAAGAAATAGTCATGAGGAGCTAAAAATGGTATAAATGAGGTGCAAAATAAAATGGAGGTGACCACAGCTCGGATTGAAGAGGTAGAGGAGAGAATAGATGAATTAGAAGATAAAATTATGGAAAAAGAGGAAGCTGAGAAAAAGAGAAATAAAAAAAAATCCAGGAGTATGAGGGGAGAATTAGATAACTAAGTGATGCAATGAAAGGGAACAATATCCATATAATAGGAATTCCAGAAGAAGAAGAGAGAGAAAAAAGGGCTGAAGGTGTACTTGAACAAATCATAGTTGAGAACTTCCCGGATCTGGGGAAGGAAAACGGCATTGAAATCCAAGAGGCACAGAAAACTCCCTTCAGACCTAACTTGAATCTATCTTCTGCATGACATATCATAGTAAAACTGGCAAAATATAAGGATAAAGAGAAAATTCTGAAAGCAGCTAGGGATAAACACGGTCTAACATATAAAGGGAGAACGATAAGACTAGTGGCAGACCTATCTACTGAAACTAGGCAGGCCAGAAAGGAATGGCAGGAAATCTTCAATGTGATGAACAGAAAAAAAAATATGCAGCCGAGAATCCGTTATCCAGCAAGTTTGTCATTCAGAATAGAAGGAGAGATAAAGATCTTCCAAAAAAAACCAAAACTGAAGGAATTCATCACCACTAAACCAACCTACAAGAGATCCTAAGGGGGATTCTGTGAGTGAAATGTTGCAAGGACCACAAAGTACCAGAGACATCACTACAAGCATGAAACCTACAGATAACACAATGACTCTAAATCCATATCTTTCTATAATAACACTGAATGTAAATGGACTAAATGCTCCAACCAAAAGACATAGGGTATCAGAATGGATAAGAAAACAAGACCCATCTATTTGCTGTCTACAAGAGACTAATTTTAGACCTTAGGACACCTTCAGATTGAAAGTGAGGGGATGGAGAACTATCATGCTACTGGAAGTCAAAAGAAAGCTGGAGTAGTCATATCAGACAAACTAGACTTTAAATTAAAGGGTGTAACAAGAGAAGAAGAAGGGCATTATATAATAATTACAGGGTCTATCCATCAGGAAGAGCTAACAATTATAAATGTCTATGTGCCAAATACGGGAGCCCCCAAATGTATAAAACAATTACTCACAAACATAAGCAACCTTATTGATAAGAATGTGGTAATTGCAGGAGACTTTAATACTCCACTTACAACAATTGATCGATCATCTAGATGCAGGATCAATAAAGAAACAAGGGCCCTGAATGATACATTAGATCAGATAGACTTGATAGATATATATAGAACTCTGCATCCCAAAGCAACAGAATAGACTTTCTTGTCGAGTGCACATGGAACATTCTCCAAGATAGATCATATACTGGGTCACAAAACAGCCCTTCATAAGTATAAAAGAATTGAGATCATACCACGCACACTTTCAGATCACAATGCTATGAAACTTGAAATCAATCACAGGAAAAAGTCTGGAAAACCTCCAAAAGCATGGAGGTTAAAGAACACGCTACTAAAGAATGAATGGGTCAGATAAGTCGAAGATGGTGGTGTAGGAGGATGCTGGGCTCACCGCGTCCTGCCGATCACTTAGATTCCACCACACCTGCCTAAATAACCCAGAAAATGACCAGAGGATTAGCAGAAAGGAGTCTCCGGAGCCAAGCACAGACGAGAGGCCCACGGAAGAGGGTAGGAAGGGCGGTGAGGCAGTGCGCGCTCCACGGACTGGCGGGAGGGAGCCAGGGCGGAAGGGAAGCCTGCCGGCCAAGCAGAGCCCCCGAGTCTGGCTGGCAAAAGCGGAGGGGCCGGATGGAGTGTGTTCCGACAGCAAGCGCGACTTAGCGTCTGGGAGGTCATAAGTTAACAGCTCTGCCCAGAAAGCGGGAAAGCTGGAGGACAAAGGGAGGGAGAGTTGCTGAGCCCCCGGACGACAGAGCTCAGCTTGGTGGGGAACAAAGGCGCTCGCCAGCTCCATCTCCCTCGCCCATCCCCCAGCCAAAATCCCAAAGGGAACCAGTTCCTGCCAGCGAACTTGCTCGCTCTGCGCAAACACCCAACGCTGTGCTTCTGCAGAGCCAAACCTCCGGCAGCGGATCTGACTTCCTCCTGCTGCCACAGGGCCCCTCCTGAAGTGGATCACCTAAGGAGAAGCGAGCTAAGCCTGCCCCTCCTGCCCCCGTGCACCTTGCCTACCCACCCCAGCTAATACGCCAGATCCCCAGCACCAAAAGCCTGGCAGTTGCAAGTAGCCCAGATGGGCCACACCACCCCACAGTGAATCCCGCCCCTAGGAGAGGGGAAGAGAAGGAACACACCAGTCTGACTGTGGCCCCAGCAGTGGGCTGGGGGCAGACATCAGGTCTGACTGTGGCCCCACCCACCAACTCCAGTTATACACCACAGCACAGGGGAAGTGCCCTGCAGGTCCTCACCACTCCAGGGACTAACCAAAATGACCAAACAGAAGAATTCCCCTCAGAAGAATATCCAGGAAATAACAACAGCCAATGAACTGATCAAAAAGGATTTAAATAATATAACAGAAAGTGAATTTAGAATAATAGTCATAAAATTAATCGCTGGGCTTGAAAACAGTATAGAGGACAGCAGAGAATCTCTTGCTACAGAGATCAAGGGACTAAGGAACAGTCACGAGGAGGTGAAAAACGCTTTAAACGAAATGGAACACAAAATGGAAACCACGACGGCTCAGATTGAAGAGGCAGAGGAGAGAATAGGTGAACTAGAAGATAAAGTTATGGAAAAAGAGGAAGCTGAGAAAAAGAGGGATAAAAAAATCCAGGATTATGAGGGGAAAATTAGAGAGCTAAGTGATACACTAAAAAGAAATAATATACGCATAATTGGTATCCCAGAGGAGGAAGAGAGAGAGAAAGGTGCTGAAGGGGTACTTGAAGAAATAATAACTGAGAACTTCCCTGAACTGGGGAAGGAAAAAGGCATTAAAATCCAAGAGGCACAGAGAACTCCCTTCAGACGTAACTTGAATCGATCTTCTGCACGACATATCATAGTGAAACTGGCAAAATACAAGGATAAAGAGAAAATTCTGAAAGCAGCTAGGGATAAACGTGCTCTAACATGTAAAAGGAGACCTGTAAGACTCGTGACCGATCTCTCTACTGAAACTTGGCAGGCCAGAAAGGAATGGCAGGAGATCTTCAATGTGATGAACAGAAAAGAATGTGCAGCTGAGAATCCTTTATCCAGCAAGTCTGTCATTTAGAATAGAAGGAGAGATAAAGGTCTTCCCAAACAAACAAAAACTGAAGGAATTTGTCACCACTAAACCAGCCCTACAAGAGATCCTAAGGGGGACCCTGTGAGACAAAGTATCAGAGACATCACTACAAGCATAAAACATACAGACATCACAATGACTCTAAACCCATATCTTTCTATAATAACACTGAATGTAAATGGATTAAATGCGCCAACCAAAAGACATAGGGTATCAGAATGGATAAGAAAACAAGACCCATTTATTTCCTGTCTACAAGAGACTCATTTTAGACCTAAGGACACCTTCAGATTGAGAGTGAGGGGATGGAGAACTATTTATCATGCTACTGGAAGCCAAAAGAAAGCTGGAGTAGCCATACTTATATCAGACAAACTAGACTTTAAATTAAAGGGTGTAACAAGAGATGAAGAAGGGCATTATATAATAGTTACAGGGTCTATCCATCAGGAAGAGCTAACAATTATAAATGTCTATGTGCCTAATACCGGAGCCCCCAAATATATAAAACATTACTCACAAACATAAGCAACCTTATTGACAAGAATGTGGTAATTGCAGGGGACTTCAACACTCCACTTACAGAAATGGATAGATCATCTAGACACCGGTCAATAAAGAAACAAGGGCCCTGAATGAGACATTGGATCAGATGGACTTGACAGATATATTTAGAACTCTGCATTCCAAAGCAACAGAATAGACTTTCTTCTCAAGTGCACATGGAACATTCTCCAAGATAGATCATATACTGGGTCACAAAACAGCCCTTCATAAGTTCACAAGAATTGAAATTATACCATGCATACTTTCAGACCACAATGCTATGAAGCTTGAAATCAACCATAGGAAAAAGTCTGGAAAACCTCCAAAAGCATGGAGATTAAAGAACACCCTACTAAAGAATGAATGGGTCAACCAGGCAATTAGAGAAGAAATTAAAAAATATATGGAAACAAACGAAAATGAAAATACAACAATCCAAACACTTTGGGACGTGGCGAAGGCAGTCCTGAGAGGAAAATACATTGCAATCCAGGCCTATCTCAAGAAACAAGAAAAATCCCCAATACAAAATCTAACAGCACACCTAAAGGAAATAGAAGCAGAACAGCAAAAGCAGCCTAAACCCAGCAGAAGAACAGAAATAATAAAGATCAGAGCAGAAATAAACAATATAGAATCTAAAAAAAACTGTAGAGCAGATCAACGAAACCAAGAGTTGGTTTTTTGAAAAAATAAACAAAATTGATAAACCTCTAGCTAGGCTTCTCAAAAATAAAAGGGAGATGACCCAAAGAGATAAAATCATGAATGAAAATGGAATGATTACAACCAATCCCTCAGAAATACAAGCAATTATCAGGGAATTTTATGAAAAATTACATGCCAACAAACTGGACAACCTAGAAGAAATGGACAAATTCCTAAGCACCCACACACTTCCAAAACTCAAACAGAAAGAAATAGAAAACTTGAACAGACCAATAACCAGTGAAGAAATTGAATCAGTCATCAAAAATCTCCCAACAAATAAGAGTCCAGGAATAGATGGCTTCCCTGGGGAATTCCACCAGACGTTTAAAGCAGAGATAATACCTATCCTTCTCAAGCTGTTCCAAAAAATAGAAAGGGAAGGAAAACTTCCAGACTCATTCTATGAAGCCAGCATTACTTTCATTCCTAAACCAGACAGAGACCCAGTAAAAAAAGAGAACTACAGGCCAATATCCCTGATGAATATGGATGCAAAAATTCTCAATAAGATACTAGCAAATCGAATTCAGCGGAATATAAAAAGAATTATTCACCATGATCAAGTGGGATTCATTCCTGGGCTAGAGGGCTGGTTCAACATTCACAAATCAATCAATGTGATACATCACATTAATAAAAGAAAAGATAAGAACCATATGATCCTGTCAATAGATGCAGAAAAAACATTTGACAAAATTCAGCATCCTTTCTTAATAAAAACCCTCGAGAAATTGGGAATAGAAGGAACATACTTAAACATAATAAAAGCCATTTATGAAAAGCCCACAGCTAGTATCATCCTCATTGGGGAAAAACTGAGAGCTTTCCACCTGAGATCAAGAACACGACAGGCATATCCACTCTCATCGCTGTTGTTTATCGTAGCATCAGCAATCAGACAACAAAAGGAAATCAAAGGCATCAAAATTGGCAAAGATGAAGTCAAGTTTTCACTTTTTGCAGATGACATGATATTATACATGGGAACCTTGATATACTCCACCAGAAGTCTGCTAGAAGTGATACATGAATTCAGCAAAGTCGCAGGATACAAAATCAATGTACAGAAATCAGTTACATTCTTATACACTAACAATTAAGCAGCATAAAGACAAATAAAGAAACTGATCCCATTCACAATTGCACCAAGAATCATGAAATACCTAGGAATAAACCTAACCAAAGATGTAAAAGATCTGTATACTGAAAACTATAGAAAGCTTATGAAGGAAATTGAAGAAGATATAAAGAAATGGAAAAACATTCTGTGCTCATGGATTGGAAGAATAAATATTTTTAAAATGTCAATACTACCCAAAGCTATCTACACATTCAATGCAATTCCAATCAAAATTGCACCAGCATTCTTCTCGAAGCTAGAACCAGCAATCCTAAAATTTGTATGGAACCACAAAAGTCCCCGAATAGCCAAAGTAATTTTGAAGAAGAAGACCAAAGTGGGAGGCAACAAGATCTCAGACTTTAGTCTCTACTACAAAGCTGTAATCATCAAGACAGCATAGTAGTGGCATAAAAACAGACACATAGACCAATGGAATAGAATAGAAATCCCAGAATTAGACCCACAAAAGTATGGCTAATTCATCTTTGACAAAGCAGGAAAGAATATCCAATGGAAAAAGACAGTCTCTTTACAAATGGTTCTGGGAGAACTGGACAGCAACGTGCAGAAGAATGAAACTAGACCACTTTCTTACACCATTCACAAAAATAAACTCAAAATGGATGAAAGGCCTAAATGTGAGACGGGAAACCAACGAAACCCTAGAGAAGAAAGCAGGCAACAACATCTTTGACCTCAGCTGCAACAAAACCTTACTAGACACATCACCAAAAGCAAGGGAATTAAAAGCAAAAATGAACTATTGGGACCTCATGAAGATAAAAATCTTCTGCACTGCAAAGGAAAAAATCAACAAAACAAAAGGCAACCAACAGAATGGGAAAAGATATTTGAAAATGACATATTGGAAAAAGAGCTAGTATCCCAAATCTATAAAGAGCTCACCAAACTCCACACCTGAAAAACAAATAACCCAGTGAAGAAATGGGCAGAAAACATGAATAGACACTTCTCTAAAAGAAGACATTCAGATGGCCAACAGGCACATGAAAAGATGCTCAACGTTGCTCATCAGGGAAATACAAATCAAAACCACACTGAGATACCACCTCATGCCAGTCAGAATGGCTAAAATGAACAAATCAGGAGACTATAGATGCTGGGGAGGATGTGGAGAAATGGGAACCCTCTTGCCCTGTTAGTGGGAGTGCAAACTGATGCAGCGGATCTGGAAAACAGTGTGGAGGTTCCTCAAAAAATTAAAAGTAGATCTACCCTATGACCCAGCAATAACACTCTTAGGAATTAACCCAAGGGATGCAGGAGTGCTGATGCATAGGGGCACTTGTACCCCAATGTTACAGCAGTGCTTTCAACAACAGCCAAATTATGGGAAGAGCCTAAATGTCCATCAACTGATGAATGGATAAAGAAACTGTGGTTTATATACACAATGGAATACTACATGGCAATGAGAAAGAATGAAATATGGCCTTTTGTAGCAATGTGAATGGAACTGGAGAGTGTTATGCTAAGTGAAATAAGTCATACAGAGAAAGACAGATATCATGTTTTCACTCTTATGTGGATCCTGAGAAACTTAACAGAAGACAATGGGGGAGGGGAAGAAAACAAAAGCAGGTTAGAGAGGGAGGGAGCCAAGACATAAGAGACTCTTAAAAATTGAGAACAAACTGAGGGTTGGTGGGGGGGTAGGAGGGAAGGGAGTTTGGGTGATGGGAATTGAGGAGGGCACCTGTTGGGATGAGCACTGGGTGTTGTATGGAAACCAATTTGGCAATAAATTTCATATTAAAAAAATAAAAAATAAACATTAAAAAAATAAATAAAAGAATTACACCTAAAAGAATAAGATAAGTAAAAATTAATTTAACAAATGAGGTGAAAGATCTATATTTGAAAACTTTAAGACATTGATAAAAGAAATTGAAGATAACACAAACGTAAAGATATAACATGCTTATAAATTAGATATTTTTTTAAAAGTGTCCATATGCCTGAAGCAATTTACAAACTCAATGTAATTCCTATCAAAATACAATATTTGGGGGTCACCTGGTGGCTCAGTCAGTTGGGTGTTCCACTTTGCTCAGGTAGTGATTTCACGGTTTGTGAGTTCAAGCCCTGCATCAGGCTCTGTGCTGACAGCTAGTAGCCTGGAGCCTACTTTAGATTCTGTGTCTTCCTCTGTCTCTGCCCCTTCCCTGCTTGCACTCTGTCTCTCTGTCTCTCTCTTTCTCTCAAAAGTAAATAACCATAAAAAAAATTTTAAAGAAAATATTTTAATAGAACTGGAACAAACAACGTTAAAAGATGTCAAATAGACAAAAAAATGTTGACAAAGAACAAAGCTGAAGGTATCACAATCCCAGATTTCAATCTATACTACAAAACTATGGTATTCTACATGGTAAGTTACTGGCACAAAAATAGACATACAGATCAATGCAACATGATAGAGAGCCCAAAAATGTATTCATGTTTATATGATCAATTAATCTACCACAGAGGAAGTAAGAATATTCAATGGAGAAAAGAGTATTTTCGATAAATGGTACTAGGAAAACTGGACAGCTCTGTGCATAAGAATGAAACTGGACCACTTTCTGACACCACAAAAAATAATCTTAAAATGGATTAAGGACTAAAATGAGGGACCTGAAACCATAAAACTCCTAAAATAAAACATAGGTAGTAATCTCTGGGTCACTGGTATTAGTAATGTATTTATGGATATGCCTCTGTAGGCAAGGAAAACAAAAGAAGAAAAACTATAAGGACTACACCAAAATAATAAGCTTTTGCTCAGCAAAACAAAAAAAAATCATCAACAAAATGGAAAAGGAAATGGGTGAAGGAAATTGAGAGAAGATATTTGCCAATGATATATTCAATATCCAAAAATATATAAAGAACTTATATAACTCAATACCAAAAGGGGAAAAAAAGCCAAGTAATCCAATTTAAAAATGGCAGTATGGACATGTTTCTAAAGAAGACATACATATGGCCAACAGACACATTAAAAGATGCTCAGCACCACTAGTCATCAGGGAACTGCAAGTCAAAGCCATAATGAGCTATTACCTTGCACCTATCAGAATGGCTGTTATTAAAAAGACAAGAAATAATAAGCAGTGGTGAGGATGTAAAAAAAGAAAACCCTTATGCACTGTTGGTGGGAATGTAAATTGGTGCACCACTGTGGAAAATGATATGGAGATTCCTCGAAAATATTAAAACTAGAAATACCATACAATTCAATAATTCTACTACTGGGTATTTATCCAAAGAAAACAAAAACACTAGTTACAAAAGATATATGTAATTTCATATATTGAAAAAAAAAGAAAAGATATATGTAACCCTATGTTTATTGCAGCATTATTTACAATAGCCAAGATATGTAAGCAGCCTAAGTGTCCATCAAAAGATGGATGGATAAGGAAAATGTAATGTGTACATGTGTGTGTGTGTGTGCGTGTGTGTGTGTACACACATAAGGGAATATTACTCAGCCATAAAGAGCGATATCTTGCCATTTGTAATGACATGGATGGACTTAGAGAGTATTATGCTAAGTGAAGTAAGTCATACAGAAAAAGACAAATACTATATGATTTCACTTATATGTGGAATCTGAAAAACAAAACAAATAGACAAAAAAAAAAAAAGACAGACCCATAAATACAAAGAACTGGTGGTTGCCAGAGGGGAGGAAGCACAAAATGGGTGAAGGGGAGTGGAAAGTATTGGCTTCTGGTTATGGAATGAATAAATCACAAAAATGAAAAGTATATCATAGGGAATATAGTCAGTGGTATTGTCATATTATGGTGGCAGATGGTAGCAACACTTGCGGCTAGCATAGCATAATATATAGAGTTGTTGAATCACTATGTTGTACATGTGAAACTCATGAAACATTGTGTGTCAGCCACAAGTTAGAAAGTAAAATTAAACACAAAAATTCAAGGAACAAAACATTTTTAAAAACCTTTTTTTTTTAACAAGAAAGTTGCTCATTGTCAAATCATATGAAGGATAAACAGAATAGTCTCTGGGAGAAATGATTATTTCAAGCCAAAAAGTCAAATGCTGTTTTACATAGCTTCTATTTGAATTTCTGCTGATATTCCTATATGAAATAACATTCTGCTGAAAAATTAGTGGATAATTTTTCCACTGGAACAAAAAATTCCAAACCAAAGGTTGGCTTTCTGGTTAAAAATAAAGAGGGAAATAACTAATTTAAAAAATAAAATGTCCAGTTTAACAATTTATGAGATATGCAAAGAAATAAAAATGTGTGAACCATACTCATGAAAAAAGCAGTTATTACAGTGAATGGAAAATATATTCCCAGACACTGAATTTAGTAAAGATTTCAAAGCAGTTATTACAAATATTTTCAAAGAAGAAAATAATTTTTAAGAATTAAATAAAATTATGTTAATCATAAATAAAAATAAAATTTCCAATAAGAAAACAAATTATAAAAAAGAACCAAATAGAAAGTCTGGATTTAAGAACAGTAACAGAAGTGAGAAATTCACTAGAACATTCAATAGAACATTTGAACTGGCAGAAGAATCAGTTGTATTTGAAGCTAGATCAACAAAAATTAAAGGATAGAGAAAAACATATTGAAGAGAAATGGACAGAACCTCAGACTTTTGAGATAATATCGTGAATTAACTAACATATCTGTATGCAGAGTGCAAAGAAAAAAGAGAATGGATCAGATTATTTGAAGAAATCATGGGCAAGTTTCCCTAATTTGATGAAAATCACTCATTTACATACCTAGGATGCTAAATGAATTCCAAGTAGAAGAAATACAAAGAGATTCATATCCAGACACAACATAGTCAAATTGATGAAAATGAAAGACAAACAAAAAAGAGGTCATTGCTACCTGAGGGTCTCATAATGTTTATCAAAACCCTGCACAAAACAACATCTGTGATTTCTACTCTTTAGTGGGCATATGATTAGGTCTCTTATCCAAGGGATTAGAATTGCAACAAATCTCTGTGCAGAAGAACCCTTGTGAGCACTCGTACAACGTATTTTGTCTCCGACTGTGGAACAGAGTAATCATAACTGAAACAGTTTAATTATGAAAACGACACAAGTTGGCCATATTCAGAGCAGCTTCCTTGGCCTGATAGACTTGTCTAGAATGAACCTTTTGTCTCAGAGGAAGAGGTCAGTTGCCTCTTGACTTTTTAGGCATATTAGGTTCCCCAGAGAAGTGAGGAGGATTTTCTAGTATTTCTGAAAATAGGGACAGAGACATTCACACCTGGAGCCTATTAAAAGATTTAAACTAACAAGAGCTCATCGAGACCTGGCTGTTGATACCTAGTTTATTTTTTCCAGACTCCCCAGACATTCCCATTCTTTCTCCCCAGACAGTCCCTAGAATCAGACTGACTTCTTTAGGCAGGAATTCCTAATAGCACCTTTGAGAACTGAATATTCAGATCAAAGCATGGAGTGTTCAGGAACAATACAACTCCAACTTCAATGACATCTATTCTGTCCCATGGCCCTCATCTTTTGGAATAGTAAATCTTTTTTTCATTGTGAATCTACAGTCCACATGATAATTTCTTGGAAATTATGAAGCCTCAAGTCAGCTCATCTGCCAATATCTCATCAATGGTAGGTCTTACTCTGCCTGAAATAGGTCATAAGTTTGGTGGATCAAGATAATAAAAATTTTTCTCCTCTAATCTTTTTCCTCCCTTTATCCTCAAAGGGTATTTCATTAGCAGGATTACAAGGGCCTCTTACTGCCCACCAGGCTCTGGGATGTAGAAAGAAAAATAAGTAGCAAGCCCAAGACTGAATTCAGCTCATAGGAGAAATTTAAACCATCTAATTTCCAACAGTGATATTGCAACATCCTTACTAGATTGAAGGAGTCACTTAAAGATAGGAATCAGATCTTACTAGTCTTTTGATAATAATACATTATAGGTTCTCAATCTCAGTGTTGAAAGTTGCAGATTATCTGTTTTGAAATATAATAATTGGGCATAATCTTTTTTTGTGGGAGGAGGGGCTTGTGATTCAAACCAGTTCACTGGTCTCTTGGCAGTAATGGTTAGAGTTGTGGAGCTTCCTAAAATACATATTTATTTAACCTCAGTGAATGTTCATTAATGTTTAGAGTCTATCTTCTTTCTTCTTTATGATTCCCTAATGAAGCATCTATTTGTAGTGCACTCAGAACATTTCATGGTGCATTAACATATACTGGTGTATTTTTCAACACTACCCTATTTATAAAAGTACTGCACAAATAGTACAATTTAAGTGTACACATTAACAATTATTTTCACTTTGCCAAAGGGGGAATTTTAATAAACACTTAGTTTAATGCCTGATAAACCAAATTCATTAAAATGTCCATGTTTTGCCCTTTCCTGTTTTCTTTCCCATTGTATGTTTAACCTTTGTAGCTGGTTTCTCTCTTCCAATGGGAAGGCGGGAGGATAGGGAGAGATCACTCTTTCACACACAATTTCTTTTCTTGCCAGATTCTTTGGTAGTGATAGTCTCTGGTCCCCAGGATTTATCTTAGCTTTTGCTATCAACCTGAGCTGTAAGAGTATTTGTAATTTTTATTTTCCTCTACTCTTTTGCAGATACTTGTTAGGGTCTTTATTCCACAAGCCATGGATAGGCAATATTGGTGTCATCTGGGAACTTGTTCAAACTGCAGCAGATCAGGTGCCATTGCAGACAGAGTCTTCATTTTATCAAGATCAAAAGTGATCTGTATGAACATCAAGAAAAAAGAAAAGCACTGCTCTAACCCACTGGCTCTCAAACTTGGCTGCCTATTGGAAAGATCTGGGGGCTTACCAAACATACTGATATTAGATCTAATCCTCAGAATTCTGGTTAAATTGGTATGGATATTGTTATTTAAAGAAATCCCCAGAGGGGCGCCTGGGTGGCGCAGACGGTTAAGCGTCCGACTTCAGCCAGGTCACGATCTCGCGGTCCGTGAGTTCGAGCCCCATGTCGGGCTCTGGGCTGATGGCTCAGAGCCTGGAGCCTGTTTCCGATTCTGTGCCTCCCTCTCTCTCTGCCCCTCCCCCGTTCATGCTCTGTCTCTCTCTGTCCCAAAAATAAATAAAAAACGTTGAAAAAAAAATTAAAAAAAAAAGAAATCCCCAGATGATTATAGTATGCAACAACATTTGAGAACTACTGCTATCTACACACGTGTTACATTTACAGATATACCATGATGCTGTAAATAAACTTTAAGTAAGATGCCTAGGTCTTCTTCTCAGTACAACTGGTACATCAGAAGGTAGGTTATTAATAGGCCCATTTTACAACTGGAAACAATTATATTCAAGATGAATAAGTTACATAGGAGAGATAATTATGATTTAATATACCATATAATTTGTTCTTCTGATGCTTTTTTCTATATTGCCACATTGCCTTTTATGTAAGACGCAAAATACTATTTTCAAAACTTAGGCAATGTGTACTTCAACTGTAACTGTTTCAGACCCTAGCACCAAAAACCAATTTTATTAAAATAACTTGCTTTTTTTGTATAGGTTATTCTAGAAAGCTTGTTAAGTTGAAATAAAAGGAGTATCAATATGATCTCATCATTATTTAAGCAATTTAATTTAAAAAAAATTTTAATGTTTATTTATTTTTGAGAGAGCGAGAGAGAGACAGATCATGAGCACGAAAGGGGCAGAGAGAGAGAGAGTGAGGGAGACACAGAATCCGAAGCAGGCTCCAGGCTCTGAGCTGTCAGCACAGAGCCCAACCGGGGCTTGAACCCACAGACTGTGAGATCATGACCTGAGCTGAAGTCAGACGTTAAACCGACTGAGTCACTCAGGTGCCCCAATTTACTTGTTATTTTTAAAATTAGAGATCAAAGTTATCTAAGTCCACTAGCCAAAAGTCACTAGGAATACCCAGCAAAAAAGTTTGGCTTATCTCACTTGTTGCAGCACAAAACACCTTCCAGAGAAACCATGGGGCGTGTTAGGGAGAAGGAAGCTAGGATGGCTTGTGTAGGCTTGTGCTGGACGATTCTCAGGAGAGATTACAGAAGCAGGTACTGGTTCTGGACTGGAAGCTTTCAAGAGACAGTGATTATGTACCTTTTATCTAGGAGGTAGAAGGATTATAGGGAGCTTGAGTTGTCACTGGTAAAGAATCATCTGGATCATGTATGTCAGTCAGAAGACATGGTATGTAGTGTCTGTTGTGGCAGAATGGACCTATTTCTGTTGTGTTTGGAATATGGTCCTAATGTGGTCATGTCTGAGCTTTATTCATATTCTGTGAAATGTCACAGTCTGGCTAAAAGACTTTTTTTTTTTTTATACTTTGTAAAAGTATCCTTTCATACGCCTTTAAGTTCTAATTACTCTTGAAAATTCTAAAAAGGAAAAAGAAAAGGAAGGAATACAAATACCTGTTTTTTTATTACTATTGAAAACTTTGAAAATTGATATAGTAGGGATTTCCTTTGGAAGTAGATTCTAAAATATTATTAATAAATCAAAAATTTAATCAGTTATAACCCAACAGCTTTTTAAAAAGTGTATTTTGGTAGTTGAGAAATACCCAAAACAAGTAAAAGAGGGGAAATGGAGTAAGAAATGTCTATCTCAATAAAAAAAAAAAACAACAGTGAACAAGATAGAATAAAAAGCAGAGAAAAAATAGAAAGCATCAAAAAAATAGTAGAAATCAGTTCAAACATATTAGTAATCAGAATGAATTAAAATGGATTATGCCTGTCAATGAGGAAACAGACTACCAGATAATTTTTTTAAAAATCCGTGTCTATAATATTTAAAAGGCACCAGACTATGGGAAGACTGAGGGAAAAAGGAAGGAAATAGGCATAACAGCCAAGTACTAACCAAGAGAAAGCTAAGTGATAAGATGAATCATACTTTAAGATCAAAAAAGAACATGATTAGCTGTAAGGCAAATTACCATCAAATGCTGATAGATGGGTCCAACTTACCAGAAAGGCATAATAATTGTAAAATTATATGTGTGTGTATATAATGTAATTATATAATATATATTTATATATATTTGTGTACATATATATATAATACAAAAATATATAATTGTAAAATATATGTGTGTATATATAGCATAAGAACTACATGGGCACACTGACAGATCCACCTGGTACAAATTTCCAATATATGTTTCTCACTTTTAAGACAAACAGATGAGAAATTAGTTGGAGAAAGACATTTGAATACCCATGTAGCCAGCCGGATAAATGGACAGAACACTGCCTCTAACCACTAGAGAATATCTATTTTTAAGCACATATAGAATATTTATAAAACAGACAAAATACCATCCCCCAAAACAATTTTCAATAAATTTCAGAACATGTGTATCATTAGAACATATTTTATAACCACAATGCATTTAGAAATACTTTTTTAAAGATAAATTGAAAGAACACTGAAACAAAGTTAAAAAAAACTCTAAAGTTTTCGTCTTGAGACACAAAAGAAAATTATAACAAATAAAAACTACAACTGAGTGATAATTAAAATACTAAATATACTGTGGTATAGGCACATAACAGTATGCCATAGAGTAGTGAAAACTGACAAATTACTGCTGTATGGAACCACATGGATGAATCTCAGCAACGTCAAAGTGAGTAAAGAAGTCACATAGAAAAGTTTACACAATCAATGATTTCTTTTTCATAAAGATAAGAAAAGAGGCAAAACTAATGGATGGTAACAAATGTCAGGATCAGACTTCCTTTCATGAAAGGACAGTGGGGAAGGGCAGGAGGGTGTACTCTGAGGTCCCGACGATGTCTTTACTGTGATGTGGGTAGTGATCTCATGGGGATACCTCTGCCATCACCACAACTACTACCACTACTAATAACTACTTTCACTCTGTCAACACTCCACACACTGCAGACTTATGGTTTATGCATTTCTGTGACCCTCACATGACACTATTAATACATAATTAATTAACACACAATTAATATGAATACATTAAGATACTATTAATACATATGTGCTGAAACTTTTCTCTTTAAATAAGATAATTGTATACCCAAAATTGAGAATAGCAGTTACCTCTGAGGAGCAGTGGGAGGCTGGCATGTGACTGGGGAGGAACATAGGACATCATTAGAAGTGGTGATGTTCAGGGTGTCTGGGTGGCTCAGTTGGTTAAGTGTCCAGCTTCAGCTTAGGTCATGATCTCATGGTTTGTGTTTGAGCTCTGTGCTGACAGCTCAGAGTCTGGAGCCTGCTTCAGATTCTGTGTGTGTGTCTCTCTCTCTTTGCCCCTGCCCTGCCCTGCTCATGCTCTGTCTGCCTGTCTGTCTCTCTCAAAAATAAACAAACAAAAAAAACCTTGTGATGTTCTAGGCCAGGAGTTGGCAAACTCTTTCTGTCAAGAGACAAATAGTAAATGTTTTCACTTTTGTTGGACATAAAGTCACTGTTGCAACTATTCATGGAGGTAGCTATAGACAACACATAAATGAATGGGCTTGATGGTGTTTTAATAACGTTCTTTACAAGAATAGGGGATGGACTGGATTTGGTCTGCAGGTCAAAGTTTGCAGATACCTGTTCTCATTCTTCACAGAAGATCATATGGCCTCATTCACAGTTGTTCACATTATTCTCTGCATTTTTATGCTTTATGACTTATATCTGCTTTACTTACATGATTTTGCACATTTCAGAAAATAGGCATCCATGAAACTTACATGGGATAGTATAAGGGAATTTAATGTGAAAATGCTTTAAGGATGGAGTTGCTACTTTAGATTTCAGTTGTATACACAGTGCAAATAGGTTAGTGAGTGTCATTACTTTTTGCCTACCTGACCTTGAGCAAATTATCCAACTTGTTTCTTCACCTATAAAATTAGGATAAAAATTCTGTGTTTTTCAAAGCTATGAAAACTAAAGGAAACAGTGTAAATAAAATGCATAGTACTGTATCCAGTTCCTAGGAAGCATCTTGCACTGCTGCTATAACCACCACCATGGCCACCGCCACAGCCACCGACATTATGGCTATTGCCACTACTGTATTGCTATTATTAACCTCTAAGGTCCTAATTCTGTTTGGTAGAAAATGAAAGCAAACTCTAACCGCATTTCTCATTCCGTGTCACAGACAGATAGGAACTGAGGATTTACATGTGTTTGTCCTGTTGAGGTGACCTGACTTAACGAATAAATAAAAACAAGGATATTCAGTCTATTTGTATGACTATTTTCTAATGCCCTTGGGGATGCCCGAGGACAGTTTTCTTCCTTAAGTAGTTCAAACACATTCATAGCACCATTCATTTACACTGGATATGAAGAAAGTATTTGCTGGATAATATGCATTGTTAACCTCAACATCAGAATGTTGATAAATCCCTAATGAATTAGGCTTTACTGTAGAAAAGATACTGAAAAGAGGTCAGGAAGTGGGGTGGGGAGGCATAAGGCTACATGAAGCTATACAGCCAAAAATTTAGTGTTGCTGAAAAGTGCAGCCATGGAGTATATTGGCTCTCCTGGTAGACTCGAATTCCATTCTGATTCTTCCACTTCCTAACTAACTCACTGATGGAGTTACTTCAAGCTGGAGTCTCAGTTTCTTAATCTGTAAAGTACCTCTTAATGTTGAATACATAACAATCACTTTGCTTCATAACTGCATTAGTAAATGTTCAACAAAGGTCTTACTATCAATAAACTATAGTCTGAGTGTTTGTTTCAAAAATGGAAGACAGAGATCAAATTTTAAACCACACTTTGAAAGAATGGTTTTTTCCTCACAAGGATTCAAGAATGAAAGAAGATACCATGCATTTGTTCATGCTATATGCCAAAAATCAGTCTAGGGTTATATATATATATATATATATATATATATATATATATATGTGTATGTATATATAATCACTTAATCCTTAACATATTCCCATGGAGGTGGACATTAGTATCCCCTTTTACAGAAAAGTAAACTCATGCTGAGAAAGGATGGATAATTTATTCCAGGTCACACAGCTAGGAGCTTAATCAAGGTCTCTGACTTGAAACACAGTACTTTTTTCAGCTCATCACACTTCTCTTTTTCAGCAGATCCCTTTGTTCTGCAACACTGTTTCAGCGGTTCAAGTTGTACATACATTATTGCATCTCTCATTGGGATATTGGCCTCTGACCTACTAGACTCTCTTGTGCCAGGGATCTGAAGTTACTACATTCCTCTCAGCCCAGAAGTTAACTTCGAGAGTAAGAAATATGCTGGTTTCTAGTTACCTCATATGTGCAGATATCTCCTGGAGGAAATAGTTGTCCATGTGTTCATTCAGGATAGACTTCTTAGTGCTACAGAAAGACTAAGAGCATGTGTTCTGCAAATTTGAGCCCCCTTCTCCCAAGGGCCATTTTTATATAAACCCAGCATAGAAACATTTTCTGATACTTCCCAAGAATAACAATTACCTATTACCAATTGAAGAATTATGTCAGATAGCTTTACACTTAAAGGAGAATAAAGGAACTGAAAATAGTGGGAAATACTTTGTCAACTATAGGACCTTGAGGTCCTGGTACAAGAGCTCTAATTTGGGAAGGGTAGACACAGCAGGACGCTACCTGCTTCCAGCAAATGTCCCATCTCCTTAGAGTAGACTTGGCTTTGATGGGACTTTACTTCAGCCAAATAAAATCAGGAGAAAAAGAACACTACTCTGCACACAAAGAATCAACACGTTGTGATGACATCCTCTTGTCAGCATTCATGAGTTGTTTTTGTGACTGCGGGTTGATACCTTTTCACTGCACCATTTTGGTCAGTCCCACTTCTGACCCGTATGCATTTGTGTGGCTGAACTCCATAGCATCTAACTGTAAGAGCTGGGAGAAACCAACTGGTCTGCAAAGATAACACACTCACCTAAGTGATGTGTCTAAGTGATGTTCATCTTTATCAACCTAGTAAATGAATAGTCCCTTTCTCTACTGACTTGGTAAAGTCATCTAGTTTATATGTGAGCAAAAAAATTAAAAAGTTAAAAAGAATGCATGTAAACAGAGGAAACCATACTAAGTATTTTGTGCCAGGTGTTACAGGAGGTGTTGTATATATATTATGTCATTTAGTTCTTAACACAACCCTTACAGCAGGGTTATTATTCCTATTTATGGGCAAAGAACATAACCCCACAGACACTGAATTTTTCCAATGTCTCAGAAGTCTCAGAAACCAGATTCAAATGCAAAAACATTTTCATAATCCCATGCTTTCTCTTTCCCAAATTTTAAATTTCCATCTTCATATGAGGTAAGTACTATTATTATCTTCATTTTACCGATGAGATACTCATGCTGAGAAAACGAGCAAATTGCCTGAGATGACAGATTTTGTATTTGCAAAAAATAAAATTCCCAATCAGGTACATTTCACTCCAACAAATTATAAGTATTAGCAGTGGGACTTGGTTTAGTTTTTTTAGTTTTAGGTTTTTTTTTTTGTTTTTTTTTTTAATTTTTTTTTTCAACGTTTATTTATTTTTGGGGCAGAGAGAGATAGAGCATGAACGGGGGAGGGGCAGAGAGAGAGGGAGACACAGAATCGGAAACAGGCTCCAGGCTCCAAGCCATCAGCCCAGAGCCTGACGCGGGGCTCGAACTCCCGGACCGCGAGATCGTGACCTGGCTGAAGTCGGAGGCTTAACCGACTGCGCCACCCAGGCGCCCCTAGTTTTTTTTTAATAAAATACTATGTCCAACTAAACAAGTTGACCATTGACTTGCTAATTTCAGATAGAAAGACTGGGACTGAATCAAACTACAAGGACAGAGAAGGAGATAGTAGTTTCAAAAGTCTGCTCTGATTAGCCACTCAGCAAACCTCTTTTTCCTATTTTGCCTAATCAAAGAGTCACTGACTTACAACTGTGTCTTCACAGCTTAGTTAAGAACCACTGTTCTTTAACTGAGCAGTGAAATTACATAACTGCAAAGAAAACGTACAGCAGAAAGTGTTTTGCTTGCTAACTCATTACTACCTTCCAGAAAGCATAGTGATGCCTGGAGTGTGGAGAACGAGACAGTGGGAAGGTTTTGTGAGCCCTGATGGTAAATTCTCAGGTGGAGCTGTGATTTGAACAAGTAAATCCAATTCTGCTATATTACTCACCTACTAGATGACCCACCACCAGGGGCAGGTGGGTGTACTGGGGAGGGGTGGGGGAGGGGAAGGAATTAAACTCCTGTGATGTTGAAAAGATTAAGTGAGTTTGGGCAGGTGAAGTATTTGGCACAGATCCTGGTACATAGCAATAAGAATGTCATAATTGTTCATTATTATCACTACAGCATTAACCGAGGCAAAGGCTTAACAGTATCGGTCCAGACTGAAGTTTATCTTGCTTCATTCGTGTGCTACCCTGGTCTCTTGTTACTGCAAAGCAGAGGGGTGGTGAGTGACATGAGGAGGCCACATGCTTGATGCTGTCTGCAGCTTTGCTGCTTAGCCTGCTCTGCAGACCAGGTGTTCCAGTCACCAAATCTTTTGCAGGTACTTAGCAAATCAAAGCTGACAGCAGGAGGCTGTCAGCCTGACATATGATAAACACCCTCTGTAATTTAGCACTTTAACACAGCGAGTGTGCTAGCAGGATGAGTTAATTGCCAAGCTATCAACAAGGAGCACCCTGGAAGCCAGCTGAGAATAGTCTAAGAAACTTGGGGCTCTGGGGTAGTGGGAAGTTGTCAGGCCTGAAGAGAAAATTGGGCGGAGATGGCCAGTGAGGGGATTGGCTGGTGATACTACAAGCTACGTTAACCAACACTTGACAATATGATTACCTACGAGCAGATGAAAAACAAAAACCAGAAAGAACAGAAATCAGAAGGACCCCTGGAAATAACGTAA
Organism: Prionailurus viverrinus; assembly: GCF_022837055.1. NCBI lineage: Eukaryota > Metazoa > Chordata > Mammalia > Carnivora > Felidae > Prionailurus > Prionailurus viverrinus. The sequence goes on along the minus strand of NC_062561.1, from coordinate 188,271,675 downwards.
TAGAAACCTTGCATTTTACAGGTAGAAAGTGAGGCCAGGGATGAGGCAGCGGTAGAGGGGACAAGAATAGACTGAAGGCTAGAGAGTCAGTGACAAAGCCAGCACTGATATAGTCCTGATCTTTTGAGTCTGAATTCAGTTTTCATGAAACCATACGGCCTTGTTTTCTATGCTTTTACTATTAAAATGGTCTTCTGAAATTCACAATGCACAGCATAGAATAGACTCTGGCAGATCTTGACCTTGCCAATTACTAGTTCTGTGAATTCAGGCAAATTATTTAGTCTTTCTGTGCCTCTTTCCTTAACTCTAAAATGGGTTAATATTAGTATCTATCCCAACGGTAAAATTATTATGACAATTATTTATTAATTTTTTCCTGTTTATTATTTTGAGAGAGAGACAGAGGGCAAGCAGGAGAGGGACTGAGAGAGAGGGAGACACAGAATCTGAGGCAGGCTCCAGGCTCTGGACTGTTAGCACAGAACTCGACATGGGGCTCGAACCCATGGACCTCGAGATCATGACCTGATCCAAAGTTGGATACTTAACTGACTGAGCCACCTAGGGGCCCAAATAACTAAATGAGATCATACATGTTAAAGATTTCAAAGTCTGTGAAGGGGTCAATAAAATTCATTTAATGCTATTATTATTATTGCCCCCAGATTGTTAGCTTTAACTTATCGGTGATGGGTTTGGTTGGGCTGAGGACATGGTAGACACATCAACTCTCTGATAAACTGCCACAAGAGTCTTCTCTTGTATTTCTCAAATTCACATTGAGGGAATAAACCTATAAACAGAAAAAAGCCCTGGACCAGTATCGTAGAATTTGATTCTGGTCTCAGGTGTGGAGTAATTACTGACTCAACAACAGACCATCCACTTGATTCTTTTGAGCCTTCTTTTCCTTATCTGCAAAGGGGATAATAATGTCAATCCTATTGTGTTACTGTGACAATCAAATCATATAATGCATGGGAAGTATTTCATAAAATCCATGTCAACAAAGTATAAACTTTATATATATATATATATATATATATATATTTAATTTTTTTAACACTTATTTTTGAGAAATAGAGCATGAGTGGGGGAGGGGCAGAGAGAGAGGGGGACACAGAATCTGAAACAGGCTCCAGGCTCCGAGCTGTCAGCACAGAGCCCCATGTGGGGCTTGAACTCTGGAACTGTGAGTTCCAGAACTGAAGCCAGATGCTTAATGGACAGAGCCACCCAGGAGCCACTAAGCTTTATATTTTTGAAGCCGAAACTTCTGTTACCTCCTTTTCTCTTATTTTCCCATTTGTTCCACCATCAAGTCTTAACCAATTCTACCTTTAAAATAGATCTCCAATCCAATAGGTATCCACCTCCACAGTCACCATCATACTCCAAATACTTGTCGTTTTTCACATGGTCACTTTCAATAGCTTCCTAATCCATTTCCTTGTGTTCGGTTTTCCTTTCTTCTAAGTCATCTCCACAGAGCGAATTGGCACTTAACTGACTATGATTATTCAAAGGCTAGGATACGAAATCTTAACGTGATTACAAAGCTTTGTGCAACCTGGCCTCCTCTGCTAGCCTCCTTCCATAACATACTCCTTGTCACTCAGGCTTACATGTTTTCAAATACTTGACAAAAACACTATCTTTCTGTATCGGAAAGTCTCCGTGTTCTATCTCCTGTGTCTCTCTTCCTACTCACACAAAACACTTCTGGTCACCAAATATGTGGGTTTTTTCCCCCAACACCAAGCAGTACTTCATGACACCAGCTAGGTGTCCTACAATTTAACTTAGTGCTGACACTATCTACCTGGAGGTAGCATCAAGTCCCCACAATGTAAGGACTTGGTCGTACAAGACCCCCACCCCCACCCCCTTCAGATGCCAGTCATAAGCTCAGTTTGTCACCCGTCCTTCTGATCAACCAGCCCTAGTTTAGAGGTTCCACAAAACTCAGAGAAACACTGTACTTACTAGATTGTTTGTTATGAAGGTATGTAACTCAAGGATAGGCAGATGGAAGAAACACCTAGAGCCAAGTATGGGAAAATAAATGAATCAACCATGCCTCTCAGAGTGCACCACTCTCCCCAAACTCCATGTATTCACTAACCTGGAAATTCTCCGACCCCTCTCCTTTTGAGTTTTTATGGAGGCTTTATTTACACAGGCACGGTTGATTAACTTGGCCATTGTTGATTGAACTCAGTTGCCAGCTCCTCTCCCCTCCCTGGAGGTCAAGGGGTGGGGCAGAGAATTGCAACCTCTAATTTTTTGTTGGTTCTCCTGTTATCCAGCCCCCATCCTTAGGTGCCTTCCATAAATCACCTCATTAATGCAACAAAAAACACTTTTAATGCTCCCATAACTTAGGAAATTCCAAGGTTCTTGGTAGCTCTGTTCCAGAAAAAGGAAGATCAAAAGAATATATATATCTTACTACAAATCACAATGTCATACTTTCCCACCTCACAATATTGAATATAATGTTTCTTCACCTTGAAATGATCTTGTTTCCACTCTCCTATGAAATAATTTCTTGTTTTTGATGTCTCAATTTAATTGTTGCCTCAAGGAGGATTGACCTGACCCTGCAATCCAAATTGGCAGCTTTTTTTTTTACACACTTTTTTTTTTTACCTCACGCTCTTTCTTCGTAGCACTTACCTTTTAAATTGTGTGCTTATTTTTTTTTTTAAATGTTAATTCTCCAACTCAATTGTAAGTTCTATAATGGCAAGGGCCATATATGTATTGCACATGTTTGTATCACTTGAAGCTATTTCCAAATAGGATAAAGTAAGTAGCAAAAAGCTCTTGCTTCTACATAGCAACCACACCTAACAGAATCAATATTTAGAACTATTTTTAAAAATATACTGGAAAGGTATGGTAGCAAAGATGGATAGGTAAAATTCCTAAGAGGGAAAAGCCTCTTCCAGGTGGGCTTGAGATCAAGGTCCTCTTCCTTTCTCATGGAGATGTTTGCCAAGTCTGGGAGTAGGCTCTCCGTCTGGCTTGCTATTGCCAGAGGGTCATTTTTAGGAGAAAGAAACATGTGGAGCTTCAGAAGGTTATGGTTTCCTGCTGTGGCAATATGAAATCTAAAAGACTTCCAGTTCCATGCTTGGTATTGACACCAGGACATTTGTCTTACCCCCTGTTCCCCTCCCACCCCCACTCCCAACCCCCCAGCTTTCTTGATATAATTAACAAATAAAAATCTTATGTATGTATGTATGTATGTATTTATTTATTTAATGTTTTTTAAATGTTTATTTATTTTGAGAGAAAACACACATGTGAGCAGGAGAGGAGTAGGGAGAGAGGGAGAGAGAGAATCCCAAGCAGGCTCCATGCTGTCAGCACAGAGCTCAGTGTGGGCCTTGATCTCACCAACTATGAGATCATGACCTGAGCCAACATCAAGAGATGGATGCTCAACTGACTGAGCCACTGAGGCACCCCCAAAAATGTTATGTATTTAAAGGATGCAATGTAATGTTTTGCTATACATTTACATTGTGAAGTGATTATCATAATCAGGCTAATTAACATACCCATCACTGCACAAAGTTACTTTTTTTCTTCATTTTTTTTTTTTTTGTGGTGAGGATACTTGAGACCTACTCTTTCAGAAAATTTCAAGTATATAATACAGTATTATTAACTATAGTCACCACGCTTTACTTGGGTCTCTAGGACTTATTATAACCAAAAGTTTGTACCACTTGACCAACATCTCTCTATTCTTCCCTCTTCCCCAGCTACTGGTAACCACTATTCTAATCTGTTATTATGTTGACATTTGTAGATTCCACATATAGGAGAGATCATGCAGTATTTGTCTTTCTGTGCCTGGCATATTTCACTAAGCATAATGTCCTCCAGGTTCATCCAAATTGTTGCAAACGGAAGGATTTCCTCCTTTTTTTTTTTTAAGGTTGAATAATATTCTAGCATGTCTGCGTATTTCACATGTTTGTAATCCATTCATCCAGCTATGGACACTAAAATTGTTTTCAGATCTTGGCTATTGTTAATAATGACTTCATCAACATAGGAATGCAGATAACTCTTCAAAATATTGATTTCACTTTCTCTGGATATATACCCAAAAGTGGGATTTCTGGATCATACAAGATTTTGATTTTCAATTCTTTGAGGATACTCTGTATTGTTTTCCATCCTGGCTGTGCCAATTTACATTTCCACAACAGTAATCATAGTTCCATTTGTTCTACACTGTCAGCAACATTTGTTATCTCTTTTTGAGGATAGCCATTCTAACAAGTGTGAGCTCGTATCTATCTCATTGTGGTTTTGATTTGTATTTCCCTGATGATTAGTGATATTGAGCATCTTTTTCATATACCTGTTAGCCATTTGTACACATTCTTTGAAAAATTTCTATTCACTTTCTCTGCTTATTTTTTAATTGGGTTTTTATTTTTTTCTATTGAGTTTTATGAGAACTTTATATATTTTAAACATTATTCCCTTTTCAAATACATGATTTGAAAACAGTTTTTCCCACTCCATAGGTTGACTTTTTATTTTGTTGATGTTTTCTTCTGCTGTGCAAAAGCTATTTAGATTGACACAGTCCCACTTATTAATATTTGCTTTTGTTGATTGTACTTTTGGTGTCATATTCAAAAAATCATTGCCAAGACTAGTGTCGAGGAGCTTTCTCCCTATGATTTCTTCTAGGAGGTTTATGATTTCAGGTCTTATGTTTAAGTCTGTAATTCATTTTGACTTAATTTTTATGAGTAGTATAAGATGGAGGTCCAGTTTTATTTTTTTTGCATGTGATATTTAGTTTTCACAGCTCCATTTACTTAAGAGACTATTCTTTCCCCATTGTATATTATTAGTGCCCTTGAAAAGATTAGTTGACTATATATGCGTGGCTTATTTGGGGGTTCAGTTCTGTTCCATTAGTCAGTGTGTATGTTTATACCAGTACCATACTGTTTTGATAACTATAGCTTCATAATATAATTTGAAATTAGGAAGTGTGATACCTCAAGCTTAGTTCTTGCTTAATATCGCTTTGGCTACTCAGGGTTGTTTGCAGTTCCATACAGATTTCAGAATTGTCTGTTCTGTTGCTATGAAAAATACCACAAGAATTTTGATAGGGACTGCATTGAATCTGTAGATAGCTTTTGGGTTGTATGTACATTTTAACAGTATTATTCTAATGCGTAAATACGGCATGTCTTTCCATTTATATCTTTGATTTCTTTCATATTTTATAGTTGTCAGTGTAGAGATCTTTCACCTTTTTGGTTAAATTTATTTCTGTTTTATTCTATTTGATGTTATTGTAAATGGGATTGTTTTTTTTAATTTTTTTGATAATTAATTGTTAATGTATAGAAATAACATGGATTTTTGTATGTTGATTTTTTATCCCACAACTTTACTGAATTTGTATATTAGTTCTATCAGTTTTTTGGTGGGGTCTTTAGGGATTTATATATATATATATATATATATATATATATATATATACATATAATCATGTCATCTGCAAATATAATTTTACTTCTTCCTTTCTTATAGATGCCTTTTACTTTTTTTTTTTTTTCCTGCCCTATTGCTCTGGCTTGGACTTCCAGGACTATGTTGAATACGAGTGGTGAGAGTAGAAACATTTGTCTTGTTCCTAAACTTAGAGGAAAAGCTTTCAATCATTCACCATTGAATATAATGTTATCTGTAGGCCTGTCACTTATGGTCTATACTATGTTGAAGTAACTTTCTTCTATACCAAATTTGCTAAGAGTTTTAAATCATGCTGAATTGTGTCAGATACTTTTTTTGAATCTGTTGAGATGATCATGTGATTTTCATCTTTCTATTAACATGGTGTATCATATTTATTGATTTTTGTATGTTGAATCATGCTTGCATCCCAGGGATAAATCCCTCTTGATCATGGTGTAAGATCTTTTTAACGTGCTGTTGAATTCAGTTTGCTATTATTTTGTTAAGGATTTTTGTATCTATGTTCATCAGAAATATGGGGTGCAATTTTCTTTTCTTATAGTGTCCTTGTCTCACTTAGGGTAATGCTGGTGTCCTAAAATGATTTTGGAAGTGTTCCCTTCTCTTTTGTTTTTTGAAAGAGTTTGAGAGGGATTGGTGTTCATTCTATTTTAAACATTTGTTAGAATTCATCACTGGGGATGGCTGGGTGGCTCACTAGGTTAAGCATCTGACTTCGTCTCAGGTCATGATCTCATGGTTCTTGAGTTCAAGCCCCACATAGGACTCTACACTAACAGCTGGGAACCTGGAGCTTGTGTCAGATTCTGTCTCTCTCTCTCTCTCTCTCTCTCTCTCTCTCTTTCTCTCTCTCCTCCTCCTCCCTCACTTGTGCACTCTCTATCTCTCAGAAATGAATAAACCTTAAAAAAAAGAATTCATCAGTGAAGTCATCTGTTCCTGGCCTTTTTTTTACTGGGAAAATTTATTACTGATTCAATTTTCCTACTTGTTATTGGTCTGTTCAGGTTTTCTTTTTCTTTGTGATTCAGACTTGGTAGGTTGTTTGTTTATAGACATTTATCCATTTCATCTAGGTTATCCAATTCGTTGGTCTATAATTGTTCATAGCATTCTCTTGTGATTCTTAGTATCTTTGCAGGATTAGTGGTAATGTCTCCTCTTTCATTTCTGATTTTATTTGAATTTTCTCTTTTATTTTTTGTGGTTAGTCTAGCCAAAATTTGTTAATTTTGCTTATATTTTCAAAATCCACCTCGGTTTCATTGATCTTCTGTATTGTTTTATTCTCTGGTATCTATTTTATTTAAGGTCTTGTCTTTGTTATTCTCTTCATTCTTCTAACTTTGAGTTTAGTTTGTTCTTTTTCTAGTTCTTTGAGGTGTTTATTTGAGATAGGTTGTTTATTTGAGATATTTATTTTTTCTTAATATAGGTAGTTATCACTATAAACTGTCCTCTTACAAATGCTTTGCTGCATCTCATAAGAGGCTCAGGAAAACAAAGTCTTGTTGCATCTTGTATATTGTGTTTCCATTTTCATTTGTCTCAAGATATTTTTAAATTTCCTAGTTAACTTCTTTTTTGATTGATTGTTCAGGAATGTGATGTTTAATTGCCACCCATTTGTGAGTTTTCCAGTTTTCCTTCGGTTACTGATTTCTAGTTTTATATTATTGTGGTTAGAAAAGATATTGATATGATTTCAATCTTCTTCAATTTGTCAATATTTGTTTTCTTACCTAGCATATGATCTATTCCTTAGAATGTTCCACATGCATTTGAAAAGAATGTGTATTCTATTGCTTAGATGGAATCCTCTGTATATCTTAGGTCCTTCTGGTCTAAAACATAGTTCAAATCCAATGATTTGTTATTAATTTTGTCTAGATAATCTATCCATTGTTGAAAGTGTGGTATTAAAATTCTCTACTATTACTGTATTTTAATATATTTCTCCATTAAAATTTGTTAATATTGGCTTTATATATTTAGGTACTCTAATGTTGGGTGCATATATACTTACAATTTTTATAACCTCTTGATGAATTTACTCCTTTATCATTATACAGTGATTTTCTTTGTCACTTAGTATAGCTTTTTACTATAAACTGGTTTTGTCTGATATAAAATAGTTACTTCTGTTCTCTCTTGGTTTCCATTCATGGAATATCTTTTTTCATCCCTTCACTCATGCTATATGTGTTGTTAAATCTAAAGTGAGTCTTGTATGGGCAACATATAGTTGGCTTTTGCTTTTTATTCATTCAACCATTCTGTGTGTTTTGACTGGAAAATTTAATTCATTTAAATTTAAAGTAATTGTTAATAAGTAGGTACTTACTGACATTTTGTTAGTTGTTCCTGGTGTTTTGTAGTTCCTTTATTCATTTTATTTTCTCTCTTGTTGTCTTATTTTGTGCTTTGATGATTATAATGGTATGCTTTACGTCCTCTTTCTTTGCTTTTGTATATTCAACAGGACATTTGTAGTAGGCTGCAGTGATATGGGGATCCAGAAAACTTGGGGAAAAAAGAAATAATACAGTCTTGGATATTTTGCAATGCATAGAAGACAAAATTCCACTAACAGGAGGTATCTAGAATGAGCACAAAATGGTTCTCACTCATGAAGCATTAAACTAGACCCTGAATGTAACTAAAGCTATACCCAGTCCTGGCCTTGCTCAATTCTTAATTTATTTGAGGTAATCAGCCCTTCAATCTGTACCTAAAAGAGGAAAAGAAAAACACTCTTTGGAAATGAAATAACAGCAATCTCAGTGTTCTATAACTCTTTTATATGAAATATCTTGTTTGCAGTAAAAAATTACTAGACACCTAAACTGTTAGGAGAAAGTGACAGAAAATTGAGAGAGAAAGGTACTAACAGAAGCAGCACCTTAGATAAAGCCAGAGGTTGGAGAAGGCAGACAAATAAAATAACTATGATCAATAAGTCAAATAGAATATGGATAATATAAATCAAAAGAGAAAAAAAACATTCAACAGACATTTCAATATATAAAAAAGTAGATATTCTAGAATGAAAACATACAACACTGAAACTAAGAATTCATTGGATGGGTTAAACAGCAGGTGGTAAGCACCAGAAGACTTTTAGTTTCCTATTAGTAAACTCAGAACAGGTCAATAGATAATATATAACTGAAGCTTGGAGATAAAAATGGTGAACAGAGCATAGGAGACACTTGGGACAAGTTTAACTTTTAACACTTATGTCTGAGTCCTAGAAAAATGAGCAGAGAGAAATAAATATTTAGAAGCAATACATGAGGGACACCTGGGTGGCTCAGTCGGTTAAGTGTCTGACTTTGGCTCAGGTCATGATCTCACTGTGAGTTTGAGCCCCATATGGGACTCTGTGCTGACAGCTCAGAGCTTGAAGCCTGCTTCGGATTCTGTGTCTCCCTCTCTCTCTGCCCCTCCCCTGCCAATGCTCTGTCTCTCTCTCAAAAACAAATAAACATTAAAAATATATATATTTAGAAGCAATATGTGAAAAGATAATGACTGAAGAATCTCCACAACCCGTTGAGGACTTCAATCTACACATTCAAAAAGCAAATTTCAAATAAGATGAAATAAATCACACCTTGGTACAAAACATTGGAATGCTTAAAACCAAAGACAAAGGAACAAGAGACAAAAACAAAGCAAAGCAAAACAAAACAATAGTAATTTCATAATGAGGACTATGGAAGCCATAAAAGACAGATTTAATTTACACTGCATAAAGAAAAAAAAACTTTACCAAAAAGCCCTTCAAAAATGAATGCAAAATTAAGAGATATTTCTAAAAAACAAAAGCTGAGAGAATTTGTTACTAGCTCATGGCACTACATGAGATACTAAAGGAAATGCATCAGGATGAAGGGAAATTATCCTAAAGGAAGCACAAAACTCTGAAAGAATTAAAAGAACCAGAAAAGATAAATTTAAATGAATATTGATGATTTTTAGCAACAATAATAATTGTGTTGTGGAGTTTATACCATGTAGAAGTAAAATACATACAAATAATAGCTCAGAGGTTGAAAAGGGGTTAACAAAATTGAACTGTGGTAAGGTTTTTACAATATATGAGAAGTACTAATGATTTAAGTTTGAATATTTATGTTCAGGACACCTATTGTAATCTCTAGGGTGACCACTAACATAATAAGGCAAAACAGTATAACCAAAAAGCTAATGGAAGAGATAAAATAATATGGATTTTTAAAATAATATGGAATCATTAAAAAACAATTAATAAAAAAGAATGTAAAACAAAAAGGATAAACAAATAACAAATGGAAGAGAAAAAAAATGAATAAAAGAAAATAAATGTCAAGATAGTAAGCTTAACCCCAAATTATAGCAATAATTATGTTATATGTAAATGGATTTAGCATTCCAAGTAAAAGACAAAAGATTGTTGACTTACTAAAATAAAAAAAAACAACAACAACAAAAAAACAAAGACACAAAACCAACAAGTATATCTGTATACAGGAGTCACATTCTACAAGACCAGTGCTCTAACCCCTGATCTATGGAGCCAGGAGCCACATTCTAAATATAAGCTCATTGAATGCTTGACATTAAACATGTAGAAAAGATATACCATGCAAACACTAACCAAAGAAATTGTGTGTGACTATATTATTATCAGATAAACATAATTTTAAGGCTAGAGGTATTATTAAACATAAAAAAGAATATTTAATAATAAAGACTTAATTAAACAGGCATAATTATGCATGTTTTCTATGCACTTAATATGGCTGTAAAATATATAACACAAATGTTGATAGAAGAGGAGAAATAGGTAAATACATAATTTTACTTGGAAGTTTTAGCATACCTCTTTTAGCAACTGATAAAAAAGCAGACAAAAAATCAGTTAGAATATATAATTAATGTTTATAAAAAATAACACTCAACAAGTATAGAATATAAATTCTTTTTTAGTACATATGGGTCAATTACAAAAATAGAGCTTCATTAGGCTAAAAACAATACATTTCAAAATATTGAAGTTACACAGTGTATGTTCTCTTACCATAGTAGAATTATAGAAATCAACAACAGAAAAATAACTAGATTATTCCCAAATGCCCAGAGATTAAGAAGCATACTACTTAAGAGACTCTTGGTCAAAGAAATCACAATGAAAATTAGAAAGTATTTTGAAACTGAATAAAAATAGAAAAATGACATAAATTCATTTAAAATTACTTTGTAGCCAGTGTGTTTGAATTTGAAGATTTTTAGAAGTAAAGTAAGATTGAAAAGTCCTATGGTGACATGGTAAATTTATTTCCTAGGGCTGCCATAAAAAAGTACTACAGATGGGGTAGCTTAATGATTTATTTTCTCACAGTTCTGGAGGCTAGACATCCAAGATCAAGGGTTCAGCAGGTTTGGTTCTTCTGAGGCACCCCTCCTTGGCTTACAGATGGCCATTTTCTTGCTGTGTCTCCATTTGGCCTTTCCTCTATGCAGGTACATCCCTGATGTCTCTTCTTATAGGGACACCAGACATGTCAGATGAGGGCTCAGTTGTATGACCTCATTTAATCTTGATCAACTCTTTAAGGGCCCTGCCTCTAAATATAGGCACATTGGAGGTTAATAGTTCAACATAAGTCCTTTGAGGGACGACTTAACTCAGTCCATAACAGATGAAAAGATCTTGGCCTGGCTTCTATACATCTTTAAGGTTGGGCAAAGAAAAGAGGCAGAGATGAAGAATAAAAAGAAATTTCTTAGAAAAAAAGGTGTTCAGGAAAAGAGAAAACTCTAAAAACTGGGCTATTGTCAGTAGTTAAAAGGCCACAAAGAGCATCAACAATAATATTGCTAGCCATTAACATTTGTTACCTGATTATTGTTAAGATTTTCTTGATGATTAAATGAAATAGTCACATAACACTACAGCAAAATTCAGAGCACATACCAAACATTTAATAAATGCCACGCTTTTGTTACTATTTCCGAGAGCTTTGTTCTTGCTTGTGGAAGAAAGGGGCAAGCAGTGTCTCAGGAGCTGAATTTTGTTTAAAATGTAGCTATTAAAAATGTATGGTGCTGTGTTATCAAGTTTTTTTTTCAAGAAGTATAATGGCAAATGGAGGTTAGAAGGAGTCTGCTGATGTATAATAGAAAGTATTGGTTGTCATGGTGAATCAAACCTTGAAGTAAGCAGAACATGTTTCATTTTATTTTAACTCTTATCCAAATGTCTCTAAAAGTATTCTCTCATTTGGAAAAGAATACAAGTAAGCTATGAAAAATTGATTTCTCACTAACAGGATATTTGGAAAATATAATGTAAATATGTATAAGTAGGAAAGCAAAAAATGGTTTTGTTTCATTTAAGTTGAAGTAAAAGGACATAGGATAGAATTGTACCATGGACAAATTTCTTTATATTGTCCTCCAAGGTCTCTACCACCCATTACATTCGAAGGGAAAACCTGTGATACAGATAACAACAATGGCCCTTTATTGAATACTTACTATATGCCACACACTGTAAATCATTTTCTTCCTAAAGAAAGTCCGCTAAAATAAGAATGAAACATTAAAATAGAAAACGAAGTCTCAGAGGGATTATGTGACTTGCCCAGGTTCACATAACTATAAATGTGTGAACTAAGATATAAACCCAAGTTTGATGGATTGAAATTTCATCCTCTTTCCACTAAAGAAATGTTTATTTATTGAGTAGTTACTGGGAAAAGAGGCTGGAGTAATGAAATGCTGCAGCATTATTTGAGACAGACTCTGAGATTTCAGAACTGGCCCTTTTTCCTCTGAGGGAGGAAGCCAGCTGGGTAGCCTACCCTTGACCCTCCCGTGACTTCATCTTTCCCTTCCCTCCTCTGTGCCCTCTCCCAGGCCTTCAGTAACAACTTCTTAAGTAATGTAACTATCTCCGGTCAGTCCCCAGTCAAAGCTATCCTCTATATACACTGCTGCCATACTTAGGTTTTCTGAAACACAGCCTGGAATTTGTCACTTCTTTGCTAAAACTGCAGCAACAAAATCACTACCCTGCATCATATTCAGAACAAAATTTCAATTCACCCCAAGCTGCCTTTCCTACTCCCAGACTTATTGGTGTCTAACCACCCTGAGATTACTACTTTACATTATATGTGTGTCCTATAATTCCTCACTTCCATGCCTTGGCTTTATGATATTCTGTGGACTGTCCTCCCATATGATATATCCCCATAGATCAAAATTCCTCTATATATTTTATGGTCAACATCAATGCAGCTTTTCTTTCCAGAAGTCTGCAAATCTTTCCAGAAACACAGAGTCCCATTTCTCCCAGAGCACTGTCTATCCTTACTTTCACATTTGACATGACTACCTTATTGGTTTCCTGAAGGATAAGCCATTTAAAGACATGGCCTGTCTCTATTTCCACTGTAGCCTTTCCTCAATAAGTGTTTGCTTTGGTTGAAGAGAGAATTCTGTAATACTTGTATACTTAGTGTTTACTAAATATAGTTGCTATAAAATTTGGGCAGAAAGGGACACAGTAGCTTGTTTTTAAAATCTTATTTGGTCTAAGTTTGTGTATCTTTAGAGTCAGAATTCCTTTTTCCTATTGGAAGGATATTTAAACGATTTATTTGGAAAGTTTGTGTTGTGAAAATCAAGTGAAGATTACAGAGTCATTTTTTCTCTAATAGAAAACCACTTCACAAATGATAGCTGAAACAAACAAAAAAATGGGGGGAGGGCAGGCCAAGTGTGGGAAACACAGAATGTTAGAACTCTCATTCATTTTACACATAGAGAAACTGAGGTGTGTGAAGTGACTGACCTAAAATGATTCTATTATCAAATGCTTGACTATTTGTAATCTAGTGGAGCATGTAGAGCTTGGTCTGCCACCCAAGTCTTCAGTCTTCAACTTTTGTCCATAATTATTAGTTGTTGTTGTGGTGGTGGTGGTTGAGAGAAATGGCTCTGAAGTCAGGTAAAACACGTTTTGACTATTCACTAGTGATGGCCTTTGATGAATTAATGAATTTGTCTAAGGATCATTTTATCATCTATATATAGAGAAAAGTATCAGTGTCTACTTCATACAGATGTTGTAAGGATACAGTTGAATGATGTTTGTAAAGGGATCAGCTCAGAGTACAATGGAGTACTCAGTGAATATTACTGTCACCATCATCAAGAGCATTATGTTTTTATTGTCATTATTGCTAATCACACTTCTTTAACAAAATTTGTTCTTAACGTTTATTTATTATTGAGAGACAGAGAGAGACAGAGCATAAGCATGGGAAGGGCAAAGAGAGAGGGAGACACAGAATCCGAAGCAGGCTCCAGGCTCCCAGCTGTCAGCAAAGAGCCCTACATGGGGCTTGAACTCACAAACCACGAGATCATGACCTGAGCTGAAGTCAGAACTTAACCGACTAAGCCACCCAGGCGCCCCACTAATCACACTTCTTTACTGTTTCCTTTCGTGGGGTCCTGGGCATAGCTCCTCTCAACAATGAAGATAATTTAGCCAGGTGCTGCCAGTGTTTCCCTACCTTCTGTGATAAGAATTACATTCTATGCTTGTTAATACAGCACATCAAGTCCTCCAACCCTGGTTCCTCCCACTGGAAATTCTCGTGCAGTGGATCTGGGTTGGGGACAAGCAGCTTGGTTTTAAAAAGTGACCCTCATGATTACTTAGAGAGAGGCTTGCGTCTCACAAGGCAATCTTTCCACCCTTTTGACAATTCAAATCTGATAAAGAGGGAAAAAGGAAAACAAAACAGGTGTTGCTTTTTCTAAGAACTGTAAATGGGTTCTATTCCATTGTAAAATAGTGGGGATTGGAATATCATACTGAGGAGTTATACTGTGCCAGAAACTCTTCAGGTCACAAGCGCATGTAGTCTCTTCCAATAATTCTATGAGGTGAGTGTTCTTATCTCATTCTGTAGATGAGGAAACAAACAACAAAAGCAAAACAACAACCAAACAAACATGGTAAGTCATTTGTCCAAGATCATACAGACAATGATTTAATAAATACTAGTGGGGGTCAGCATTTAAATTTATACATACCTTCACTGCTATGAATCTCTCTTCTCCGTTCTTTGAATGTCCCAGAAAAATAATGAAAATCTGAGGATAAAGAGCTATGAGCTGAAATCCTTAAAACCAGGGAATGTGCATTAGATATGGTTAGATTCCCCTGTGTCTAACATGGTATCTCCCTCATGATAGGTGCTCAGTAAACTTTATTAAATGAATAAAATTGAAAGCAAATTATGAAGACAAATTAAGACAAATGATTAAATGAGTGATATTTATTGTAGGTGCTCTCATGTTTTACTTCTGCTCTTCCTTTTCTTCCAACTGTAGAGTTCTTGGAAAATGTCCTGCTCAGACCCTTGCTTTTCAGAGAAAGGGAACCATATTTTCAGTCTCTTCTGAAAATTATATTAGTTTGAGAAATGCCTTTTGCACATAAAATTGCTTTTTAACTAGAATGTTGAAAAAAATCAGGGAAGGGGATAATCAAGAAGTGAAGTACAAGAGATATTTTTAGGGTGTATTCTGTGTGATATTGTAAGAGTGGATGCATGGCACTATGAATTTGTTTAAGAGCATAAATCTTTATAGCACAAAAAGTGAACCTTAATATATGAAAATTATACACAATTTAGAAGATTGGGGGATCTCAGGATCGGATACAGAATATGACAAAATAATTTCACTGTTACCAGTGTATGAAATAAGCTTACTTAAGGGGGTGAAGGCAAAAAATGCTGGTCTAACTAACTTTGGAAATGAGTAGAATCTATATGATTAAAGGTAAAAGAAACTGAAATGAGTAGAATCTGTAAGATTAAAGGTAAAAGAAACTGTACATAAGCACTGTATTCTAGATGATAAGGTTGTTTTCCAGGGGAGTATGGTTTAACAATCCTGAAACCACTTTACATGTATACTGAAACTGAACTGAACAACTAAATAAATGGATGGTTGGTGGTGGGAGCCAGGTTTCTCACTATTAGCGTAGGAAATTAGAGATAAGCAAGGTAGAAAGGCTAAAATAATCCATGTGGTAATGGATTATAGTTGGAGACATAAGTATGAACTCACGTTTAGCTTAATATAGGTACCAGTGGTAACATATAGAAATGCTTATAAATATGTGTATATATATATATATATACACACACACACACACACACATACATATATATTATTACACACACTTATATTTCCTTGTTTAGTCAGCTGAGAGGGCCTACATGCAAGGAACCCCCATGGAAACCAGAATACATAATGCTAAAAAGAAATGGGAGCTCCATGGAGAAATGGCTGATTTTAGAATTGTGACAGGAAATATACAAGATGGGCCTAGAGCGTTTTGTGCCAGAAAGTTAGTGCTAAAAAAAAACAAACAAAAAAACCCAAACAATCCCACAATGATGGGATTATGTCAAAGGGACATAGGAACCAACTGAAAGGACCCCTAATAGCCAAAGCCAGAACAATTTCAACAACAGAATAAATAAGTATTTGATATATAACTGAAAGTAAATA
The DNA here is from genome assembly GCF_022837055.1 of Prionailurus viverrinus. NCBI lineage: Eukaryota > Metazoa > Chordata > Mammalia > Carnivora > Felidae > Prionailurus > Prionailurus viverrinus. The sequence goes on along the minus strand of NC_062561.1, from coordinate 188,255,550 downwards.
TCCATGAGTCCATAAATAATGATTTAAGTGATAAATAAGTAAATAAATGCTTAGATAAATAAATAACTGAAGGTTAAGAGACAAATCTTGCCAAAAGAATTTCAGCAAATTTATTTAGATAATTCTATCCCCAACATATCAATATTGGTTCATCAGTTGTAACAGATATACTAATTAATGTAAGATGTTTATAATGGGGCAACTAGGTGTAGGGTATATGGATACTCTCTGTACTATTTTTGCAATTTTCTGTAAATCTAAAACTACTGTAAAATTAAAAGCTTATTTAAAATAGGATGGAAAAATATTCCTAACTAAAGTGAAAATCTGGTTTTATAATGCTCTTGCTTTAGAGACATCTGTTAGCATATTTGGACTTGCATGTTCAGATATGCATTGGGTGCCAAGAAAATGCTTCCAAAATAACGGCCCCTGAACAAAAAGTCAGCTTTAGTAAAACAGCTTTGTGGCTTGTAGTTCAATGGGCTGGAGCCAGATTGTGTATTTGGTAACTAGAACCCCTCTCCTATTTGGATTGTCCAATCATAGCAAAAACAGCCCACCAATGTTAGAGACCATTTTGTAAGAAAAGAAAAAAAGGATGATTGTGTAACTTAGCACCTGTCTCAGCTGACTTGTTTTTAAGGCTTTAAGTTTTTCACAGAGGAGAGAGGCAAAAACACTTTGGAATAGTGAGCTGTTTGCATATTTTTGCACCTACTATATCACCTTTCTCCTATGTTTCACTATAGGAAATTTGTACTTATTGGAAAGAGAACACACCAACTATATGTTTAGAGATCTGATTTTAGAGTCCTTTTCATATGAAGTGTATTATTAAAGACAGTCCCCATTAATTCCTTTAGCTTATGGGTTTTTGAATATCTAGAAAAACACCTTTTCTGTTTCTAAAATTTAACCTTGAAATGACTGTTTCTAATAAATACTAAACACATCTAATACTTCATTAAAATATTGAAAGAATGAGATTTGGAGCTTCAATATAATAAGTAAACATTTAACACAGGATTATTGGGATACTTGTCTTTGTAATTAATGTATTGATTAAATCAGTAATTACAATCTCTCAGCAAATTAGTATATTAACATATGCATTAAAACAGAAAAATTATATGCTTTAAAATAACTAAATATGTACTTAGCTTATCAGGATTATTTGGATAATTTAAAATTGGTGTTTTCTCCCATGAATTTAGACAGGAAATTCAGACAATCTGTTAAAGTGTTTTATTTTACTTTAAATAGAAGGGGTGGGGCAAGAAAAAAAAGTATGAAAATTATAAAATAAAAATTTAAGTTTTTGTTCAGTACTGGAGTTTTATCCTTTTTGGAATTAACATTCTCAATTATGCATGTCAAAGTCTTACTCATCTTTAAGGTCCAGCCTCTTAACTGTATATCCTTGAAGGTCTTCTATTTGTTCAGATATATGTAATGTGTCCCTCTTCAGAAACCCTGTAGGGATGGCTGGGTGGCTCAGTCAGTTAGGCATCCATCTGACTGGCTCAGGTCATGATCTCACAGTTCATGAGCCCTGTGTCTGGCTCTGTGCTGACAGCTCAAAGCCTGGAGCCTGCTTCAGGTTTTGTGCCTCCCTCTCTCTCTGCCCCTCCCCTGCTTGTGCTCTCTCTCTTAAAAATATATAAATATTAAAAAAAAGAAATCCTGTTAACTTCATAGACAAACATAAACAGACTACAAACAGATTACAAACATGTGAAGAAGACTTGTGTCTATCCAGTCTCAAGGGAAGCGACTCCAGATAAAACGAACTCAAATATTTTTCTCTTGATGGTCACATATAGAAAATAATGTAAAGGAATGTCCAGTTAAAGATTATTATGCAAATCACAAGTCTGATTGCATGACATCATTGTATATTTAAAGATCTGGTTTGAGACTGTAGTACAGAGGGAGTGAGTAGCTTTCACTTCCCTTAGGCAGTTATTAATTAGATCATTGTTCAAGAATTTTATCAATAATTCTAGTTTTTTAGGAAGGGTTAGATTTTTGTCATGAAAAAAGTTCTCTCATGAGGTTTAGGAAAATTTCCTTTCTCTGCACTGGATGACTTATCCCAAACCAGACTACATAAAACAGGAAGCAGAGAAATAAACATGGAAGGCTTTCCTACAATGTAAGTTTTATTAGAAGAGTTTTTAGAGGGAGCAAAATTTCTTTTTCCCTCTTAAAGGGATTTGCCACAGATATGGACAGATAAGTCAACAAAATATCTGTTTTCCTCACTGACCAATATTATGTTTTCACCCTTGGGTTCCAAGCAAGCCCAAGGAACAGAACACTTACATACATGAGTAAGTAGAGAATTTTATACTTGTGTGCCTTCACAAACATTGTGCTGTTTGTGCTACATTAAATCAAAGTGAGAGAATGAAGGAGCTCATAATTCCAATCATAAAATAGCATGCTAATACTACAACCAGCTGCAATAGGTGAAGAAAGACTTCTGTTTTTATAAACTTTCCTTGCTATCTTAGAAATTTCGATGGCTTTTTGCCCCCCTACCCCCCATAATAATTACAAATACAAAAAGAAAACCACAGGCGTTCACAAATCAATTCAATGACCTGTTTATACATTCAAATGTTTCATTCAAAAACAAGGGGCGATACTCAATTTCAGTTCTTATGTAACAAAAGAACCCCCTAATTCCTGGATATTGAGATTTTTATTTCTTTTGCCCTTATCTGAAATGAAGATAATTTCACTTGCAACAAGGAACACAAATTGTTCATTAAGAGAATGTTTGATCCATATGCTTATAGCCAGTGCAATTATGCAAGGCAATGAGGGAAATTCAGAATAATCTTGAGTCACTAATGCTTTTGATGAAAACAATATTGATGTTGAAGATATCAGAATGAACTTAAAATTAAAAAAGGTGATAGCAATCCCAACTACAATTAGGACTTCATGCACTCCATTCTGAGTACTTGATATACTGAGCAGACAAAAAAGTCAGAAAGGATATTGAAGATTTAATAGCAAAAATAATGTTTGTATGATGGATAATTGTACCCCAAATTTGAGAATATGTATTTTTTTCTCAAGCACATAATGAACATTTAAAATAAATATATGCTATGCCATAAGTTAAGTCTCAACTAACTTCAAAGAATTGGTATCATCCATATCACATTATGTGAACATAATTCAACTTATTAAGAAATCAGTAGTAAGAAGAAAAACAAGAATAATCCCTTATGATTAGAAATTAAGAGCAAAATATATATACTTCTCAACAATGGATGGGTCACAAAAGAAATCTTAAAGGAAATAGAATATACTTATATTTTAGCTATAATGAGCATATCAAAACCTATAGGGTACAGGTAATTAATTGGCACAAATGAATGTTTACTTTTGAAAAAAGGAAAGCCAAATATCAATAAATAACAATCTAACTAAAATATTAGAAAAAGAATAAAAAATAAACACAAAGAAATTTGATATCAACATTAATAATATAGAGGGAGCAAAATGTAGTGAAATAGAAAGACACACTAGAGATAACCTACAAAGCTAAAGTTTTGTTGTTTGGGAAATTAAAAAAATTGACACATTTCTGCTTGGACTCTTCCAAACAGAGAGAGAAGAGGAACAAATAGACAAAATAAAAAAATGGGAAACTGAACGTAACTCTAAATGCTACAGATATTAAAAATATAATTAAAAATTTTTTAAGTTTATTTATTTATTTATTTATTTATTGACAGGGAGAGAGAGAGAGACAGAGCATGATTTGGGGAGGGGCACAGAGAGGGAGACACAGAATCTGAAGCAGGCTCCAGGCTCTGAGCTGTTAGCATAGAGCCCGATGGGGGACTTGAACTCACGGACCGCGAGATCATGACCTGAGCTGAAGTCAGATGCTCAACCGACTGAGCCACCCAGGCGCCCTAAAAATATAATTTTAAAATGGAAAAATTGCTAGAAAAAGATTATTTAGTAAAACTGCATAAATAAAGAGGATATTTGTTTAGTTCTGTAACCACCAAATAAATTACAGATGTAGTAAAAAATCTTCCCTCAAAAAAAAAAAAAAACCTCACTAATACTCAGGTGATTTTCTAGGCAAGTTCTAATAATTGTCCAAGGAACAGATGATCCCATCCCATGCAGCTAACTCTAGGTTAATAAAAAAAATGACTACAACTCCAGTTCCATTTATATAACCTAATATATTCTTGATACCAAAAGCTGATGAGGAAATAAGAGAAAGGAAACTTATAGTTCAGTTTCACTCATAAACACTGATCCAAACATCCTAAACTAAATATTAGTAATGGAATCCATCCGAGCACAAAACAAGATAACACAACATTAAAAAGTTAGGTCAAGCCAAAGATATAAGATTGGTTTAATAAATTTAAAATCCAATCAAATGTAATTAACCAAATAAAATTATTAAAGAGAAAAAGACATTGTTATCTTATTAAAAAATATGTTCAATAAAATGTAACCTCCATAGATAAGAAAAAAAATTAATGACTAAAAGTACAAAAGAACTTTTTAACTTGATAAGGTCATCTACACAAATATTTATAACAAGCATTATTAATAATAATGAGACACTTAAAGCACTGCTTTATGATTAGAGAAAAATACAAAGATACTGCAAAATTTTGTGTTCAACATTATATTGGTAGTTCAAGCTCTAGAAGCAAGGCAAAGATATATGCAGATGATAAAATTATCTACATAACCCAAAAGAATATACAGATATATTATTAGAACTTATAAAAGCATTTAGCAGTTCTTCTGCTGGATTAAAAAAAAATGATGGAGTGCCTGGGTGGCCCAGTCGGTTAAGCAACAGGTTTCATCTCAGGTCGTGATCTCTCAGTCTGTGAGTTCAAGCCCTGTTTCAGGCTCTGTGCTGACAGCCCAGAGCCTGGAGCCCGCTTTGGATTCTGTGTCTCCCTCTCTCTCTGCCCCTCCCTGGCTTGTGCTGTTTCTCTCTGTCTCTAAAAAATAAATACATGTTAAAAAAATTTTTTTAATCAAAAACTGATAAAACTTCAAATAAATTTCTATACAACTCCAACAAACAGAAAACATAATTTAAAAATCTATCACTTACCTGGATACTACCTGGAGATAATAAACTTAAGTTATAAATCTGAAAAGATGTAAAGTCCATTATGGGGGAAAAAGTAAAAACTTCATTCAAAGACATTTAAAAAGACATAATTAAATGGAGAGGTATACCATGTCCATGAATTAGAAACTAAATATCACGAAGACGTTAATGCTTTTCGAATTGACCTAATGCAATGTAATATCTTTTTTTAAAGTTTATTTATTTGAGAGAGAGAGAGAGAGAGAGAGAATGAGAACGCATGAGTGCTAGTGGGGGAGGGACAGAGAAAGAGGGAGAGAGAATCCCAAGCAAGCTCTGTCTGCACTGTCAGTGCAGAGCCCGAAATGGGGCTGAAACTCATGAACCATGAGATATGACCTGAGCTGAAATCAAGAGTTGGACACTTAACCAATTGAGCCACCCAGGCACCCCAATGTAATTCTAATCAAAATCCCAACAACACGTTTTGTTTTACTGGATAAGTTGATTATGAGATTTATATATAAGAATAAAGGATCAGAAGACTGCCAAGGTATTTCTGAAGATGAATGAAGTGGGACAATGATGCTTGTAGAAATGAAGACTTATAACTAAACTTTAAGCCTTCACATAACACTATTGTAGTGGAGCATGAGAAATAGATCAATCAAACATAACAAAAGTCCAGACATAGGATTTCATATAAGGAAATTTGAGTATGACAAAAATGGAGTTTACACATCATGGGGAAAGAATGAAGTACTCAAAAAACAATGGTGGAACAGTTTGTTATCCAAAAGGAAAGAGTTGAACTCTCAAATCACATCATACAAAAATTCAACTTTAAAGGCAAATGTTAAAGCTTATAGGAGAAAATACAGAAGAATATCTTAAAATTTTTTTAACATTTATTCATTATTCATTCATTTTGATAGAGAGAGACAGAATGCAAGTGGGGGAAGGGCAAAGAGAGAGAGATAACAGAATCTGAGGCAGGTTCCAGTCTCTGAGCTGTAACCACAGAGCCCAGTGTGGGGCTCCAATCCACAAATCCTGAAATAATGACCTGAGCCAAAGTTGGACGCTTAACTAACTGAACCACCCAGGCGCCCACAGAAGAATATCTTATAATCTAGGGCTAAGTAAGCATCTTAACAAAACACAAAAAATGCAATTGTAAAAGATTGACGAATTTAACTTCATCAACAATAAAATGTATACTCATCAAAGATATGATAAGAAATGCTAAAATACAAATTAGCTGGTGTAAGGAGATTTATAATAAAGTAATTTTTTCCCTGAATATGTTATGAAATTCTACAAATTAACAAGAAAAAAGCAAATAACACAACCAAATTGATAAAGGACTTAAGAGACACTTTATAGAAGAAACAAAAATGGCTGATAAATACATGGAAATATGTTCAACATCTTAGCAATCTTCAAAATACAAATGGAAATGACAATGAACTTCTGTTTTACACCTATCAGACAGGCAAATTGACAAGTTGGGCATCACAAGTATTGGCAAGATTGTGGAGCAGTGGTATTGCTCATACCCTGATGGCATTATTAATAATATAAATTAGCACAACTATTTTGGAAACAATTTGGCAATGTTTTGTGAAACTGAAATAGCTATTCACCACAAACCAGTAATTTTTGGAGAAATCTTGCATATACGTTAAGGAATTATGCTCAAGTATGTTCATTGCAATAGCAGAAAAAGGTGGAACAATGCACACACTGAGTGAAAAGAAAATGGAAAACTTAAGTGGTGTCTATTAAATTAATTCTAGACAGGATTGAAGACAAGTGAGTTAAAGTTGTATCCATAAACATGGATAAATCTCAAGAATATACTATTGAGATAAAAGAATGAGTTACTAAAGAATTCCTACAGTATTATTCCATATGCCTCAATTTCAAAAACATGAAAAATTAAATAATCTGTTGTTTGGTGATGTACATACAGGGAAACATTTTAAAATATTTTAAAACATAAAGTCATGGAATAATAGAAGTGAAATCCAGGACAATGATTAACTTAGGTGGTTGTGACGGGAAAATAAGATAAGGCTTATATGCAGTTGTAATGTTTTGACTCTTAAATGGGTGGTGGGTATATAGGTGTTTGAATTATTATTATTCTATATAATTTGCAACATATTATAAATGTTATTTTGTATATACATTCAATCTGTAACATAAAAAAAACAAAAAAAAGGAAAAGAAAATCCATTCATATAACATTAGATCTTACCAGAAATGTCTTGCCTGAAAACAGTTAAACTAAAAGTAACTCAAAATTAAAAAAAAAATACATATTATCCATTTATTTCCTAATCATTTAAAAATGTGATGATGACTACATAGGACAAAATTTGTCAATGTTCTGCTTGGTAGAAGTTTGGGTTGAAAGGTAGTAGCTAATCTTGAAAAGATCCACTTACTTCAACTATTAAATGGCACATTCCAACATGCACACAATATAGCATATACTTCATCAACGGTTTGGGAGGCCGAAGTTTACCTAATTCTTTCCTTAACTATTACTTAAAATAAGAAAATAAGTGTCTTCATAATTTTGTCATTTTGTCATTTTATAAAGGTGTCATAAGTAGTCTTAGAGTGATGAAGTCTGAAATTATGTTAATTTGCAAAGTGATTCATGATAAGATAATTATTGAAAATATTTCAGCCTGAAATATAAACATTTTAGTGCATATGTGATTGACTGGGAAAGCTGACTAGACATGAGTAAATGAGGCCAAGCTGTTAACAGGCTACGTAATTAGAGTGGGTAACTTGATCATGGTTTCTAGGCTTTCTGAATTCACCCATAGACTTCACTGCTTGAGTTTCCTTTTTAAATATTTTAGTGTGTACAATGGGCTACTCTGAAATAATTTTAAACCGTATTTTGAATATGAGTCTTTTTAGAAAAATTATAACCAAAGACCTCATCTTTCCACAATTATTTTCTGCCTAGGCCAGCAGAAGGAGCTGGTGAGTGTAAACATCAGGATTGAATTTGCTTTTCTTTAGAAGAAATAAAATGGATCACAAAACAAAGAGAAAGGAACAGGAATGGGTAATTTTTTTTCAGTTTAATAATCAAGAGAACCTTGCAGAATTGGTTTATGAAGTAGATGGTTTCTCAAGCCTATACACTTTAAATCAACAATTGCAAGCAAAAGGTGTAAATGTTTTTACTAAGCATTAAATGATTGCTGAAATGTAAAACAAGTTAGAGCAGTGGAAAAGCAAACTGACCATGGAGACTCTGAGTCATTTGAGTCTCTTGATTCATTAAGATGTGATGAAAGTAAACTTGCAAACAAGAAACTTCATCAGTAACTTTTAACCTCTCTTTCTCTCTCTCTTTCACACACACACACACACACACACACACACCCCTTTTGGTGGCTGTTCCACTGAGAAAATAAGATCAACTACTTCAGCCTAAGATATGGTATCATTTTGGGTCTGTGAAAAAAGAAGGTTCTTTTGGTTCTTCATAAAATTTTACTAATTCTTTTTTTAATGTTTATTTACTCTTTTTTTGTTCTCTGGGTAGTGTCATTTTTATCTGAATTTGCATATATATATATATATATATATATATATATATATACTTTTTTTTAAAATATAATTTACTGTCAAGTTAGCTAACATACAGTGTATAAATTGTGCTCTTGGCTTAGGGAGTTGATTCCCATGATTCATTGTTTACATACAATACCCAGTGCTCATCCCAATAAGTGCCCTCCTCAATGTCTATCACCTATTTTTCCCCTCCCCTCTGCTCCCCCATCAACCCTCAGTTTGTTCTCTGTATTTAAGAGTCTCTTATGGTTTACCTCCTTCTCTGTTTGAAACTATTTTTACTCCTTCCCTTCCCCTGTGGTATCCTATTAAGTTTCTCAAGGTCCACATATGAGTGAAAACATACGATATTTGTCTTTTTCTGAATGACTTATTTCATTTAGCATAATACCTTCCAGTTCCATCCATGTTGTTGTAAATGGCAAGATTTCATTCTTTCTCATTGCCAAGTAGTATTCCAGTGTATGTATAAACCACATCTTCTTTATCCATTCATCAGTTGATAGACATTTGGGCTCTTTCCATAATTTGGCTGTTGTTGATAGTGCAGCTATAAACATTGGGGTGTATTCACCCCAGTGAATCAGCACTCCTGTATCCTTTGGATAAATTCCTAGTAGTGCTATTGCTGGGTCGTAGGGTAATTCTATTTTCAGTTTTTTGAGGACTTCCACACTGTTTTCCAGAGTGGCTGCACCAGTTTGCATTCCCACCAGCAGTGCAAGAGAGTTCCCATTTCTCCACATCCTCACCAATATCTGTTGTTTCCTGAGTTGTTAATTTTAGCCACTCTTACTGGCGTGAGGTGGTATCTCAATGTGGTTTTGATTTCTATTTCCTTGATGATGAGTGATATTGAGCATCTTTTCAAGTGTATGTTGGCCATCTGGATGTCTTCTTTGAAAAAGTGTTTACTCATGTATTCTTCCTATTTCTCCACTGGATTATTTGTTTTTCAAGTGTTGAGTTTGGTAAGTTCTTTATAGATTTTGGATACTAACCCCTTATTTGATATATCATTTGCAAATATCTTCTCCCATTCCCTCAGTTGCCTTTTAGTTTTGTTGATTGTTTCCTTTGCTGTGCAGAAGTTTTTATCTTGATGAGGTCCCAACAGTTCTTTATTCTTGAGAGAGAGAGAGAGAGAGAGAGAGAGAGAGAGAGAAAGAGAAGCAAGGAGAGAGGGAAAGAGAGTCCCTAGCAGGCTTTGTGCTGTCAGCATAGGGCCCAACATGGGGGCTTGATCTCATGAACCATGAGATCATGACCTGGACCAAAATCAAGAGTCAGATGCTTAACAGGCTGAGCCACCCAGGCACCCCAAATCTTACTGATTCTTTAGCAGCATTCTGATCACATTGGCATAGTTCCTGAAAGAGTAAAAGTACTGTTTTGATTTAAACCCACAGGCTTAGTTTTGCTTCTGCTAAAATGTTTGCTCAAGTTTATATGTTACACCATCTAGTCTCAAACATTTCAGAGAGTAGAGCATATAATTTTGAACCAACTTTAACAATTTTCTTTGGAGAATGTTAGAAATGAAAGAGAATTTGGGAGGCAGTCCAGCACTTCCCTTCCTCTTTCATTCTATATAAATGGAAGGTCCAGAGAAGTGAAGATGAGCTCAAAGCAACATACTCTTATTTCTGATTCAATGATTGGTTTATCAATTATCTTTGCACAGAAGCAGTGGGGGAGTGAGAAGAAGTTTTATAGAGCAGAAACAGGATATCAAAATAACTCAAAACCTTAGAATATTCTGAAACCTGGGGATTTATATATGATGAGGAAAAGTCAGGAGAAACCACCAGATGGAAACCACCCTGCTTCCTTACATCTTCTGCATATACTTTCCTGCCCTGCTATCAGCACAAGGGACATTTATTTATACTACATACTCTCTTATAGTTCTCTGTAATGTCTGAATCTGCCAATCATCACCCATTCCTATGGTTTCTATCCCTTGGATAGCTTACATACAGTCATGATTAATAAAGAAAGAGGGGCGTCTGGTGGCTCATTCAGTTAAGTGTCTGACTCTTGGCTTTGGCTCAAGTCATGATCTCACAGTTTCATGGGTACACAGAGAGACTACTTGGGATTCTCTCTCTTTCCCTTTCTCTCTGCCCCTCCCCTGATAGTGTGCTGTCTATGTCCCTCTCAAAATGAATGAATACACTTAGAAAAATTAAAAAAAAAAAAAGAAAGAGGGAGAGGGGTAGGAAGGAAGGAAGGAAGATCTATTTGAAAGATATTGGGAAATTCACTATATATATTTAGTTCCTGGAAAAATCCAACAATTAGGATGCAAATCACTTAACTTAGTTAAATTTCAAGAAACATATAGCCACAGCTATATGTTCTCTGGAGCTGCTTTAAGTGACCCCCTTATTCACAATACACTGACACAGCTCCAGCTACTTGCTGCCTTACTCACTGGGCAGGGATAAAACAGGAACCTAACTAACTTTGGAATGGAAATGATAATAAGGCACTTTTCAGATCATGGCAGCTTTTCAATTGTTGGGGATTCCCTTAATGGAAACCACCACAGCTGTTGTGGATATTTTGACAATAGATAGCATGTGTCGGCATAAGTAGAATCAAATAAAAAAAAATCTGACATAGAACACATTAGCTATTTTGGTAATTTGCAAGAATAAAGTTTTTAAAATGTATAATAAATATTTTGAAATTTAAATAAAATAATTCAGATTTTTGCAAAAAAAATCTAAAAATTAGAGATCTCACATTTTTCTATAGCTACACTATTAATTTTAATAACATTTTATCCATGTTTCAATGAGCCCTTAATTGCAATTATTTGGTTTCAAAAGATAGGGGATTTTTTTTAAACAAGTGACAATAGTAGTGAACATCTTTATGAAGATATCTCATTTTACCGTATTTGTAGATTGTAATAGATTATTTGATAATCAATTACTTGGGTACTGAAAAGGACATTTTGCTATCTCCATGGTATATATACTAAAATTCTATTTCAAGGGTTCATTTTTGATGGCAGGCTGTCAGGGTGATGAATAGACATGCTTGATGTGGTTTTCCAACTTTGTGATAATGAGGACGTGTGAAGATCTTCATGTTCATTGTGGAACATTCTTTATATCATAAAATTCTGCCATAAAGTACAGAGCTAGCAAGTCTCCAGATGGCAATTATAACTTTGCTGGAATGAAACAGATATGGTATTGAGAGGCTTTCAAGATGGACCAAAGGTCACCAAAATGTGTATTAAGTTTAAAACCAAGTTTCTCTTCCTTTGGAAGTTACACATAGGATTTTTGATTAGTAGTTACTGCAGTAATGTTTTCTCATATTGTATAGCACTTTATACAACACTTATGTTGTACATTAGGTTATATTAATTTTACTGACTTGCCCAAACCAAAGCACAAGAGAAAATGTAGCTCAATCTTCCCTTCCATCATTAAACATTTGCACTAAAGGGAGAAGGAGGCAAGAGAAATAAATTTGCTTTTTCTTTCCTCTCAGGTCTTTTATGCCTCTGTGTATAAGTCCTCACCTCACTGAGTGTGAGTCTGCTACTTAAAGGTGAAATTTTTTATACAATCTGGCTCTTGGCCAATTTCCACCACCTGGTTCTCCAGTGAAGAAACAGTTCCAAGACTGGAGGAAAGCCACCTATATGGGACTAGAGATGATTGCATTAGCTCTCTTATGGCATGTGAGGGTGGACATGAATTAGGGTTGCCAAATAAAGTATAAGATACCTGATTTAAGTTGAATTGCAGATTAACAAAAAAAAATTTAGTGTATGTTTGTTTTGCTAATTTTGGCAAAGCTACTGTAAATCCTATATTTTAAGGAATATTTCAAGGACATTTTTTCCCCACAGGTAATTTTGACTTTAACTGATTTTCATTTCCTGTATTGATTTTAGAACTTAACCCTCATACAAGAGAAGACCATGCTGAACTTTTATAAAATACTTTACAGCTATTGTCTCATTTAGATCTCTATGATGATGCTCATGGGGACTTTAAGTCTGTTTCATGCATGCCCATTTTCCAGATGAGAATGTTGATATTCAGAATCATCCTGTTACTCAAGACCATTGGGAGAGTTAAGAGGCAGAGTTTGAATTCTCTTCTAGCCCAATTTTCTCTCAGAAACTCACTCTTATATGGGAGTGGATAATAACTGATTAATCTTATGAATATATTCCAGTTGGTTCATAATAATTCCTTCTGTCCCTCTTTCCTTCTCTCTGTATAAAGTACTATTGTACATTAATACAATAATATATAATAAAATTACATAATACTGCCTCTTTGATGGCATTGTGTTCTAGCCTAACAAAAATGTTTGTTTTCCTTCCAGATCCTAGATATAGCTGATTTGGGACAATATAGCCTTCTATTGAGAGATTCAGCAGGCCTAGTAACACCTTAACATTTTACAACATAGATTACCATCTCCTGAAATTGTTCAATGGCATAAAACATGTTGGTGCATGAATTATAGAAATAATATTTTTAAAAGAATAGTTATTTAAATGATAAAGTCTTTTGAGGCACTCTTGCCCCTGTGCTCACACATATAAGCATATGCCTTTGATTGAAGCATATCTCTAAATTTTCTTTCTTGAAATCACTTTCAGATGGCCTATTCAATTGGGTTTCATGGTTTTGATGGTATCAACCTGCCTTCTTTCATGGTCTGTTTCCATTTCTGGAACTAACAGAAGTTACAAAGTGACAATATGATGCAATAGTTATGTTATCTATTTACTAAAATGTTCTAGATGTTTAATAGCACATACCAGGACATGTGGTCATGACCAGGCCAATTTTCAATTTTTCTACTTCTCTGGTATAATTTCCTCCTTCGATAATTTTAAATCTTCTTGGTAGAAGTGGAGAGTTAACAGTAGTATCAGGAGGAGTAAATTTTGAGTGAATAGTTTCTTCAGTGTTTAAAATGCCCTGAGCATTATCTTCACAGTATTGTCAATTACTGCCTTCTCAAAATGCCACATTTTCAGAGTGTAACAAACATGTGCCAACTTAAATGTGGTTTATCATGGCACAGTGGAGTGAGAACATTAGTAAGGGATTAATATAAATGAAAAATATGGCTGAAGTTTTCCTATCCCTACGCATTTGTTAGCGGGTGAACTCATTTTCTGGATTCTTTATTTTTCTCAAGGTCATCTCATCAGATCCATTTTCAGTTAAGTCCTCAGTACTTTATCAGTAGACAAATTTATCTTCTTCTTTGGGGATATATGGTAACATACAGGTGCAGAGTGACTTTAATGAAGAAATCTAAGGAATTCAGAAATAGAAAAAAACATAAAGAAAGAGAGGAGAAGCTGGGTGGGGGGAAACAGTCAAAGCAGAGGAGAGTGTTTGTGAAGAAAATATGGAAATTGAGACTTTAAATCCTTTCTGAGAGTAGAAAATCATGCCCTCCTTTTCTCAAAAGAAACTGAAGGCTTTATGAGTTCCTTGGACATCAAATATAATTTTGATACTTGATACTTCAATGAGGGAGAAATGTTCTGCTTAGATTTCCTTTGAAATTCACATTTGATATAAAACTCAAGTCTAAAAATGTTTTTAACATAAATAAATTTATAGCCAGCCAGCTCTGGAAGAACATGCAAATATATCAAAATACAACCCTATGGCTCCCCAGTTTTCTCTTTCTCTGGTACTGGCATGGAGAAGATATTTTGATTTTTTATTTAAATAAAGGAGCAGTGGCTAAAAAGAGGCATTGAGTACAGATTCAAATGAACAGAACTGATGAAGTGGAAATGAATATGCTTGAATTAATCATAATGCTTTAATCAGGGTTTTCTAATGCTAGTTAATTGCATCCACAAAATATAGAGGCAAATGAGCTTGGTGAGTGTAAAAGGGAGACTCAGAGACTTTGAATAGGATCCTGTTCTGAACAAGAGTGGTGTGGAAAAATTGACCAATTGCCACTGAAGCTGTTGTGTGCCCAAGCTGAATAAGCTTGGTAACAGTCGACTCAATTAAATTATAGGTCTAAATTAAACTTATATGATAAGGCTACCATATTAAATTTCATTTGTTTTTTAAGTAATTCCATTCCCAAGAGACACTAGACCTCTCTCATGACTGAAAATAAATTATCTTTCTTTTCCAGTGTGGTTTCCATTAATTTAATTCTACTGCATAATAATTAAAACAGTTAGGCCTCTGTGGCATTGAAATATCTATGTGTTCAATGTGATTGTTGTCCCCAAGAACATCAGAGTAGGGGATTTTATGAACTCGCTCCTCCTTCAGAAACATCACTCTGGTCTCTTTGACAGGACAAAAAGTTTTTATCACTGATCTTCCTCTTTGCCTTAGCACATAAATGATCTTAATTTTACCCTGCCTGTGTGACATAAAGGGCCATATCTTAAAACACTGTATTTGTTATTGACAACAAACCATTTGAATAATGAAAAACAATCTTCTTTTTTTTTTTTTTTTCCAGCAACATACTCATTCAACTCCATGGCAAAGACTCTGGTGAAAATATGTTATTAGTACTTATAAGCTCCAATATCTCTGCAACTTCTGTTTCCACACTGACTTGCCTTAACATCTGAGTCCTTGAGAGCCAGCTTGTTCTGAGAAAAGCCAACTCTTAATTAGAACACGAAGTTTTTAATCAACAAACGTCTAAACTTTCTGAATCCCTTATGAATCTTAAGCCTTCTGATCTTTGAGGCTGATAGCAATGGTTTTATAACCCCAATTTTTAATATTGGGTTTCCTCCCAATCAATACTTCTTTATGCTAAAAAACAGAGTGTATTCTAGGGAAGAATTCTGGGAAGACTGTTTCCTTAATCACCCATGTGCTTGCTCTTGTCCCTCTAATAAGCTTTTTTTGGTCATCTTAATTCTAAACAACTAAGACCCTCTTACTGTAGTGCCCTACAGTTTAAGACAGAATTCTATGAAGGAGTATTTTATATTAAGTGGCAAGGAGTGATAACAGGAGTGATAACAGTGATAATAGGTGATAACAGTGATAACTTCTCTAAACCTGTTCCCTCATCTGTAAATCTACACTTAATGTTATCTCTTCAGAGAAAAGTCATAAGATCAAAATAAAAATAAAGTTTTCATAATACACGAAAAAGAACTGAGAAAAGTAACTTCCTTTTTCCCATTTCACTCATTTACAATATTAGTAATAACAACAAGTAATGAGACAGATCATTTTCAAACATAGCTGCAACAATTCCTCCCATGTTTTGCAACATAACTCTGAAGCCAATCAATCAATCAAGCTAATCCCATCAATTTGTGGAGCCTAGTTTTCCCAACTTTACATAGCTGGCCTTGTGACTTACTTTGATCAAAAGAATGTTGCAGATGACTTCTAAAGCTGGATCATATGAAGCTTTGCATGTTTTGTTTTCACACTCTCAGAATGATGTCCTGAGGCCATCATTCCATGATGAAAGTTGGGAGGATGGCCACATGGAGATATCCAGATGTCCCAGTTATCTCAACAGAGTCCAGCCCTCAGTTGATTCTCTAACAGATTGCACTCATGAGTGATCCCAGGTGAGACTGCTCAACCAATAGCCAGGATTATGGAAAATAATAAACTGTTTTGTAAAATCTATGAAGCTTTAGGATAGTTTGTTTTATGGAAATAGATAATCAATAGAATTATTTGTGGTAAGCATTAGCAGTGAACAATAGAGAAGACCCTTGCTTCATAAGTGTATATTGTAGTATCAAAGGTTACTAAAATGGTATTGTAATTGAAATATATCTTATGCACTTTGTATTTATGTTATATAAAGGGATGACATGTAAAAGCATGAGTTAGGTAATTTGCTGATTGTTGTCTGTGATGCGTAGTAGGAAACATACTGGAGTTAATGGCCAAATTTTTGAATGCTTATTACATAACAGGTTTACAGGTATTTGTACATGTATTAATTCATTAAATATGTACAATAATCAGTAAATATGATATACACTATTCTTACTCCCAATTTGCTTAAAAGGAACTTGAGGCACAGAGAGGATGATAGCTTTAGCTAAATTCACATAGATAGTAAACATTGGAGTTGGATTTCCAACTCAAGCAGTCTAGCTCCGGAGTCTACACCCTTAACTGCTGCACACTGTTGGAATAGGGAAACTACTTTAATTACACAGAAATTCTCACACTTAAAATTATTAGGTAATTTGGGGGAAAGTTAATTTTTATTATAATGTATGAGATAAAAAAAATAAGGCAGGTTAGGCCAGTAAATCTCTTAACACTTCCCATTGAATTTTCAAGGATGGATATAGAGATTTTTAGTTTTTTTTAAGCATCAATCAGACTTTTCCTCAAGGTAGTAAATATAGTAGAAATTATATTTATTTGAAACAGGCAAATGGCACTGGACATCATTACACCAGAGATTAAATTAATTAAATTATTGTTCTAAATAGAGAAATATTTAATGCATTTATTTTTATCACTAATATTTGGTTACCTATAAACCTATAAAATGTTCACACTTATTTTATCTACACTGTAACCTATTGATTATTTTGATTAGAGCACAGTACTTACTTCTATCTTAACATGAGTTGGAATTTAGCTCCCCTGAATTTTTCAGGACCATGGAGAGAAACCACCCCATCTGTGCGGATGATTTGCCTGCACAACCTGACGACGAGCTACTAAATAACTGGACTTAACTATGGCTCTGCTAGGGAGGAAAAATCTGCTGAATTATACCCTTCAGTAATGGGAATCAGGAACACTGAGTATGTGAATACGTTCCTTAGGTAATTCTGAACATCAGCCAAGTATGGACCACCTGACCTGGCTATTTGTTTTATGGAAATAGATAATCAATAGAATTATTTGTGGTGTGTGTGTGTGTGTGTGTATATATATACACACACACATATATATATGTATATATATATATATATATACATATATATATGTGTATATATATATGTGTGTGTGTGTGTGTATGTGTGTGTGTGTATATATATGTGTGTGTGTATATATATATATGTAAAATATTGGAATACTACCTTACCTGTACAGCCCCTCTTCACTATCCAACGTTGTGGAGTTGCTCAAGAAAATTATTATTATTTTTTAATCTAATTATGAAATTTAAAAAGGAAGTTCTTGAGGTTTATATTCAGGGTCTTGCCTTCTAGTTTATGGTTCTACCTGTTTGGTTATCCTTTTCCCTTAACTCAGGGACTTATTCCATGTTATACTCATCTATTTTAACCTACTCCTGAATATACTAAGATGAGCAATTCATGAACAATTGACATAAACTGGAAATTTACAGAA
This sequence comes from Prionailurus viverrinus, assembly GCF_022837055.1. Taxonomy (NCBI): domain Eukaryota; kingdom Metazoa; phylum Chordata; class Mammalia; order Carnivora; family Felidae; genus Prionailurus; species Prionailurus viverrinus. The sequence continues at coordinate 188,237,490 of NC_062561.1, read as the reverse complement.
GAGGATTAAAAATGGCCAAAAATCTAGAAAACATTAAAAGATTTTCAACCTCATAGATTATTAGATAAATGAAAAAGTTAAAAATTTTGTAACCCATCAGCTGCGTAAGAAGCTTGAGTTTTCTAATGTTAGCAAGGATGAAATAAAATTGACATTTTCAGTCACTTCTGGGCATCAAACAAACACTGATATTTTTCTGACCTATACCCATCTCCTATCACTTTCTGTTGCCTACCTCAATTTAGAGACTAGAAATGTAAATTCTAATTTTCCCAGCATTCTTTGCAGCTATTGTGATTATATAACACAGTCTAGTCAATAAACATATAAAAAATTCTGCTGTGGAGGTATCTGGGAAATTGAGTATTTATTGATAAGAAAGCAGAATTGTAGTAAATGTCTCCTGTCTCTGCTTTGTTATGTTTTGAACATAGACATGATACTTGGAGGAATGGCTTTCATCTTGTCATCATAAAGGAAAGACCAAGGAACTTGCAGATATGCAGCTATAATATTTTTAGGTTATTGAACAAATGCCAGCAACTACCCACACACTATTTTCTGACACAAATAAACCATCATTTATTTAGATTACTTTTAATTTGAACTTTTTGTTACTTAAAGAATTCCTAAAAGATACAATGGGATTATAAATTTATGCAATGTATTTGGAAGGTAATTTGACATAATCTATCAAATTTAAAATGCACTAAGTATTATTAGGGCAGTTTTATGTCTGTAGTTTGAGTTTGTCCTAAGGATATATTAATCCATGTATACAAAAAATATATATGCATATAGATATGCATAAATATATAATGAATAAACATCATTTAAACATTCTTACAAAAGCAAATAATTATAAATTATAAATAAGTTGTATGTTCACCATTAAGAAGAATGGTTAAATAAAACATGGGTACTATGCAGCTATTCAAATAAGAGTAACCCCACACACAAAGAAAGGTCATCAAAATTCAGTGCTATTTTTAAAAATACATTTGAGAACAATATGTATAATATAGCCCCATTCATAAAGGAGAAAATATATGTGCGTGGATATAAGCTTACATATGAAACTTTGAGAATGGTTCTTTTTTACATGGGAGAAGAGTAAGATTTTCAGTGTTCTTTCTAATTCTCAGTACAGTTTGTATCTTGGGTTAATGAATATACAATAACATATTAACATGCTAATAAACTCATATAAACACTTGATAATAGCTTGAATGTTCACCTTTCCCATGAGAATTTGGGTTTCAAATAGTAACTAAAGGAATTGACTGAAGGTCCAGGTAAGCAAGGGAAATATATGATATGTGTCTCTAAAACCATGCAGTATAGGTGGCCACTTTTTATCTAGTTGCAAATTAGTCTTTCTCCCATAGTGTTTGGCATTAAATGGATGAAAGATAGATCTTCAGAAAAAAGTACAGTTTTTATGAATACAATAATAAAATATATTTACAATTAACAAATCCATGAAGTTAGTATAGAAATCTGTAAGTGAATAGTGGATTTTTACAATTGTCACAATGTTTATCATAATATCTAACATATATTGAGCACTTGCTAGGCCCCTGACATGATGTAATCATTTTATATGCACTACCTCATTTAATTCTTTAAACAAGATGTGAGATAGGTTCTATTATTTCTCCATTTTAAAATAGTTAGTTTCTCTTAGAGAACTTAAGTAATTTAGCCAATTAAGTAATATAACTAGCATGGAATTCTCTCCTAGGTCTCTATGACTCTGGAATTCAAATTGTTAATTATTCTTCTATACAGATTCCAAAAGCATTAAACATTGTATATGACATAGAGGGTGGGCTTTTATATAAGTCCCATGTTGACAAGTATATTGTTTCTGTTGTGCAATGTTATATCACTAGAACTAGGGATAAAGTATATATTTGGTTTATATTTGCCAAACATTTATGTGTTTTATATACACATAAATGAAAGGCTAATGATCTGCATGTAAAATTAACTCCTTTGTCTTCACAAAACCAGATCACCTCTCAGGATGCTATTAAGTGGTTTCCTTCTTTGAGTATTTGGCTGGAAAGATCTCTTAAGATACTTCCTGTTTAATAATCTTAACATTCTAGGAAATGTTGTTTATTAGTTCTAGAGAAATAGCCCATAACAAAAGATTAACTGAATTTTTCCAAAACTAAAGACAAACTGGATTTTCCACTCATGAATGGAGAGAGTCCAAGTGGAACAGTGCTGAAAAACAGCCTCAAAACAGTATGTTCCCCTTTGCATCATTCTTTGGGTCATAAAGAAACATGCTGAGAGTGCTGACTTTGAAGAGCTCCCAAGATAGCTTTCCAGATGACCTCTTGGTCACAAGGACCTGTTATTTTGAAAGTCATAAGTACCATGGAGAGCAAAGGGAGTGACTGGAATTTCCTTTCTTGATTGGTGCATTATTCTGAGAAGAGCTGGATACAGATCATTCAGCCTCAGAGGGAGGGAGCACAACTCCTGGTGTTGCCTAATTTACAAATCCTAAATCTAATCTTTCAGAACTCTAACGAACTTCCCAAACTGAAGAAAATAAGAATTTCTATATTTGTGACAAGAAAATAATAAAGGAAAATCTGGAATTTATGTGTCAGTGCACACTGAGATTATGCACAGTGCCTGCTACTAACAGATTAATTTTTCTAATGCATAGTTGGGGGGAAATTAAACCATTTCTCTGCTTAAGCACACTGCTTATGTGTCTCCCTTCTTAAACTCATTAGCATTGAATTCTGAGCCCTCTACTTGGCTCTGTCTAGCATTATCTCTCACAACTATGTTATATCAATTCTTTGGTCCAGACAAAACAAGTTATTAGTCTCTATTCTAAAGTGAATTTCAAGGCACAACATTAACACCTAGCATTTATCAAGCATTTACTATGTGCTAAATATTCTGCTAAATGCTTTATGTAGGTTATCTCACTTAACCTCATGACTCTATGAGGTAAATCCCATTTTATAGATAAAGATATTGAGGTATACAGAGGGTAAGTACCCTGCCCAAGTTCACACAGCTGTTAGTGTTAAACTGGAACTTAAACTTCAGCAGTTTAACTCCCCATTGCTTTAACTATTATAGAAATAAAATGGTCTAGACCCTTAGTTTTATTCTTTGGCCAACATATGGCATTGCAATAATATGAGTAGACTATATTTTTCCTATCTCAAGAAGTTGGAAGATTTATAGATATCATGTGAATTTAGTTCATTCAGTCATTTGGCAAGTGTTTAATGAGTACCTCCTATGTGTAGGTACTGTTTTAGGCACTGAAGATACATTAGTGAAGAAAATAGAAATCCTTGACTTCATGTAACCTATATTTTAGTACATTGTAGTTCCTCATATTTTACCAAAGGGACCCAAGTCAGTCTGGGTGGCATAGAAAAGCTTTTGTCCTTGGCAAGGGACAAGCAGACATATAGCTAACTTTTCTCTTTCTTGGAGTCTGATCACTCAGACAAAGAGACATAGTTTCTGGAGGTGAAAATGAGGTTTAATAACCAAGAGCTACCAATCTTTCATATTACAGGGGCCGTCTGGGAAAGGTAGCAGAAAGTGGGTCAGGAGGTGACTGTGGTACACTAAAGAGTACTTCTGCATTCTATAAAGGCAAGCCCTTCTCAGCTGTCATGGGCTGTCACCATCCTGGAATGTAGACTAGTGTTGTAAAGCTACCAGTATTTCAAGAGAAGACAGAAATCTCATTTTTTCGGTGAGTGAAATATTTAATTTTTTTTAAATTTTGGAAAATTAATTCGAAGTAAAAACAACAAAATACAAACCCCAAAACTCTGTGTCAATTTAAAATCTATTTTAAGACTCAATAATGTGTCACAAATGCTGCAAGATTTCACTTATATGGGGTATTTAAACTAGTCAAACTCATAGAATCCAAATTTAGAATTGTGGTTGCCAGGGACTAAGGGGAAAAGAGAATGGGGTATTACTAATCAATGGGAATGAAGTCTCAGTTATGCAAGGAGAATGATTTCTAGAGCTCTGTTGTACAACATTACTCTAAAGTTAACAATATTGTATCATACACTTAAAAATTTGTTAAGAGGGTAGAAATCATAGTGTTTTTACCACAATAGAAAGTTGTATCTTACTGTGTGTGTGTGTGTGTGTGTGTGTGTGTGTATGTGTGTGTTGAGGTGGGGCAATTAGAAAGGTTCTAGCAGTTAGCACTGTGATTGTTCTAGAAGAATGTATCACCAGAGGCTTCTATCTAAACCTAGTAGAATATAGAATGTAGGAGGCCAGGGACCTTGCAAAAGATCCTAAAAAAAAAAAAAAAGGACAGAAGAAATGAAATCACTACAAAAAGAGGTGCAAGGAAAATTTGACAAAAGAATCAGGAGCAATGTCAAAATCAGCATGTATCTTTTTGCAATAACATCACATAAAATTTATTTCAGCCAATGCCACTTCCCTTCAGGCTCTCTGCAGCTTGCTGACTTGCTCTGAGATAGAGAACAAGCAGGTCATTTCTTCTTTGTCCTGGAGCTTTAGTGGGGACAAACTTTTCCTTTGAAACTTCAGAGACAGGAATAAAGAAAGCCTAAGCTGTCAAAGGAGAAGTTCTACTTCACCTGTCCATTGGTCAGAATCTTGGGCACTGCTGTTCTCTTGGCATGGTTTATTGTATCTATTATCTATCTATCTATCTATCTATCTATCTATCTATCTATCTATCTATCTATCATCTATCTCTATCACCTGTGTATTTATGTGGCAACAACATTTAACATGAGATATACCAACTTAACAAAATTTTTAAATGTTTTTATTTATTTATTTTGAGAGAGAGAGAGCACAAGTGGGAGAGAGGGGAAGAGAGAGAGGAGATGATTTGTCATCTATTGCAATTGTAGTTAGCATAAGTTTTGGTCATTAATTTAACTGAAAAATTTATTTATTTTTATTTTTTAAAAGTGTATTTATTTATTTTGAGACAGAAAGAGAGCATGAGCTGGGAAGGTACAGAGAGGGAGAGAGAATACCAAGCAGGCTCTGGGCTTGTCAGTACAGAACCTGATGTGAGGCTAGATCCCATGAACCATGAAATCATGACCTGAGTCAAAATCAAGAGTCAGACACTTACTGTCTCAGCTACCCAGGCACCCCTGAAACATTTATTTTTATAAAAGCTTCAAAAATAAAGTCATATGCATATTTTAATGAGAAAAAAAAGGTCTTGTTCAAGACACATCGCTAATTGTTTCCTTGGCCAAAAATGTTAATGTTCTCAAGTAGCAAGATCATTGACCAATACCCTACTGAAATATAAGTAGTAATCACTATCATCCAGAGTCTTAACAGATTCCCTGGTAGTTTATAAGGTTCAGTGTTTTTAGGCTCTTGAATTTTGATAGAATGCATCAGTTTTGATAGAATACATCATTTTTTATTTTTGATAGAAAAAAATTAGTTAATTGTATTCAAAGTTACCATAAGACACATTCAAAAAATCTAAATAGTTTTATGGAAACATAATCCATATACTATATAATTCACTCACTTAGAGAGTACAAATTAATGGTTTTTTTTATTATATTCACAGAGGTTTGAAACCATCTCTACAATCTAAGATTGGAACATTTTCATCACCATCAAAAGAAACTCTGTACCTAGCAGAACAATCACTTCCCCACCCCCTGCCTTCACCTAGCCCCCAGAAACCATGAATCAGTTTTCTGTCTCTGTGGATTTGCCTATTCTGGATATTTCATATAGAAAGGAACATACATTATGTGGTCTTTTGAGTCTGGCTTCTTTCAATTAGCTTAAGTTTTCAAGTTTTATTCATGTATTAGTATTTTATTCTTTTTATAGTTGAATAATATCCCATTGTATGCACATACCACATTTTGCTTATCTATTCATCCACTTACGGACATTTTATTTGTTTCCACTTTTTGGCTATTATGGTGCTGTGAACATTCATGTAAAAGTTTTTGTGTGAACATATGTTTTTAATTTTTTTGAGTATATACTTAAGAGTAGAATAGTAATAGTATAGTAGAATGAATATAGTAATATAGGAGAATATGGTAAGATAGTAAATAGTAATATAGTAGAACAAGTAGCCAAGATATGGAAGCAACCCAAGTGTCTATTAATAGATGAATGGATAAAGAAAATGTGAGATGTATATATACAATGGAATACTACTCAACCATAAGGCATATTTGATATCAGGTCAGCCACCTGTATAACCCCCAGATGCAAAAGACTTCCATCCTGCTAATTATCCCTTACATTTATATTACATTTAAGATTTACTGAATGTTCTCAAGTATATGATCTCATCCAAACCTAATGATAATCTGGCAGGTATAATGTACCTCATCGTGATTGATTTTTGATAGAAAATCAATCTGACTTTGAGAGGCTAAAGGACTTGCCTTGGGCCACATGGGTGTTGGAGTTAGACCTTGAACTCATGACTTCTGACTCTAGATTCAGGGTTATTCTCATTGCCCCAGGCTACTGTGAGACCTTATTTATCTTTTCATCCTGACACTGCCTTTTGCTTGTCATCATATATATAAATCCATGGTACATTCTGCCATAGAAATCACTTTAAAATGTATCAATGTGCTTTTAAATGCTACTTGGATCATTTTTCTACCACCTAGAAGCTAAGTAATGAAAATTAAAAAACCCACAAGGACTTTGTGAAGACTCCAGCATATTTATTGGTTATAATTTAGTTTGGATATATACTATTCTCCAGTCATCTAATCAATAAAAAGTGTTTAAAATAACTGATTAATAGATAAACATATTGGCATTTTCAACCTCGTTACTGACTGGCCTAGATTGAGTATTTGGCCTAGTTATAGTGTAGTAGTCATTAAAGTGCTCACAAAAATTCTACCAGAAAATGTATTCAATGATCCATCTGTGTTTGGTAAAGAGGAAATTATACAAATTTAGGAAAGTACATGAAGGAAAGATTTAAGAGCATGAACTCTAGAGTCAGGGAGACCTGGGTTTGAGTCCAAACTAAGCTCTAAGCCATTTACTAGCTGTATGTCTTTAAGCAAATGCTTAGCCTCTTTAAACCTCAGTGTCCTCATCCATAAAATACAGATGACAATTTCTCCTACCTTGAATGTTTATTGTGGGTATTAAATGAGTCAATTCAAGTAATGGAATTATAGCATTAGCTAGTATATCAAAAATTTCAGGAAATAAGTGTTAATTACTGTTATGGTTATTATTATTTATTATCTCTAATTTAAGTTCCCTTATTATTTTCTTCAACCATAAAGAATGGTTAAAGAACCTATTCAGCTCCTTGTGTTGGTATCAATTTTTTTTTTGAAAAATTTTTTAAAAGTTTATTTATTTTTGAGAGGAAGAGATAGTGTGAGCAGGAGAGGGGCAGAGAGAGAGAGAGGGAGACACAGAATGCGAAACAGGTTCTAGACTCTGAGCTGTCAGCACAGAGCCCAACGCAGGGCTCAAACTCATCGGTGGTGAGATAATGACCTCGGCTGAAGACGGACGCCCAGCTGACTGAGGCACCCAGGCGCTCCCAAGTTAATGGGATAATTCAGAGAAAGCATTTATCACTCAGTGATTTGCAGAGCCTAAACACTTAATAAATATCCCCTACTATATTAGACACCTCCTGTGCCCCATCTCTTATCTTCTTGGCTTGTCTTCTACTCCAGTCATTGCTAGACAACTTACTTCATGTTGAAGCAGCCTCATAGCACCTCACCCACCTTAACCACAGCTGTGTTGTGTTTCTCACTTTCTGAGCCTTGATTTTTTTTTTTTTTGAGCCTTGATTTACTATGTGGCAGAGTTGAGGGATATGTATATATATGTATGTGTGTGTGTATATATATATATATATATATATATACACACACACACACATACATATACATATGTATATGTATATATATATGTATGAATCTGTATACATATATGTATGAATCTTTTAGCACTGGTGTATGTGCAAATATGGAAATTTAAGAGAGTTAACACCCCCCAGGGAGCTTCCCAATGAAGGATTGAAGGTGGTAGACAACCCTGTCTTCTTCCATCTCTCAGGTGGACAGTGTAGTTGCATTTTATATAGCTCTTCAGAGGTCTTTTCAGGATTGAGCCAAGTTTCCCACAGCAGTGGCAGCTAGATAACACATCTTTCATACCCAATTTTAATCCTTCCAATCCCCAACTGCTGTTTCCTGGGATCACTTTCTAAATAAGCTACTCACACAAAAGTGCTTGTCTTCAGTTGTGCTTTCAGAGGAACACAGAATTTTATAATATGTGGCATGAGCCCTACTGAAGTAAATAAACCTTGTCTTTTAGGTTCTTTCTTCTAATAATTATATTAAGGGCTTTTCATAGTGTAAGGAGAAGACTGTTAAAATGGATCTTGAAGGTAATTTACACTAATCTGTTAAATGTTTCTAGACTCTCTTTCAATGATCGTAAGTAGTATTTTAGCCCAGGGGTTGGCAAACTTTTTCTGCAAAGGGACTGATAGTAAATATTTTTGGCTTTGCAGGCCTGGTGTTCTCTGTTGAAACTACTTGACTCCATTGTTATAGCACAAAAGCAGTCAAAGATGATAAGGAAATGAATGGGTATGGCTGTGTTTCAACAAATCTTTATTTACATGTGGCAGGTCTAGATCTGCAATACAGAGATGGTATGATTTCAACATTTTTAGGCAGATATGTTAAAAAGTTGTTATGTTTTTTAAATTTAATTTTTTATGTTTATTTATTTTTGAGAGAGATAGAGCGTGAGTGGGGGAGGGGCAGAGGAAGAGGGAGACACGGAATCTGAAGCTGGCTCCAGACTCTGAGCTTGTCAGCATAGAGCCCCATGAGGGATCTGAACTGGAACCATGAGATCATGACCTGACCTGAAGTCAGATACTTAACCAACTGAGCCACCCAGTCTCCCCTAATAAATTATTAAGTTTTTTAAGTGCTAAAGATGTTTGTCTCAAAACATTTACTTTTTGAGTAAACAAAACAATAACTGTAAATGTCTTCATATATTTCTATTCCTTCTTCCCCCTCCTCCACCACCCCCAGCCCCTCATGCAGGTAAACTGACTCTCGGAAAGGTCCAAGTTGAAATCTGAGGACTTATTCACTGATAATAATTGCATTCATGAGTGCCTACTCTGTCTCAGGCTTGTAGTAAGTCCTTTTATGCCTTAGTTCATTTATTTTGAAAAGAAACTGAGGTTAAAGAGGCTGTAGGCAATCTGCCTATCTCCTCACAGCAAGTAACTGACAAAGTGAGAGTCAGACCCAACTCCATCTCTAAAGTACACCCTCTTAGGAACACAGGATGGTTTATAGTATATTTGTAAAGCTAATAGTACTATTTGATGGTGTAGCAAGTTATATCTAGATATATGAAGTCTAAACCAGGAGTGGAGACAAAAATGAGCATGGCTAAGAAAACTATATCTACCATTCTCTGTCAAAATATTTAACATGTTTTAGCAGTAAATAGCCAATTGCACAACTTTAAAAATATCTAAAATATGTTAGTGCTGTCATGTAGAACACAGTCTTAGTTATGCTGTAGTAATTTTTTAAATTGGATTTTCATTGTTAGCTCCTTGGGATTAGTCCAAGAATGAAGCAAAGCATGAAATTTTATATATGGACATTTTACATCATTCATATCCATACTAAGAATGTATTTACAGCAGTTGACAACTGTCACTGCATTAGCAGCTAATTAGAAGGGCAATAAATTAAAAAAAAAAAGAACAATCTGCTCTATAATTTACGAGGACTTAGCTTTATGTACTAGTTTTTTTTTTTATGATATACTAGTTCTTTACTTGTATAAATAATATAGACTTTCTGGCTAAACAACAAGCAACTATTTTTATGGCATTTAAAATATTCAACTTATTTAAACTAAAACAACAACAACAACAACATTTCATCCATGTCTCCTATCACCCACCCTCTGCTCTGGCAATCATGTCTGTTCTCTGTCTATGAGCTATGAGCTTGGTCTTGTTTTTGTTGGTGTTTTTCTTTCTCCTCTCCCCCTCCCTGCCTTTTTAAAGATTCCACATATAAGGAGAATAGGTCATACAGTATTTGTCTTTGTTTGACTTATCTCACTTAGCAAAAGGCCCTCAAGTTCTATCCATATTGTTGCAAATAGCAAGATTTCATTCTTTTTTATGGCTAAATACTATTCCATGTATATATACCACATCTTCTTTATACATTCATCCATAGATGGGCCCTTAGGTTGTTGGCATACCTTGGCCATTGTAAATAATGCTGCAATGAATGGGGGGGGCATATATATCTTTTTAAGTTAGTGTTTTCATTTTCTTTGGATAAATACCCAGAAACTGAAGTGTTGGATCATATGGTAGTTCTATTTTCAATTTTTTTAAAAATCTCCATACTGTTTTCCATAGTGACTGGACCAATCTACATTCCTACCAACAGTGCATAAGGGTTCCCTTTTCTGTACATCTTTGCCAACACTTTTTATTTCCTGTCTTTTTAAAAACTTTTTTTTAAGTTTATTTATTTTTGAGACAGAGAGAGAGTGAAGGAGGGGCAGAGAGAGAGGGATAGAGAGAAAATTCCAAGCAGGTTTCACACCAACAGCATAGAGCCTGACATGGAGCTTCAACTCACAAACCATGAGATAATTACCTGAGCCAAAACCAAGAGTCAGATACTCAACCCAGTCAGACAAGAAGGTGCCACCCTTGTCTTTTTGATAGTAGCCAGTATAACAGGTATCAGGTGATATCTCATTGTGGCTTTGGTTTTTATTTTCCTGGTGATTAATAATGTTGAGCATCTTTCCATGTACCTGTTGGCTATCCAAATGTCTTCTTAGAAAAAATGTCTATTCATATCTGCCTATTTTTTAATTGGATTGCTTGTTTTATTATTATTATTTTATTGTTATTATTTTCTATTGAATTATAGAGTTCTTTATATATTTTGGGTATTAACCCCTTATCAGATATGACTTACAAATAATTTCTCCCATTCAGTAGTTTGCTTTGTCATTTTGTTGATGTTTGCTGTGCAGAAGCTTTTTAGTTTGATGTAAACACACTGTTTCTTCTTACTTTTGTTACTTTTTTTGTTTTATGGGTCAGATACAAAAAAAACATTGTCAAGACCTATGTCCAGGAGCTCATTGCCTGTGAAGGAAGCTGTTTTTGAACATTGTAAATGATCGCAGGTTTTAATCACTGTTTAAATAAAAGAAAGATAGCAATAAATATTAAGTGCCACAAATCTAAGTGGACAAACCATTGTTATTGGATTTCTATAGACACTACCTTCAATCCACATTGAACTGTTATACTGCCAGACCAAAGGGATGCACAGCTGGGGTGGGAGTCTATAGCTGATTCTAGATAAACATTAAGTTCAGCCATGGAACAGAGAATGTAAAGGCAAATGAAGAACAAAGCAGAGTGTTCCTTTGCCATTTGCCATTTGGTCTTTGAAGTGGAAGAAGGATAAGCTAACCATTACATAACATATGAGGTTTGGTTTGAACTGAAAATTTGAACAAACTTCAAATCTCAGAAAAACAGCAAAATGGGTAACTGGATTCAGTCACATTGTGACCAGAACAACAACAACAATAGGGGTGAAATGTCTTCTTGAAATGTCTTCTTAAATGTCTTCTTGAAAAAGAAGATCTTCACGTAAAGGAGAATATAGACTAGGAGACGATAAATTGGTTTGAAGAAATATAGAAATATGGATAATTTTTTCTTGAACTACAAGATTTTCATATTGTTTTGCCCTCTTAGAAATTATCCAAGAAATAATCTTCACCATTTCTAGATCAGATTTTAAGACTTGGTCTGTGTTAAAGCATCTAAAATCAGTATGAACTCATGAACTCAATTGTTCATTCATTTATTCAACAAATAGAAATTTTCAGTTTGTTGCCCTTCTCATCACAACTTTAAAATTTTGTTTTAGTATACATATCCTCTTTAGTGCACATACCCAGGTGATATGGGTGGGTTGCACCACTATCCCCTAACTTCAAGAGTGTCCCAGGTCAACTTAAGCCAATCAACATAATCCATATGCCTTGACACCAAGGTTGATTCAGGAATGGGTAAGCATAGCCAGTTAAAACATAAGAAGATACTAGGCATCTTGGAAACGGGATTTCCCTCTCTCTTCCATGGCAGCAACTAGAAGAGATTCTTTGTCTCTCTGGTGGTGTTATATTAAGATGGGGACCCCGGAAACACTGAAGCCATTATGCTGCCAAGAGAAGACACATGGGTTCAATGGGTTTGAACCACTGAATCAGGTTCTTCCCCAGTCAGAACATTTTCTGGAGATTTTGGTTTTGTGACTTAATGAACTCTCTTTATTGCTTAAGTCTGTTTGATCTGGGTTTATTTTTGTCACTTATTTATAAGAATGTTTGTAGAGTAAAAGTACATTGTGTCAGGTTCTGAAGAACCAAGACAAGTAAGACTATGCTCTGTTTTCAGGAGAAATCCTATGTCATGGAAATACAACTTCTGAGCTGTTGTATTGATAAAGACCCAGATACTTTCAGGTAAGAGACTGGAGCACTAGAAGAAATTTCCTGAATTCGTTTTTAAAAAGGGAAATTATAAGAGAAAAGAAAAGAAAGAAATATTTTCCAGGGTGGGGCAAGATACAGAAATGAATAACAAAAGCCTGTGCTACCCCCATGCATAGATAGAAAAATAAACCAAAAAAATCACCTGAAAGTTTGAAAAGTTTATCTGATGCAAATCAAACCAGTTTCTATGGAAAATTCATGTGTGTGTACACACACACACACACACACACACACACACACACACACTGAAGGCTTATTGTGCAGAATTGAGGATATTTGGGTAATGTCCACAGCCTCTTAGAGCATAGAGCATGCTCCTTCCTCCTATGAATAATAGTGAACGAGATGTCTGTCCAGAATTAATCAGATTGGTGTCAAGGATGAGTTACAAACCCAGCAACATCTAAGATATCAACTGTGTTATCTTTATCCTTAAGAACAATTTAAGTCGTTAAAAATAGATTGACTGTATTTTGAGCTCATAGCTATATTCAATTACATCTGCTGTCACAGAAAAAGTAGCTGAGATTCTTAACCTTTCTTTTTCAAAAGAGTAAAAGCGCCTCCTGGCAAGACCAGGAATGGTTCTTTTTACTTAACACAGAATTGAGATTTATGGTGCTAGGTTATATAAAAGAAAAAGGAAAATAAATGTATTTGTCTTCTGGCTATAAAGAATGATCTCTTGTGGATTTAGCTTTGGACTTCTACATACAAAATAGGTATGTGTGTTACAGAACATAAAACTCAAACTCTAATGTGCATACACATCACGTGGGAATCATATTGAAATGCAGATTCAGATTCAGGAGATCTAAGTTGGGCCTTAGATCTGCATTTTTGACAAGATCCCCAATGATGCTGGTGCTTCCAGGTCCATGGACCATACTTTCAGAAGCAAAGATGTAGAGTGAAGAGCTGAGTTACATAGGAGGCAAGAAGTCTAGGTCTAGTTCCAGCTCCATCCTTAAACAGTTGTGAGACCTTGCTACTATCACTTAGACTTTGAATACTCCTCATATATAAAATGATGAAGTTGGATTCAGTCATTTCAAGATCCATGACAAACCTAATCCAACAGGAAAAGGAGGTTTTATATATTATGTATGGTGTTTTAAAATCTTCTCTACATACTTTGCTCTTTTCCCTCATGGAAGATGTCATCTACCACACCAGCAACATGACTATTGTCCTTGGCTCTTCTCTCTCCACCACCTTCCTATATTCAGTCAATCATCAAGTATCATCCAGTTCCTTACTAAATAATTGTAGGCTCTTTCATTTTGTTACTCCCACTGGTACAACTAAAATTCAAGTAACTATCATCTTCCATTTGACCACACTGTAACAGTCTTCTAAAAAGTTTCTATATCCCTTATGTTTCCCTTCCAATCTATTGTTCATTTATTCAGGAAATGGATATTTTTTAATAGTCTGCCTAGTGATATTTCCTGTCTTCTGGGTGTAATTTTTTCTTACACTGCAGCACACCTCTCCTCCTGTCCTCTCAGCCATGTGGTTAGGTGGGTTCCACCTTTGTTCTCATTCCAATATTGAATTTATATATAATCATCTCCCGCCCCTGTATGAAATCTTTCAGAATCTAACTTCCCGCTTTTTGTTAGGATATGGACGCAGTCTCTATCATGAAACAGGCCATGCGTGAGCTCACTCTTGTCCTCTCTCTCTCCCTCTCTTCCCTCTTGCTCTCACATTTTAGTCACACTGGACTCTAAGTTATTTAAAAGCATCATGCTCTTTCTCATCTCAGCTTCTTTGTGCTTGCTCTTCCTTCAGCCTGTATATTTACTCTCCTCCTCCCTGAATCACTGAATCCCCACTGGTGAATTGTTTTGCTGAGCCCAGCTAAAATGTCACTTCCTGATTCCCAAGGTTAATTTAGGTCAGGACTCTGAGATTAAATGTGCCAGAATGTATGTGCACTCGACCTTCATAATGCTTAGTAACACACTTTTAAATATTTGTCTAATGTCTGTTTTCACCAGTCGACTACATGCTTGATGAGGACAGGTAACCCATCTTCCTTATACAGGGCTGGGTTTGAGAATATTTGCAACAATTACTAACAGAACTCAAATGGAGAAACTACAGATAACAGTTTGGCTTCCCAACTCTGTAAAGTCCAGGTTTTTTGTTTTTTTTTTTTTTTGTTTTTTTTTTTTTAAATTTTTTTTCAACGTTTATTTATTTTTGGGACAGAGAGAGAGACAGAGCATGAACGGGGGAGGGGCAGAGAGAGAGGGAGACACAGAATCGGAAACAGGCTCCAGGTTCCGAGCCATCAGCCCAGAGCCCGACGCGGGGCTCGAACTAACGGACCGCGAGATCGTGACCTGGCTGAAGTCGGACGCTTAACCGACTGCGCCACCCAGGCGCCCCTAAAGTCCAGGTTTTATAGAATATTGGGCAATTCTTGGCTACTTTGGATTCCCTGCCTCCAATTTCTCTTTATGTCAATCTTTCCTTGCATTACTAGCACTTCAAACCAGAGCCCTATTCATCTTAATACTCTGCTCAAAAGTTACTTTATGGTTCATTATTGCCTATGGAGTAATCCAAAAACTCATAGGCTTAATTCAAGTTTCTCCATAAACTGTCCTATGTACTGCCCAGGCAAATATTCTAATATCTAACCAAATGGAATAATTAGCTGTCTTCCAAACCCCTCTTACATTCCCAGGTTCCATGATTTTCTTTCTAATATGCTCCTTTTCTAGAATATTTCTATACACATGGCTCAACATAAATTCCATTTCATTATTAGTCTTTTTTATACACCCTGGATTAAAAATAATCTCTTCCTCCTTTACATTATTTTAGTAGCTCATCTGTCCCTTCATGCTGGAGGTTTAAAGGAGTCTAATCACCCTTATTCTTTTGTCCCAGTTCTAGCCTCTGAAATGTACACAGGAAGCCGAAAGGGGTAATTAGTAAATGAGGCTTAAAAGCTCATAAATAACAAATCTTTCTAAATAGTTAAATATGACTTAGACCTAAGGGCCGTGCTATTACTCCACACCTTCCCAAGTCTACATCCCATGTGGAAAAAGTTAAGTCTGCTGAGAAGATGCCTATATAGCCAGCTAATTGCAAAATTGTAACTTCCTTCATAAACTCATTCAGGAAAATGACTTAAAGGAGCACTGTGCAATAGAAATATAATGCAAATTTCCTATACAGTTTTAAAGTTTTTAGTAACTACATAAAAATTTCAAAGAATAAAATTAATTTTAATAACATATTTAATTTGATCTAATATACCCAAGGCATTATCATTTTAGCAGGTAATCAATATAAATATTACTGATAAGATAATTTGCTTTTTTTTGTCATAATGAATCTGGTATATATTTTTTTTAAAAATTTTTTAAATATTTATTTTTGAAAGAGAGAGACAGAGACAGAGACAGAGACAGAGTGTGAGTGGGGGAGGGCAGAGAGAGAGGGAGATACAGAATCTGAAGCAGGCACCAAGCTCTGAGCTGTCTTTACAGAGCCCGGGGTGGGGCCCTGGCTTACAGACCATGAGATCATGACTTGAAGTGGGACGCTTAACCAACTGAGCCACCCAGGTGCCCCATCTGGTATGTATTTTACACTTAAAAGATATCTCAGTGCTCAGTAATCGATTTGAAGCTAGTGGCTATTAGCAAAGCCTAAGAGAAATACATAGGCCACCACTGCCTTTTAAAAAACAAATTTTATTTTGAACTAATTATAGACTCAGAAGACATTGCAAAGAAATAAAGAATAAGCTTCTAGGAACCCTTCACCCTGTCTTCCCTAATGTTGATATCTTTATAATTATAGTACAATAGCAAAACCAGGACATTATGCTGGTCCACCATTGCCTTTTAAAAGCAGTGGACCTTTCCACCCTGAATACCCAAATTCTATGAGATGAGCACTGGATAGGTTCTTTTTCCCACAAGGAAAGATAAGTAATAAATGAAGAGATGGGATAAAGTTGTTCACTCCAATATTGCTTTCTTCTAGAGCGTGGATCAGAAGTCACCTTCCACCTGTGAAAGGGAGAATTTTTCCCTCTACCCACACTAGTATGTTACACTCTGCCTCATTTTAGAGTTAATCATTTCTCATTATACTTTTACTGAAAAGGTGATAAGATCCTGGGATGTAGGGAAACTTACTCTTTTCAATATCTTTCACACATACAATGGCTTACATAGAGAAGATGCTCAGTGAGTATTTATTGAGGTGGTTTCTTTAATCCAATTGTTACGTGAAAGGCACCCATTATTCACATTTTCAAGCTAGTCAACTGTTATATGCCTAAAAGGGAAATGACATGACCTTTGAATAGGTTTGAAGAATGGCTTTCTCAGGCAAGAAAGATTTACAGGCCACACAGTAAATTAGCCAATAGGGAATAGTCTATCGATCTAGAGATACAAGCCATTTTCCTTACTTGGTTTTAATTAGAAATAAGTCTTTGAGGACTTTTCATCCATTCTATTTTTTTTTCTGAGTGTATCATCTCCATACTTCAAAAAGAGAAAAGCAGAGATGTAAAGACCTCCCAGCCATACTAGCCTACATGATTATTCAGCTAATAATTGGTGTACAGATACAAACCAATGTTTTCTCTGTCCAATTTTTTACAGTCTAGATGTGTTGAATGAGTTCCAAGAGTTACTGACTTCAAATAGATTAAAATACAAATAACTCATATGTGTGATTAGCTATATTTTTAGATCCAGACAAGGCTAGGAACATGGCAGAGATCAATAAACATATGTTGAATGAATGAACAAATGAATGAATAATATGCTCATTTGGGATCACTTTTGAGTAAGTGTAGGATCTAAGGGTAGGTTGTCTGAATTGGAAGGGTATTAAGTAATTTATAAAAGTGTTATTAGAACTCACCAGGAAATGCCACCAGTTTCTCAGTATCTCTTGGTCAACAGCCCTCCAAGGGCCTATGGCAAAAGACGTGAGTATATCTAGAGCCAATCATTCTCACTTTCCCTGTTTTTATCCAGGAATATCTGTATGTTAGAGCTTCAAGTTCTGGTCATCACTGTCTTCTAGGAATGCTCAAAGTCTACACAATAAACAGCAGCATGCCTTTAGATCTTTGTTTACCATTCATTTAGATATATCTCCCACCTACCAACCAGCCCCTCCTCTACTCTTTGACAGAAACCAAAGCATTACCTTTGATTTTCCCTTTTTACTTATGCCCCCATATCTAATTTAATAGAAAATCCTGTTGATTTTGACTCTAAAATGTCATTGAAATCTGTGCATTTCTCTTTCATGAAGCCATAATCCATATCTTAGATTGTAACTCCAATAATGCCCAGGGTAGCCCCCACATTTCCACTCCTGCAGCTGTCCATTTGAAAGGTGAAGGTGGGTCATGTTACTTCTCTATTCCAAATCCTTCAACGTCCTCTCACTCTTAATGAACTATATCTCTGATATGACTTCAAAGATCTTGAATGATTTTACCTAGTCTGCTTCTCTAGGCTCATCTCTGCCACTCTCCTCATGTACCATACCCAAGCCACACTGGGCTTCCCTCAGATGTCTAAAAGTAACAAGATTTTCCTCTTCATGTCCTTTACACATGGTGTTCCCTCTGATTGAAAGTGTCCACTGCCCCTCCCTCTTTCATCAGCTGATGCCCATTTATCCTCCAAAATTCCACTTAAATATAACTTCTTCTGACTGCTTAATTCGGATTAGAACTCTTTTATGATTCCATCCACATGTCACATTTCTTCTTTATGACATTCATTGTAACTATAACTTCTTGTTTAGTATCCTGTTCCCTTGTTCTACTGTAATTGCCATGAGGACAGGTTCTGTAAATGTCTACCTAATGCCTACCTGATGCCTAACACAATGCCTACCTAATACAATACCTGGTCAATTTTGGATGCTCAGTAATTATTTATCAAAGAAATGGTGTATGTTCTCATCATTTTCAGTGCTCATTTTACTTTTCCTTTCACAGACCCCAATTTGCTTCATCCCACGACTTTTCTATCTTCATGAATAAATTATTAACAATCTTTACCTTTACATGCAGTGAAGTGGGAAACATGCCATTGTTGGAAGCTGGAGGGTTTGCCTGGGGAAACATGTTTGTCTGGTGTAACAAAAAGAGTGCTGAACAGGGAAGTGCAATTCCAAGTTTTAATGCCAGAGTTTACCATCAAGTAGCTATATAAACTTCAGCTAGTTCCTTCCTTGCTCCAGGTCTTAATTTACTTTTGCGTAAACTGCACAGTAGGGAAACTTTAAATGACCACCCAGGGCTAATGTTCTATGTTTAAGGGCTTCCCCAAAGCAAACCATGATAGTTGGCCCTTCAATTATAAACAGTGAAATACACAAAAGTTTTAAAAATAAAGTATAACTGCCTTTTGTTTAATCTAAGGAAAATATTGATCTTTCTGGAAAAAAGGAATATGTGTACATGGATGACCATGACAAGTTTGCTTAGAAGTTAAGCAAGGATTGCTTCAAACTAAATTTACAGATATTTCTAAGACTATCTCTCTAGGCAAATTTTCAAAGTCACTGAAGTTTGACGTTTCTTTCTTTTCACCCTTATATTTGCTCTCTTTTTGCTCACTTATAGGTGTGTGGGACTACTTTCCATTTTGGTGTAAAAATCTCATTTTTTTTTTCAATTGACATGAAATAGTACTTATCCAGCATATAGGAAAATTCCAAAAGGAATTAACAGGCTTACTAATTATGTAATAATATTAATAATGGTTAACACATATTGAACACTTACTACATGTCAGGCATTGCTGTCAATACTTTACTTCTTAATTTCACTGATCTCCTTGATTAGCTTCTACTCCAGACTGTTTTTCCTTATTTCTTAAACACCTATACACGTTCCTACAGCTGAACCTTTTCTAACATCATGTCTTCTCTCTGATTCATCTATGGATAAATAATTTGTTCCTTTTTTATTTTTTTTTAATTTTTTTAACGTTTTTTATTTATTTTTGGGACAGAGACAGCGCATGAACGGGGGAAAGGCAGAGAGAGAGGGAGACACAGAATCGGAAACAGGCTCCAGGCTCCGAGCCATCAGCCCAGAGCCTGACGCGGGGCTCGAACTCACGGACGGCGAGATCGTGACCTGGCTGAAGTCGGATGCTTAACCGACTGCGCCACCCAGGCGCCCCAATTTGTTCCTTTTTTAAAAAAAATTATAAACTTTAATTTTTTTTAGAATAGTTTTGGGTTGACAGCAAAATTGAGTGGACAGTAAAGAGAGCTCCCATATACCCACTGCTGCCCACACATGCACAGGCTCTCCCACTATCAACACCCCACACCGAGCAGTTCATTACCACTGATGAACCTACATTGACATATTATTATCATCTAAAGTACATAGCTTACATTACGGCTCACCTCTGGTGTTATACATTTTGTGGTTTTTTGACAAAGGGCTAATGACATGTGTTCTGTAACATGCAGAATAGTTTTGCTGCCCTAAAACTCCTCTGTGTTCTGCTTATTCATCTCCCCCAACCTCTGGCAACCACTGATATATTTACTGTTTTGCCTTTTTCAGAAGATCATATGATTGGAATCATACAGAATGGGACCTTTTTCAGATTGGCTTCTTTAACTTAGTAATACACATCTAGGTTTCCTGCATGGGTTTTGATGGTTTGGTTGCTCATTTCTCTTTAGCACTGAATAATATCCTACTGTTTAGATGTACTACGGTTTATTTATGCACTTACCTACTGATGGATATCTTGATTGCTTCCAAGTTTGGGTAATTATAAATAAAGTGATATAAATATTTATGTTTATTTATTGTTTCCTCATTAACTATTTTCTCCATGGATTGTAAAGTTTCTGAGGGCAGGGACCTTTTCTGTCATGTCTTAAATTACTTCCCCTGATGTAGTAGATTAACTGGCCTATACCTTGTGTTCTTTTTGCTATTTGTTGAATGCATGCATTGATGAAATGGTTTAATTTTTTAACACACATATTCCAATTAGCTATTTCTTTTTTATTTGGCTCACTTTATTGTGATATTCATTTTATTGCAATGGTCTGGAACTGATCCACAATTTTTCCGAGGTATGCTTGTATTTTGTTTGCTTGTTTTGTTTCAGTTTTCACAATGACTTGAGGGGTCTTCAGTAAGTTTTAAGTCCAGTGGCCAGTTGGACTAAATATTCTGCAATATGAAAAACAGCTTTACTGGTAAAAGAACCATCCTCTCCAAAATGCTACCTCCCCCCTCCCATAGTAGGGAGGTACAAATGAAATTTATGATCTGATTCCTGACCTTTAAGGATATAGGAAAAATATAATGTATATAATTAATTCAAATTATGTGAATATGTTTGCCAAATAACTAAGAGAATGTAAAAAATGTGACTTTTTTAAATTTTTAATTTTTTTATTTTTTAAAATTTACATCAAAATTAGTTAGCATATAGTGCAAAAATGATTTCAGGAATAGATTCCTTAGTGCCCCTTACCCATTTAGCCCATCCCCCCCTCCCACAACCCCTCCAGTAACCTTCAGTTTGTTCTACATATTTAGGAGTCTCTTCTGTTTTGTACCCCTCCCTGTTTTTATGTTATTTTTGTTTCTCTTCCCTTAGGTTCATCTGTTTTGTGTCTTAAAGTCCTCATATGAGTGAAGTCATATGACTTTTGTCTTTCTCTGACTAATTTCACTTAGCATAACACCCTCCAGTTCCATCCATGCAGCTGCAAATGGCAAGATTTCTTTCTTTTTGATTGCCGAGTAATACTCCATTGTATATATATACCACATTTTCTTTATCCATTCATCCATCAATGGACATTTGGGCTCTTTCCATACTTTGGCTATTGTTGATAGTGCTGCTATAAACATGTGGGTGCATGTGTCCCTTCAAAACAGCACACCTGTATCCCTTGGATAAATGCCTAGTAGTGCAATTGCGGAGTCATAGGGTAGTTCTAATTTTAGTTTTTTGAGGAACCTCCATACTGTTTTCCAGAGTGGCTGAACCAGCTTGCACCCCTCAAAAATGTGACTTTTAATTTTCTTTACCATCAGGTAGTCAACTGAATGAAATCAGTTCTTATTCTCTGTGAAATGAACTACTGCTTTTGGTTTAAAACTCTTATTTTCTTGCTTCTCCTTTATCAAGCTGTTAGCACAGCTCAAAATGAGCATTAGATTTTCAGAAGTGAAGTTTGATTTTAGTTTCTTTCCCCAGCCTGGGAACAGTGGACTAATTATAAATGCTTATAGATTTATTTTTCTTCTTTTTTTTCTAATCCAGCCAATTCATTAGCATATGTTTAAGTACTGTTCTCTTTTTATTATATATTTATTGATACTCAGTGAATCCTTTCAATGTAGAGTTGAGTCTTCTTTCAGAATAGGAAAACAATACTGATTTATACTTTGATAACTGTTTTCATTCCTTTTTCTAATCTTTGTTTCAGAAATGACAGTAATACTGTGAATCCATAGTCTCCAAAATCAGTACATTCTACTTCATTGTTTTCATTTTTTCTTCTGCTTCTGTGAGAGCTTGTTGAGATATTTTTCTGGGTTCTTATTCAGTTTTGTATCATGTACCATATCTGTTTCTTTACTTTAACACTAATTTTATTTTACCTATTCATTTTTTTCTCCATGCTTTTAATTTAAAATTTTTCAAACCACAGAAAAGTATGACATAAATCATAGTACCACCATCCAGATGTAACAAATGTTAACACTTGGGCTTACATAGTTTGAATCTATTCTAAATGTTACATTTGCACCTGGAAATTGATCTGGACCCTTCCCTGATGCTGTTTCCTGATCCTGTTTAATGCGTGTAACTACATGCATGAAATTTGTGTTTAACTTTTAAATCTATTGTTTTATATTTTTACTACATATATACGTATCCGTAAACAGTATTTGGCATTGTTTTGAGGGTGTTTTTTTTTTTTTTCCAACGTTTATTTTATTTTTGGGACAGAGAGAGACAGAGCATGAACGGGGGAGGGGCAGAGAGAGAGGGAGACACAGAATTGGAAACAGGCTCCAGGCTCTGAGCCATCAGCCCAGACAGAGCCTTAGGCGGGGCTCGAACTCACGGACTGCGAGATCGTGACCTGGCTAAAGTCGGACGCTTAACCAACTGCGCCACCCAGGCGCCCCGAGGGTGTTTTTTTAAAATTTGTTTTAATGTTTATTTTTGAGAAGAGACAGAGTGTGAGCAGGGGAGGGGCAGAGAGAGAGGAAGACACAGAATCCAAAACAGGCTCCAAGTTCTGAGCTGTCAGCACGGAGTCCAACGTGGAGCCCGAACTCATGAACTATGAGATCATGACCTGAACCAAAGTCAGATGCTTAACCGACTGAACCAGCCAGCCGCCCCTGTTTGAGGATGTTTTTAAAGTCTGCATAAAATCGGGGCACCTGGCTGGTTCAGTTGGTAGAGCATGTGACTCTTGAACTTGGGGTCATAGCTGGAGCCCCAAGTTGGGCATGGAGCCTACTCAATAAAGAGAAAAAAATACTCTTATTTATTTTTCCTAGCAGCATGGGTATTCTAATGCCAAACAATTTAAACACTGGTGTTTTGTTCTTTGTTTAATTTCATCCAATCGGCTTTCAACACACCACCATAACCACCTACACTTTGTAAGAATGAGGTGAGACAACATTGTCAGAGCATTCCTGGGGCCGGGCGATGTGTCTGTGCCACCAATTCAGAGTTTTTTTTTTTCTAGTTTTCCATTTTGCCCTTAGCATCTTCTAATTTTTAGCACTTATAGGTAAACCCTGAAGGATTGGGCTTGCCTACACATCTTGATGCTCACATCATAGTTTGGATCCTTCTTTATGTTTAGCTTTAACATGTCATCTAAATACTAACATTATATAGATCCTATATATCGGGCAAGGGTAAGGCTAAAAGCATTCTAAGATGACAATGGAGGGCAGACTATCACTAGATAGTTCAGACAAGTCTAACAGATAAGATAGAAAATTGAAGCATCACTTACAGCAATATCTTGGTCCTGACGAACAAAGAGAAGAAAATTTTCATCAGGGTAGACTTGTCTTCACTTAAAAAGGGAGTCTATTATAGCAATCCCAATACCAATAGAGCCTTTTCTGTTTATTATCTCAACTCTCCCAAAACTCTTCTCTGGCTTCTGTTTCTAAATCATGGTGGCTGAATTAAATATCTCCTGATTTTACTAACATTCTATGAATTTTCCATTCAGGCCAAAGAATCAGTAGTTCTTGATTGTCCCAACCTTTCCTGCACAGTATATTTATTATAGTAGTTTATTTACTTTTACGTCACTAGTCTATGAGCTTCCTAAGGGCAGGTACCAGCCTTTTTTTTTCATTAATGAATCCCTGGCATTAATTATAGTGACTATATAGACACTACAGTGACTGGCATATAGACAGAAATCAGTAGAGATTTGTTGAATTATTGAAACACCTAATTCTATGGAGCCTCTAGTCCCCATAGCTCATACATACAAGTGATCAATTGTTAGGGCCACAGGACATTACCACAAAAAGGATTTCTAAAGATTTTCTAGTTGAACTCCTTAACTATATACATGAAGAAATTGAGGCACAGCTAAGAATAGTCTCACACACCCAGAAAGTGGTTAATTTGGCCTACAGTGCTGGTTTTCTGTTCAGAAACACCAAAACTTAAGAGAATATATTTAACACAACAGTAATAGTGAATATAGTAGGATCTTTTCATAGTAATTCTCTAAGCTTTCAAATTCTTGCTGTTTTCCTGGGTCCTTGATAGGCATGATAATTCTTATGGAGAGATGTGCCAGTTAATACAGGTCTCTATTTTTTTCCAATGTCGGATCATGGGGAGCTTGATTTGTTTCTATGGGTCAGCAAAAAAAAAAAAAAAAAAAAAAAGAAAAGAAAAGAAAAGAAAAAAAATGCCTCTGGTTCGAGATGTGGCCAGGACCTCTGAGTTAATACATTTAATAGCTGCTAGTATTTATTTTGTACTTACTTTGTGCCAGACACTTCTCAATGTGCTTTATGTGAATTAAACTCATGGAATCTACACTGTAAAGTAGATTCTATTAATATCATTTTCATTCTGCAGGTGACGCCACTGAGTCACAGAGAAGTTAGGTTACTTCCCCAAGGTTACACAGCTAGGTAGCAGAAGTGTCAAGATATGAAACCAGGCAAAGGTGTTTAAAGATGGTAGAGAAAACAAAGTATTATCATTCCAGATGAAGGGTATATCTGGCTCCCTTCCTCAATTGCTTGCAAAAGTGAGAGTTAGCTTTTTCATACCCGAGATACACCTTTGGACTACTAAGTGACATGAATTCATCAGTTCTCTATTGTAATTAAGTCTCCCAGGGATGAATTTTCTGTTACTTGCCACCTAACTATTCCTAACTGATACAGTTTGCAAGTCAATTAAATGAGTCAATGTGTACCTGGAGCAATGTATTCAACATTGTTCTAGCCAGGAGCTTGTCCCTAGTTTTTGGCATATTCTGCCTTCATTCCTGTACCCAATGCTCTTTCTCAGGTTCTTAGAACCTCTTGACCTATTTGAAATATCACCTACATTTTAGAGCTCACCTCAATACCAGATCCTTGGTATCTGTCTATAGCCAGCCTAGATGAGATGCTCAGGGCCTTGCTCTCCATGTTCACAGAGAATCTTCTTCCTCCATCATTTAACACAGAGCATTGTAATTAACTCTTTGTCTCTGCACCTTGAAGTCAAAGACTGTTTTCTATGGCTGCATTCCTTATAGCCTGACAGATAGTAGGTGCTCAATAAGAATGAATGATCAAATGCAGTTTCCTCAAACAAGTTCATCTCAGCAGTGATGCCCCTGGAGGAGGAGCAGGAAGAGTGTCAGGAACCCCCTTAGTATATCAGAGTCACATTAATAATTTATCACCAACAAGCAGATGAACAACAAAGCAGAGAAAGTTTTCCTAACTATATACTTCTGAAAACCAAGAGGGATTAGTTGACTGGAAGCTACTTATAAATATATAGTTTATTGGACTCTCTGGTAATGGTTTGTAAATATCCTTGACTTTTATTTGTCAGAAAAATATTTCTTCATTCTTTCATCCTAATGCACCATATTTAAAACTCATTTTCCAAATATTGTCAAACTGAAAATTAAGCAGAGGCTCCCAATCCACTTATGAAGTCTTTTTTCTTATCATTTCTGCCAGTAATCAGGCAAAAAGCTTTAGGTAAGGAAGAGGGAGGGGCAGGGAACTCATTGCCTTGGCTGCCTCAGTGGGGAAAACTTTAGGTCAAACTTTTCCTTTTAAATTCTCAAGTTGAAAGTAATTTCCACATTCTATGAAAGGACTTGAGATGAGATTGAAGCAAGGTAACTGAGGGGGAGGTAGCCTCCCCCAACAGGGCTTTCCAAGGAGACTGATTGGGTCTCTTATTGTTCAAGAGGAGAAAAGAGAGCAGAAAGCATTTGATGCAGAACTTGAGCTGAGTCTCTCTGGGAACGAAAATGCTTCTATCTGTCTACTCTGGCTCTTGAGGTCAACTTCAAAACTCTGCTCCCCAACAGAGAATCTTAAGTAAAGAAGGCGCCTCTCTCCTGTGTCCTGCCTCAAAGCTGGACAGCTTGGAGCTGCCTTGTTTCAATGAATACATACATTTTCTGCATTAAGCTGGGATCAGGGTTAAGAAGCCAGGGCAATGCCACTTTCCAAATTCAAGGAGTATGAGAAGGTCATAAAATATAGATATTTTCGTCTCAAACAATAATCATTTAGTTATGAACCTGTAAGTCCATGCTCCTGATCACTGTACGGTATTGCTAGTCTTAGTAAGTCAGCGTTTTTGTTTGTTTGTTCCTATAATGGTAGTTACTCTTTTGTTTTTTAACCATATTATTCTGTCTCTCTCTTCCTCTGAGTGTGTGTGTCCTCTCCAATACATGAATGCTTGTCATGTAAGTACCAGGAGGGACAAATGCAAATACCCTATATCCTCAAGAAGCAAGGAAATACAGTATAACAGTAAGGAGTTTCAACTCCAGAGTCACCATCTAGACCAGAATTTGAACTCTGGTTCTGTGTCAAAGTCTATATGGCCTTGGTCAATTTACTACAAAGATCAAATGACATAATATCTTGTATATGTTATTGTATATAAAATTATACATTTATGTTGTACATAAAATTATACTGTTGTGTGTCAGAAACTGCTTATTTGATATACATTATTGTATATATTATACATTATTGTATATTAAAAAATTAAATTGTATATTTAATATACATTATTGTATATTAAAAAAACAGTTTATGACACATAATAGTTGCTCACAGGTAAATGGTGGTTCTACTGCTGACTTTCATATAATGAAGTTTTAGACTACATTCTTTCTAGAAAAAAAATCTCATTACACTTATTACTTGGGCACCATAATGTTACCATACTTTATCCCTCAATTATCCTGAACTTAATAGTAATTCCTACCAAATAACATTGTTCTTTCCATTGTGGAGGCAGTTAACTGTGTACGTGTGTGGTAGGGATAATGGGGAGTGGTTTGTTTAGTGAATGAGAATGCAAAAGAGAAAAAAGTGAAAAGTTAAGTCCAGATCCCTTTTACTAGGCTCAGCTGCTATGTTTGTTGGCTGCTGATGGCTAGTAGCTGCAAATTTTTCTTCAAAAATTTGCCCTAGGGCAGTAGAAGCCATCTTCTTCAGGGACCCCTAGGAGGATGAGCCAGCATCCCCAGTCCCAACCACAGGTATATCTCTCAGTCATGTAATGACTAACTTATTTGGAGGATTAAAAGCTTGTTCTCTTGCTCCAAGGTGGGATGTTTGGGTGGTGCCATTGTGGCTGTGGAGTGCCCTGTAGGATCAGGCTGAGTCTTTGACTAGCATCTTCTCTGTCTGATCTTGTTTTCTAACTTTTAAATTGATTTCCCCTGAGAACTCTCCCTCAATGGTTCACTTGTATACAAATTACCATCTTAGGCTCTGCTTCCTTGGGATCTGACCTAAGATAACAACCATTCATTACAAATTCCACAGAACAATGCCCTCTCTATGCCCTGCCTCCTGGCTAAGAGGGGTAGTCCAAAATGAACCATTTGTTTTGGCTTCTAGCTGGCAGATGGGAGAATGAATTGCCAAGAAAGCAGAAGTGAGCTTGGAGAAGCACACCTGTGATGTCCTCGTGCTATGAGAGTTGGCACATAGAAAGAGAGGGCACAAATCATTATTCAGTCACAAACACTGTGTTCAAACCTATGTCTACTTTATCTTTTTAAAATTCTAATAAGCTTAGTGTAATGCCCTCTGGGTTCACCCATGTCATTGCATATGGAAGGATTTTCTTCTTTTTAAAGGCTGAATAATATTCCATTGCATGTATATACCACATTTTCTTTATCCATTCATCTGTTAATGGACACCTAGGTTGTTTTAATATCTTAGCTGTTATGAATAATGCTGGGTGAACTTGCATGACATTATGTTAAGTGAAACAAGCCAGGAACAGAATGAAAAGTATTGCATGATTCCATTTACATGAGGTATCTATCTAAAATAGTCAAACTCATAGAAACAGAAAGTAGAATGGTGGTTGCCAGGGACAGCAGGGAAGGAAAAATGGGGAATTGTGTTTCAATGTGTAGAAAGTTTCAATTATGCTAAATTAGTAAATTCTAGAGATCTGCTATACATCATCGTACCTATAGTTAACGATGCTGTATTGTACTCTTAAATTTTTTTAAAAGGGTAGATTTCATATTAAATATTCTTACCATAATAAAGAATAAATACATTATAATAAGCCTAAAAGGTGGCTTAATATTTTCACTCCCATTTTGTATATAAGCAAACTAATGCATGGCAAGTGATTTATTTGCCCAGGGTTATATAAGTTTGTATATGGCAGATGGAGAAATAAATCTATCTTATGTTTAGTTAATAGGATTCTTTCTAATATCGATGTAGCTCTTTTTTTGTGAGCAGGGTTCATTTTTTATACTGTTTGTTATCACTCAAAACCAAGAACTTGATGGTAAGTTAAGGGGAAAAAAATTAGGACAGTAAACAGAGTTAAGAGTCTCTGCTTATCTGGAACTTTCTTATCTGAAATGCAGGGTTTTCAGCAGTTATTTTCAAATTCAGCATGCATGGTTTCACGGAAGCCTTGTGATTTGAAATAATTTTATAATATTACCATAGCAATTTATGTGATTGTGCAGATACTGTAAACCCACAACAAAATTGTTAGGAAGGTAATTTTTTAAAAACATATATATTTAGAACTAAATAAAAACATAATGATGGTGTTTTTGTGTGGTGATGGTGTAGAAAGTGTTAAAAGTGAATCTTTTTTTTTTTTTAATATGGGGAACTCTGTAAGGAAAATTCAACGTGATATGACAGGTATTAAAAAATCCTGAAGAAAATAGTGCTTGTGTAGCAATGTAAAACAGAGGGCTGCAGGAAGAGTTTTTATATTAGTAGAAGGTTTAAAATGTATTGAATAGGAGTAGCTGGTGAATATTTTAGAGGATTGGTGAAAATCATCAATATAGTGATTGTTCATTCATTCCCTTCCCCAGCCACATGTGCCCAGTATGGAAGTTTCAAAACTAGGGAATTACAGACTATTTGAATGGACAGAGTACTTATAGGTCATTTATGATGTTTGATGCCACCGTCCTGCAAATTTTCCAGTAAATGATATACCAATAATATGCAGTGATGGATGTTGGCTGTTTTGCCTGCATAATCTCTATTCCTCCTTTATATGTTAACATGTACTATGATTTTCTTTGAGATGTCACCCTTCCCCATTACATCCTTGTGTTTGAATGAGGCTGAATCTACCCTAACCCCCTGGCTCCTGGGAGGACACATGGCTCAGCTAATCAGAGCACAGCATCCCCCCAACCACAGCAAGGAGATCAAGCCTAAGTAAGCACTGAAGTCCAGCAGATGATAATTCACTTAGAATATTACGGGAACTCTTGGGAAAGAGGATATTTCTTTCCATTGGATTTGCTAAGGTGATGAGATGCAAGCTAAGAGAAGCAGGTATCCATCTGGGCACAAAGAGGATTAAGGCAGAGAACGAAGGCAAAATACAGAAATATGACCATAAACCTCAAGTGGCCCCTTGGCAATACCTGACAATTCACAAATATTTTCCTGGTCAGTGTACTTTATCATTTTGCAAGAGAACCACTTCAAATCTTTCTCCTCAACCTTCCAGTACACTCCTCTCACCATTCATTCACGTCTGATGATCCTGCTTTTTATTTCAGGGAGAAAATAGAAGCTCTCAGAAGAGAATTTCCACTGGAAAATCCATCAGCCTTCAAGCTTTTGTAGCCATGTAGTTTTCCTCCTTTTATTACAATTGTGAAATCACTCTTGCCCTGTCCTCACCTGTCCTCACCAATGTCTCAGTAGCATTCTGCACTGTTACATAACTTCCACCTATTGACATACCAGCTTCAGTTGACTTTGAGAATATTT
Organism: Prionailurus viverrinus; assembly: GCF_022837055.1. Lineage (NCBI taxonomy): Eukaryota > Metazoa > Chordata > Mammalia > Carnivora > Felidae > Prionailurus > Prionailurus viverrinus. The sequence continues at coordinate 188,207,273 of NC_062561.1, read as the reverse complement.
GCTTTTCCCTTGTCATTTGCTGTTCCTCTCTCATTTCTGTGGCTTGATCTTCTTCCTCTTTTAGAATAGAGCTCAGTCCCAGATCTTCTTCTCATCTCTATGTACACTTACTGTCTATGGCTTTAAATATTATCTTTTCACTCATGGATAACTCCCATGTTTTCACCTTCAGCTCTCATGTCTCCCTTGAGATGGCCTAATATGCATCTCTGAATCTCATAATATACATGTATAATTATTTTTCTGCTTAGGCCCTAAAATATCAGAGTTGATCTTCACTCCTCTCTTTCTCTTACACCACACATCTGGTTCACCATTAAGTCTTGTCTATCACAAACCTGACCACTTCTCTCCACCATGACAGCTTTGTCTTAGTCTAAACCACCACTATCTCTCACTAATGATGGCATTTAAAGAAGTGTGAAGGAATGGTGTAGAACTGATTGAAGAAGGATCTGGGTCTCTAGAATCAGATAAATGGGACAACAAGTCCTTTAAGAGAGTTGTAGTGGAGGCACAAGAGTAGTTCACTGAGCATTAGAACACATTTTTACCCCTGTGAGTAATCCCAGGCATTCTCTCTAAACACGCACAAAGAAGTCTTCAATTTTTTATTCTTTATGTGAATTCTTTAGTCTGATTTCTAAATTTCTTCCCAGCTTTTCACTTGTTTGATTTACAGCCACACTTGCTTCTCCACAGCCCAACACTCTTATAGGCTCCTGTTTTCCCACAGAAAAAGAAGTTCTGGTTCCCAAAGTCAGAGGTGGGTGTTGTATTCTTTGTCCTTCTACTTTAATTTAATTATTTTGCATTTTCCAGCCTTTTCCAGGCAACAGGCCAAATAACAGCTCATATGTATTAAATTCATGGCTTTCAAGCTACTTAAATTCATCTCTTTAAAACACAGACTTGAAATAGCTTGCTTTAAGTTGGGTCTCACAACTGGAGTAGGTTAGGGGTACACATATATGTATGAGTGAGTCATACATATTTCTTATTGTAGATACCTCTCTAGTGAAGGGTATTTTCCTGTGGTCAAATTTATCCAAATTAAAGATCTCTCAGAAATGGCATAGGTAGCCATTTATAAAGAAGAAGGAGGGTAAAAGTAAACAAAGGAAGAAAGATTAATGTGCCCACCTTTAGGAATAATGTGCTGCCTTGCCTGAAAAGGAATCAGGCACTGTTGTTTCCAATAATGCTTCCATTAATCAAAACCTGGATGTAACTGCATAATGAGGCAAAGAAGTTAATTGATATTAGAATATTGCTGTACTTTCTCCTTTACTGGCATGAGTGGCAAGCTCGAGGTCTGTACCAGTACCATTTTCTCTGTCTCAAAATATTATAGCTGGAAAGAAAGAAAGGACTAGAGCAATTCCCAACGATGGTTCTGCAGATCACTCCCCAGCTCTGAAAGATGCTCCAAAGATAAAAACAGCTTCTCTGTTTGTACATGTAGAAAACTTTGCATACTGTAAAATTATCTTGGATATTTATAAAACCTATTACAAAGGTTCACAGTAAAGAAACCTGTTTACTTTTGTTGAATGCAAAGATTCTCAAACTACTCTGCTAACAATTATAACAATCTACAGTAGACTTTGAGGAGGGTGGAGTTACTCTGTTTTATAGTTTCTAGAGTTTCATTTACTTAATTACTAGAAGTGTCCAACTCAAACTCCACAAGGGTCAATACCATGGCCTATGTGCTGTCTCTACCTGAGCATAGTGCCTGGTACAGAAATTGTGCTAAGTCGATCTCAAGAATATTAATTCAATTTTAATTGAACATTTTGCCTGTTGGTGATGTATTCCTCTCAGTTTCTGTCAAACTATGAAGCCATTTCTCAAAAGCTTAACTGATCTCCATGTGGAGTCTCTCTTCTAGAACATGTTTGGAACTTATGCAGAGATTCAGCTTCAAGAAAATTCCACATATTTAATTCCCAGTTTAAAACCCAGAATTGCCTTTTAATCGTTCAAAATCTACTGTTTTTAAGCTTCATGGAATTCTCTCTGGACTTAATTATTACAGTGTTTATTCGGTATAAAAGAAGAGTCACCACATTAAAGTTTCCAGCTATTTTAAGATAACAAAGCTTCTTGAAGAAGTCTTCTTTGTTCTGAGAAGACTCTGTTTCCTTTCAGGAAAGGGTAGATTCAGAAGCTCACAGTACTTGCAGGAACTCTTTAATATGTTGACAGCACCTGAGCTAAGCTAGTGGTGCAAGCTGGTTGGTTAATGAAGCTTTAAACGATCCTTTTGGAAGGAAAGGGATGGAAACCAACTGCTTTCCTTTTGGAGAAGTTATTAGGAATTTTCTGATAAATTAGAACAGTTCTAAAAAAAGATTTTCTATCAAAAATGGGGCCTCTAAGAGGAATTCATCATGACAAAAGAAAAATCCAACAGTCATGATGAAAAAGCTGGTCTGGGCAGAGAATAGGTGGCCTGTGTGACCAGCATGCCAGTGCTTAGGGCAAGTTTAGCGACAGGGACTGAACTGGTCAGTATTATCTAAAGGGCTCACACAGCATAGGGAACTGCAGGAATATTAGCACAGCACAGAATTCAAGCATATTATACTATGTGGGGCTAATTTTTAGTAGTCATACTGTGTATCAGAAATAGAAGCACCTATGAGTCAAAATCTCAAATCTTTTAGGAGAAAAATAATATGTTCTAATTCTTTCTTTATGGAAATGGACTGATCCATTTGGCTTGAGTAAGCCTCTAGAGAGCTGTAAATTTGAAGCAAGGGATTTAGGTGATTAACTGGCTTTAGCAAGATATGTGATTTTATTTTGCATCTGTTCATCTTTTGTTTCCAGAATTGTTCTCATAGCTTCCAAATACTAACCACTTAGCTCTGTACTCATGGACCCTGTGAATTTTTTTTTTAATTTTTTATGTTTATTTATTTTTGAGAGAGAGAGACAGAACTGGAGCAGGGGATGGGCAGAGAGAGAGGGAGACACAGAATCTGAAGCAGGCTCCAGGCTCTGTCAGCACCGTGCCCAACGCTGGGCTCGAACCCATGGACTGTGGGATCATGACCTGAGCTGAAGTCAGACGCTCAATCAATGAGCCACCCAGGCGCCCCTGTCTTTGAATTCTTTTAATTAAACACTTAAGCATTTTCCATTAAAAGAATGTTTGTCTTTTGATGGGGCGAAGGGGTCTAGTGAGGGAGGTACCTGCTGAGAAAATGTGGCATACCACAAAAAGGAGGATAAACTTTCTACTGAAAAGTTTCCTTATCTGATAAAAATGGGGAAAATATTCACACTTCTCCCTGGTTTGCTTTATATAAAAACTTTTTTACTTACCAAAGAAATAATCTAATTTCTTTGTTAATTTCTCCAACATTGAATAAAAATCTGTGCATGTGTTAGATATTAAAAAAAAAACACACCTGCTGGTTGATAGGAGGCAAGGAAATAGGGCAGTAACAGGATGATATTCACAAAGAAGACCAGACAACAAAAGCAGAGCGGGTATAACAGAATGGAGGGACATACAACCACACAAAGGTTTACTTTGTGCCAGGCACTATGCTAAGTGTTTTCTCATGTATCTGTTCAAGAATTCACCCAACCTAGTTATGACAAAGTGCTGCTATTATGCCCAATGTAAGCACTAGTGAGGTTACATGCACAAAGTAGCAGAGCTGGGAATTTGACCACAGGATAATTTAAATTCAGAACTCAAGTTCTCTGTCTCTCTGCCTGTCTCTCTCTCTCTCTTTTTCAGAAAGAGAGAGAGAGAGGAAGAGCATGCAAGAGGGAGAGGGGCAGAGGAAGAGGAAGAGAGAAAATCTTAAGCAGATGCCATGCTCAGTGTGGAGCCTGACATGGGGCTTGATTTCATGGCCTTGAGATTATGACTTGAGCCAAAATTGCGAGTTGGATGCTTAACCAACTGAGCCACCCAGGTGTCACTAGAACTCAAGTTCTTAACAGCTTTACTATAATACATCTCTTATAAAAATTGACATTATCCCTATGTACCTCATGAAGTGTCTAAATAAAAAAATACTTTATATTATAGATGTAGATAGAGACACGTAGATAGAGATAGTGTCATATTTTTTAAATCAAATGACCAAATTCATAGATTCAGCAGTGAGATGAGTAGTCTATTCGGTCCCTCTCCCATGACTCGGCATGCATATCTTCTGTTCATTTTCCAACAGCGATGGTAGATAATGCAGATTTTGTATATTATTCTTGGTACATGAACAGAGGAAACACAGTTCCCAGCCTGGTGAATCAACACTATCTGAAGATGACTCTTTCTTTTCAAACAAGTTGGTATTTATTCCAAGGGGGAAACATTCATCTTCTTCAAATGCTAACACAATTTGGCACACTGTCCTGGGGCCACAATGAATCTAGCACCTGGAACCCCAGCTAAGTTATTCAGCTGTTCATGGCCTCAGTTTCCCTTCCTGTATCATGAAGGTTAAAACAAAATTTTGAAAAACCATCTATCCCTGACATTTTGAAGACCTAGGTTAAGTTCAACATCACTTAAAAGATTTATATTTATCTTATATCTCAACCAGTTTCCCTGCTATCACCAGATGATAAATTCTAAGAAGCAGTACTTACTTTTTAGAAACTTTGTTTTGTTTATTTTTACTGAATTCCATTACAGAGAACATGATTTGTATGATTTCACTTTTAAAAAATTTATTGAGATTTAAGGTCCAGAATATGGTCTATGTGCACTTGAAAAAAATGTGAATAAGTGTTAGCAGAGCATTCTATACATGCCAATTCAGTCAAATTAGTTGATAGTATTGTTCTGGTCTTCTATATCTTTATTGATTTTTCTGTCTACTTAATCTATCAATGACTGAGAAAGGAGAAGTGAAGCCTCCAACTATAATTATGGTTTGCCCATTTTTCCCTTCAATTTTATCAGCTTTTGCTTCATTTGTCTTGACATTTTATTGTTAGGTATATAACATTTAGCATAGTTGTGACTTCTTGGTGAACTGACCCCTGTATATAATAATGTCTTTATGTAATGCCTTCTTTCTTTCTGATAATATTTCTTGTTCTGAAGTCTACTTTTCTTATATTGAGATAAACATTCCAGATTTTGTTTTGGTAATTATTTGCATGGAAAATACTTTTCCCATTCTTTTATTTTTAGGTAGAAGTATTTACATTTAAGCTGTGTTTCTTGTTCAAAACATACAATTGGGTCTTGCTTTTTTATCCGATTGACAATCTCTGTCTTGTAACTTATGTGTTAGAACAACTATAATTATTGATATTGTTGGATTTAAATCTATCATCTTCCTAGTTGCCTTCTATTTGTTCCCATCTATTCTCTGTTCCTTTTTCTCTTTTCTGTCTGCTCTTAAATTAAATATCTTTACTATTCTATTTTATCTCTACTACTAGCTTATTATTTAGTGTTTGTCTTAGGGCTTATGATGTGTATCCTTAATTTAATATAGTATACATTCAAATAATAGTATATGATTTCACACATAGAATAAGAACCTTAGAAGACATTACTTTCTGTTTCACTATCCTATGCTTTGTGTTTTTGTTTTCATATTTTACTTTTATGTATGTTATAAAACAAAATACATTTTCTTTCTAATATGCTAACCTGATTCTATTACTTATGTGCTTAAACCCCTTCCGTGGATCCTCACTGCCTCAGAAAAAAAGTAACAAACTCCTTATGACATGTTCTGGTTGTACTGATGCATAAGAAATCACCCAAGGTTAGGATTTCAGATATAGCACAATGAGGATAGCTTATCTCTGTTCCACAATGTCTGGTATTTCATCTGGGAATACTTGAAGACCAGGAGTATCCTGACAAATGAGGACTGGTATCTGGAGGATAATTCACTCATGTGTCTGGTGGCTAATGTTAGCCGCTGACTGGACATTAGTCAGTGATTGTCCAAAATACTTATGTGTAGCGTCTCTTGTGGGTTTTGTTTTGTTTTGTTTTGTTTTGTTTTGTTTTGTTTTGTTTATACATGGGCTAGTTAGGGCTTCTTCACTTATTGTGACTGAGTTTCAAAAGCAAATGTTTCTAGAGAAAAGTACAGAAGTGCATGGCACTATATAAGCTAGTCTCAGAAATCAAAGTATCCACCCAGGTTCAAGGGAAGAAAGCACAGAGCTTTCATGATTTGATCCCTGCTTACATCTCTCTGGTGTTACCATCACCTGTCTTGAACTCTGCTCTCCAGACATACTAACTTCTTTCCTTTAAATATACCATATTTACTTGCCTCTTGTAAACAAGAATACCTCTCTCTCTGAAATACTTTCCCATATCATCCTTCCACCCCTCCTCACAATTCCTGGCTAACTTCATCCTAGATGTTTTTCCTTACCTCTGATTTCCCTCCAAATCAGGGTTGTGCCTCTCTTCTTTTATTTCCATATCACCCAGGATAGTACTTGGAACATGATAAATGCTCAATAAATATTTGTTGAATGAATAGATATCTCTTCCAAATTAGACATTAGTGTCCAGCTTACCATGATATTCCCCCGACAGTAGTATAGGGCTGACCCAGAGCAGTTGCTCAAAAATATTTGCTGAAAGAATAAAGTACTGTGTTTTCTTGGTGATCAATATGGGACTTTTTGTTTTGAGAATTCATGGAGCTAGGCAGAGATCCTTGAAAGAAGACATCATACTGAGCCAGTCCTACACCCACTGTTGCTAACAGAACTCTGCAGAGATAAGTCATAAGTCTATTGTGTTGGCATCCAAAGCTTCTTCCAGGTTGATTCTCTCTACCTCTCACTCAAATCAACCCAGTCTCTGATCAAAGGAAAGAAGATAATTGGTCACATAAGAACTCACCAAGCAAAGAGCATTCTAAGATTGCTTCCAGAAACTCGGGTAGGGATTGAAAAGAAAAAATTATGCAGGTTTTCGTCTCTCAAGCTGGGCAACAGGGCTTTGTGAGCTCCTTAGTCTTCCTGTAAACATTGCTATGGTAACTGACAGGTAATTAGCTATTTATCACACATGCACACATGCATACTCACATAGTTTCAAGCTGGAGTCCTCTGGCTGTAACAGACTGTAACATAAGGTAAGGAAATCGATTTTCACGTGGTGCCTAAAATTAAATTTTTGGAAAGTCTTCCCATTGTGAACCTTCTCAGTAAAAAAATATTTATGGATGGACAAGCATAATAAAAATTATAATATTCTCAACTGTTCCCTAAACATTCTTCCTGTCACTCATCTCTTAAAAATAGAGTTGGAGTTTAGAGATACACCTTCAGGTTGAGCTAAGGAGCTGACAGAAGAGACTGAAAAGCAAAGAAATGGAGATAATAATAGTAACACTAATGGTGAAATCACCTGTTAAGGAAATGTGCAAAGAAACCAAGTCCTTTTAGCTAGAGGTCAAAATGACTAATAATTTTCTTTCTATTCTCCAACGTGCCCCATAGTGCTAATATAAAGAAGGAATAAACAAGGTGGATACTAAAAGAAAGAAAATTGCTTATTTTGGTCCTAAGCTATATCATTTTATGAGAGGAATACTAAAGCCTATTATGAATTTTATTCACATAATTTCTGAACATATTTGTATATAATAACCTTCCACCCATATATAATTACATCCTATTTATTCACAATCAAAAGAGGCATTTAGAAGAAAAAACAAGTTCATAATAAGATCTGCAATAGAGATTAAGAAGGGCCTAATTAAATTTTTTAAGGAGGAATGAATTCTTTCTCAATGCACACTTTATAATTATGCCATTTAAGTTTCTTGAAACACAACTTTCTTTTGAAAAAGACAAACAACTCCCCCCCCCCACCCTACCACCACCACCACCAACTAAAAACTATGAAGCAATTACCAGAGTATATATTTATCTTGCTTAAAGGAGCATAGCAACAAATACTTCTGGCACATGTAGATAGAACCTAAGCTAGCCCAATATTTATTAAATGATAATGTGCTATCACAGATCAAATGAGCATAAAGAACACGTTTCAGAAATTGTGCTAATGTGTTTCTTAGCAAGAGGCCAGTGCTCCTTGATCATTTCTCTCCAGGAAGCCACCACTGGTGTCATACACTAGTAAGGAGTGAGTTTGAAGAAGACAAATCATCAAGATAGAGGCAGGAAAGCTATTTTGTAAACTCTTAAAAGGAGTCATGACTGAAAACCTCAATGGGTAATGTGCCTCTCAGTAAATTCTAACATCATGGCTTATTATAGTTTTCCAGAGGTGTATTAACGGCAAACAAGCAGGGGTGTGGCTTCTGCCTCCTGAATATTGCACTGGAGAATCATCTTGGTGGTTAAAGTAAGAAACTAGGGCCACTGCCTCTCCTTCCATCATTTTAGCTTCATATTTCCTGGTTTCAGCCTTTGCCTTCAATAAGATGGGACTGTTCATTTGGGCTTTCTAGATTCAAAAAGCTGTAAGGAGGGGAAATAATGGGGTCCCACAGCAATTCGTGTGGCTTACGGTTTGGTAGGAAGAGGACACACATATATACACCCCTATTAAGCTGACCTTGGCACAACTCCCATTGGGAAGAGAAGATGCCATATGACTCAGTATCACTTCCTTGGGTCTCTGCTAGGGACTCAATTGTGTGCCCCCAAATTCATATAATGAAGCTCTCATGCCCCAATGTGACTTATAACAGTGCCATAAGGAGGCAATTAAGGTTAGATAAGGTCCCATAAGGGTAGGTCCCTGATCCAATGGGAATAGTGTCCTTATGAGAAGAGACACCAAGGAGTTAATTCTTTCTCCTGCCACTCCCCAGCCAAGTCCATACACCTAGGAAAGGTCACACCAGTACATAGGGAGAAGGTGGTCAGGAAGAGGACTCTCGCAAGATACTGAATTGACTGATACCTTGATCTTGGGCTAACCAGCTTTCAGAACTGTGAGAAATAAATTTTTGCTGTTTAAGTCACCTAGTCTTTAGTATTTTGTTATAGGAGCCCAAGCAGAATAATGTAGCCCCAAATATCTCTGATAAAGCCACAGCTGACAATGACATTATCCATGCATATGGGACCTTGCTGGATATAAAACCTCCAGTCCTGCCACATCACCACCCTGTACTTAGGTTCCATCACTTGCCACTTATGATTTAAGAGAAAAATTACAAGCATATAGCACTCCTTCTTCTCTAGCATCAATACAATTCTTGATTGTGGTAGGACTTGGGAAGTATGAGGGTAGAAAGCATTGTCAGTGTCCAGAATCCCCAGAATCTGCATAGCTCTGCCTCTAGATTTTTCACCTCCAGAAACACCCTTTTCTAGTACTACTATTCCCTCAATGAAAGTTCATCACTTTCCACTGTGATAGCTAAAATAAGAATAATTTTTATCCTTGTTATAAGTCTCACAACACTGTGTAATGTTATTAACCTCATTCTTTCAGATAAAGCATCTGAGAAGCTTTGTCATTTGCCCAAGATCACAAATCTAGATTCAGAATTTGAAACCAGGTTTGGCTGATTTCAAAGCTCATAATTCTAAAACAATAAATTCAAAGTGTTCTGTGGAGTGGATGAAACTAAATATGGAACTAACCTCATAAACAAACCAAGACTCAAAGATTAGCTATTGACTTAATAAAGTATTCCTCACTGGCAATATACTTAAATATTAACAAACACCATTTACCTATGGAGATATTCTCAAATTGGGGGTGAGTCTGAGTTATGGGCATTTATAGCTAGATGTGTAAGAAACTATTCTGTAAGAGAAAAGTATAAAAAACGAATGGTCACATTTCTGGTTTCTCCAAACCATTGAAAGAATCCAGAAGACAAAATTCTACTTTCAAAAGTTAGTGTATTAAAATGAAAAATACCAGACATAGGTTAGGGTGTTAGAATGATGAGTGCATTTTTCTTTATTTTTCATAATTTTTGCAATGTTGTTAATTGCCTTTGTTATAAAAAAATACAAAAGTGCTTATTGAAAACTTACTATTAAGATCTGAATACTTAATATATAATTAGCTCATTTAATCCTTATAACCATCATGTGAGTTAATTACTATCATCATTTTACAGACGAGGAACCAGTCTCTGAGAGATTTAATACTAGTAAGTGACAGAACCAGGATTTAAACCCAGGCATTCTTTCTCTAGAGACCATGCACTGAAATTCTCCAATAAGCTGCTGTTTGAATGGTTGAATCTAGTGAAGATGAGAGGGCCAGAGAACTAGAATTTGAAGGTCTAAGATAGAAAAGACAAAGAAGAGGTGGGACAGGGCAGCCTAAGAGCTGGACAAAGAGCCCTACTTTGAAACAGGTGGCAGAAAGAGCTTTGCTCTGCATTAGTTTTCTTTCTGAAGTTAACATATCATGCTAAATTAATTCCAAGCCCTGAAATGAATGAGTGGCTTTATATTCTTATATCCTCAGCCCCAATAATCATATTCCATGCTTTATTTCACTCTCACTCTCATCGCAAATTACAAGGTAAATGCCTTTAATGGGTATGCTTTAGCCTCATAATTAGCAACCTTACATAACAAATTATTTTTTAGGTAATCCCATCTAGAGAGGGCAACAGCTGTAGTATTATAATGGTTTGTAAATAATAGAAACAAGATGTGTTGTCTAGAAGCCAGGCATTGAATACTCAAGCAAAATAACTTCTTGATATTTTATTTTTTAAAACGTTTTTATTTATTTATTTTGAGATGGAGAGAGAGGAAGACAGAAAGAGAATGAGCTGGGGAGGGGCAGAGAGAGAGGACAGAGAATCCCAAGCAGGCTCTGCACTGTCAGCGCAGAGGCAGATATGGGGCTTGATCTCACTAACTGTGAGATCATGACCTGAGCTGAACTCAAGAGTTGGAAGGTTAATCAACTAAGGCACCCAGGCCTGCTACTTCTTGATATTTCACATTACACCATTGCCACCTCAAAAATAATTGTGTAAGTAATATTAGTTCTACTAAATACATAACAACAACAATACAAATCAGTCTAGAAGAACAAATATCCACCTATTATGTATTCTAATGGTTTCACAAGGATAATGAATTTCACCTTATCTGAGGAAACAGTTTTGTTGATGGTGGGAAAGTCACCATTTAGTTCATCTACAAAGAAAAAAGAAAGCAAGAACCTTCATCTATATACCCCCACATTTATCCATCATTCTATTTTATCTGCCCATCATCCACCCACTCACCCACCCACCCACCCATCCATCCATCCACTCATCCATCCTTTAATTCATCCATTCATCCATCTACCTTCCTAGCCACCTACTGATCTAGTGAATATTTGTTGAACACCTACACTATAGTTCATTCAGAAACTGCACTTTTGTTAACCGTGGATATTGTTAGGGCACATTCTCCTCCTTTGCTCTTACTTTATTATTTTTTTGTAAGTGTAGTCTATGGACCACCTGCTTCAGAATCTCCTAGGATATTATTAAAAATAATCTCCTAGGTCTTATTTAAAGCACATACTCCACACACCTATCTAACTTTACCTACTTTTAGGTAATCAGAATTACCTAATTTTTATCAGAATTACCTACTTTTATCAGAATTACTGGCAGGAATCTTTTTTTTTAAGTTTTATAATGTTTATTTTTGAGACAGAGAGACAGAGTGCAAGTGGGGGAAGGGCAGAGAAAGAGGGAGACAGAATCTAAAGCAGGCTTCAGGCTGTGAGCTGTCAGCACAGAGTCTGATGTGGGGCTTGAACTCATGAATCATGAGATCATGACCTGAGCAAAAGTGGGTTGTTTAACTGACTGAGCCACCCAGATGACCCTAGAATCTTTTTCTTTTAAATATATATATCCTGGAGCACCTGAGTGGCTCAGTAGGTTAAGTGTATGACTTCGGCTCAGGTCATGATCTCATGGTTCAATCGTTCAAGCCCTACTTCGGGCTCTGTGCTGACAGCTCAGAGCCTGGAGCCTGCCTCGGATTCTGTGTCTTCCTCTCTCTCTGCCCCTCCCCCACTCATGTTCTGTCTCTCTCAAAAATAAATTAAACATTAAAAAAATTATATATATATATATATTTAATTGTAAATATATATATACATATATATATATGTATATGTATATATATATATATATATATATATATATATCCTAAAGATATACTAAATCTATTAAGATATGTTAACCTGGACTGACTCTGCTACATAAGGATTATTCTAAAGAGAGTTCAGAGAACAGCAACAACTACAGCCATTCATTCAAAGGTATTTATTAATCTCTAGATACAAAGAGCTACTGATCTAGAGAGAAGGAAATGTGAATAGGATACTGAAGACCTTGAAGGGACATTTGCAGGAGCTGACTTTCCTTAGGTTGGACTCCAGAGGTAAGAAACTAGATTGAGAGAGGGTAAAATCAAAGATTTCTAAGCATTCTCAGACAAGCATAGCTGTCCACTTATTTATACATATATGATGACCTTTGTTTTAGGCTTCTGACCACTGACATTTCACTTCAGAAGGCTGCATAGCTGACTGTTCTTGAATTGGGAATCAGAATCACCAAAAACTTGTATGATCATGGACAAGTCATCTACCTTCTCTCATCTTTAGATTATTTAACTGTAAAATGAGAAGGATTGCACCATGTAACTCTCAGGCTGTTCTGAAACAAATGTTGACATTACATTCCTTTTAGTTCTGTAGCTTTGCTCACCACTGGATTATAGCGTGCATGATTTTAGCTACCTCTAGCTTCTTAACCATGCTAGACCTGTTTATTTTTTAATCCTTCTTTTTATTGAATTCCTCTCCCTTTAACTATCTACTCCAAATAGCCCAAACCTCCCCTTTACATTTAAATTTGTGGTTAAAAAAAAAAAAAAAAAAAAAGAACAACAACTCAGGCAACAGCAGATGTTAGAGAGGATGCAGAGGAAGAGAATCTTTTTTGCACTTCTGGTGGGAATGCAAACTGTTGCAGCCACTCTGGAAAACACTATGGAGGTTCCCCTAAAAATTAAAAATAGATCTACCCTATGACCCAGCAATTGCACTACTAGGTATTTATCCAAGGGATACAGGAGTGCTGTTTCGAAGGGGACATGCACTCCAATATTTAGAGCAGCACTATCAACAATAGCCAAAGTATGGAAAGAGCCCAAATGCCCATCAATGGATGAATGGGTAAAGAAGATGTGGTATGTATATACAATGGAGTATTACTCGGCAATCAAAAAGAATGAAATATTGCCATTTGCAACTATACGGATGGAACTAGAGGGTATTATGCTAAGTGAAATTAGTCAGAGAAAGACAAATATCATGTGACTTCATTCATATGAGGACTTTAAGACAGAACAGATGAACATAAGGAAAGATAAGTAAAAATAATATAAAACAGGGAGGGGGACAAAACCTAAGAGACTTAAATATGGAGAACAAACAGAGGGTTACTGGAGGGGTTGTGGGAGGGGCGATGGGCTAAATGGGTAAGGGGCATTAAGGAATCTACTCCTGAAATCATTGTGATACTATATGCTAACTAATTTGGATGTAAATTTTTAAAAAATGTGTCGAATATGGAGAGGTATCTATCCATATATCTGCATGCTCAGAGCTAACAATCCAGTTGTGCTCAAGAAGTTGAATTTCAAAAAATTCAGAACAGGATTTTATGTATAAGACAATGAAGTAGCAACCAATGTAGAATTTCATAGTAGCTGTATTTCAAAAAGATGAGTAGAAACCTACACCACATATGAATGATAAATGCCAGAAATACTTCCTATACAAATTTCATCATCAGCACATCACTCAGTCACTCATTTATTCATTCACTTATCCATTTATTTAGTTAATTATTTATTGAATTTCTACATGTCATACAGTATGTTGGGGGTTGGGGTTTCAACAATGTATAAAAGAGTTTGGACACCTGATCTCACAGAGCTGATAGTCTAGTGATAGAGTAGAACCATGTTATTTTATGCATGTAGACAGAAATAATAAACCCTTGAAAATGAGGGTTAGTGATATTCCAGCAAGTCAATTTTGTCTGTAGGTGGAAATTAAACCTGAATCACTAAGTAGACTTATGGGGATGGAAAAGGGATAAGAAAGGGAAAAATTGGAAAGAGGGGTTTATATTTTCATAAGAGTAAAGGTAATAATTTTTAGGACTGTTTGTTCTTTAGATCTACAATGATTTTTTTTATTTTTTTTTTATTTTTTTTTTTAAATTTCTTTTTTTCAATGTTTATTTATTTTTGGGACAGAGAGAGACAGAGCATGAACGGGGGAGGGGCAGAGAGAGAGGGAGACACAGAATCGGAAACAGGCTCCAGGCTCTGAGCCATCAGCCCAGAGCCCGACGCGGGGCTCGAACTCACGGACCGCGAGATCGTGACCTGGCTGAAGTCGGACGCTTAACCGACTGCGCCACCCAGGCGCCCCTACAATGATTATTTTTTATGGAGTTAGCCCAGCAGTGCCCATGGTCATGTCCAAAATTCTTCCCACTCAGATAGCTTTGATACATCAATTAAAGTGGTGGGTAGACCCTCAGAGGTAAAGTAATGTATATGTGTATATATGTATTGGAATGGAGTGGTCTGAAAACTAGGGTTGAACTTTCTGTTCGGAAACTAAATTGACAAATAGCCTACTGTGAGGCTTAGGGGGACTAGATAAGGGGAAACCGCACCTATAAACATGCCCTTGTTCTAACAGGAGCTGGTTCCCAGTAGTACTAGGGTACACAAAGCTGACAACTGTCACTTCCAAGATTAGCAAGTTGTCATGTCCAAAAAAGGGAAGAACCTTATCCAATGTCATTAAGCAAATTGTCAACAGAGCCAAGGTGGGAGCACAGGTCTCTTAATTTCTAGTCTAGCGTTCTTTCAACCACATCTCACCGCATCCATATACTGAAGCTTTATGCTGCTGTCTGAGAGGATACTCATCTTTCTCTGGAAGCTTGGAAGCTGCTGACAAAGAACCCGTTTTTCACTGAGAATGTAACATGCAAGTGAGAGACTCATGCCAGATGGTCCATCACCTTAGTAACCAGCATATCAGTCCATGTTGCCTCCCATATTGAGGAGGCACTGTATAGAGCAAGACACTTGGAGTCTTAGGCTGCAGCTCGCATCAAGTAAAGCTCCACTCAGAAGGCCTTATGCCATGAAGCTGACACCTATTATCCTCCTCATTGTTGTTAGTGTTAAAGACATCAGCACTGCCCACACAACTAACATTAATGTGTGCCAGACACTTCATATGGTAAAAAATTCAAATCATATAATAGCATATACATATATTCTTGTTTAACATGCATGAATTCAATTTTGCACACTTCTCATTCCCTATCCCCCTAACATTGTGTAGGGGGAGAGATAGAGACAGAAGAGGAAGGAACAGAGAGAGAACAAAAATATGTTAAATAAAACTGGCAATTTTGTCCCCTGGGTAACATTTGGGAATACCAAATATCTTTGCCATTTGGCAGAAATAATGACTAATCCTAACCATTAGATTCTTCTCTTCGGGTAAAACTTCTGGCAAATTGTACATTACCTGGCATAAGTGAGGAATACTGACATTGGGTGCTGACTTCATGCCAGGTATTCTGTGAAAAGCTCTCATACAAATTGTCCCATTTAATCTTCTAACAGCCTTATGAGCTAACTCATACCTTTCATAGCAAAAGTTCTGGAATCATGAAACAGAGAAAATGTTTATATGACAATATTAGCTTTTACTTGTGCTAGGATTTATGTTTTCAAAGCATATCCATATCCATAACCTTACTCAATACAATTATTTTACAGATGAGAAAATAGAAACAGGGGCTGATTTTTTTTTAAGTATCCTTTTCTTTGATGATTATCTCCTCCCCCTTTTCATGTGGTCTTGGGGAAGTCAGTCATAGTGCTCACAAACAGCTATTCTGGTGTGCCACCTGTCCAATACACAGGGTTGAGCAGTCTGACTTCTCAGATGGTTGTATCCCCCCTGGTTCCTTGAGTTTTGATACCCAGATAAAGGAGAGATGGAGAGGTCTTTCTTCCTTTTGGACAAAAAGTTAAGACAAAAATCTTGGAGCTACCAATGGCCATATTTGTTCCCACAAAGAAAGAGTCTGTATGAGAAGAATGTCTAATTAAAAACGGTTAGAGCTGATTTTTTTTTTAATATATGAAATTTATTGTCAAATTGGTTTCCATACAACACCCAGTGCTCATCCCAAAAGGTGCCCTCCTCAATACCCATCACCCACCCTCCCCTCCCTCCCATCCACCATCATGACCTGAGCCAAAGTTGGATGCTCAACCCACTGAGCCACCCAGGAGCCCCCGACAGCACTAACATTGACGGGGACCCAGGGAAGGAAGTTCGCAGTGGACTGGAGAGAGGGTGGGGGTGAGAAGCCTCAGGTGTCTTAAGATGCGAAATAAAGACCGAAGTAAGCGTTAAAAAAAAAAAAACCCTCAGTTTGTTCTCAGTTTTTAACAGTCTCTTATGCTTTGGCTCTCTCCCACTCTAACCTCTTTTTTTTTCCTTCCCCTCCCCCATGGGTTCCTGTTAAGTTTCTCAGGATCCACATAAGAGTGAACACATATAGTATCTGTCTTTCTCTGTATGGCTTATTTCACTTAGCATCACACTCTCCAGTTCCATCCACGTTGCTACAAAGGGCCATATTTCACTCTTTCTCATTGCCACATAGTACTCCATTGTGTATATAAATCACAATTTCTTTATCCATTCATCAGTTGATGGACATTTAGGCTCTTTCCATAATTTGGCTATTGTTGAGAGTGCTGCTATAAACATTGGGGTACAAGTGCCCCTATGCATCAGTACTCCTGTATCCCTTGGGTAAATTCCTAGCAGTGCTATTCCTGGGTCATAGGGTAGGTTAGAGCTGAATTTGATCAAAAGAAGGGTTTGAGAACTGGAGGGGACACTGAAGTTTGCTGTTATTGCTAAGCCCTTGGGTGATTGATTTCTTTCTTAAGCTAATTTAACTTGGGTTTCTGTAGCTTCCAACAAAAGAAGTCACAACTAGTGGACCATAGAACAGGGACCAGAATCAGAATCTTGGTCTTTTCTCATGTCTAGTCCAGGCTTCTTTCTCTAGGGAAATCTGGTGTTTGAGAAATCATCTTGAGAAGGCAAATCAGATGAGAAAGGAAAGATGAAAACTCTCTCCTTTTAAAGGGAAGGGGAAGAGTAAGGGTGGAACTGATCACTCAAATTAAAAAAGTACAAAATGAATAGGACCAGGAAATGAACACAATGAATACAAGTATACTTCTTTCCTAATTCTTTCAGTAGCCACCCCTAGAAATTAAATTTTATCTGCCATTCACTGCTGACTCCAAGACAATGATCCTTGTCAAGGAATTCACAGCTTCATTACTTAGGCATGGTAACTAAAACAGGAGTGGTTTCACCTTTCTTTCCATCTTTGCCACTGTTTTCTACAACTGGGCCTTCTGACCTGCTTAGAATATGTTAATTTACAGAATGTAGTCATTTCCCTTATCAGCCCCTCCAGGCATTTGGCAAGAAGTATTTTCAGCTACAGACCTTGCAATCAGCCACTCAGACCTGCTGGCTTCCTGTGCCCTGACAGATAGAGCTAATTAGCACTCAGCAGCTTTTAGGCATTATCTCTGGCTCCAGAACATCCCCATAAATGAGGGGCAGGCCTGTCTCCACCCCTAGGGGACAAGAAGAAAATCTCAAATATTTGGAGGTTAAACAACTTCCTAAAAGTTCTCCCTAGACTACATTTCAATTTCTTTTTTAATGGTCAGCTAATGTCCCATCTTATTGACACAGCCTTAGGAGACTACATCAACCTTTTTGTGATGTTTTCTTTGTCATGTAGATTCATATATACGTTTCCTACCATGCCATTATCATACACAGTGCAACAACTGGTGACACAATCCTTATTTATCCATCCATCCATCCATCCATCCATCCATCCAGTCCACCAGCATTTCTTGAATCTGTAGCATATGTCAAGAACAGTGGAGATTCATAGCACCATGCAGAAAATATAGCTTAGTTATACCATACTTGGGAGAGAGAGATAATGGATAAGAAAACAAAATACCAAGATACTTGCATATCCTGATGAGAACTGAGTTAATAATCAAATAATGATATGCAGAATGAAGGGAGGATTGAGTGCTTAGAGAAAGCCTCTCTGAGGAGGTGATGTGCAAGTCCAGATAAGAGTTAGCCAAGCAAAGATGCAGGGATACATCTTGCAGGAAGAAGGAAGCAGTGAGGCCAAGGCCTTGGTGTGGAAATTAGGCCTGTGCAGAAACAGAAGGAAAACAATGTGGCCGAAGTAAAATGAGAGAGGGAGAAGGTGGCTTGAGGAGAGGTCAAAGATTCACCCCATCTTTGAATTTTCTTCTAACTGCCTTGGAAGGTCATTGGAAGGCTTTTATACCATCATGTATCACGTAATTGATTCAAGTTTTCAAAAACTCACTCTGGATGCTAAGTGGGGAATGGACTGCAGGGGGCAGAAGACAAGTGCAGTAGCAGCAGAACAGCTTTACTACCAGTTCTGGTGCTTGGTATGTGCTTGGCTCTGTGCTAAGTGCTCCACTTATATTCCTCCTGAAGAAGTGCTGATAATTTTTGTATTTTATAGATGAAGAACAAGTTGGGAATTTTCCCCAAGTCATAAATAGTAAGAGGTTGAGCTGGGATTTGGGGCTATATCCAAAAAACTCTGAAGCCTTTGTGCTTAAATGCTTTATTTATTGCATCATGCTGTGCCATAGACCCTTGACCTTCCGAGATTTAACAATCAAGGTTTTGATTAATTTTGAAAAATCCTAACGTCCCATGACGTATTAATTTTAATTTTGTGGAAGTACCCACCTGTGTGCAATATAAAGGTGGTATACAGCAGGGAGGCACTTAATAGGTGAGTGGCTCTTCAGCCAAGAATATGCAGTAACTCTTATGGAATGTCTCTCTAGAGGCTAAGCATAAAAGACATAATTCTCCAGGGAACTATGATTCAAGAACATTTTTTTCTGATATATAGAATTAAGAATGTGAAAAGAACACTTACATTTTTTCAAATATTACTGATTTTTTTAAGAGAATTTATTTGCTATGGAAGTATTTGCAACTGAAGTCTTCTAGACATCTGTAGATATACTTCTCAGATTGTCAAGGGTCTATAGCATATCTATAAGTAAAGGCTTGGGAATATCCATCACTAGGCCCCTTCAGTGAGGCAGCCAAACTTTGTTTTGTCAATCTCACTTCTCTCATAATGTATACATAAAAACATAAATTTGATTACAGAATTTAATAGTCACGAACTCAATGACAAAATTAAATAAAATAAGCCATGCAAACTTTTGTAATTACTTTCAAAACTGGTACCAAGCCATTGGAATTATCAAAATACCTGGGTGATTTTCTTTTTAAATGGAAGAACAGCAAGATGAGGTAAGACCCAACTCAGAGGTCATTGGGTAGAAAGGAATTCTTCTTCTGGATTTCCAAGGGAAATAGCAAAATACCAGTCCATAGCCACTTGCTTGAGTTGGAACTAGTTGTGGGAATAGACAATATTCACATAGTCTCCAGCACCAACAATAAGTCCTGTCTAAATTGGGGAGAGTACCATTCCACTACGTGCCCTTTATAGCTGTCCAAGCCTCTGCCCCTCTCCTTAGAACCCACCTTTTTCTTTCTGGAGGCCAAGGACTCATATAATTATTTGCTTGTACATCTTAGAGTATAATCACTACAGCTAAGGCAATGACATTGTACCAGCGATTTTACAGGGACAAGACCTATCCCAAAGACCCAGATGCTCAGGCAGCTTTGTGGGTAATGTCTGGAGAGCCAGGCCTCATGTTTTGTCTAACTACCCTATTTATTCAAGGACTCCAGTTATTTATTAAGGACCATGACAATTATTTATGAAGTACCATGCCATATTAAGAGATTCTTCAAACATAAGGTATTGTCTAAATGATGGAAAAGTTATCTGGAAAGTTCTAGTATTAGCAAATAACCTTCACTTTGCTCCCTTTATTTTATGTATCCAAGAAATTCTTATTAAGCCTCTACTATGCAACAGGAGCTCTTCCTGGTGCTTAGGGCACATCAATGAACTAAACAGGCAAGAATCCCTGCCTCTTATTTAATAGCCAAGAGGTGAAAACAACCAAAATGTTTATGAACAGATGAATGGATTAAAAATGTGGTCTATACATATAATGGGATACTATGAAGCCTTAAAAAGGAAGGTCCAATATGGATGGATCTTGAGAACATTATGCTAAATGAAATAAACTAGTTACAAAAGGACAAGTGCTGTATCATTCTACATACCTAAAATAGTCAAATTCATGGAAATAAAAAGTAAAATGGTAGTTATCAGGGGCTGGACAGAAGGAGAAAAGGGGAATTATTTAATGGGTATAGAGTTTCAGTTCTGCAAGATACAAAAAAAAATCTGGAGATATGTTTCACAATCAGTATAAATATTCTTTTTTTGTCTGTGTGCTAAAATCTGAGGTTGAGCAGTGTAAATATTCTTGTTTTTTATTTTTTTAATGTTTATTTTTATTTTTGAGGGGGAGAGAGAGAGAGAGAGAGAGAGAGAGAGAGAGAGAGAGAGAGATGAAGCAGAGAGGGGCAGAGAGAGAGACACAGAATCAGAAGCAGGCTCCATGCTGTCAGCACAGAACCTGACTGGGGGTCTGAACTCACAAACTATGAGGTCAGGACCTGAGCCAAAGTTGGATGCTTAACCAACTGAGCCATCTAGGTGCCCCAACAGTGTAAATATTCTTAAGACTACTGAACTGTATACTTAAAAAAATAGTTAGGATGGTAAATTTTATACATGGTTTTATACACAATTAAAAAAAAAATCCCTGCCTTGTGGAGCTTATATTCTAGTGAGACTAGAGGTGTGATAGTGTTAAGTGACAATATATAATAAACATAGTAAATATAGAATATGTTTAAAAAAGATAAGATAAGTACTATTAAAAAAGTAAAATGCAGGGGTGCCTGGGTGGCTCAGTTGGTTTAGCATCCAACTCTTGGTTTTGGTTCAGGTCATGATATCACAGTTCGTGGGTTTGAGCCCTGTGTCAGACTCTTTGTTGACAGCATGGGGCCTGCTTGGGAATATCTCTCTCCCCCTCTCTTTCTGCCCCTCCCTGCTTGTGCGTGCTCTAAATGAATGAATGAATGAATGAATGAATAAATAAATAAATAAATAAATAAATAAAGTAATGGGTAACAGAGGACTCGAAGGGCTAATTGTGGAGGGAAGTTCAGTATTAATAGCATATAAAACCTCAATTAAAGGTAATATTTAGGAAAAACCTTGAAGCAATTGAGTGAATTAGCTAAAGAGATAACTGAGGAAAAGGCAAACATTTCAGGCAAAGGGGACAGGTGGAGTAAACCTAATGGTGGGAACATGCCTGTTGCATTAGAGGAACAGCAAGATATTTAGTATGTTTTCTGGGCGCCTGTATGGCTCAGTTGGTTAAGCGTCCAACTTCAACTCACATCATGATCCTGCAGTTCACGGGTTCAGGCCCCTTATTGGGTTCTGTGCTGACAGCTCAGAGCCTGGTGCCTGCTTTGGATTCTGTGTCTCCCTCTCTCTCTACCCCATCGTCTGCTCACACTATCTCTCTCTATCTCAAAAATAAATAAACATAAAAAAAAGAAATTTAGTATATTTGCCCTTTTGAAATATGCATAATGTCTGGGGGACATTCAACAAAGTGAAGGCCTGTGTCTTTGTGGGGAAGGTGATTAAAGTTTTACTCTAATGTGTACCATTCATTCATTCAATCATTCATTGCAAGTTTTGTTCTTTGTCAAGTTCTCAATATTGTGCCAGGGTCTAAAGATAAACTGGTAAGACTAGCATGTCTTTGTTGCTGGTAGGGGAGAGAAGTGACTCCCCAGGTAATAGCAGTAACTGTGGTCAGTGTTTTATAGGGATGTATGAGGACTCACTTGACCTGGGAGGTCAGAGAAGGCCTCTCTGAGGATAAAATGGACATTCTAGCCAAGATGTCAAGGAGTGGAAGTTAGCCAGAAAATGAGCAAGAGAAGCAGTGCTCTGGGTGGTGGGGTAGCATGTTGAAGGGCCTGGAGGCAATATGACAACATATGAGGAACTAAAACAAGGTTGGCATGAATAGAGTGTAAAGGGAAATGGTACCTACTGGGCACAATGAGAAAGATGCAGGGAACTTGAAAGCTATTTTAAGGATTTTTTAAATTAAAAAAATAGAGTTATAAATTATTTTATTTATTTTTTAAGTGTTTATTTTTAAAAAACATAGAGTGCTAGCGGGGAGGGGCAGAAAGAGAGGGAGACACAGAATCTGAAGCAGATTCCGGGTTCTGAGCTGTCAGCACAGAGCCACACACAGGGCTCAAACTCACAGACCGTGAGATCATGACCTAAGCGGAAGTTGGATGCTTAACTCAGGTGCCTGTAGTTATAAAGTATTTTAAAGTGGAAAATGATGTAACCAAATTTTGCCTATATTCTTTTTTTTTTCCTGTACAAAATTGGTCTCTTCAGAATCTTTGGCTCATGACCATATTCTCATCATTGACCCATGTATGGCTCTGATTACTTAGTTATTTTCAATATAATAGTAATAACCTTTGGACTCACCACCCGTTATAAAAGCTATGAGGTTTTGACAGTATCATTCAAGTATTTATATGGTTTCCTCCAACCGCCCAGTCCCATACCCCTGTCCTTCCCAGTTCAAGGGGTTCTGAGTTTATCCTTCTCTTATTTCCCTTTCCTTTTTTGTTTAAAGTTTGACAATTAAAATTGTGGCAAAAAAACACAACATAAAATTTACCATCTTAATCACTGTTATGTATATAGTTTAGTAGGTGTTAAATATATTCACATTGTTGTGAAACAGATCTCTAGAATTATTTTATATTGCAAGACTGAAATCATATCCATGTGACAATATCCCTCAATGTTCTCCTCCCTGTTGCCCCTGATGACCACCCTTCTACTTTCTTTTTCTATGATTCTGACTACTTTATATACCTCATATAAGTGGAATCCTACAGTATTTACCTTTTTTGTTACTAGCTTATTTCATATAGTATAGTGTCCTCAAGGCTCATCCATGTTATAGCATGTGATGGAATTTCCTTCTTTTTTAAGCTGAATAGTATTCTTTTATAGTACATTGCTTCAAGTATTCTTAAAAGGTATACTCTTATTTTGGCAAGAGCACTCTGGCTGCTATTGAGTTCTCCCATGGGAGGTGAAGTAGCCCACAGGACCCTGTGATGTTCAAATTGTACTAGTGACAGTGAGCCTTGTATTCTAGGTGTTTCCATGTCAAAAAGCCAGTTAACCAGAGTTCCCTAGGCCAGCACACCACATATTGATGGCATGATGCTTTGTGCCTAGAAATTATCCTCTCTTTGGTGAATTTGCCATAATTTCTGGAAATCTCATTTCTCACTGTATGAGATCAGATACCCATACCAGCTAAAATCTGGAGGGTTCTAAAGGCTAATAATGGGCAGAAAGACCCCTACATTTCCTCAAGTGACCAGGATTTTCTTCCATTTTCTTTTTAGACGAAAAATCCTTAAATTCAGTACCAGTCACAGAAATGAGAATTTTTAGTAGTGTCTTCCTTTCCTTCTCATTATTTCATACATGACCTCTTTCTGGACTGCTTGTGAGTAAACAGGCATTCAATGGGGTCAGAAAGGATCAAGATGAAGCTGTTACAGACAAAAATACTTGAGAAGGGAGGGGTGGGCAAGGAAAGGGACAAAATGAAGGAGGGAGAGAAAGAATTATGTGTGGCCAAAAAGTAGTCCGTCAGTGAGATGCAGAAAAAAATGTGCAGGGGAGAGTATTTATTGGGGCACAGAGCATTACAAAAGCAACAAAAACAAGTAGAAGAGGTGGGAGAGGGAAAGAGAGGGCAGAGAAAATGAAATTGTGCCAACTCCCAGGGAGATTGCTGAGGCGTTCCAACCTGCAGATCCATCTGTCTCCTCGGATTCTAGGGCAAACCTCATTAGTGTGAGGAGGCACCCCACGGCTCAGTCCCTACCCCCGGGACCTCAGATCCCCATCTGGCAAGCTAAGGGAACAAGTGTATTTGCTCTGCCATGGGGTTTGGATTCTCTTGCATACTCTTTTTCAGATAAGAAAAATGTAACTTTTCCACTATTTGTTAGCTTTTTTTTTCTTTTTACCTGTTCCATGCATTGTTATTTTAGCTTTAGGAGTCACCGTAACATGATTTGAAGTTGATTGCTGAAGAAGGCTAATAACTTAACTCTTTGTGCAATTAAACTCTGAATAGCAAATCTTCATTTTCAGTCATCCTACCTGGCAGGTGGTCAGAGACATCCACCAGACTTCCAAATGGTGGTTCCTTGGATGTGAGCCAGATGATGCAGGGCTGGGGTTACTCAGAAGGCCAAAGGGTCACAGGCTTGAAGAGATGTTCTATTTCTTCCTGGAAAGAAATGGGAGAAGTTAGAGGACCACTACAAATCTAGAAATTTACATTTCTAGAAGTGAAAAATGCTATACATAAGAACCATAAAGAAGGTAAAAATATAACTGAAACTTATTTAAGAAGCATTCAGGCACATAACTGGGGCTTACTTGAGGATGGTTAAAAGTTCTCAAAGGTAAGCCTTCCTCTACCATAGTAGCATGTTCATTCTTATTAGGGATTCCAGGGCTTGGCACTCTCCTTGCCTTTACTTAATTCATGTATTTATTCAACAAGCATGCATCAACTGCTTACCCAATGCCAGTATTGTGATAAGTATTGGAGCCATAGTCATGTAAAAGTTTTTTTTTTCCTTGCTCTCATGGAGCTTACAATTTCTTATGATAATTGAGATTGCATAAAGAGAGGGAAATTGTCAAGTACCCTTTCAGAAGATATAATCACTCTTCCTCTTTGGGATGGTTGCACACATTGCTCCAGACTCCTCTCTCTCCTCCATTAACTTCACATTGAAGCAAGGGAGAGAAAGTGCAATGGGAACCCCAATGCCTCACCTTGTATTCCCACCTCCTGTATTTTGTTGACCTTGAGCATGTCATGCAGTCTTTCTGAGACTCCATTTCCCTCATCTCTAAAATCCAACCTGCCAGATTTACATACTTCACAAAACTGTAAAGTTGAAATAAAACCAAATTTGGGAAGCACTTTGTAAATTGTAAAGCATTACACAATGAGGTGTTCTCAACTGCCCCTATTCCCTTAGAGTTTTGGGTCAAGTCATGTGGTGGGCAAATCCTCACTTTCTCACATCGAATTCTGTGGTCTTGGGTATTTCTGTGAGACTTTCTGAGGCCTTGTTTCCTAATCTGTGAAGTGGATATTACAGCATTTACCACACACATTAGAAAAGATTTTAAAAAGTCCTACTCTGTTAGGCAAAAAGTGTGTCTCTTATAAACACTGATTCAGGGCTTCCCCTTTTTGTTCCTGTTCTGCCTGCTGTCTCCTACTCTTTCACTTTACCTCTAAAGACCACTAAGGAAAAAAGATCAAAGTTATTGTTGGCAGAAGGGAAACTGTCTGTATAAGTTAGTTTTCCTCTGCAATAACAATTCTTAAGCACTTAGCCTCTTTCTTCTCTGGCAAAGCCAGAATCACTTGAATGGCAGTAATAATCAATGTTATAATAACAATAGCAGATAACAGTTAAAACTAAATGTGGAACTATGACTAAGCACTTTATAAGAAAATCTCATTTAATCCTCCACTATCTGAATCAGGCACTAATACTATAAGGAAAATGAGCCACAGAGAGGTTAAATAACCTGACCAAGGTTATGCTTTTGGAGCCAGAACTTGAGCTCAGGAACTCTGACAGCATCTGTGTTATTAAGCACTTGGCATGCTGGGCTCCTGGTCACCATGTTTTATAAAGCCAGAGCAAGTCAAGGAAAATTGACATCATTTCTGGATTTCTATTCCATGTACTGCAATTAAGTTTTTTTTTTAAGGATTACAAATAAATATGGAATAAAAGGATGAATGAAAGGATGGATGGATAGATGGATGGATGGGTAGTTGGATGAATGGAAGGATGAACAGTCCCTGAAGGCTTCAAAGAGTATGTGGTTCTTCCAGATTCTATGCGATTTTCAGATTTCTAAGGAAAAATCTGTTATGTTCCAGCATTTCCTTTGTCCAGATCTTTTTTTTTTCTTAGTCTTTTTCTACTTTTGTTTCAGAGAAGAATTGCCACATCTCTTCTCCTTATAAGAAAGTTACTAGCTGCTGCCATTGTAGTCTCAGCTGTTTTAACCTCAGTTAGTTCATTCAGTTCTTTTGATCTTAATCAGTTTGGCTCAAGTACTACAAATTACAGTTGCTTTCTTTTTATCTCTAATAAACTGGATGGGAATAGCAGAGAAGCTGCAGTTAATCGATTTGTTACTAATGAAATTGATAACGTAATAATCTGAGAGTCCTTTGGAAGCCAGGAATTGTGATTCATTGTTGTATCATTGTATTTTATCTGCAATAATTTTTCCTGCTTAGGTGTTATTCTGTCCATTTTATATACAAGAACATCAAGTTCAGAGCCCGTGGCCACAGGTAATATGTAGGGCAATCAGGTTACAAGTCCAGGACTGGCCTGTGCTCTTTCTCTTATGCTAAACAACTTCCCACTTTCCTCTCAGTTTCAACTCCCTGATCAGTGAAATGTTGAATGGATCACTAACTCCTTTTCAGAGCTCAAGATTATCATTTTTGAAAGGATGCAAAATTGCTTTTTATCTGTTTCTATTCTCAAAATTACTCTTTCCTTTCTTATTAAAATAGGAAGAACCACTTCTTGATTCCAGCATTCTCTCTAAACCTATGACACCCAACAGCTTTGCCTCATTCTTACATTTTTATTCATATCACTTTTACCCTTGCATAATGGTTATATACCTCTTTTAGTGTAGAAATGAAAAAAAAATAGCATAAAACTCTCTTCTTTACCATGAATGATGTGTTGTGACAATAAGTATAAATAGCTTGAATTTATTCCATGTATCAGGTCTATTTCAGCGAATACCTGATGTGAATATTTATTATAAATTTTGAATACTGGTGTCACCTCTCCACTGGGCAGGGAAAGACAGGATCAAAGATGTGACCTTTACTTTGGCAACTATAGCATGTAGACATGCTTCTCTACCATGGCAGTACTTCTTGAGGGAAGGACATGTACATGAGAATGTGGCAAAAATATCCTTCCTCATAATCTTTGGGCAAAAGTGATGCTTCATTCTCTGTCCTCTCCCTGCTTCAGATAAATTAAAGGTGTCTGAAAACTATCAGATATGGTGAATGTGGCCCCTGCTTTGGAATGAGAGCTGTTTTCATTGGGTCCTCTGGAAGCAGATAGTGAGGTGGAATTAGGAGCATAAGCGGTTTGTTGTGTGAGAAAGATAAAAGGAAAATAAGCAATATTAGGCACAGAAAGCTTCCAACCAAGTCTCTTTCAACCTAATGGAGAATCTCATTCAGTAATGGGAACTCAAACAGATCCCATTAGAGGAGTCTGGTCTTATACAGAAATGTCCAGGTGCTAGTATCCTACCTGAAGCTGCCCAGGAAGAGCATGACATCAGTTTGAAAGCTGAAGCAGGTCCTGAAGGTGTTAGCGGTTGGAAGTTCTCAGTTTATTGTACTTCTTGCCACTAAATGACAAGTTCTTTCTTGAAAGGAGATTCAAGCAGTGCACCTCCCTGGCTGCTGCAGTGGCTCATCAGAGTTCTTTTAATCCTGTCCTCCGATGCTACTGTGTAGTCCTAAAATCTCCTAAAAAATTCTTTAGCATCCTGCAGCCTCTTCAAAGGCTCTTTATACTTGATTTGCATTTTTGTTAAGTTGTTGTCTTAGGGAGAATATTCTTATTTTATATATATATATATTCTTATTTTTTATACTCCACTTAGAGATAATATAGTACTTCTTCATACAAAATATAGAAACTTTGCAACTGCATACATCTCTATACTCCCTGATCCTTTATGTTACAGGAATCATTATGTATTTCTATAGATGTTATAAATCCCACAAGGCCATGTTAAAGTTTGCTTTAAACAGTTACATAATTTACAAAGAAATTATGAGAGAAAGTAAGAAAGAATAAAATAATTTTTTGAACTATCTAGATATTCACCATTTGCAATGTTCTTCACTGTATTTGAGGATCTGAATTTCCATCTGGTGTCATTTCTTTTCAGCCTGTAGAATATCCTTAACCAAATTTACCACTAAAGAATCTTCTAAAAATTTTTTGACTATTATTTTTGAAATACTTCTGTTGCTATAAGTTTTCTTTCTTCTCCTTTTGGGATTCCAATTGCATGCATGTTCAGCCCATTATTATTTCACAGGTTCTCAAGGCTCTATCCATTTAATTTAATTTTATTTCTATTTCTCTTATTTTCTTTCTTGTATTTTTTCTTTCTCTCCTTCCTTCAAATTAGATAATTTCTACCAATTACTAGTCTGCTTTCAATTTAGCTTACCTAATTTCTGCCACTACTACATATATATTTAAATGTTTATTTTTGAGAGAAAACGAGCGCCAGTGGGGGGGGGATGCAGAGAGGGGGGCAGAGGATCTGAAGCAGACTCTGTGCTAGCAGCAGATAGTCCAATGCAGGGCTTGAACTCATGAATCATGAGATCATGACCTTAGCTAAAGTCGGATGCTTAACTTACTGAGCCATCCAGGCACCCTTGTCATCACCATATATTAGATCTTTGGTTAAGCAGTTCTGAATCTGGCCATGGATGTGTGGTTCAGGGAATAATCAGAGATAAGGGTAGAAAGAATTTGGGGATCCTCTCTTTTTCCTTTAAGAAAATCTCTCCATTGACCTCAGCAGCTACTGTTTCCTAAGCAAGAAAAAAAAATGCATTTTCCCCCCAGTAGCACCCTTGCCACCTAACCTGCACCCTTGCCACCTAACCTGAACCATACTAACTGCACTAGCCCTAAGTTAAAAGCTGTGAAAACAGAACTTACTTTGTAGGGCTCTCCTGTCCCCTGCTCTGAAAGAATCATCCCCACCAATCTGCCTTCTTCTGCTCAGTCTCTAGTCTCACATACTTACTCTTTATTATATCAAGGTTTTATAGGCCTTTTTTGCAGAAAGGTCATCAAGTAGGGTATTACTCTGCCATTACTACATGCTGCTAATCAAAGGTTTTTAAAAACATGTCAGCTATGATTCAATTACATATGACTGAGTCAGCTCTGCTCCCTGAATACCTCTTAAACCTGGTCACAACCCTTCAGATTAGTGGCCACCTCAGTGGTATATTTCTGTCTTGTTCCACTAGTTTCTTTGAATACACTGCTAAAAGATTTCCACTGGCAGATAACCCACACAACTGCCAGAGAGATCCCATTACAGTACAATCTAAGTTGCATTGTTGTTTAAAATCTTTAAATGTATCCCCAATACATTTAGAATAAAATTTTAAATCCATACATAAGCAAGACACTACACGGAATGGCTCTTGCGTATTTGTCTCGACCAGATCCCTATTTCTTGTGAGCTCCAGCCACATGGTCATCTTTCAGTGACATGAATTTTCATGGTCATGCCTATATATACAGGGGATATTTTCTTTATAGGAATACTCCTCAACTGTTCTTTGCTGAATAACTTCTATTCCTTCTTGAGATGTTATTTCAAATAGAGCTTCACCAAGGAAGGCCTTTTGCCCTTCAGATTAGCAGAGAGCCCCTTGTGATAGGCTTTCATTGAACATGGTTCTTTGGTCATCACTAGTGATTATCTTCAGATTTTTCCATTTGAAATACCGTCTTCCAATACTATGCTGTTTGATTTTATGTTTAGGATTTTGAGCCAAAGTTATTTCTGAGTAGATTCTGGGAACTCTATTATAGTTTCTGTAGATTAAGGCTATCTTTTATGGGCTGCAGTTTTACTGAAGCACTGAAGGAAACATGAATTATAATAATTAGAGAATTGAACATTTTTTGGCACTCAAGACATCTGTGTTGGCTATCAATGTTGTACTCTTGGAAATTTAGACCTTGTTCTTGTATATTCATTCTTGGCTGCTTTCAAATATGATCATCATTTGAGTTTTATGACTGAATATTTTTACATGCTTCAGGCCTGGGGCTAAATTATTTTTATTTTGCATATTTATTTTTGAAACAAAGTTGAAGCATTGTTGAGTGTCAGAAAACTTTAGTTTCAGAAGCAAAGTTGAGTGTCAGAAAACTTTAGTTTGAAAAGATGGCAGGATTTCACCACTGGAGCCATGGACACATAAACCTGTGGGATAAAGCCCTCTGGAAGATGTAGGTGAGGTGGCAGAATTGGGTTTGTTGGAAAACTTTGCATCTCTCTTCACACTTAGGAAAAAGTACATTTTTACATCCTGTGAAGATACCTGTTTCCAACTTGCATTTATACTGAGGAGATCTAAATGTTTTGGATTCTTTTTTTGTTTTTCAGATTTACTTTATAAATGGAAATGGGCAGTATTATAGTAAAATTGGGCGCAATGCAATCTTATCCTTTTTTACTAGTTTGTCCTTGTTTTATAGTGACTAGAGAAAAAAAGGAAAAGGCATGCTGTAAACATGTCAGCATGAGGACCTAAAACTCTACATAGTGCAGCACCTTCTTTTATTGAAGCAAAATTCACACGACATAAAATTAACCATTTTAGGCATATAATTCAGTGAAATTGAGTATACTCATAATGTTATGCCAATATCACCTCTATCTAATTCCAAAAAATTGTTGTCACCACAAAAGAAAGCCTCAGACTCATTAAGCAGTCATTTCTACTCATCTCCTCCCCTCCCCCAACCCCTCATTAGCTTTGTGTCTATAGATTTACCTATTTGGTATATTTCATATAAATGTATATATATTTCATTATATATGTGACCTTTTGTGTTTGCCTTCTTTTACATTATGGTATGTAATAGTACTTCATTCCTTTTAATGGTCAAATAATTATCCATCATATGTATATATCACAATTTGTTTACCTATTCATCTGTTTCCACTTTGTGGCTACTGGGAATAGTACTACAAATAGTACTACAAATAGTGAACATTTGTGTAGAAGTTTTTGTTTAAATACCTATTTTCAATTATCTTGGGGTATATACCTAGAAGCAGAATTGCTGATCTCATGGTAATTATGTTCATTTCGGCAACCACCAAATTGTTTTTCACAAGGGCTATATACCATTTTATGTTCCCACAGGTAGTGTGTAAACACTCCATTATCTCTACATCATCACCATAACTTGTTACTTTTCAATTTATTGTTTTTTTTTAAATAAAGCCTAGTAGGGAGTATGAAGTAGTATTTCACTGTAGTTTTATTTTCATTCCCTTAATGACTAGTGATATTGAATAACAGTTCATGCGCATGTTGGCTACTTATACATCTCCTTGGAAGAGATATCTAGTCAATCACTTCACCTACTTTTTTTGTTACTATGAAATTTATTGTCAAATTGGTTTCCCTACAACACTCAGTGCTCATCCCAACAGGTGTCCTCCTCAATAGCCATCACCCACACTCCCCGCCCTCCCACCCACCATCAACCCTCAGTTTGTTCTTAGTTTTTAAGAGTCTCTTATGTTTTGGCTCCCTCCCTCTCTAACCTTGTTTTTTTTTTTCCTTCCCCGCCCCCATGGTATTCTGTTAAGTTTCTCAGGATCCACATAGGAGTGAATACATATGGTATCTGTCTTTCTCTGTGTGACTTATTTCACTTAGCATAACACTCTCCAGTTCCATCCACGTTGCTACAAAAGGCCATATTTCATTCTTTCTCATTGCCACGTAGTACTCCATTGTGTATATAAACCACAATTTCTTTATCCATTCATCAGTTGATGGACATTTAGGCTCTTTCCATAATTTGGCTATTGTTGAGAGTGCTGCTATAAACATTGGGGTACAAGTGCCCCTATGCATCAGCACTCCTGTATCCCTTGGGTAAATTCCTAGCAGTGCTATTCCTGGGTCATAGGGTAGATCTATTTTTAATTTTTTGAGGAACCTCCACACTGTTTTCCAGAGCAGCTGCACCAGTTTGCATTCCCACCAACAGTGCAAGAGGATTTCCATTTCTCCACATCCTCGGCAGCATCTATAATCTCCTGATTTGTTCATTTTAGCCACTCTGACTGGTGTGAGGTGGTATCTCAGTGTGGTTTTGATTTGTATTTCCCTGATGAGGAGCGACGTTGAGCATCTTTTCATGTGCCTGTGGGCCATCTGGATGTCTTCTTTAGAGAACTGTCTATTCATGTTTCCTGCCCATTTCTTCACTGGATTATTTGCTTTTCGGGTGTGGGGTTTGGTGAGTTCTTTATAGATTTTGGATACTAGCCCTTTGTCCGGTATGTCATTTGCAGATATCTTTTCCCATTCTGTTGGTTGCCTTTTAGTTTTGATTGTTTCCTTTGCAGTGCAGAAGCTTTTTATCTTCATGAGGTCCCAATAGTTCATTTTGCTTTTAATTCCCTTGCCTTTGGGGATGTGTCAAGTAAGAAATTGCTACAGCTGAGGTCACAGAGGTTTTTTTTCCTGCTTTCTCCTCTAGGGTTTTGATAGTTTCCTGTCTCATGTTCAGGTCCTTTACCAATTTTGTGTTTATTTTTGTGAATGGTGTAAGAAAGTGGTCTAGTTTCATTCTTCTGCATGTTACTGTCCAGTTCTCCCAACACCATTTGTTAAAGAGACTTTTTTCCATTGGATATTCTTTCCTGCTTTGTCAAAGATTAGTTGGCCATACTTTTGTGGGTCTAGTTCTGGGGTTTCTATTCTATTCCATCGGTCTATGTGTCTGCTTTTGTGCCAATACCATGCTGTCTTAATGGTTACAGCTTTGTAGTAGAGGCTAAAGTCTGGGATTGTGATGCCTCCTGCTTTGGTCTTCTTCTTCAAAATTACTTTGGCTATTCGGGGTCTTTTGTGGTTCCATAGGAATTTTAGGATTGCTGGCTCTAGCTTTGAGAAGAATGCTAGTGCAATTTTGATTGGAATTGCATTGAATGTGTAGATAGCTTTGGGTAGTATTGACATTTTGACAATATTTATTCTTCCAATCCATGAGCACGGAATGTTTTTCCATTTCTTTTATCTTCAATTTCCTTCATAAGCTTTCCATAGTTTTCAGCATACAGATCTTTTACATCTTTGGTTAGATTTATTCCTAGGTATTTTATGCTTCTTGGTGCAATTGTGAATAGGATAAGTTTCTTTATTTGTCTTTTTGTTGCTTCATTATTAGTGTATAAGAATGCAACAGATTTCTGTACATTGATTTTGTATCCTGCGACTTTGCTGAATTCACGTATCAGTTCTAGCAGACTTCTGGTGGAGTCTATCGGGGTATCCATGTATAATATCATGTCATCTGCAAAAAGCGAAAGCTTGACTTCATCTTTGCCAATTTTGATGCCTTTGATTTCCTTTTGTTGTTTGATTGCTGATGCTAGAACTTCCAACACTATGTTAAACAACAACGGTGAGAGTGGACATCCCTGTCGTGTTCTTGATCTCAGGTGGAAAGCTCTCAGTTTTTCCCCAATGAGGATGATACTAGCTGTGGGATTTTCATAAATGGCTTTTATGATGTTTAAGTATGTTCCTTATATTCCCAATTTCTCGAGGGTTTTTATTAAGAAACGTTGCTGGATTTTGTCAAAGGCCTTTTCTGCATCGATTGACAGGATCATATGGTTCTTATCTTTTCTTTTATTAATGTGATGTGTCACACTGATTGATTTGTGAATGTTGAACTAGCCCTGCATACCAGGAATGAATCCTACTTGATCATTGTGAATAATTCTTTTTATATGCTGTTTAATTCGATTTGCTAGTATCTTATTGAGAATGTTTGCATCCATATTCATCAGGGATATTGGCCTGTAGTTCTCTTTTTTTGCTGGGTCTCTGCCTGGTTTAGGAATCAAAATAATGCTGGCTTCATGGAATGAGTCTGGAAATTTTCCTTCCCTTTCTATTTCTTGGAATAGCTTGAGAAGGATAGGTATTATCTCTGCTTTAAACGTCTGGTAGAACTCCCCTGGGAAGCCATCTGGTCCTGGACTCTTATTTGTTGGGAGATTTTTTTTTCCTATTGAATGAATGAATGAATGAATGAATTAATTAATTTTTTTTTCTGAAATTTATTGACAAATTGGTTTCCATACAACACCCAGTGCTCATCCCAAAAGGTGCCCTCCTCAATACCCATCACCCACCCTCTCCTCCCTCCCACCCCCCATCAACCCTCAGTTTGTTCTCAGTTTTTAACAGTCTCTTATGCTTTGGCTCTCTCCCATTCTAACCTCTTTTTTTTTTTTCCCTTCCCCTCCCCCATGGGTTCCTGTTAAGTTTCTCAGGATCCACATAAGAGTGAAACCATATGGTATCTGTCTTTCTCTGTATGGCTTATTTCACTTAGCATCACACTCTCCAGTTCCATCCACGTTGCTACAAAAGGCCATATTTCATTTTTTCTCATTGCCACGTAATATTCCATTGTGTATATAAACCACAATTTCTTTATCCATTCATCAGTTGATGGACATTTAGGCTCTTTCCATAATTTGGCTATTGTTGAGAGTGCTGCTATGAACATTGGGGTACAAGTGGCCCTATGCATCAGTGCTCCTGTATCCCTTGGATAAATTCCTAGCAGTGCTATTGCTGGGTCATAGGGTAGGTCTATTTTTAATTTTCTGAGGAACCTCCACACTGCTTTCCAGAGCGGCTGCACCAATTTGCATTCCCACCAACAGTGCAAGAGGGTTCCCGTTTCTCCACATCCTCTCCAGCATCTATAGTCTCCTGATTTGTTCATTTTGGCCACTCTGACTGGCGTGAGGTGATATCTGAGTGTGGTTTTGATTGGTATTTCCCTGATAAGGAGCGACGCTGAACATCTTTTCATGTGCCTGTTGGCCATCCGGATGTCTTCTTTAGAGAAGTGTCTATTCATGTTTTCTGCCCATTTCTTCACTGGGTTATTTGTTTTTTGGGTGTGGAGTTTGGTGAGCTCTTTATAGATTTTGGATACTAGCCCTTTGTCCGATGTGTCATTTGCGAATATCTTTTCCCATTCCGTTGGTTGCCTTTTAGTTTTGTGGGTTGTTTCCTTTGCTGTGCAGAAGCTTTTTATCTTCATAAGGTCCCAGTAATTCACTTTTGCTTTTAATTCCCTTGCCTTTGGGGATGTGTCGAGTAAGAGATTGCTACGGCTGAGGTCAGAGAGGTCTTTTCCTGCTTTCTCCTCTAAGGTTTTGATGGTTTCCTGTCTCACATTTAGGTCCTTTATCCATTTTGAGTTTATTTTTGTGAATGGTGTGAGAAAGTGGTCTAGTTTCAACCTTCTGCATGTTGCTGTCCAGTTCTCCCAGCACCATTTGTTAAAGAGGCTGTCTTTTTTCCATTGGATGTTCTTTCCTGCTTTGTCAAAGATGAGTTGGCCATACGTTTGTGGGTCTAGTTCTGGGGTTTCTATTCTATTCCATTGGTCTATGTGTCTGTTTTGGTGCCAATACCATGCTGTCTTGATGATGACAGCTTTGTAGTAGAGGCTAAAGTCTGGGATTGTGATGCCTCCTGCTTTGGTCTTCTTCTTCAAAATTCCTTTGGCTATTCGGGGCCTTTTGTGGTTCCATAGGAATTTTAGGATTGCTTGTTCTAGTTTCGAGAAGAATGCTGGTACAATTTTGATTGGGATTGCATTGAATGTGTAGATAGCTTTGGGTAGTATTGACATTTTGACAATATTTATTTTTCCAATCCATGAGCAGGGAATGTCTTTCCATTTCTTTAAATCTTCTTCAATTTCCTTCATAAGCTTCTATAGTTTTCAGCATACAGTTCCTTTACATCTTTGGTTAGATTTATTCCTAGGTATTTTATGCTTCTTGGTGCAATTGTGAATGGGATCAGTTTCTTTATTTGTCTTTCTGTTGCTTCATTGTTAGTGTATAAGAATGCAACTGATTTCTGTACATTGATTTTGTATCCTGCAACTTTGCTGAATTCATGTATCAGTTCTAGCAGACTTTTGGTGGAGTCTATCGGATTTTCCATGTATAATATCATGTCATCTGCAAAAAGCGAAAGCTTGACTTCATCTTTGCCAATTTTGATGCCTTTGATTTCCTTTTGTTGTCTGATTGCTGATGCTAGAACTTCCAGCACTATGTTAAACAGCAGCGGTGAGAGTGGGCATCCTTGTCGTGTTCCTGATCTCAGGGAAAAAGCTTTCAGTTTTTCCCCATTGAGGATGATGTTAGCTGAGGGCTTTTCATAAATGGCTTTTATGATCTTTAAGTATGTTCCTTCTATCCCGACTTTCTCAAGGGTTTTTATTAAGAAAGGGTGCTGTATTTTGTCGAAGGCCTTTTCTGCATCGATTGACAGGATCATATGGTTCTTCTCTCTTTTTTTGTTAAGGTGATGTATCACGTTGATTGATTTGCGAATGTTGAACCAGCCCTGCATCCCAGGAATGAATCCCACTTGATCATGGTGAATAACTCTTTTTATATGCCGTTGAATTCGATTTGCTAGTATCTTATTGAGAATTTTTGCATCCATATTCATCAGGGATATTGGCCTGTAGTTCTCTTTTTTTACTGGGTCTCTGTCTGGTTTAGGAATCAAAGTAATACTGGCTTCATAGAATGAGTCTGGAAGTTTTCCTTCCCTTTCTATTTCTTGGAATAGCTTGAGAAGGATAGGTATTATCTCTGCTTTAAAGGTCTGGTAGAACTCCCCTGGGAAGCCATCTGGTCCTGGACTCTTATTTGTTGGGAGATTTTTGATAACCGATTCAATTTCTTCGCTGGTTATGGGTCTGTTCAAGCTTTCTATTTCCTCCTGATTGAGTTTTGGAAGAGTGTGGGTGTTCAGGAATTTGTCCATTTCTTCCAGGTTGTCCAATTTGTTGGCATATAAGTTTTCATAGTATTCCCTGATAATTGTTTGTATCTCTGAGGGATTGGTTGTAATAATTCCATTTTCATTCATGATTTTATCTATTTGGGTCATCTCCCTTTTCTTTTTGAGAAGCCTGGCTAGAGGTTTGTCAATTTTGTTTATTTTTTCAAAAAACCAACTCTTGGTTTCATTGATCTGCTCTACAGTTTTTTTAGTTTCTATATTGTTTATTTCTGCTCTGATCTTTATTATTTCTCTTCTTCTGCTGGGCTTAGGCTGCCTTTGCTGTTCTGCTTCTAGTTCCTTTAGGTGTGCTGTTAGATTTTGTATTTGGGATTTTTCTTGTTTCTTGAGATAGGCCTGGATGGCAATGTATTTTCCTCTCAGGACGGCCTTTGCTGCGTCCCAAAGCGTTTGGATTGTTGTATTTTCATTTTCGTTTGTTTCCATATATTTTTTAATTTCTTCTCTAATTGCCTGGTTGACCCACTCATTCGTTAGTAGGGTGTTCGTTAACCTCCATGCTTTTGGAGGTTTTCCAGACTTTTTTCTGTGGTTGATTTCAAGCTTCATAGCATTGTGGTCTGAAAGTAAGCATGGTATAATTTCAATTCTTGTAAACTTATGAAGGGCTGTTTTGTGACCCAGTCTATGATCTATCTTGGAGAATGTTCCATGTGCACTCGAGAAGAAAGTATATTCTGTTGCTTTGGGATGCAGAGTTCTAAATATATCTGTCAAGTCCATCTGATCCAATGTCTCATTCAGGGCCCTTGTTTCTTTATTGACCGTGTGTCTAGATGATCTATCCATTTCTGTAAGTGGTGTATTAAAGTCCCCTGCAATTACCACATTCTTATCAATAAGGTTGCTCATGTTTATGAGTAATTGTTTTATATATTTGGGGGCTCCGGTATTCGGTGCATAGACATTTATAATTGTTAGCTCTTCCTGATGGATAGACCCTGTAACTATTATATAATGTCCTTCTTCATCTCTTGTTACAGCCTTTAATTTAAAGTCTAGTTTGTCTGATAGAAGTATGGCTACTCCAGCTTTCTTTTGGCTTCCAGTCGCATGATAAATAGTTCTCCATCCCCTCACTCTCAATCTGAAGGTGTCCTCAGGTCTAAAATGAGTCTCTTGTAGACAGCAAATAGATGGGTCTTGTTTTTTTATCCATTCTGATACCCTATGTCTTTTGGTTGGCGCATTTAATCCATTTACATTCAGTGTTATTATAGAAAGATACGGGTTTAGAGTCATTGTGATGTCTGTATGTTTTATGCTTATAGTGATGTCTCTGGGCCTTTGTCTCACAGGGTCCCCCTTAGGATCTCTTGTAGGGCTGGTTTAGTGGTGACAAATTCCTTCAGTTTTTGTTTGTTTGGGAAGACCTTTATCTCTCCTTCTATTCTAAATGACAGACTTGCTGGATAAAGGATTCTTGGCTGCATATTTTTTCTGTCTAGCACCCTGAAAATCTCGTGCCAATTCTTTCTGGCCTGCCAAGTTTCAAAAGAGAGATCAGTCACGAGTCTTATAGGTCTCCCTTTATATGTGAGGGCACGTTTACCCCTTGCTGCTCTCAGAATTTTCTCTTTATCCTTGTATTTTGCCAGTTTCACTATGATATGTCGTGCAGAAGATCGATTCAAGTTACGTCTGAAGGGAGTTCTCTGTGCCTCTTGGATTTCAATGCCTTTTTCCTTCCCCAGTTCAGGGAAGTTCTCAGCTATTATTTCTTCAAGTACCCCTTCAGCACCTTTCCCTCTCTCTTCCTCCTCTGGGATACCAATTATGCGTATATTATTTCTTTTTAGTGTATCACTTAGTTCTCTAATTTTCCCCTCATACTCCTGGATTTTTTTTATCTCTCTTTTTCTCAGCTTCCTCTTTTTCCATAACTCTATCTTCTAGTTCACCTATTCTCTCCTCTGCCTCTTCAAGCCGAGCTGTGGTGGTTTCCATTTTGTTATGCATTTCGTTTAAAGCGTTTTTCAGCTCCTCGTGACTGTTCCTTAGTCCCTTGATCTCTGTAGCAAGAGATTCTCTGCTGTCCTGTATACTTTTTTTCAAGCCCACCAATTAATTTTATGACTATTATTCTAAATTCACTTTCTGTTATGTTATTTAAGTCCTTTTTGATCAGCTCATTAGCTGTTGTTATTTCCTGGAGATTCTTCTGAGGGGAATTCTTCCGCTTGGTCATTTTGGATAGTCCCTGGCGTGGTGAGGACCTGCAGGGCACTTCCCCTGTGCTGTGGTGTATAACTGGAGTTGGTGGGCGGGCCGCAGTCAGACCTGATGTCTGCCCCCAGCCCACCGCTGGGGCCACAGTCAGACTGGTGTTTGCCGTCTCTTCCCCTCTCCTAGGGGTGGGGTTCACTGTGGGGTGGTGTGGCTCGTCTGGGCTACTTGCACCGTGCCAGGCTTGTGATGCTGGGGATCTGGCGTATTAGCTGGGGTGGGTAGGCAAGGTGCTCGGGGGCAGGAGGGGCAGGCTTAGATTGCTTCTCCTTAGGTGATCCACTTCAGGAGGGGCCCTGTGGCAGCGGGAGGGAGTCAGATCCGCTGCCGGAGGTTTGGCTCCGCAGAAGCGCAGAGTTGGGTGTTTGCGCGGAGCCAACAAGTTCCCTGGCAGGAACAGGTTCCCTTTGGGATTTCGGCTGGGGGATGGGCGGGGGAGATGGCGCTGGCGAGCGCCTTTGTTCCCCACCAAACTGAGCTCTGTTGTCAGGGGGCTCAGCAGCTCTCCCTCCCTTTGTCCTCCAGCCTTCCCGCTTTCCGAGCAGAGCTGTTAATTTATGACCTCCCAGACGCAAAGTCGTGCTTGCTGTCGGAACACAGTCTGCCCGGCCCCTCCGCTTTTGCAAGCCAGACTCGGGGGCTCTGCTTGGCCGGCGAGCCGCCCCTCTGCCCCGGCTCCCTCCCGCCAGTCCGTGGAGCACGCACCGCCTCGCCGCCCTTCCTACCCTCTTCCCTGGGCCTCTAGTCTGCGTTTGGCTCCGGCGACTCTGTTCTGCTAATCCTCTGGCGGTTTTCTGGGTTATTTAGGCAGGTGTAGATGGAATCTAAGTGATCAGCAGGACGTGCGGTGAGCCCAGCGTCCTCCTAAGCTGCCATCTTGCCGCAACTCCCTGTTGGGAGATTTTTGATAACTGATTCAATTTCTTCACTGGTTATGGGTCTATTCAAGTTTTCTATTTCTTCCTGTTTGAGTTTTGGAAGTGTGTGGGTGCTTAGGAATTTGTCCGTTTTGTTGGCATATAATTTTTCATAGTATTCCCTGATAATTGCTTGTATTTCTGAGGGATTGGTTGTAATCATTCCATTTTTGTTCATGATTTTATCTATTTGGGTCATCTCCCTTTTCTTTTTGAGAAGCCTGGCTAGAGGTTTATCAATTTTGTTTATTTTTTCAAAAAACCAACTCTTGGTTTTATTGATCCGCTCTACAGTTTTTTTTAGATTCTATATTGTTTATTTCTGCTCTGATCTTTATTATTTCTCTTCTGCTGGGTTTGGGATGTCTTTGTTGTTCTGCTTCTATTTCCTTTAGGTGTGCTATTAGATTTCATATGGGGTTTTTCTTGTTTCTTGAGATAGGCCTGGATTGCAATATATTTTGCTATCAGGACTGCCTTCGTTGCATCCCAAAGCATTTGGATTGTTGTGTTTTCATCTCCATTTGTTTCCATATACTTTTTTAAATTTTTTCACTAATTGCCTGGTTGACCCATTCATTCTTTAGTAGGGTGTTCTTTAACCTCCATGCTTTTGGAGGTTTTCCAGACTTTTTCCTGTGGTTGATTTCAAGTTTCATAGCATGTGGTCTGAAAGTGTGCGTGGTATGATCTCAATTCTTTTATACTTATGAAGGGCTGTTTTGTGGCCCAGTATGTGATCTATCTTGGAGAATGTTCCATGTGAACTCGAGAAGAAAGTCTATTCTGTTGCTTTGGGATGCAGAGTTCTAAATATACCTGTTAAGTCTATCTGATCCAATGTATCATTCAGGGCCCTTGTTTCTTTATCGATCCTGTGTCTAGAGGATCTATCCATTGCTGTAAGTTTTTTTTTAAATACCTTTTTTCAATTATCTTGAGGTATATACCTAGAAGCAGAATTGCTGATCTCATAGTAATTATGTTCGTTTTGGAAACCACCAAACTGTTTTTCACAGGGGCTATATACCATTTTATATTCCCACAGGCAGTGTGTAAAGACTCCATTATCTCCACATCATCACCATAACTTGTTATTTTTCAATTTATTGTTTTTTTAAATAACGCCTAGTAGGGAGTATGAAGTAGTATTTCACTATAGTGTTATTTTCATTCCCTTAATGACTAGTGATATTGAATAACAGTTCATGTGCATGTTGGCTACTTATACATCTCCTTGGAAGAGATATCTAGTCAATCACTTCACCTACTTTTTAAAGTTATGCTATTTTTTTGTTATTGATTTAAGTTTTCTTTATATATCCTGGATATGAGACCTTTATTATATATAGGATTTGCAAATATTATCCCCCTTTCTTTGTGTTGTCTTTTCACTTGCTTGACAGTGTCCTTTGATGCACAAAAGTTTTAATTTTGATGAAGTCCAACCTATGTTTTTTTTCTTGTTGCTTGTGCTTTTGGTGTCATATTCAAGTATCTACTGCCAAAACAAAGTTCATGTAGATCTACCCATATGTCTTTTTCTAAAAGTTTGAGGTTTAGCTCATTTGTTTTGGTGTTTGTTGCATTTGGAGCTAATACTTATATATGGAATGAGGTATGTGTGTAACTTAATGCAAAAGCATGAAATTGTTGAGACCCCATTTATTATAGAGACTTCTTTTACCCATTGAATGGCCTTAGCATGCTTGCCAAAAATCAACTGACCATAAATGTATAAGGTATTGCATTCTTATTCAGCAGTGGTTTTACACTCATAAACATTATCTTGCTCTTAGGTAATGGAATCAAGATATATTTATTTTAATACTTTATTTTTGGAAATCAATCCAACCTCTGCATTTTGCTTGTTAGAGTAAATATTGACATTCTGTACTATAATACATTACACTGTTCCTTTGTTCTAGCACTTACTATTTTCATTATAGAATTGTGGCTTTTCCTGTAGAATCAAAAGTTATTAATGGGCTTAGGTCCACACTTGCTATATTGGTTCTTACAATTTATTAAAGGTCAAAAGAAGTACTTACAACATCTACCTTGAATGTTAGTCTATTATAAAGCAGTTATTACAATGGATCTAGGAAATACCATGAATACTGGACATTTTGAATACATTGAATATCTAGTATTTTCTTTATTGTCAGTTTTTAAACCTAATGCTGGAACTGATGTCTTTTGATTACACTTTATATACAACATTATTTTTACTCAGTTCCATTATTTTAAGATAAAATGGATTTTTTTTACTTAAAATCTCATAGTAAGCACAAATAAGTGCCTATTTAATTTATATTTTATGAAATGTGGCCTGTAGACTCTTAATTCTGACTCTAGTGAAGAAAATAGTTCTAAATATATGAAGATTTACAATTTAAATGTATTGTAAAAATATGTATGGGTATTAATATAAAGTGTAAGTTTTTGTAAATGTAAATTTTTCTGCATTTATTTCAATTTTTGTTAATATGATTGGCTACATATTGGATCATAGACTTCTGTTATGTGTATATGTATATGTGTATAAATATATACATATTATGTATAAACATAGACTAATGAAGACTACCGAAGACACAAAAATTTATCAGCCAAAACTCTAAGTTAGAGGTTTGCAAACTATAGCCTGTGAGACAAATCTGAACTGCTGCCTATTTTTATATGGTCCTTAAACTAAGAGTGGTTTTTATAGTTTTAAATGGTTAGGGGGAAAATATCACATGAAACTTATGGTAGACTCAAATTTCAATTTATATAAATAAAGTTTTATTGAAACACTGTCTGCTCATTCATTTACCGATTATTCACAACTGCTTTGTGCTAATAATGGTTGGGTTGAGTAGTTATAGAAATGCTATGACTTACAATCAATGCCTAAAATATTTATTATAAGACCCTTTACAAAAAAAATGCTTGCTCACCTCTGTTTTAAGTAAAGACTAGAACGCAGTTGGTAGGCAAAACAATGAAACTGCTTTTGACCTAAGCGTATTTAAAACTGTGTGTTTGGGTTTCAGTTCTCCAGGGCAAAACTGAAAAAGGAGCTCCAATAGAAAATTTTCATTTTTAAATATGGCAGATCGAAGGGAAATGCCTTTAGCATAAGTAATGAATCAGAAATAAATGGCTTCTCCAATCTCTAGGAACCATATTGAATGTTGTCTTGGTACTAAGCAGATTACAGGAATCCCTGAACTGTTTAACAATAAACATTGCTTGGAGAGCTTTGAAGTACAAATTAATATTACTTGGGCAGTTCAAAGAGCCTCAAATTGTGAATTTATTTTAAAATTTCCCCTAAATACTTCTAGATGTCTGGAAAAACCAAGTTAATACGTTACTTTTTTTTGTCTTTTACTTCACCTATTTTCTCTTATTTTAATGGGTAAATAAAAAGTAGAATTAGAAAGCTGCCTTGTTCTCTGCTAATTTTCTATTTGATATATAAAACTGTGTACATTTAAAAGGTGCAACACATTGATGTGATACATTTATATATTGTAATATGGATAGCAATAATTGTAGCAATAGCATCTCTGTCATGTCACATGATTATCCATTTTATTAATTTTTGTTCTTATATTTAAGTTTTCCTTGCTTCTATTTCCTTTCAGTTGAATGTATTCTTCTAACTTTATGAGTTAGACATTTCAATCATTGATTTTAACTCTTCATTTGTTCTATAAATACCTGAACTCATAAATTGCTATTGCTACAAATTTCCCTCTAAATGCTGCTTCAGA
Source organism: Prionailurus viverrinus (assembly GCF_022837055.1). NCBI lineage: Eukaryota > Metazoa > Chordata > Mammalia > Carnivora > Felidae > Prionailurus > Prionailurus viverrinus. Next base: position 188,163,298 of record NC_062561.1, on the reverse strand, counting down.
TGCACTCCACATTTTTTTTAACTTCTTACTTTGACCTAATTTTAAATTTAAGAAATAAAATTTTTCAATAGAATACAGAGCTCATGTATAGTTTTCCTCAGCTTCCCCTAATGTTAACATCTTGTATAACCAAAGGGAAACTACTAAAATTAGTAAGTTAATATTTGTATAATACTATTAGCCAAACTATAGACTTCTCCTGAATTTCCCATTTCCCAATTCTCTTTCTGTTACTTTTTCTTTTCTCATCAAATCTGTGACAATTTCTCCAACTTGTTGGAGGTAGAGAACACAATAATTGTGTATAATGTGCCTCAGATTGGGTTTTCTAATATTCTCTCATGATTATCCATATTGCTTTGTTTTGTTTTGTTTTGTTTTTTGCAAGAGTGCCACAAAATAATGTCTTGTACATTTTAGTGAAACATGTCAAGAGATTCATATCATTATGTCTTATGATTTTTTATGTTAACATGAATCATTTCACTTGATATGCTGTACATTTGTTCTTTCAGATGGAAATATTTTCTTTTTTTAATGTTTGTTTATTTTTGAGAGAGAGACAGAGCATGAACAGGGGAGGGGCAGAGAGAGAGGGAGTCACAGAATCCAAAGCAAGCAAGCTCCAGACTCTGAGCTGTCAGCACAGAGCCCAATGTCGGCTGGACACGGGGCTCGAACTCATGGACCCTGAGATCATGACCTGAATTGAAGTCCAACACTTAACCAACTGAGCTACCCAGGAACTCCCAGATGGGAATAATTTTTCTAACACTTTTTGACATTTCTTCTTTAATTCATATATTATTTAGAAGTATGCTTTTTTATTTAAAATACTTGGGATTTTTTTGAACATCTTATTTTTCTTGATTTCTAATGTATACCATTTTAACCAGAAAATATATTTTGTAAAATTTCAAGTTGTTTGAAATCTACTGAAACCTATTAGCTTAGAATATGGGTTCAAAAATAATGTGCATTCCATAGGTTAGGTGAAGTCTATAAATGTCAATTATCTCAGAGTATTAAAATATCAAACTATAATTGGGGATTTATCTTTTTCTTGCTTTAATTTTGTAAGTATTCCTTAATATATTTTAAAACTTTGTTATTTAGTTTATATGCATTTATGATTGTTATATTTTTCTGATAAATTTACCTATATATCATTATGAAATGTTTCTCTTTATCTCTAATAATACTGTTTGTCTTTAAATCCATATTTTCTTTTGTTAATATAGCCCTCCACCTTTCTATTGTAAACAGTTGTCTTTTGTTGACATGACATTTCTTTTTCTATCCTTTTAGTTTCAACCTATCTATGTCTGTACTTAAAGTGTGCTTCTTGTAGAGTTGGGTCCTTTATTAAGTCCAATCTAACAATCACTCACTTTTAATTGGGATATATTATCCATTAAAGTTTAGCTATCAATATTGTTGGGCTTAACTATCATTCTGTAATTTGTTTTCTATTTTCCTTTCCAGTTTTGTTGTTATTGTTCTTTTCCTGTTTTCTTACTTTCCTGCTTTCCCACAACTCTGGGATCATGACCTGAGATGAAATCAGAATCAGCTCTTCTAACAACTGAGCTACCCAGATACCCTGTTTTAAAATTTGTTTTTATTTTAGAGAATATTTTTAGTGTTCCATTTTAATGCCTCTGTTGACTTTAACTAATATATTAGCATTATTTTAGTGGCTGCTCTAGAATGATAATATGTATCCTTAACTTATTAGTGTTCTTAGAATTAATTTGCACTACATATAGTAAAATATAAGAATGTTGCAATTGCAATTACTCTCTGGATTTTGTGCTGTTATATAGGCATATAATAATACATCACATAATACATGTTATGATATTTTTCTAATAGTCATATATCTTTTAAAGAAATTATGAAAATAAAAAATCATGTATTTAACATTTTCAGTGTACTTTCTCTGTAGATACAAGTTCCCATCTTATATTTCCTTGGTTTTATTCTAGCCTAAAGAACTTTCTATAGTATTTCGTATCACTCAGGTCAGATAGTAATGAATTATTTAAGTTTTTGTTTACCGAAACTTTCATCTCTCAAGTTGCCATCAAATCTATCCAGCAAATGTGTCATTTTAGGTATTATACTTTATAGTTCCAAATGCCAATTTGGTTCTTATAGTTTCCATTTACATTCTGGGATTTCACATAATGCCTCTAATTATCAATACAGTTTCTTTTAAGTCTTTGAGTGTATTTGGAATAGGACTCAAAATCCAAACTCTGGTTTGCATGTGGTGGGCAGCAAATGAAATTGCTCAACTCCTTCAGTTTTCCATCTGTTGCTTTACACTGAGAACTCTGGAGCTGCCTTGATTCATTTACAGTTTAGGGATGACTGAAGAATTTGAGGAGAGTTTTATGGCACCTTTCTTTCCAAAACTTCCACCTTTATTTTCCAGGTTCTCTGAGTGACATGAATTTCCTTGTCTGGTTCCTTAAGCTTGTGAGTCTGAGACTAGCTGTGTCTTTTTAAATTTGAAGTGTTCAGTTAGATGAAGTAATAAATCCCTCATACACTTCTTCTTTGTCTTAAACTAGTTTAATTTGACTTTTCATCTATTGCAACTGAAGAAGAGCTTATTAATATAAAGGGTTTTGTTCATTAGCAGACCCTCTGGAAAAAAAATGGATATTTTTCAGTGGAAAGTCACAGATTCCAATCTTCTGGTTCACGTTAAATTCAAATTAGGTAGAAACACTTTACCTTTATCAGGTTAAGGTAAAAAATATAACGATTATTTGTTTAATTTCTGTGTTTTGGGGTGTGCGTTTTTTTATTTTTATTTTTTGCCAGACTGTGGTGACAGTCTTGATGGTGACAGAAACATCTTATTTGTCTCTGTCTTTCCATTGAATAGCATGGAGTGCTTGACTTTATTTGTTGAATAAACAAATTTTCACGTTTGAATTTTGCAAATAAGTTGCAAATTACTACCTAACCAAGCAGTTATTAGGTCAGAGATTTATTGATCAACCCATTGTCTACACTAATGGTAAAATAATCAATTTAAGAATTAAAGTAAAACATTTCATAGATGACTTAAAACCACCTGGTTTCCCAGTGTACTCAAGATAAAATGTAATCTCGTGTCCAAGGTTTAGAAAATGTACCATGTTCTGGCCCTTTCCTCTCTCTCTAGTCTTATTTGTTACTACTCTCTCACTTTTTCATCATGCTCCAGCTCATTGACCTTTCTGTTTCAAGAATTTATTGTCTCTATTTTCCAGAGTGGCTGCACCAGTTTGCATTCCCACCAACAGTGCAAGAGGATTCCCGTTTCTCCACATCCTCACCAGCATCTATAGTCTCCTGATTTGTTCATTTTAGCCACTCTGACTGGTGTGAGGTGGTATCTCAGTGTGGTTTTGATTTGTATTTCCTTGATGAGGAGTGATGTTGAGCATCTTTTCATGTGCCTGTGGGCCATCTGGATGTCTTCTTTAGAGAACTGTCTATTCATGTTTTCTGCCCATTTCTTCACCAGATTATTTGTTTTTCAGGTGTGGAGTTTGGTGAGTTCTTTATAGATTTTGGATACTAGCCCTTTGTATGATATATCATTTGCAAATATCTTTTCCCATTCCATTGGTTGCCTTTTAGTTTTGTTGATTGTTTCCTTTGCAGTGCAGAAGCTTTTTATCTTCATGAGGTCCCAATAGTTCATTTTTGCTTTTAATTCGTTTGCCTTTGGGGAAAACAGTGTGGAGATTTCTCAAAAAATTAAAAATAGATCTACCCTATGACCCAGCAATAGCACTGCTAGGAATTTACCCAAGGGATACAGGACTGCTGATGCATAGGGGCACTTGTACCCCAATGTTTATAGCAGCACTTTCTACAATAGCCAAATGATAGAAACAGCCTAAATGTCCATCAACTGATGATATAACTGATGACATCAACTGATGGATAAGGAAATTGTGGTTTATATACACAATGGAATACTACATGGCAATGAGAAAGAATGAAATATGGCCTTTTGTAGCAACGTGGATGGAACTGGAGAGTGTTATGCTAAGTGAAATAAGTCATACAGAGAAAGACAGATACCATATGTTTTCACTCCTATGTGGATCCTGAGAAACTTAACAGAAGAACATGGGGGAGGGGAAGGAAAAAAAAGGTTAGAGAGGGAGGGAGCCAAAACATAGGAGACTCATAAGAACCGACAACAAACTGAGGGTTGATGGTGGGTGGGAGGGAGGGGAGGGTGAGTGATGGGTACTGAGGAGGGCACCTGTTGGGATGAACACTGGGTGTTGTATGGAAGCCAACTTGACAATAAATTTCATATTAAAAAAAAGAATTTATTGTCTCTAAATTTATTTTGGACTCAGAGCTTTTTACTTGCCATTTGCACTTGCTAGAATATTCTTCCCACATCTTTTCATCTAGCTGGTTCCTAACCCTTCACATCTCAAAAGCTGACCTTTTCAGAGAACTTTTCCTGGATCTCCCTACTTCATATAGTACATATGCATGAGCACCCTTCTACCATACATAAACTCTACTTAGTGCATTACTTTATTTTTGTTATTTATAGAATTATTATTTATGAGGTCATCTTGATTATTATTTGCCTTCTTCTTTATGACCTTTCTCATCTTGTAAAATATAGTATCCATAAGAATGGGGAACTTACCTTCCTTATTTCACTCCTGTATCTTCAGTGCCTATAACAGTGCCTATAATAGTACATAGAAAGAATAAATTAAGTATTTGATGAATATGTGAATTTAATTATAACAACAAAACCAAGGCTGATTGTAAATAATCTAATTTTAAAATGGCCAATTCACCAGAAAAATAAGTGAAAGCAGTTTTTTGGAATCATGAAATAAAACTGTTGTTTTTCTGGTTCTATGTGGCCAGGAATTAGGTTGAACCATAAAAATATAGCCATCATGTAAGAAAAAATAGCAAAGGACCAGCCTAACTTGTTTTATTGCTCTCTTTGAAGTAGAATTTATACATAAAAATGAGAACCATTAAAGTTAATGCTCTCACACATCCTGGTCGTATTGATTTTTCTCCACAATTGATCTCATTCATTTTCGGGCATTTACTATTTACTAGATATTCATGTAGGGGCAGACATTAACCTCTATGTTCACTGTGATCATTGTTATTGTTTTTTTTTTTTTGTACTGTTGCTCCAAACATACCCACATGAATACATTTTGTGATTTTTACTCTAAACCTGCCATTTCTTTCAACAGAGGTCTCTTTTCAGCACATTTGTTTATAAGCAGGAGAGCCAGGGTATAGCACTGTTTTCACATTTATTCTACTTATCATACTAGCACGTATGGAGACGGTGTGCACCATTAGTAGTGTTGTGCAGGAATCAAGACAAGTACAGTTTCTACCTGCTTTACAGACTTTCCACTTCTAGAGAGATGTTCTTTATACAGAGGTCACTTGTGAAAAGTTTGGTCAGTTATCACAAAAAGAGCACTATGTTTTCTCCACTTGTTCTGGTCCCCTTCTAGGGAATGTCCTAAGTTTGCATCTTCACGTCTTCTGGAAACACAGCTATTGCTATATGCTCCACTGCTTGCTTTCTCTGAATATTACCATGTACTACCTCCATTGTCACTCTAGCTACCTATAGGTGCCATGACCACTATGTCCCCAAGATGATGGAGCTATGCTGTTTCAGACAGAGGCAGGATTGATTTTATCCTTTTTTGTAGCCTACTTTGCTACATGACCTCCAACAAAGAAGTCAGTGTCTCCCAAAATTCCTGGTGAGTTAGCTGCTTTTGATTTCACTCAAGGTTCCAGATCCTCACCTTTATTCACTGTTGCACAAACCCATGATGGGGATTTGTATTCAAGTAGCAATTATGTAATAATTGTACTCCTCCTCTTTACTGAACCATGCATACCTGCCTGACTCAGTACCAACTACTGACACAGAGCACTAGCCACATGCTTGGCACTATGTTAAATGCTTTTTGTCTTTTAATCTGAGCTAAATCCCATATGGCAGATATATCATTTCCAGGAGAGCAGAGAGTTTTCTTTGTTTTGTCCCTTGCTGTATCCCTAACACCTAGAACAGAGTCTGGAACAGGGCCATTATTCAATAAATATTTGATAGTTGAGTGAATCTTTATTTCATTTATGAAAAATTTGAGGTTTAGCAAGGTAGAGTAATTTGGTCAAGGATGCGGCAGCACCAAGATTTGAGTCTATCTGACATTGAAATCCTCAGAATGCTCAGGAATCTGAAGATTCCTTGGTTGCAGTCAGAGGTTTCTGTCAGACCCACATCAACGTCACCAGACATACCCATGTCTAAATCTCAGCTTAGAGTGTGGGCTAGGCTCCAGTGAGAACCATGCTATGCTCATTCTGTAAGCAAAATTGAGAAGTTGATGTGGAGTTCAGTATTTTTAAAAAATGAAAAATTAAAACCTAACAATAGCAAACATACTGTTTAACTCCTAAGCACATTCTCCCTCCTTCCAGTCTAAGTTCCTGTACTGTTGGTCTGGGCTCAAAAGCTGTCTTCAGTATCATCAGTCACTAATCCCTCACCTGGAAAGCCCTTCTTTCCTCCTACCCAACTTTGCCCATCCTCAATCATCAACTCGAAAAGAATCATACTAGCACAATTTTGACTACTTTGGTGTGAAGCTTGTTTTCTTTTCTAATTGAGCTTAGTCTTTATTTGTTCAAGGTTACTGTTAACGTTTCTAAATAAACAGTAGCTATTTATATTAATTGAGTAAACTGGGAAGCTCAAATTGACTAGAATTTATGGCATTGCCTGTTTGTTACTTGCAAGATACTCAGAATTTCATTTGTGCACGTGTCTTCTCTCTAAAGCTGAATCTCAAGAACCTTGAGGACAAGATGTGTGTCCTTTTTTTGCTTCATGTTGCATACAGTGCAGAGACTATTGTCAGCCTTTTGCTAATGTCTGGGCTGATCAGCAGATCTGGTGATTACAGCTGGGTTGGGGGTTGGAAATCTTGGAAAATGTTGCATCACTTTGTTCACCTTAAGCTCCATTGTGTTGATCCTCAAGGTTTATATAACTCAAAGACAGAGTATAAGATCCTCAGTTAGAGAGATATGCAAGTAAGTGACTTTACTCCCTGGAGATTTTCATTGCTGATGAAAACATCAGTTTTTCAGTTGTCCTTAGACTTTCCAAAGTACCTGAGAAGTTCATAAATGACTATGGTTACGCTTTTGGGAGTATAGAAAATATGTAGGCAGAGATTTTGTCCAGGGAAATCCAGACACTGATTGTTTTCTTCCCTGGACGAGGATTTGGCCTGATTTAGTTGATCTAGAAGAGCCTAGAAATGTGTCAATATTCCCTTAAATGGAAGTAGCAGACAGTTAATTTAAGTTATTCCTGAATGGTGATAAAACTCACCACAAATTGGGTTTTTCTCAAGTCCAACATGGCCTTATCCTAAAAGAACTGCCATCGACATCTAAGCCTTCCACAAGGGACCCACGTGCCCAGTGAAAATTAGGATGAAATATGCTGCAACTCTATGTGATGCTGAGTTTTTACAACCTTTTATGGACTAAACATAAGGTATTTGTGCATTTCCATAGCCGTTACCAATGAACCAATAACATATCTGAAATACTCAGGGATGCCATTTACATGTCTAAATATGAGAAGGAAAATATTATCTGTTAACTTTTCATCAACTATATGCTTCATTAAATCAACTTAAGATCCATTGCATATTTTCAATAAAAGCATGAAGTTCTTTGGTTATAGATTATCTGGGTAATTCCCTATTTTCTAAACTGTTTTCTGTTTTGAGTACAGTCAAATATGAGAAAAAAATATCCCCCCCAATTCCTACAGGATGTTACCTTAACTGGGGTTTTGTATTTATGAAGACATTTTGAAATCGCAATTCTTCACTGCTAGAAAAGACCTTAATCTCAAATTTCATACTCTCAAGACATTCTAAAAAGCCGCCAGCTCATCAATGACAGCTCTGAAATAACAGATTTGGAGGCAGACAAAAACAAGTTATCCCAAGAAGATCACCTTAGACAGGACACAGGAGAAGAAACACAGATTAAAAAATAAATGACATTTGCAAAAGTACACAAAGATACTAAAGAAAAAGCATAGTTTCAGAACTCAGCAGTAGGGCACTGGACACTCAGATTCATAAGCATTCAGTTCATGACCATCTTATATAGTAAAATACGCAGGGGTTGTAACCTTTCTTAAACCTCATGTATTTGCCAAAATGTACCACAGTATACAAATACCTTCTACATATGCTATTTAAATTGATCTTTCCAACAAACATGTAAATCTAGAAGCACCGTATCTGTGTCAAGATGTGGAAACTGAAATATGGAGAACTGAACTTGGTACTGAGAGCCTGGTTTGAGTTCTGCCTCTACCTAGAGACCCCTTCTAATTATTGAGTGGAATCAAGTAACCTTATCTCATTGAGATATAGCTTCCTTTTGTATTAAATGAAGGCAAGTTCTACATGCCTGATTATTTCAAGGAGTAAATTAGGTAAAGTGTACAGAGTGCTTTCTAAGCATAATGTTTGGCACATAGTATGTGACCTGATATTATTGGCATTTTCAAGGTTACTAAGCTAATAAATCACAAAGCCAGGCCCAAGATATCAATACTTATTGAGAAATGAATAGTCTAGATATTGAAACTCAGTATAATATGATCTGTCCATTTACCCCTGACAACTTTTTGAAAGTGCTGTCAGTGATTTCCACTACTGGGATGATGCTACAGCTAACATCTTGGCATTTTCACTGCATTTGATATTTTCACAAAGGCTTCCTAGCAGTGATTCTTTTTCTTCACAATAATCCTGTGTAGTCAAGACAGATTGTATACCAACTTTCCAACAGATCAGGAAATTAAAATTCAGTCCCATAAGTTTCTCTCTCCATGGTACTCAGTGATTCAGTAATATGCCTGGATGATACTGTGGGGGCAATGGGGGAGGCATTTTCTCAGTGCCTCTATGAATTTGAGGTTTGGATTCAACAGGCTGGATTTCCTTATCTTCCCCTTCCCTGCAGGTTAAGTATTTTGGATTCAACTTCTAAAGAGGATTTCACCCTCCTTTGTCCATCCTGATGAGAACCCTGGACCAAGCCACAGTTCTCTTGGGCTCCTAAAGTAGACACCTAAGTGGACTTCCCTGCTTTCACTCTTGTTCCCCTCCAATTTGTCCATCATGTGCAAAGTGACTACTTCAAAGGTTACGTCACATAATATCTTCATCCTCTAATGAGTTCCCATGCTCTTAGGAAAGAGTTACAAATTCTCATTGTGACCTTAAGGGCCCCCAAGGGCACTTTCCTTTTATCTCAGGCCACTCTCCCACATGCCCATCAAGCTCCTGCCATACTGGATGACTTTCATTTTCTTAAACCCAGCAAGTTCTTTTCTATCTCAGTCTTTGAAAATGCTGCTCTTTCTCATAAAATCCATTTTCTCTTAGCACTACCTACACATCCATGGTGATGGGGCTAATTATTCACACTCTTTCAACTTCGTATAAATGTCCCCCTCCTAGAGTGGCTGTCTCTGGCCTCCCTGACTGAGACCTCATACGGTTATTCTCGCACCTTGCTTCTGTAACATTTATCATAATCATAGGACTTTATCTGTATTCCTTATTTGTTAGCATGCCTCCCCCAGTAGACTGAAAATCCCTTGAGAGCAAGGGTCAGGTTTGTTTTGTTCATCAATATATCTCCAACACCTATAAGAGTATTTCACTGTAGATCATCAAAATATATTTATTGCATGAATGAATAAATCAACATGCACTTGCTGTTTGCTAGGCCATATATTTACAGGCCCCAAAGAGGGATGAGAGACCACCTAGTGGTTTTGAAACGGTGCTCTTAGGAGCCCTTGGTTTGAGGTCTGTGTCTTGAGGCAGAGCCGATTTCTATCTAGGGTCCCACAAATTGGCTACAGATGTGCCCAAATCTCCCCCATGTCAGCCCTGGAGTGGTCTTGAGTGGCAACTAAAGCTCCTAAGCCATTAGTTTCAACCTGTTCTGCCAGCAGCCTTCCCATTTGCCTCAGCAAGTTACACAAATATTATCAATACCTGTGTGTGCCAGGAAGTAGAAAGGTTACCTTAACTTTGGGTCAGGCTGAAGGAAGAGGAAAGTAGGTGAGTACAATGGTTTGGTGCTGAGGCAATCTTCCTTCCAATCCCCAATGCTGCCTGGTCCCCACATTCAACCTGCGAATTAGGGCAGTCATAATCTTATCAGCTTTATAAAGTGAAGGTTCTGGTTTAAATTCACTCCTTAGATTTTTTTTTTCTTACAAAGAAATCTGTTTCTTAAATGATGTTTGAAAAAATATTATTAAAAGGCCTCATTTTACAAATGAGGGAACTTAGACAAGCTATCCTCTGTGAAGGCCTGTCTTTATTCTTTATTTCCTCTCAGAAAGGCTTTATAAGGCAAGGTTCTCAATCCAAAAGGCTAAATCTAAAATCTAAAGGTTTGGAGTTGCGGCAAGATGGCAGCTTAGGAGGACGCTGGGCTCACCGCACGTCCTGCTGATCACTTAGATTCCATCTACACCTGCCTAAATAACCCAGAAAACCGCCAGAGGATTAGCAGAATGGAGTCGCCGGAGCCAAAGGCAGACGAGAGGCCCAGGGAAGAGGGTAGGAAGGGCGGCGAGGCAGTGCGTGCTCCACGGACTGGCGGGAGGGAGCCGGGGCGGAGGGGCGGCTCGCCGGCCAAGCAGAGCCCCCGAGTCTGGCTGGCAAAAGTGGAGGGGCCTGATGGACTGTGTTCCCACAACAAGCGCGACTTAGCGTCTGGGAGGTCATAAGTTAACAGCTCTGCTCGGAAAGCGGGAAGGCTGGAGGACAAAGGGAGGGAGAGCTGCTGAGCCCCCTGACAACAGAGCTCAGTTTGGTGGGGAACAAAGGCGCTCGCCAGCGCCATCTCCCCCGCCCATCCCCCAGCCGAAATCCCAAAGGGAACCGGTTCCTGCCAGGGAACTTGCTGGCTCCGCGCAAACACCCAACTCTGCGCTTCTGCAGAGCCAAACCTCCGGCAGCGGATCTGACTCCCTCCCGCTGCCACAGGGCCCCTCCTGAAGTGGATCACCTAAGGAGAAGCGATCTAAGCCTGCCCCTCCTGCCCCCGAGCACCTTGCCTACCCACCCCAGCTAATACGCCAGATCCCCAGCATCACAAGCCTGGCACGGTGCAAGTAGCCCAGACGAGCCACGCCACCCCACAGTGAACCCCACCCCTAGGAGAGGGGAAGAGAAGGCACACACCAGTCTGACTGTGGCCCCAGCGGTGGGCTGGGGGCAGACATCAGGTCTGACTGCGGCCCGCCCACCAACTCCAGTTATACACCACAGCACAGGGGAAGTGCCCTGCAGGTCCTCACCACGCCAGGGACTATCCAAAATGACCAAGCGGAAGAATTCCCCTCAGAAGAATCTCCAGGAAATAACAACAGCTAATGAGCTGATCAAAAAGGACTTAAATAACATAACAGAAAGTGAATTTAGAATAATAGTCATAAAATTAATTGGTGGGCTTGAAAAAAAAGTATACAGGACAGCAGAGAATCTCTTGCTACAGAGATCAAGGGACTAAGGAACAGTCACGAGGAGCTGAAAAACGCTTTAAACGAAATGCATAACTAAATGGAAACCACCACAGCTCGGCTTGAAGAGGCAGAGGAGAGAATAGGTGAACTAGAAGATAAAGTTATGGAAAAAGAGGAAGCTGAGAAAAAGAGAGATAAAAAAATCCAGGAGTATGAGGGGAAAATTAGAGAACTAAGTGATACACTAAAAAGAAATAATATACGCATAATTGGTATCCCAGAGGAGGAAGAGAGAGGGAAAGGTGCTGAAGGGGTACTTGAAGAAATAATAGCTGAGAACTTCCCTGAACTGGGGAAGGAAAAAGGCACTGAAATCCAAGAGGCACAGAGAACTCCCTTCAGACGTAACTTGAATCGATCTTCTGCACGACATATCATAGTGAAACTGGCAAAATACAAGGATAAAGAGAAAATTCTGAGAGCAGCAAGGGGTAAACGTGCCCTCACATATAAAGGGAGACCTATAAGACTCGTGACTGATCTCTCTTTTGAAACTTGGCAGGCCAGAAAGAATTGGCACGAGATTTTCAGGGTGCTAGACAGAAAAAATATGCAGCCAAGAATCCTTTATCCAGCAAGTCTGTCATTTAGAATAGAAGGAGAGATAAAGGTCTTCCCAAACAAACAAAAACTGAAGGAATTTGTCACCACTAAACCAGCCCTACAAGAGATCCTAAGGGGGACCCTGTGAGACAAAGGCCCAGAGACATCACTATAAGCATAAAACATACAGACATCACAATGACTCTAAACCCGTATCTTTCTATAATAACACTGAATGTAAATGGATTAAATGCGCCAACCAAAAGACATAGGGTATCAGAATGGATAAAAAAACAAGACCCATCTATTTGCTGTCTACAAGAGACTCATTTTAGACCTGAGGACACCTTCAGATTGAGAGTGAGGGGATGGAGAACTATTTATCATGCGACTGGAAGCCAAAAGAAAGCTGGAGTAGCCATACTTCTATCAGACAAACTAGACTTTAAATTAAAGGCTGTAACAAGAGATGAAGAAGGACATTATATAATAGTTACAGGGTCTATCTATCAGGAAGAGCTAACAATTATAAATGTCTATGCACCGAATACCGGAGCCCCCAAATATATAAAACAATTACTCATAAACATAAGCAACCTTATTGATAAGAATGTGGTAATTGCAGGGGACTTTAACACCCCACTTACAGAAATGGATAGATCATCTAGACACACGGTCAATAAAGAAACAAGGGCCCTGAATGAGACATTGGATCAGATGGACTTGACAGATATATTTAGAACTCTGCATCCCAAAGCAACAGAATATACTTTCTTCTCGAGTGCACATGGAACATTCTCCAAGATAGATCATAGACTGGGTCACAAAACAGCCCTTCATAAGTTTACAAGAATTGAAATTATACCATGCTTACTTTCAGACCACAATGCTATGAAGCTTGAAATCAACCACAGAAAAAAGTCTGGAAAACCTCCAAAAGCATGGAGGTTAACGAACACCCTACTAACGAATGAGTGGGTCAACCAGGCAATTAGAGAAGAAATTAAAAAATATATGGAAACAAACGAAAATGAAAATACAACAATCCAAACGCTTTGGGACGCAGCAAAGGCCGTCCTGAGAGGAAAATACATTGCCATCCAGGCCTATCTCAAGAAACAAGAAAAATCCCAAATACAAAATCTAACAGCACACCTAAAGGAACTAGAAGCAGAACAGCAAAGGCAGCCTAAGCCCAGCAGAAGAAGAGAAATAATAAAGATCAGAGCAGAAATAAACAATATAGAAACTAAAAAAACTGTAGAGCAGATCAATGAAACCAAGAGTTGGTTTTTTGAAAAAATAAACAAAATTGACAAACCTCTAGCCAGGCTTCTCAAAAAGAAAAGGGAGATGACCCAAATAGATAAAATCATGAATGAAAATGGAATTATTACAACCAATCCCTCAGAGATACAAACAATTATCAGGGAATACTATGAAAACTTATATGCCAACAAATTGGACAACCTGGAAGAAATGGACAAATTCCTGAACACCCACACTCTTCCAAAACTCAATCAGGAGGAAATAGAAAGCTTGAACAGACCCATAACCAGTGAAGAAATTGAATCGGTTATCAAAAATCTCCCAACAAATAAGAGTCCAGGACCAGATGGCTTCCCAGGGGAGTTCTACCAGACCTTTAAAGCAGAGATAATACCTATCCTTCTCAAGCTATTCCAAGAAATAGAAAGGGAAGGAAAACTTCCAGACTCATTCTATGAAGCCAGTATTACTTTGATTCCTAAACCAGACAGAGACCCAGTAAAAAAAGAGAACTACAGGCCAATATCCCTGATGAATATGGATGCAAAAATTCTCAATAAGATACTAGCAAATCGAATTCAACGGCATATAAAAAGAATGATTCACCATGATCAAGTGGGATTCATTCCTGGGATGCAGGGCTGGTTCAACATTCGCAAATCAATCAACGTGATACATCACATTAACAAAAAAAAAAGAGAAGAAACATATGATCCTGTCAATCGATGCAGAAAAGGCCTTCGACAAAATCCAGCACCCTTTCTTAATAAAAACCCTTGAGAAAGTCGGGATAGAAGGAACATACCTAAAGATCATAAAAGCCATTTATGAAAAGCCCTCAGCTAACATCATCCTCAATGGGGAAAAACTGAAAGCTTTTTCCCTGAGATCAGGAACACGACAAGGATGCCCACTCTCACCGCTGCTGTTTAACATAGTGCTGGAAGTTCTAGCATCAGCAATCAGACAACAAAAGGAAATCAAAGGCATCAAAATTGGCAAAGATGAAGTCAAGCTTTCGCTTTTTGCAGATGACATGATATTATACATGGAAAATCCGATAGACTCCACCTAAAGTCTGCTAGAACTGATACAGGAATTCAGCAAAGTTGCAGGATACAAAATCAATATACAGAAATCAGTTGCATTCTTATACACTAACAATGAAGCAACAGAAAGACAAATAAAGAAACTGATCCCATTCACAATTGCACCAAGAAGCATAAAATACCTAGGAATAAATCTAACCAAAGATGTAAAGGATCTGTATGCTGAAAACTATAGAAAGCTTATGAAGGAAATTGAAGAAGATTTAAAGAAATGGAAAGACATTCCCTGCTCATGGATTGGAAAAATAAATATTGTCAAAATGTCAATACTACCCAAAGCTATCTACACATTCAATGCAATCCCAATCAAAATTGCACCAGCATTCTTCTCGAAACTAGAACAAGCAATCCTAAAATTCCTATGGAACCACAAAAGGCCCCGAATAGCCAAAGGAATTTTGAAGAAGAAGACCAAAGCAGGAGGCATCACAATCCCAGACTTTAGCCTCTACTACAAAGCTGTCATCATCAAGACAGCATGGTATTGGCACCAAAACAGACACATAGACCAATGGAATAGAATAGAAACCCCAGAACTAGACCCACAAACGTATGGCCAACTCATCTTTGACAAAGCAGGAAAGAACATCCAATGGAAAAAAGACAGCCTCTTTAACAAATGGTGCTGGGAGAACTGGACAGCAACATGCAGAAGGTTGAAACTAGACCACTTTCTCACACCATTCACAAAAATAAACTCAAAATGGATAAAGGACCTAAATGTGAGACAGGAAACCATCAAAACCTTAGAGGAGAAAGCAGGAAAAGACCTCTCTGACCTCAACCGTAGCAATCTCTTACTCGACACATCCCCAAAGGCAAGGGAATTAAAAGCAAAAGTGAATTACTGGGACCTTATGAAGATAAAAAGCTTCTGCACAGCAAAGGAAACAACCCACAAAACTAAAAGGCAACCAATGGAATGGGAAAAGATATTCGCAAATGACATATCGGACAAAGGGCTAGTATCCAAAATCTATAAAAAGCTCACCAAATTCCACACCCAAAAAACAAATAACCCAGTGAAGAAATGGGCAGAAAACATGAATAGACACTTCTCTAAAGAAGATATCCGGATGGCCAACAGGCACATGAAAAGATGTTCAGCGTCGCTCCTTATCAGGGAAATACAAATCAAAACCACACTCAGGTGTCACCTCACGCCAGTCAGAGTGGCCAAAATGAACAAATCAGGAGACTATAGATGCTGGAGAGGATGTGGAGAAACGGGAACCCTCTTGCACTGTTGGTGGGAATGCAAATTGGTGCAGCCGCTCTGGAAAGCAGTGTGGAGGTTCCTCAGAAAATTAAAAATAGACCTACCCTATGACCCAGCAATAGCACTGCTAGGAATTTATCCAAGGGATACAGGAGCACTGATGCATAGGGCCACTTGTACCCCAATGTTCATAGCAGCACTCTCAACAATAGCCAAATTATGGAAAGAGCCTAAATGTCCATCAACTGATGAATGGATAAAGAAATTGTGGTTTATATACACAATGGAATATTACGTGGCAATGAGAAAAAATGAAATATGGCCTTTTGTAGCAACGTGGATGGAACTGGAGAGTGTGATGCTAAGTGAAATAAGCCATACAGAGAAAGACAGATACCATATGGTTTCACTCTTATGTGGATCCTGAGAAACTCAACAGGAACCCATGGGGGAGGGGAAGGGAAAAAAAAAAAAGAGGTTAGAATGGGAGAGAGCCAAAGCATAAGAGACTGTTAAAAACTGAGAACAGACTGAGGGTTGATGGGGGGTGGGAGGGAGGAGAGGGTGGGTGATGGGTATTGAGGAGGGCACCTTTTGGGATGAGCACTGGGTGTTGTATGGAAACCAATTTGTCAATAAATTTCATAAAAAAAAATAAATAAATAAATAAATAAAATCTAAAGGTTTGTTGTAGAACTTAAAAAAAAAAAAAATCCCATGCTCGGGCAACAGCTCACACTAATGAAATCAGAATTTCTGGAAATAGGACCTAGGCATGAAGATATGTTTAAAAATAAGAAACACTTATAGAGATTAGTTATGATAATAAATATACTGAATTTCTAACCCTTCATCTCATTAGTGATTAGTTTCAGAGACAATGTTAAAAATGACAATTAAACTAAAAAAAATATAAATTGTATTTTAACTGGTTTAAAGACGTTTTAATATTGGGGAAATGTTTTTAAAATTTAGAAAAGTGGTAATTTTCTTTTGACAGTGGAAGAGCTCTGTAATTGAGGACAGATTTCAGGAAAAAGAAAGTACCTGCCAAGCTCACCAATTTGTTGCATAATTGGAGATGATTGCTAACTTCTTTCTTTGAAGGCAACATTAAGTTTTGTCATGTCTGATAACGGGAAATTGGCATATTGCATAGGCTAGAGTACATGAGGCCAATTTCAGATTCATGGGAAGCATTACTTAATCCTATTAGCGTAAGTTATATGTGGCTTTTTACAGGCTGAGTGATGTGATCCTCAGTGAGGCTATATCAGACGTGTGTCTCCTACACCACAGCAGGGTGATAAGCAGTATGGCAATTTCCTTCTAGAACTATCCAGTTCTATAGCAGGGACAAGAGTAGTCATTTGTGGGTTTGTTGTGAGGTTCAAATACGAAAATGTAAAAAGCTTTAAGCACAATGGTTGGCAAACAGCATGCTCCACCAGACGGTATCATTCTTATAGGTTCTTGTTCTTAAAATTGTGTTGATTCTCTTTTGTTACTAGTAATGTAGAGGTCCAGAGGTCTGAAAATGCCTTTCAGCACATTGAGAATCACGGTGGCCTCTTGTCAGTGCCCAGTGCAGTGTTTGCTGTTCCCTACTCTTACACACAATGTGGTACTGCACATTCAAGAATTTATTAAATGACTGATAAGAAAGCTAAATTCAGGATTCCACCTAATTTGCTAAGTGGTTGAGATCCTGACCATCTCATGAAATTTTAAGATTCTTATGAGGAAAGGACTAGAAATTTTATAGACATTATTCCTCTTCCTGTCAACATTGAAAAATTTTTGTTGATCTCTCTTCAGTGACATAAAAGATTCCACTGAGATAGGAAGGTAAGGAGCTAGGGGGTATATCAATACAGTTAGAAGAGATAATATTAGGACAATACAGGGCCCATTTTCAATTGCATATTGTTAAACACCATCATCACTCTGCTAAACTCAGGGCCTGGTATTAAACAGAAAACATAAGAGGTGGGGGATACAATGGTTAAGTTGTTTAACAGCTTTTAACTACTTTCACTACATGGACACACATGTAGAAAAGCATACATGTGAATGTATAAATAATTAAAGAAAGTGTATTAAACAAATACACCAACAAAAGAGCAACAATTAAGTCATATCATTCTGCGCAGTGGTATAAGTATTAGGAAGATATAGTTACAATCAGCGGGGAAAATGTTTCCTTGAAATCGGACTGCTCTAAATTACATAATGCACTTTTGAATACTAAATTCACCACACTGAGTTTTCAATCAGGAGCTGAGTTGTGAGTTTTGTAGTCACCTGAACTCCACTCCCTCATGTCTCAGATCTACTTTCTTCCCCTCTCATCTTTGTCTTTCTTTCCTTCCAAATTATGAGATACAGGGTTACAGGAAGAAGGACACACCAGTAGTCTTACAAGCAACAGGTTGTTTGCCCAGGCACAATAATCCCCTCAACTGCCCCTTTATCTAAGCAGGTTTCTTAGATGGTCAGGTTACATGGTATGATTCCATCATTTCTCATTCAGAAGTGGACATTCACAGGAATTCAGGATGAAGTAAAGAGAAGGAGAGAAAGAAGTGTAGGTGAAGAGGTTAGGAGAGCGTGATGTTTCCTTCTCATCATTTAGGTTTCTGCTCACAGGTCCTTCCCTTGTAAAAATCTTTCCTGACCATCCAAGCTAGAGGAGCACCCTCATTCTGTATATGGCATCCCCCTCTTTTACCTCATTTGTGTCACTTATTAGTATGCAGAATAATCTGGTTCTTTTTTGTATGTTAATTACTGATCTCTCCCCCCTTAGGATAACTGTGTAGGCAGACACCTTGATTTCCTTGTTCCATATACCTTTGGAGAATAATACCTGATACACGTTGACACTCAAATGTTGAATGAGCCCATGAAAAGGATGACAAACATGATTTTTTTTCAGTGTCAGAAGTTACAGACCAGTATTTCCTTACCCATATGGGATAACTGTACTTGATGCCATAGGGATAATTCATTTAAAAATGATAAAAGTTGGGGCACCTTGGTGTCTCAGTAGGTTAAGCATCTGACTTTGGCTCAGGCCATGATCTCACGGTTCATGAGTTCAAGCCCCACGTTGAGCTCTGTGCTGGCAGCTCAGAGCCTGGAACCTGCTTCAGGTTCTGTGTCTCCCTCTCTCTCTGCCCTGGCCCCTGCTTGAGCTCTGTCTCTGTCTCTCAAAAAATGAATAAACATTAAAAAAATGACAAAAGTTAAGTTCATCCAAAGGTCTCCTCCCCTTTCCCCCCAATCATACTCCTCTTCTTTATTTTCTCTCTCAGTGAATCACAGCACTCAGGGTATAAAAAAAAAAATTTGTAGAACAATTTAACTCAAATCTCTAATGTCTATAAGCATTCTGCCATTTTCTTTTGCAAATATCATAGTTAAAAAGAAACATGACTTAATTCTCTAATTCTGAACAAGGAAAACAGTCTAGAGGAAAAGAAGGAAATCATGTCAACTTAAATTTTTCAGACGCTTGGCCTCCCTTACCAAGTAACATTGAGATTTAAAACAAACTGTCTCCTGTAAGATCCAAGCTAGTTACAGTGTAGCAGACTAATTCATTCATCATTAAAATAACCCTTTTTGAGGCCTATCCAGTGCAGGGAACTATTCCAAATAGGCTATGCAAAACAAAACTAAGACACGTTTTTCCTCCAGGAGATATTAATCTAATCATGCATTTTGGATTAGCACAAAACACTTACAAAAGAACACAGGGTTAAGTACATAAACATACAGAACATAAAAGGAGCTATGGACACCCATGGGTATAAGTGCTCAGTTTTGGTGGTAGGATAGCCCACATGTATTTCTGAACTATTGTTTGCCTTTGAGCCATGATTATGTACTTGGCCCTGGATGGATAAAACAGAATTGGTTTCATGGACCTTATTTAAGAGAGGGGACTAAGAAGTAAAGAGACAAACAAGTACAGATTATAAAAAATGCTATGGTATAAATGAACAAGATAGTTTAAAAAAAAATCTTAGAAGACCTACCCTGGGAGGCAGGAAAAAAGGGGTGTTAAAAGGCTTGTCTGAAGATATAATGCTTAAGCTTAGACCTGAAGCAAGGGAAAGGCACAGTCAGGAAGGGGAGAGGCATGATGCAGGCAGAAGGAACCAATCCTTTTGGCATGTTAGAGGAAATGAAAGAAAGTCACATGGCCAGAATAAGGAGTGGAGAATAAGCTGGGGTGAATTTGGAAATGTTTGTTGATCAGGCAAAGGTTTGCAGGGTACTGTAAAGGGAGTTTGTCTAGTTGGATAACATTGAAAATTAACTAGGTATATCATAGCTTCTCTTTTATTTAGATCTTAATCAATAACTACTTACTGAGCATGGTACTAGGCACTGCTTCCTGGCAAGCTGACATGAATTGGCTTCAGATTAATGCTGCCAAAACAGACTAGTGTTACCTATGATTACAGGAGACCCAGGACTTGGCTTAGAACACAACACCTTAACTCTTAAACCCAGTCCTCATCCTTGGTCTCATTAAAAGTATTTGGAGATATGCATAGCCTCATCTATTCTCTGCTTACTATTATTAAGAGGAAATTACAAAACAGAAAAAAATACCTTCATCAAAAGAAACATCCTTAATCTAGTTATAACTACATAATGTTTTACATCTGTTTCTGAGGTATCCCAAATGGAGGCCTTTTATTATTAGCACCGCCAGAGTTGTGCTAAATCTGCTGTATGCCAAATGCTTTGGAAAATCTCACTGACATCCATGGCTGTTGTGATGTTTCGAAATTTTAAGCATTGATAAGACGTCAGGAGTCCCACCTGCTCCAATGAGTAGGAAGAGTCTAAAATATACATCAAGGATAATAAGTTTATAGAAAACTGTGCAGATTTTCCTTGATGCTTTGAGAATGTTGAGGGAATATTCTAAACATTTATAGTCAGCCATTATTTCTTTGGTCTGGGATGTTTTATTCTAAAGAGTTGAGAGAGCAAAACATTGTTTATATTTCTCTAGCCTGCTGTAATCTTTTTAAAAAATGTCACTTACTTATTTTTTTTAATTGAGGTATAATATAGTATAACATTCAGGTGTACAGTGTAATGATTTTATATTTATATATACTGTAAAATGTTCACCACAATAAGTCTAGTCAATATCTGTCAACATACATAGTTACAAAATTTTTGTTCTTGTGATGAGAACTTTTAAGATTTACTTTCTGAGCAACTTTCAAATATATAATACAGTGTTATTAACTACAGTTACCATGCTGTACATTACATCCCATGACTTATTTATTTTATAACTGGAAATTATGATGCCCTTTAGCCATCCCCCCCCACTTCTGATAAACCCCAATATGTTCTCTGTATCTATGAGCTCAATTATGTATCTATCTATCACCTATAGATAGATATAAGTGAGATCATATGGTATTTGTCTTTCTCTGTCTGACTTATTTTGTTTGGCATGATGCCCTCAAAGTCTATGCATGTTGTCACGAATGGTAGCCTGCTAGAATCTTGGCAGAGCTTTTCCAATTTTCAAGTGCATGTGACTCATTTGGTCTTCCTTAAAGTGTAGATTTTTGCCTCAGGAAGTTACACGTGGGGACTTTCTAACAAGCTCCTAGGGATGCAGGAGGTGCTGGTCCATGAGCCAAAATTTGTAAGGAGCTATATAATTAATTTTAAAATGAGGGTGATGCAGGGCTGTATAGAGATATTGGTAAGACAACTGTGTTCTAAATATATTTTTCTCTTAGGAGTCTTTGGCCCCTGAATGCCCCAGTGTGCGATTTCCTCCTGTGTGTTTTCACCTCTTCTTGTTTTCTCTTTCAAATGCAAACACTTTATGAACTGAAATACATTAAATGTTACCAAATTCTGTAGAGTTTATTTCCTAATATCTCCATCACAGCCTCTTAAATGTCTATGTCCTTTTTTTCATGTCCTTAGCATGTTCCCTCCACCCCCTGCCCTGGATTTCCCCAAGAGCATCTTGTTTACGTATCTTGTCTCTTGTCTCCATTAAAACTTTTCATACACAATGCAGAGATTTTTTCTAAAATGCAAATCCTATGTAATGACCTATTCTCAAATCTTTCAATGGCCATCAGGATAAAATTTAAGGATATTGAGGATATCCTTATTCCTCAATATTCAGGACATTGAGAGAGATTTTTGCCTCTTACTCTGAAATAACAGTAAGGTCCAAAGTTGAGGATTATAGGCACTAAGTTTCTCACATCCTAAATTCAAATAGCTTCCAGGAGAGCTTAACCAGTTATGGATAGAAAGATCATGGGATTTAACAGAAATTGGCCTTAAGCAATGTGGAAGCTGGTTAAACAATCTCTGTAAAGTTGCTGTCTCTTGTGTTTTGTGTTAAGGTTAGATATATATAAAGTGAGGGATCAAGAACAAGTTGGAAAACACAAGCTTGACCTGGAATCTACAAGACAGACTAAAATCTTGTCAGTCTTCATCTCTGACCTTGGTGACAACAGTTCCCTATAGAGGCCAAGGTCCTTTATCATAAATCTACACATGCACACCTTGCCCGGAAGTTGGACAAGCTGAAAAGGATCCAGGGGAACATAGAGCAGTTTCCATTCTAGCTACTGTTTCATGAAAACAAAGTAAGCAAGAAGATAGGAAATATGTGCAGGAGCTAAATAATGGAAGCCACTTCCAGATCAACCAGGAATCATCCCTGTAGCATACCCTAATTGGAGGCATACAGGAAAGTGAATACTGGAAAATGTAGTTCAGTTTAGTCAAGTTGACACATTACTAAGTCATCACAATGGGTTCACTTATTAAAAATAGGCTCATAGGACCATATTCCTTTTTCTTTCTCTCAGACTATTTATGTTAGAACTTGGAAATATATTTATTCTTCAATAGGAAATAAGCCTCAGGAGGGCAGAAGATGTATTTGGTTCTCCGCCACTAGTGTGAAGGCCTCACAAAGACACTCATACGTTTATAGAATAATGAGTGGATGAATGCATGAGTGAATAAAATGCAATAAAATTGAAGGGATAAAATATATTTGATTTATGTCAGATTTCTGAAATGTAGAGCTACTGGGGCCATGGGATGTTTGCAATAATGTTCAAAAAGAGTTATTTTCAGATGTAAACTGATTTCAGCCAGTATGGTATAACAGATATCATATTTACCCTTCCTCCTAAAACATTTAAAAATAGCCAATAAATATATTAAATGACAGTTTTCAGGACACTGAATATCAGGCAACAAGAAACAGTGATCCTTAGAAACAAGAAACAAGTGAGATAAATCCCATGATTGTCTCAGCTTATTTCCTTGAGAGAGTTTCTAGATCATGGCACAGTGGGAGGAAACACAGGGAGAACCCAACAGTATCCCTGAGTTGAAAGGACAGAGCTGAAAGTCCAAGGATACCAAGACAGAATTCACAGGACTGAATACAAGAGAGGAGAAAACTGTGCAGAGAGATAATTGCAGAGTTTCTGCTGAGTTTCTTCATAGAGTGTACAGCAGAGTACTGATCAGAGCATGAGAATGAGAAAATTACTTGATGAAAGGAAGAACCATCCAAAAGGATAAAAGATTAAAGTGCCTAGCATTCACACAGGCTGAAAGTAGTAACAGAACTGACAGATTTTATGTTTTTTTTTAATGTCTAATTTATTTTTGAGGTGAGGGGGGATGAGCTGGGAAGGGGCAGAGAGAGAAGGAGACAGAGGATCTGAAGCAGGCTCTGTGCTGACAGCAGAGAGCCTCATGAGGGGCTCAAACCCACGAACTGTGAGATCATGACCTGAGCTGAAGTCAGATGCTTAATTGAGCCACCCAGGTGCCCTAGACTGAAAGATTTCAGAATTAGCAGACAAGAACTTTAAAACAGTAATTACAACGTATACTTTCAAAAAGTTAAGTGGAGACATAGAAGATGGAAAAACCAATCAAGTAGACTTCTAGAAATGAAAACAAAAATGACTAAGATGAAAAATACTTTGAACTGATTTAATGGCAGGTAAATATTTCAATACAGGTAGGGGAACTTGAAGAGGCATCAATGGAACCTATCCACAATGAAACAGAGTAAGAATAAAGAAAACAGAAAAAACAAAAAGAGTATCATTAGGCAGTGGGACAACTTCAAGAAGCCTAATATATATGTAATTAGAGTATCTGAAGAAGGGGAAAGGAAAAAATATATCAAGAAACAATGACAAAAGACCCTGAATAGCCAAAGCAATCCTAAAAAAAACAAGGACAAACCTGGAGACATCATGGTTCTGGACTTCAAACTATATATTACAAACCTGTAGTCATCAAGACAGTATGGTACTGGCACAAAAACAGATGCATAGATCATTCTGTGTCTATTTATAGAATAGAATAGAAAACCCAGAAATGGGCCCACAACTATCTGGTCAACTAATATTTGACAAAACAGGAAAGAATATCCAGGAAAAAAGAACAATTTCTTCAAGAAATGGTGTTGGGAATATTGCACAGCCACATGCATAAAAATGAAACTGGACCACTTTCTTACACCAGACACACATAAAAATAAATTCAAGATAGATGAAAAGCTTAAATGTGAGAAAGGAAACCATCAAAATCTTAGAGGAGAACACAGGCAATAACCTCTTCGAACTTGGCCGCAACAACTTCCTATTTGACACATTGCCAGATACAAGGGAAACAAAAATAAAAATGAAATACTGTGTCTTCGACAAGATAAAACGTTCTGCATAGAAAAGGAAACAATCAACAAAATGAAAAGTCAGCCTATGGAATGGTAGAAGATATTTGTAAATGACATATCTGATAAAGAGTTAGTGTCACAAATCTATAAAGAACTTATCAAACTGAACACCCCAAAAAACAAATAATCCAGTTAAGAAATGGGCAGAAGACATGAACAGACATTTTTTCCAAAGAAGACATCCAGATAGCTAACAGACACATGAAACAATGCTCAACGTCACTCATCATTAGGAAAATACAAATGTAAACCACGATGAGATATCACCTCACACCTGTCAGAATAGCTGAAATTAACAACACAGGAAACAACAGATGTTGGTGAGGACTCAAAGAAAGGGGAACCCTCTTACACCATTGGTGGGAATGTAAACTGGTGCAGCCACTCTGGAGAACAGTATGGAGTTTCCTCAAAAAGTTAAAAGTAGAGAGAGGGCGGCAAGATGGCGGCTTAGGAGGACGCTGGGCTCACCGCACGTCCTGCTGATCACTTAGATTCCATCTACACCTGCCTAAATAACCCAGAAAACCGCCAGAGGATTAGCAGAACGGAGTCGCCGGAGCCAAACGCAGACGAGAGGCCCACGGAAGAGGGTAGGAAGGGCGGCGAGGCGGTGCGCGCTCCACGGACTGGCGGGAGGGAGCCGGGGCGGAGGGGCGGCTCGCCGGCCAAGCAGAGCCCCCGAGTCTGGCTTGCAAAAGCGGAGGGGCCTGACGGACTGTGTTCCCACAACAAGCGCGACTTAGCGTCTGGGAGGTCATAAGTTAACAGCTCTGCTCGGAAAGCGGGAAGGCTGGAGGACAAAGGGAGGGAGAGCTGCTGAGCCCCCTGACAACAGAGCTCAGTTTGGTGGGGAACAAAGGCGCTCGCCAGCGCCATCTCCCCCGCCCATCCCCCAGCCGAAATCCCAAAGAGAACCTGTTCCTGCCGGGGAACTTGCTCGCTCCACGCAAACACCCAACTCTGCGCTTCGGCGGAGCCAAACCTCCGGCAGCGGATCTGACTCCCTCCCGCTGCCACAGGGCCCCTCCTGAAGTGGATCACCTAAGGAGAAGCGATCTAAGCCTGCCCCTCCTGCCCCTGAGCACCTTGCCTACCCACCCCAGCTAATACGCCAGATCCCCAGCATCACAAGCCTGGCACGGTGCAAGTAGCCCAGACGAGCCACACCACCCCACAGTGAATCCCGCCCCTAGGAGAGGGGAAGAGAAGGCACACACCAGTCTGACCGTGGCCCCAGCGGTGGGCTGGGGACAGACATCAGGTCTGACTGCGGCCCCGCCCACCAACTCCAGTTATACACTACAGCACAGGGGAAGTGCCCTGCAGGTCCTCACCACTCCAGGGACTATCCAAAATGACCAAGCGGAAGAACTCCCCTCAGAATAATCTCCAGGAAATAACAACAGCTAATGAGCTGATCAAAAAGGATTTAAATAATATAACAGAAAGTGAATTTAGAATAATAGTCATAAAATTAATCGCTGGGCTTGAAAACAGTATACAGGACAGCAGAGAATCTCTTGCTACAGAGATCAAGGGACTAAGGAACAGTCACGAGGAGCTGAAAAACGCTTTAAACGAAATGCATAACAAAATGGAAACCACCACAGCTCGGCTTGAAGAGGCAGAGGAGAGAATAGGTGAACTAGAAGATAAAGTTATGGAAAAAGAGGAAGCTGAGAAAAAGAGAGATAAAAAAATCCAGGAGTATGAGGGGAAAATTAGAGAATTAAGTGATACACTAAAAAGAAATAATATACGCATAATTGGTATCCCAGAGGAGGAAGAGAGAGGGAAAGGTGCTGAAGGGGTACTTGAAGAAATCATAGCTGAGAACTTCCCTGAACTGGGGAAGGAAAAAGGCATTGAAATCCAAGAGGCACAGAGAACTCCCTTCAGACGTAACTTGAATCGATCTTCTGCACGACATATCATAGTGAAACTGGCAAAATACAAGGATAAAGAGAAAATTCTGAAAGCAGCAAGGGGTAAACGTGCCCTCACATATAAAGGGAGACCTATAAGACTCGTGACTGATCTCTCTTTTGAAACTTGGCAGGCCAGAAAGAATTGGCATGAGATTTTCAGGGTGCTAGACAGAAAAAATATGCAGCCGAGAATCCTTTATCCAGCAAGTCTGTCATTTAGAATAGAAGGAGAGATAAAGGTCTTCCCAAACAAACAAAAACTGAAGGAATTTGTCACTACTAAACCAGCCCTACAAGAGATCCTAAGGGGGACCCTGTGAGACAAAGTCCCAGAGACATCACTACAAGCATAAAACATACAGACATCACAATGACTCTAAACCCGTATCTTTCTATAATAACACTGAATGTAAATGGATTAAATGCGCCAACCAAAAGACATAGGGTATCAGAATGGATAAAAAAACAAGACC
The DNA here is from genome assembly GCF_022837055.1 of Prionailurus viverrinus. NCBI lineage: Eukaryota > Metazoa > Chordata > Mammalia > Carnivora > Felidae > Prionailurus > Prionailurus viverrinus. The sequence goes on along the minus strand of NC_062561.1, from coordinate 188,136,280 downwards.
CATCTATTTGCTGTCTACAAGAGACTCATTTTAGACCTGAGGACACCTTTAGATTGAGAGTGAGGGGATGGAGAACTATTTATCATGCGACTGGAAGCCAAAAGAAAGCTGGAGTAGCCATACTTATATCAGACAAACTAGACTTTAAATTAAAGGCTGTAACAAGAGATGAAGAAGGACATTATATAATAGTTACAGGGTCTATCCATCAGGAAGAGCTAACAATTATAAATGTCTATGCACCGAATACCGGAGCCCCCAAATATATAAAACAATTACTCATAAACATAAGCAACCTTATTGATAAGAATGTGGTAATTGCAGGGGACTTTAATACACCACTTACAGAAATGGATAGATCATCTAGACACACGGTCAATAAAGAAACAAGGGCCCTGAACGAGACATTGGATCAGATGGACTTGACAGATATATTTAGAACTCTGCATCCCAAAGCAACAGAATATACTTTCTTCTCGAGTGCACATGGAACATTCTCCAAGATAGATCATATACTGGGTCACAAAACAGCCCTTCATAAGTTTACAAGAATTGAAATTATACCATGCTTACTTTCAGACCACAATGCTATGAAGCTTGAAATCAACCACAGAAAAAAGTCTGGAAAACCTCCAAAAGCATGGAGGTTAAAGAACACCCTACTAACAAATGAGTGGGTCAACCAGGCAATTAGAGAAGAAATTAAAAAATATATGGAAACAAACGAAAATGAAAATACAACAATCCAAACGCTTTGGGACGCAGCAAAGGCAGTCCTGAGAGGAAAATACATTGCAATCCAGGCCTATCTCAAGAAACAAGAAAAATCCCAAATACAAAATCTAACAGCACACCTAAAGGAACTAGAAGCAGAACAGCAAAGGCAGCCTAAGCCCAGCAGAAGAAGAGAAATAATAAAGATCAGGGCAGAAATAAACAATATAGAAACTAAAAAAACTGTAGAGCAGATCAACGAAACCAAGAGTTGGTTTTTTGAAAAAATAAACAAAATTGACAAACCTCTAGCCAGGCTTCTCAAAAAGAAAAGGGAGATGACCCAAATAGATAAAATCATGAATGAAAATGGAATTATTACAACCAATCCCTCAGAGATACAAACAATTATCAGGGAATACTATGAAAACTTATATGCCAACAAACTGGACAACCTGGAAGAAATGGACAAATTCCTGAACAACCACACTCTTCCAAAACTCAATCAGGAGGAAATAGAAAGCTTGAACAGACCCATAACCAGCGAAGAAATTGAATCGGTTATCAAAAATCTTCCAACAAATAAGAGTCCAGGACCAGATGGCTTCCCAGGGGAGTTCTACCAGACGTTTAAAGCAGAGATAATACCTATCCTTCTCAAGCTATTCCAAGAAATAGAAAGGGAAGGAAAACTTCCAGACTCATTCTATGAAGCCAGTATTACTTTGATTCCTAAACCAGACAGAGACCCAGTAAAAAAAGAGAACTACAGGCCAATATCCCTGATGAATATGGATGCAAAAATTCTCAATAAGGTACTAGCAAATCGAATTCAACGGCATATAAAAAGAATTATTCACGATGATCAAGTGGGATTCATTCCTGGGATGCAGGGCTGGTTCAACATTCGCAAATCAATCAACGTGATACATCACATTAACAAAAAAAAAGAGAAGAACCATATGATCCTGTCAATCGATGCAGAAAAGGCCTTCGACAAAATCCAGCACCCTTTCTTAATAAAAACCCTTGAGAAAGTCGGGATAGAAGGAACATACTTAAAGATCATAAAAGCCATTTATGAAAAGCCCACAGCTAGCATCATCCTCAACGGGGAAAAACTGAGAGCTTTTTCCCTGAGATCAGGAACACGACAAGGATGCCCACTCTCACCGCTGCTGTTTAACATAGTGCTGGAAGTTCTAGCATCAGCAATCAGACAACAAAAGGAAATCAAAGGCATCAAAATTGGCAAAGATGAAGTCAAGCTTTCACTTTTTGCAGATGACATGATATTATACATGGAAAATCCGATAGACTCCACCAAAAGTCTGCTAGAACTGATACAGGAATTCAGCAAAGTTGCAGGATACAAAATCAATGTACAGAAATCAGTTGCATTCTTATACACTAACAATGAAGCAACAGAAAGACAAATAAAGAAACTGATCCCATTCACAATTGCACCAAGAAGCATAAAATACCTAGGAATAAATCTAACCAAAGATGTAAAGGATCTGTATGCTGAAAATTATAGAAAGCTTATGAAGGAAATTGAAGAAGATTTAAAGAAATGGAAAGACATTCCCTGCTCATGGATTGGAAAAATAAATATTGTCAAAATGTCAATACTACCCAAAGCTATCTACACATTCAATGCAATCCCAATCAAAATTGCACCAGCATTCTTCTCGAAACTAGAACAAGCCATCCTAAAATTCATATGGAACCACAAAAGGCCCCGAATAGCCAAAGGAATTTTGAAGAAGAAGACCAAAGCAGGAGGCATCACAATCCCAGACTTTAGCCTCTACTACAAAGCTGTCATCATCAAGACAGCATGGTATTGGCACCAAAACAGACACATAGACCAATGGAATAGAATAGAAACCCCAGAACTAGACCCACAAACGTATGGCCAACTCATCTTTGACAAAGCAGGAAAGAACATCCAATGGAAAAAAGACAGCCTCTTTAACAAATGGTGCTGGGAGAACTGGACAGCAACATGCAGAAGGTTGAAACTAGACCACTTTCTCACACCATTCACAAAAATAAACTCAAAATGGATAAAGGACCTAAATGTGAGACAGGAAACCATCAAAACCTTAGAGGAGAAAGCAGGAAAAGACCTCTCTGACCTCAGCCGTAGCAATCTCTTACTGGACACATCCCCAAAGGCAAGGGAATTAAAAGCAAAAGTGAATTACTGGGACCTTATGAAGATAAAAAGCTTCTGCACAGCCAAGGAAACAACCAACAAAACTAAAAGGCAACCAACGGAATGGGAAAAGATATTCGCAAATGACATATCGGACAAAGGGCTAGTATCCAAAATCTATAAAGAGCTCACCAAACTCCACACCCGAAAAACAAATAACCCAGTGAAGAAATGGGCAGAAAACATGAATAGACACTTCTCTAAAGAAGACATCCGGATGGCCAACAGGCACATGAAAAGATGTTCAGCGTCGCTCCTCATCAGGGAAATACAAATCAAAACCACACTCAGGTATCACCTCACGCCAGTCAGAGTGGCCAAAATGAACAAATCCGGAGACTATAGATGCTGGAGAGGATGTGGAGAAACGGGAACCCTCTTGCACTGTTGGTGGGAATGCAAATTGGTGCAGCCGCTCTGGAAAGCAGTGTGGAGGTTCCTCAGAAAATTAAAAATAGACCTACCCTATGACCCAGCAATAGCACTGCTAGGAATTTATCCAAGGGATACAGGAGCGCTGATGCATAGGGCCACGTGTACCCCAATGTTCATAGCAGCACTCTCAACAATAGCCAAATTATGGAAAGAGCCTAAATGTCCATCAACTGATGAATGGATAAAGAAATTGTGGTTTATATACACAATGGAATATTACGTGGCAATGAGAAAAAATGAAATATGGCCTTTCGTAGCAACGTGGATGGAACTGGAGAGTGTGATGCTAAGTGAAATAAGCCATACAGAGAAAGACAGATACCATATGGTTTCACTCTTATGTGGATCCTGAGAAACTTCACAGGAACCCATGGGGGAGGGGAAGGAAAAAAAAAAAAAGAGGTTAGAATGGGAGAGAGCCAAAGCATAAGAGACTTAAAAACTGAGAACAAACTGAGGGTTGATGGGGGGTGGGAGGGAGGAGAGGGTGGGTGATGGGTATTGAGGAGGGCACCTTTTGGGATGAGCACTGGGTGTTGTATGGAAACCAATTTGTCAATAAATTTCATAAAAAAAAAAAAAAAAAAAAAAAAAAAAAGTTAAAAGTAGAACTACCCTACAATCCAACAATTGAACTGCTCAGTATTTACTCAAAGGACACAAAAACACAGATTTGAAGGGGTACATGCACCCTAATAGTTATAGCAGCATTATCAACAATAGTCTAACTATGGAAAGAGCCCAAGTGTCCATCTACTGATGAATGGATAAAGAAGATGTGGTATGTATGTGTGTATAGACACACACACACACACACACACACACACACACACACACAAACATACATACAATGTAATATTACTTGGCAATCAAAAAGAATGAAATCTTGCCATTTGCAATGATGTGGATGAACCTAGAGTGTATCATGCTAAGCAAAATAAGTCAGTCAGTGAAAGACAAATACCATATGATTTCAGTCACATGTGGAATTTAAGAAACAAAACAGATGAACTTATGAGAAGGGGGGAAAAAGAGTGAGAGAGAAACAAACTATAAGAGACTCCTACCAATAGAGAACAAATTGAGGGTTGATGGAGGGATTTAGGGAATGGGTTATGTGGGTGATGGGTATTAAGGAGGGCACTTGTGAGGAGCACTTGTTATATGTAAGTGATAAACCACTGATTCTACTCCTGAAACCAATATTACACAATATGTTAACTAGTTAACTATGTTAACTAGAATTTAAATTTGGAGGAAAGAAAAAACAAAAGAAACGATGACAGCAAACATTCCAAATTTGATGGAAACTATGAACTGATAGATCTAAGAAATTAAAAAATCTCACACAAGAAACACACACACAAAAATTACAGAGACACATTATAATCAAACTGTTCAAACCAGTAATAGACAAAATCTGTGTACACAGGAGCAAAGTTGAAGATAATAGCATACTTCTTACCAGAAACAATGCAATCACACAGGGAAAAAGACATATTTAAAGTACTGGAAGTAAAAAATGTCAGCTGAGAAATGAAACTATGTTCTAAAAATGAAGGTGAAATAAAAAGGATAATAAGGGATACTAAGAATGATTATATAACAACAAATTAGGTAACAGAGAAAATGACAAATTCTTAGATAGAAACAAACTACTAAAATATACTAAAAGTGAATTACCAATCTATAATTAAAAAAAGAGATTTAATTACTAATTAATTTTTTTCCACAAGGAAAAGCCCAAGAGCACATGGCTTCAATGGTAAATTCTGCCAAATATTGAAAGATGAATAACACCTGTCCTTCACAACTCTTCCAAAAAGAATATATATATATATATATATATATATATATGAATAAATATATAATATAATAATAAATATAAAAATAAATGAAGGGGAAACACCCTCATTTTATGAGGACAATACTACTCTGATATCAAGACATTATAAGACAACTATAGACCAATACCCTTTATAAATATAGACTCAAAAATCCTCAACCAATAATAGAGAAGAGGAAGCCCCCACACAAAAGAATATTGTATACCAAAAACAAAGTGAAATTTATCCAAGAAATTCAAGATTGGTTCAACATATGAAAATCAATCAATGTAATATAGATTATTCATAGAATAAAGGACAAAAACCACATGATCATTTCATTTGAAGCAGAATAAGCATTTGAAAAAATCCAAACTCCTTTCCTGATGAAAACATTCAACAAGCTAGGAATAGGATGGAACTTCTCAACCTGACAGAAACATTTAAGGAATGACCCACAGACAGCATCATGCTTAAAAGTGCAAGACTAAAAGTTTCCACCCGTAAATAAGGGACATGACAAGGATGCCCACTCTTGCATCTTCTACTTAATATTGCAGTCGACATTCTGGTCAGCATAATTAGGAAAAATAAAGAAATGGAAGGCATCCGGATTGGAAAGAAAGAAGTATAGTGATCTGCATTTGCAAATGGTCTTATATACATAAAATCCTAAGGAACATACACACACACACACACACACACACACACACACACACATACACACACACACAAACAATTAGAGGTAATAAACAAGCTCATCAAGTTTACGGAATACATGACAAATATGCAATAATCAATTGTATACCTATACATTAGCAATAAGCATTCAGAAAATAAAATTATGAAATAATTCCATTTATATTATCATCAAAAAGCATAAAATATTTAGGAGTAAATTTAACTGAAGATGTGTAGGGTTGCACACTTAAAACTACAAAATGGCATTGAATGATATTTAAAAAACAAGGTACACAAATGGAAAGCTATCCCATGTGCATAGATTGGAAGACAATATTGCAATAATGCCAGTATTCCCCATAATAATTTATACATTCAACTCAATTGCTCTCAAAATATCAGCTGCCTTTTTTGCAGAAATTGACAAACTGATCCTAAGATTTATATGGAAATTCAAGAGACCCACAATAGCAAACAACTCTGAAAAAGAAGAATGAAGGTAGAACATTCATACTTTCCAATTTCAAAACATACTACAAAGCTATAGTATTCAACACTGTGGAGGTACTGCCATAAAACTAGACATATAAATCAATGGAATAGAAATAAAAGTATAGAAATAACCCATTAATTTATTGCCAAATGATTTTGAAAAGGGTGTCAAATCAATTCAATTGGGAAAGAATAGTTTTCTCAACAAATCATGCTGGGACAACTGGATGGTGGCATGTCAAATAGTTAATTTGGACCTCCCTACATCACACAACATTTAAAAATTATATAAAAATGGAACAAAGACCTAACAGTAAGTGGTAAAACTATAAAAGTCTTAGAAGAAAACATAGGCATAAGTCTTCATGACTTTGGTGTAGGTTATGGTTTCTTAGATATGACACTAAAAGCACAAACAATCAAGAAAAAAATAGATAAATTTGACTTCATCAAGATTCAAAACTTTTGTGCTCAGAGTGTACTATTAAGAAAATGAAAAAGCAACCCAAGGAATGGGAGGAAAAAACTTGCAAATCATGCATCTGATAAGAGTCAAATATCCATAATTCTTACAACTGAACAATAAAAGAGCAAAAAACCCAATTTTTAAAATGGGCAAATACTTTGAATAGACATTACTCTAAAAACATATACAAATGTCCAAAAAGCACATCAAAAGATGTTCAATGTCATTAACCTTTATGGAAATATAATTCCAAACCACAATGAGATACTACATTATACTTGCTAGGCTGGCTATTAAGAAAGGAGAATTGAGGAAAGCAAAGGAAAGGAAAGGGAGGAAGGGGAGGGAAGGGAAAGGAAGGTAAGGTAAGGTAAGGTGAGGGGAGGGGAGGGGAGGGGAGGGGAGGGGAGGGGAGGGGAGGGAGGGAGGAAGGAAGGAAGGGAGGAAGGAAGGAAGGGAGGAAGGAAGGAAGGAAGGGAGGAAGGGAGGAAGGAAGGGAGGGAGGGAGGAATAAAACAAGCATTGGTAAGGATATAGAGAAATGAGAAACCTTATACACTGTAGTGGTTTTATATGACATGTGTTCTATGTTATATGATATGATGAAGCCACTGTGAAAAAAATGTTGATACTTCTTCATAATATCAAACATAGTTATACCTATAATGACATAGCAATTCCACTCTTAGGTATATACTCAACAGAACTGAGAACATATGTTTACACAAAAGTTTATATATAAATATTTATATAAGCATTATTCATAATAGCCTAAAAATGGAAAAAAATGTCCATCAACTGGTGAATGGATAAACAAATGTAGTATATTAACACAATGGTTTATTATTTAGTCATTAAAAGGAATTAAATGCTGATACATACTACAACACACATTAAAGATGAGAACATTAAGTGAAAGAAGCCAGACATAAAATGCCACATATTATAAAATTCCATTTCTGTGAAATGTCCAGAATAAGCAAATGTACAGGAGTAAAAAGTAGATTAGTAATTAGTAGCTTATAGGTTACTGGTCTAGGGTTGGGAGAGGGTAGAATGGGCAGTAACTATCAATAGGAATGGATATTTTTTTTGAGGTGATATAAATATACTGGCATGCAGTACCTCTACCCAGGGATCCATATAATTGGTGAGGTAGTCTGTGTATATATTAAAGTATATCAATGTGTGGACTTCAATATTTTATACAAATATTAACATATTATAAACATTGTATGCAAGGCAAAGGGGGAAAAACACCAGAGACTGGAAAAAATATTTGCTTAACATATGTCTGATAAAGGACTTACCTTTAGAATAGATATAGAACTCTCAAAGCTCAACAATAAGAAAGCAAACAACTCAAAAATACTGGCTTCAGCAGACATTTCATCAAAGATATATTGATGACAAAAAGACACATGAAAAGATGTTAACATCATTAGTCATTAGGAAATTGCAAATTAAAACTATATCCATGTCTATTAGATGACAAAAATTAGAAAAGACTTGGCTATATCAGTTATAGGTGAGAATGAAGAGAAGCTGAAATGCGTATGCATTGCCCTTGGGATTGTAATGGAGGGTGTACTCACCTTGGAAGAGAGTTTGGCAGTGTGTTAAAGTGTTAAACAGACACTTACCATACATATTATACAACCATTTCACTCCCAGATAAGATACTGAGAAGAAAGAAAATATATATGTCCATGCAAAGATTTGTACAAGAATGCCCACAGTACTTTTATTTGCAATAGACAAAAACTCAATAATTTTTTTTAAACCAGGCAGAAAATTTGAGTCAATGAATACATGAAAAGATGCTCAACATCAGTGGTCACTAGAGAAATGCAAATTAAGAGCACAATGGGGAAGCACTACATACTTTTCAGAATTGCTAAAATTAAAAATACAGACCATTCTACATGTTGAGAAGAATGTGGAGGATTTGGAACTCATACATTGTTGCTGGGATTATAAAATGGTACAATCACTTTGGAAAGCAGTTTATAGTTTCATCTAAGACTTAAGCATCCTACTACCATACGATCTAGTCATTCAACTCCAAGGTGCTTATCCAACGGAAATCAAAGCATAGGTGCCTATACAGACTTGTACAATGATGTTCATAGCAACTTTATTTGTAATAGCCCCAAACTGGAAACATTTAAATATCTATGAATAGCTGATAAATTGTGGAATATCCACATAATGAATTCTCTTCAGGAATAAAAGGTAATGAACTATTAATATATGCAACATGAATGAATTTTGATTATGCTAAATGAAAGAAGGCAGGGAAAAAAGTATATACTGTATGATACTATGATTATATTTAGAAATGCAAATTAATGGATAGTGACAGAAAGGAGATTGCCTGGGGGAGGAATGCAGGAGTACAGGGATGGGCAGGAAGAAAGGTTTGCAAGGGAGCATGACGTACCTTTTGTGGTTATGAATACGTTCATTATCTGACCGTGGTGATGGTTTCATGGGTATATAGAGATATTAAAACTTATGAAATTGTACACTTTAAATATGTATAGTGAATTGTATAACAATTATATCTCAATAAAGCTATGATCTTTTTGATGTCAATTTCATTCTTCCAGGTACCACAAATTTTAAATGATTCTAACTCTGTCATTTGATTCAGTCATAAAACTTCTAAATCAGCGTTAGGACTCACACTAAAGGGAACAGAAATGCTCAAAGTGTTAGTGACGTCTTATTATACACTGCCTACAGAGTCCAATAGAGCAGCTCCCCACAAGTTAGAAGTTTTTTATTCAGTAAAATTATTTTCCCTTTTTTTTTTCACTGAAATGAGAAGTGAAAACCGGCCAGGATTTGAAAAGTTGTTAAATGTAGTTCTGCAACTCCATTTTCAGTCTTCATGACAATATGAAGTTCTTTCCCAATTTAAATTTAAATCCAAAGCTTTTAATATCAAATTTTGCAAAATACCTATTAATTTCTCATATGCTATTATTTGAATGATTGGAACATTACAAATATCATTAAAATAATGGAAAACGTTATTACAGCATCACTGCACAAGATTTGTATTTATATATATTTCAAAAGTGGGTTTTTCATATTCTAAGTCAGTCTCAAACTTTAGTGATTTTAAAAAAATAAAGCAAGAACACAACATAAGCCAAAATGATTCTGTTTTCTGTAATGGCATATAATCAGCAAAATATAGACTGATTGGTCCTCATGGAAGTAACTGCGATGGAGCCATTAGTCAATATGCTAGACTTTTAGTTGATCTACGTTTATTACTTCCATATCTGGCTAAAATGATTTATGGCAAAATCACCAGTTTTTATTATCTTGTCTCATACATCTTTCAATAAGGGACTGGCTGTAATTCCTTATAGTGGTATTAACAATTAAAAAAAAAGGCTATTAGGACACTTTTCTCTGGAGACCATTTACAGTTAATAATACCTACACTACTTCAGTGATCTGTGGATTTCAAGTTATGAAGGAAATTCTGAAGATAAGTTCCAGTTGAAAATTTCAGATTTGGGTGAGGTTGTTTTGTTATCACACCTTAATATCAGCTAATTCACTAAGACTTTGAAACATGGATTGAAAATAAGTTTGAAACACAGAAAGAGATGTTCAATTTCTGGTTGTACCAGTCTTATTGATCAAAGTTTTATCTATTCCTTTATCTTCATATGATTTAAATAAAAATAAGTCAGGGACACCTGGGTGGCTCAGTCAGTTAAGCTTATGACTTTGGCTCAGGTCATGATCTCATGGTTTGTCTAATTTGAGCCCCGTGTTGGGCTCTATGCTGACAGCTCAGAGCCTGGAGTCTGCTTTAGATTCTGTGTTTTCCCTCTCTGCCCCTTCCCCGCCCATGCTGTCTCTCTCTCTCAAAAATAAACATTAAGATTTTATTTTTAAAAATAAAAACAAGTCAGTAATTCTTTTGTTGGTGTAATTTTTATGATGTATTCCATTAATTAATTCACCAAATATTTACAAAGGACCTAAATTGTACTAAGTGCTAAAGATATAGCAATGAACAAATTAAAGTCCCTGTCAAGAAGTCGCCAGCATACCAGAGAGTAAGACTTCTCAGGTATTTGGGTCTTAGAGAACAATTAAGAGTATTACAGAGTAGTATAATTTTTAATATCTATCCTTCCTTCCTTCTTTCCTTCCTTTCTTTCTTCCTTCCTTCCTTCTTTCCTTCCTTCCTTCCTTCCTTCCTTCCTTCCTTCTCTCTCTCCCTCTCTTCTGTTTTTCCTTTATCCTATGTGTCCTCTCTCTCCCTCCCTTCTCTTCCCCTTCCTTCCCTTCCAGACAAATAGGGATTTCTTCTCAACTCACTTTCCCAATTAGATGCTATTTTTTTCCACAATAAATAGTGGAAATTATTATATTTTTTTTTCTGGGAGAATCACAACACAGTCACTAGTTCTTCAGATCTCCAGGACAGAGTTGCAACATCAACAAGGAGTCTTTTCTGGGAAAGAAGAAAATAAAACAAAGGATTTTGCAGAAGAGATGAATAGGGGAAATATATATAAAACAATATTTGTCATATGCATTATAAAGACTGTTACCTAAAGAGATTTAGAACAATGTCATGAACATATAAATGAAATGTGGAGTGATTTAGAGTTGGATTCCAGTACTAGTTTTGGAAGACCCACCCATCATGCCCATCCCCCCAGAGTGGGCTATGAGCAATTACTTTAACCTCTTAAAGTTTTGGTTTCCTTTCCTTAATTTCATAGAATTATTGTGTTATTGAATCCAATGATCCATCCAGAGTGCTTAACACTGTGGTTAATACTTGGTAACACTTAATAAATATTTACTAAATGAATGGTCAGTATTTGTTAGAACGATCATAAAAGAATGAGTAACAAATATAGAAAATCTGAACATTAAGACATTTGATTCTCACTCTTTCTACATATAATCTATATAGACATATAAATAAATAGGTCTAATATATCTCACATATCTATAAATATATACATCTGTATATAAATACTGCCAGTATACAAAATATACAGTATTTTCAAATGCATTTACAAAAATTAACTCTATAGTGAGCAATATGATAAATCACATCACACATTAAAAGATTAAAATTATTGCAATGGATTCAATGTAATTATTCTGGATGACTAGAAAACATGAGTTGAAAATATACATATATCTAGAATGCAAGAAATATGCTTCTAAATAACTTCTGGGTTAAATATTAAATGTTAATAGAAATTAGAAAGTGCTTTTAATAGAATAATATTTATCAAAATGTGTGCAATGTACCTATGAAATACACAAAGGGAAATTTGAGGTTTAAATTCATGTAGGACAAAAGAAAGGTGAAAATTAATGAACCAAGAATCCATATCAGGAATTTAAAAAGATAACACCAAATTAAATCCAAAATATATAGTAAGAAGGACAGTGTAGAGATATGAGCAGAAATTCAATGGAAAATAAACCATACCATATAAAGAGCAACAGAGTCAAACTTGACTCTTTGAAAAGAATGCAAAATTGATAAACCTGTAGGTGAGAGCCATTGATATGTGCATACGTGCACACACACACCACAATAACCATCAATAATGGAGGGAGACCTCACTATAGATTCTATAGATGTTTAAAAATCAAAGGAGGTATTATATAGGACAAAATCTAGATGAAAGAGAGAAATTCTTAGAAAATCATAATTTATCAAAACTGATACAAGAACACAGTGGCATGAATACAAGGAAGACAGGCAGGTAATCTATCCAGTAAATTTTCTCCTCATTATTGAATAATCATAATTTTTCAACTATTTTGAAATTGCAAACAATGGTAGAGGGCATGAGGTTCTTTCTTTTTAATACAAAGTGAGACTCCTTTTAGAAGGCTGAAGACCACTGACATATATGTCAAAAAGACAATTTATAATGGGACTATTTATGAAGCTGACTTAAAAACATCTGTAAGGTACACACATCTTCTGTATCTCAGGTAGCAGCTGGTATCCTATACCAGATGGGTGTCCTATAATTTAACTGAATTCTGACACCAACTGCCTGAAGATAGCATCTGATCCCACAGGTTAAGGGCTTATTACCTAGGACTGACTCTCCTCACTCACCATCCCCCACTTCAGATGCCAATTTCAAGCCCAGGTTGTTACTTGTGCTTCTGACAGGTTATAGATCAGAGGTTCCCATAACCCCATTCTTGGGTGTTGGAGAAAGTGACCAAAAAGATGTGACTGCAGATTGACGCCTGAACTGGACCTGTGCACTAAGAGACTCATACCCGCTCCCCTGTCCTTACAATGTGGATTCGGCTTGCCCTTCCCACTCCCAGAGGGCTGCTCCAAGGACATAAGCCTTGAGATGGTGATGTGGTATTGAAAAACTTGTACGGTATATGTGACTATGCTCAGTTAGGGCCTCTGTATACACTTTTAAGATCTGGTACAAGCAAGGGTCCATTCATCTGGCTGCCACCCAAGACAAGCCTCACAGGTAAGCTCCCTTTGCTTATTAAAATTGCCATCTATGAACCTAGAATAGCCTGCCTTTCTTCAATCTCTTCCTATCCTCTGAGCACAGAGGCCGGTTTCAGATTCTACCTGGGAAGCTCCTAGGTGGGTTTTGAGCCAACACTGGGTTTGATTAATTTGCTAAAGCAGAATTCAGAAAAACATTTTTACTTACTAGATTGTCAGTTTGTTATAAAAGGATGTAACTCAGAAATAGCCAGAGGAGAGATGTTTAGGTCAAGGTGTTGGGAAAGGGTGTAGAACTTCCAGGCCCTCTCTAGGTTCGTCACTTTCTCTGAATCGCCATATGTTCACCAGCTTGGAAGCTCTCATGAACCCTCTCCTTCTGGGTTTTTCTAGCAGCTTCATTACATAGAAATGATTGATTAAATCAATGATCATTTATCATTGATGACTGATGCAAGCTCCAGTCACTCTTTCCTCTCCAGAGGCCAAAGGGGGGGACTAAAATTTCTTATCCTCTAGTCCTGTGGTTTGTTCACCTGGCAACCAGCCAGCATCTTTAGGAAAGGTCCAGAAGTCACATCATTAACATAACAAGAGACATCTTTATGGATCTCAATACCTAGAAAATTCTATGGGTTTTAGGGGCTCTGAGCCAGAAGCAGTAGATGAAGAATATATATTTATTATAAATCACAATACTACAATAACATAACCTGATTCTCCTGTAGCTATTTCATGTTTCTTTTTTGCAATTCAAGGTTTATGAGAACTGAGGCTCAGAGCAGCCAGAAATCTTGCCCAAGGCCACACACCTACTATTTGAAGGAGGCCACATCTCAAACAGGTTTCTCTGTTTATAAATCCAGTATTCTCTTTTGTTGTAGCTGTTGCTGAAATCTACTCACCCCATTGATGTGTAACTATGGCCCTTATGTTGGTTTTAGATTAGGGAATTGAAAGAAATTAATTTGTGACATTAATTTGTGTTTTGTAATTTATCTTTAAGTTTCTCATTTTCAAACAATATATAGGCATATATAGGAGTCCTATTCAAGACCAGTCTTGCCTCAGTTTTGGTTCAGCTTTCAGATTTTTTCCATTTTTGGGTAAACCACCAAAGAGAGTCATGTCTAGGGAAGACAAGTGGAAGGAGCACTAATTTTATTCTAGTTCCTTCTAGCTAGTATAGGAATGAGGACAAGTAAACAGATTTAATGGTCTTTCTCATACTTCTAGACAAAATGACTGAATAGTATTACATGTTTTCTCTTCCCTTTTCTTATCTCATCTCTTTTCTTTTCCTTTCTTTTCCTTTCTTTTCTTTTATTGTCTTTTTTCTTTTCTTTTCTTCCTCTCTCTTCCTTTTCTCTTCCTTCCCCTCCTCCTTTTCCTCCCCTTCCTTCCCTTCCTATTCACATCTAAGCTTCATAAAATTGTGTATTTTTAAAATATACAGGATTCTACTTGATAACATTCAAAGTAATTTATGGCAAGGACCAAAAATCACAGTGTAAGGTCAAGGAATATAAGAAAGGAGAAATTAATTTATATGATCAGGAATAGAAGAGTGCTCAGCATGGAAATGGTAAAAACACTAAAAATGACCAACAGAACTCAACTCTTCTATTCAGAGAAGAGGACGATTTTTCAAAAAGACAGAATAAACACTCAACCATAAATTCAGTCATAGGCTTACATAAGACCAAACAAACTTCTTTCACTAAACAAGTATTTGTTGGCCAATAGCTATATGTTCAGCACTGACTTAGCAGTTGGGAATTCTGCAGTAACCAAACAGAACAGGATTTGTTTTTGAAGCTTGTATTTTAGTGGGAAAGGAAAGTAATTCATAATTAAACACACACACACACACACACACACACACACACACAAACACACACACACACCACACCTATATGTATATATTTATATATTAGGTCAAATACAAGTGCAATAGAGAAGAATAAAGAGGGGTTAAGGGCAGTGGGTGAACATGGAATGTTCACATTTACATAGAATGCTTTTCTGATACACTCTGAAGCAGCTCTGATATTTGAATGAAAGTACCCCTGAATGTGGATATCAGGGGAAATACTGCAAGGCAAAGGAAAGAGAAAGTGCAAAGACTGAGGTACAAGCCTGGCTGCCATGTTTAAGGCACGCTGGGAAAGCCCGTGTGGCTGGATTGGATAAACCTGGTGAGGGGGCGGCTGGGTGGCTCAGTCGCCTTAAGCATTTGACTGACTCAGGTCATGACCTCACCTTTGGTGAGTTTGAGTCCCATGTCGTGGGGCTCTGTGCTGACAGCTCAGAGCCTGGAGCCTCTTCAGATTCTGTCTCCCTCTCTCTCTGACCCTCCCAGCTCTCACTCTGTCTCTGTCTCTCAAAAATAAATAAACGTTAAAAAAATTAAAAAAAAACCAAACCTGGTGAAGAGTTGTGGGAAGTCTGCATGAGAGGATTTGAGCTGACTCTCGGGTTCTGTGCCTTTTATCATATGGATTTGGATGGAAGATTCCCAAATGCCACTTAAACAAGTTAATGCTTTTAATAAATAATAGCAAATGCAGATTATTAAAAAATGAGTCAAAGTGAGGCTATTCTGGTTCATGTGGAAATTTTAAGTTATATGCAGTTTTTCACTATCATAAATTAATGGTTCCATGAACTTAGTCATAGAAACATTTCCTGTTAACAACTTAATATTCCATTTTTTTTCTTTTGTGGGAGTTAGCATTTTAGCCCTAAGTATTATTTTCTAATGGGGACAAAGTAAAGGAATATTTTACAAGGAAGGCAGGTTTCTATATATTAAAAAGCCAAAAAAATCTATAGATATCAACAATATACCATAATTAAGGTTGAGGGATATGATATTCAATTCAGTTTATCACACTAACAGGTATTTAATGGAAGCCTGCTAGAATCACACATCCTTTAGGAATACAATCCTGCTTAAAAAATAGATGGCCCTGATTTCTCAGTGTTTTACAATATAGTTTCTTGTTACTAAAGTGTTCACTGACTGACTACATATGGCAGCCAAATTATTTAGGATTTTACTAGTTTAATAAAACCTGAATCCCATTAGAGTCAGCAGATCTGAGTTAATTCCCAGTCTCCATCACCTACTATTTGCATGTGACCTTAAGCAACTCAGGGAACTCCTAAATTTTCTTACCTGTACTGGAAACATTATCAAAGCTGTAGGATAGCATAAGCTAAAGTGATTAATAGTTTGCTAAGGAGTGAGGGAGTAGAGTAATAATAACATGAACAATACTACTGCTATTAATGGAAGCAATACAGTGTGGGGATTAAAAGGGTTTGAGTTCAGATTCTGGTTTTGTGCCTGGATTTTTGGCCAAATTCTTTAACTTCTTCAAGCTTCAGTTTTGTCAAAAGTAAGTTAAGGATAATTATGGTACCTACATCTCAGAATCATCAACAGACCATTTTTGCTGAAAGACTTGTTTGAGGTAGTGCTCATGAAGCGTTTAGCAAAGTGGCTGGTACATCTTAAGTGAATAATAACTTCTAGCTTTTAAGGCTGATAAAGATGATAATGAGGATAATGACTACACTGGTCATGAGCCATCATTGTAAACAACAGAAACCACTCCTGGCTGCTTTAAGCTGAAAAAGAATTTATTACAACAATATGAGTAGCTCACAAAGGTACAAGTTAAAGGACTGGAAAATCAGGTTCTGAAAACAGGCAAGAACAACCAGAATCCAGGTAAACCAACATCATAGACAAAATCATGCTCGGAATCAGGTAGTGGGCACAGCACCGAACATAACAATGTCATGCCTAGCACAGCAGCCACAAAGCAGAGATAATGATAATTTTGCCCCCCGTGCCACTGGAAACCTGTAATTGCTAGTGTTCCCTTGTTTCCCTCCCCTTCTTTCTTTGAGTTTCTGTTTCAGGTTGCTGCTTTTGACAAGCAAAGTGTCTGAGCTTCAAGGAGCCTGGGAAAGCTCTCTTTTAAACCTTGTTTCTCCCACAAAGTCTTAAAAGATGAAAATTTCCTGCAACACAAGGAAGAGTTTTAATTATGGAAAGCTACCCCCCCACACCCGCCAAAAAAGAAAGAAAGAAAGAAAGAAAGAAAGAAAGAAAGAAAGAAAGAAAGAAAAAGAAAGAAAGAAATCCACTAAAATGCTGGACATTAGAAAGAGTAAAGATGACAATGTACCCATGAGATTTAGAGGCGGCCCTGAATGGCAGCAGAAATGAACCACTTGTCCTAGCCTGTCTGCAAGTGTTTCATCAACTGCCTGGTTGATGCTTCTTGCTCCCTGCTTTTCCCAGGACCATGTTGTAAATATTCAGTAGAGCAGCTTTTGGATACCCTGTGAACTTTTGGCTACTCTGCTATTTTCCTGTGGCAGCAGATGACATGAAAGGAGGTCCTCAATACAAATAAATCATAGTTTATGAAGAGTATTACCATTTGACAAAATTCAGAAGCAGCAAATCAAGTAGTACATCTCTGTTTCATAGCTAATATTGATGGGAAATGATTTTAAATCAGTTACATTAAAAGTTTTTTAATATGTTTATTTATGTATTTTGAGAGAGAGAGTCTGAGAGAGCAGGGGAGGGAGGGAGAGAGAGAGAGAGAGAGAGAGAGAGAGAGAGAGAGAGAGAATCCCATGGCCTCCATTCAGAAGTGGCCATGGAGACCTCTTAGCTTCTGAGTGAGTGAGTAGCAACCGAAGTCTATTGTTAAGAACAAAAATTACTGGTATTCTACCATTATTTTATATGGAGAGAGAAGGACAAACCCAAGCCACACTTGCCAAAAATATATCCTAAAAACAAACAGACTCTGTACACCCCAATATAGATGGTATAAGTGATTAAAAGAATGTGAGAAGTGTTACTCTAAGTCACATTTTTTGCTACCAACATATGCTTCTTATTAATCAGTCTGTTTGGACCATTCTTCCTCTGGGATTATTTTTGGGGTTGGTTTGTTATATTTGTTGTTGTAATCCCTTGAGAGACTGAGAAACACTTTTTGACAGCCTGCTGAGCAAGAAGAATGAGATGTAGGGTCCAAATGCAGGTAACTATGGTGAAATGAAAAGAAATGAAATGAAAAGAAAAATACCTAAAAGTCTTATTTTGAGTAGGGTCCCCAGAATACTGCAGAGTCACACAGCCTGCATAGATATTGCATCTTGGAATAGAATGATCTCAATTCCCGAAATTGAGTCCAATGCCCCCAGGCACCCTGGAGTTTTAATTCTTATGGGCCAAATTTAAGTCTTTCCTAAAGGAGGATAATATATTTCTAGAGCTCAATACAATGCCTCACAAACTTTGTAAGACAATGAGGCACACAGGAAGATCTTTCAACATTAATGACACTACAGGAATATAGATAATAAAAACAGATACACAGGGACTCCAATTATGGGAGCCTTGATACACAGGCATTTAAGTAAATATGCTCTCTACATAAAAAGAAATAAGCAATGACAGTTTTTGCAGACAGAATAGAAACTATAAAAATAAAAATTCAAGAACTAAATAATAAATTATGTGAAATAAAGAGTACAAAGGTTAGTTAAATCAAAATTCAGACAACCAAAAACAAAATCAGTATACCAGAATATATGTAAAAATAAATAAATCAAATAACCAGAAAGAAACAGAATCAAAAAAATTAGTAACATTGAAAAGAGGTAAGAGAAGGTCAATCTTTTGTGCCATGAATTTCCCAGAAGAAGAGAAGAGAATAGAATAAAAACAATATTTGCAAAGGTAATGGTTGAAAACAAAGCCATAAAACA
Source organism: Prionailurus viverrinus (assembly GCF_022837055.1). NCBI lineage: Eukaryota > Metazoa > Chordata > Mammalia > Carnivora > Felidae > Prionailurus > Prionailurus viverrinus. Next base: position 188,117,135 of record NC_062561.1, on the reverse strand, counting down.
AAATAGAGTCCTAAAAGGTTTTCATCCAAAGTATTAACCCCAAAGAAATGGAATAAATGTGTATACAAAGACTTGTACTCAAACATTCATGTGGCTTTGCTTGTAATAGCTCCAAAATGAAAAGAAAAATACCTAAAAGTCCATAAATAGGAGAATGAATAAATAATTTATGATACATCCTTACAATAGATTTCTACTTAGCAATAAAAAGAGTGAAATATATATACACAGGATAACATGAATTATATGTTATCATATATGCACATCATATTTTAAGTTACAAAATCTAGTAAAAAAAGAATATGAGCCATTTGATTTTATTTATGTAACATTGTAGAAAATTGGACCATTTATACTGACATAAAGCAGATGTTTAGTGATTGCTTATAGATAGGGGTGGAGGGAAGGGTGGATTATAGAGGGAAATGAGAACACTTTTGTGGGTGGTAGAAACATTCGTTATATTTATCATGATGATATATACTTTATGTATATTTTTGATATGTTAATTATACTTCCATAATATTCTGTCTCTCTCAGTAGGTAGGTAGATATCTATCTGTCTATCAGAATTAAAGTGTTAATATAGCCATATTATATCAGAAAGTAAATTTTAGATGATAAAATTTAAATATCAGAAACGATAAAATTTTAAATTCATCAAGAAAATATTCAAAATTCAAAATTGTACTCAAAATCTGACAGAGAAAAAAACAAGAAATAGCCAACTGCACAATTATTGTAGAAAAATGTTAATCATTTGTGTTAATAAAGTATAGAAAAAACAGATAAACAATCAGTAAGAAAGAGAATATTGGAATAGCACTATCAGCAAACTCAACCTAAAAAATCTATATAGAACACAACGATGTACATAAATTCATTTCAAAAGCAAAAGTATAAATTTCAAAAACTGACCAAATGCTAAGTCATTAAGAGGAAGTCTTAAAAATTTTTAAGGAATTGAAATTTATACTGTTTTTTGATTATACTGCCCTGCAAAATTATAAGTAGAAATACTTCATATATTGGACTTAAAAACATATTCTTCCTAATAACCCCAAGTGTTAAAGCAGAAATAAAGGAAATTAAAATATATTTTAGGATGAATGAGAATGAATATACCACAAATTAAAACTTGTAGGGTACAGATAACACCATGTTTATATGTAACATTATGACTTCTAAAAAAATTTTTTTAATGTTTATTTATATCTGAGAGAGAGAGAGATACAGAGCACGAGCGGGGGGAAGAGAGAGAGACACAGAATCTGAAGGAGGCTCCAGGCTCTAAGCTGTCAGTATAGAGCCTGATGTGGGGTTCAAACTTACAAACCGTGAGATCATGACCTGAGACAAATTTGGATGCCCAACTGACTGAGCCACCCAGGCGCCCCTAAAATTATGACCTCTAATGAATATATTCGTATATGAATATAAGATGAAATCATCAAGCTAAGCATCTATTCGAAGAAGAAGAAGAAAAAAAAAACTCTGTAAATTAAAGCCAAAATAAGTAGAAAGAAGAAAATGATAAATACAAGAAGAGAAACTAATAAAATAGAAAACAAACATAACATAGAGCAGATTAACAGAGTTAAAACTGGTTATTTAAAGACTAACAACATTGGTAAATTCCAGGTGAGAGTAAATGAGAGAAAAAAAAGTGGCGGGAAGTCTTATAATTTTATTTTAATTATTCACTTTAACCCAGAGTTGTTTTAACAGAGATGTTTTATTTTTTGTTCTATGCTTGGTTCTTGTTGGACTGCTTGTTTTGATTCTAGATGGAAGTACTTTTTGTGATTTTCTTTGATTTTAATCCTGTATTAATTTCTAACTTTGTGATCATGGAAATATTGTTTGAATTACATTTTTGGGGGCAATGTACTGAGGTTAATTTAGGGTATAATGCACAATAAATTTTCACAAATATTCTACATGTAGTTGTAAAGTTATAATTTCTGTTGTCAGGTTTACATTTTTATTTACATCTATTGTATACACTTACTAATTATGTTGTTCAGGTCTTCTATATTATTAATAATGGTCTTGGCTGCCTCAGATTGATGTATATGTTAAAGTAAATCATCACCAGTTTCTCTTGTTTATTTCTGTTTGCATTGTCTATAATATCTTTCCAAAATTTGTGGTTGTATTACTTGGGGTAAACACATGAATAATTGTATCTTTTTTGTATATTGTGGTTTTCAAGCTTTGTAAAATATTCTTTTATAATTTTTTTTAATGTTTATTCATTTTTGAGAGGCAGAGAGAGACAGACTGTAAGTGAGGGAGGGGCAGAGCGACACACACAGAATCCCAAGCAGGCTCCAGGCTCTGAGCTGTCAGCACAGACCCCCATGCGGGGCTCGAATTCACAAGCCGTGAGATCATGACCTGAGCCAAAGTCGGACACCCAACTGACTGAGCCACCCAGGCGCCCCTGTAAAATATTCTTTCTTGCCTGATTTTATTTTTGGCCTGATTTATCTCTTGTTTGATAACAAGATAATGACCTTTGCCTTCTTTTCTCGTGAACTTGTCTAGTAGATCTTTGCTGCCTTTTATTTTTATCTTCCTGGATTCATCTCAATATGCATCTCATACACACTATCAAATTGTATTTTGTTTTGTTAACGAATTTGAAAATATTTTATTTTAAGGGAGAAGTGAGTACATTAACTGTACTCACACGACATAATATTTGTTCTTGGTTCCAAATTTATTTTATGATTTCTTTAAAGTATATGTAGCCTTTCACTGTGGCTAATTTTCCCTGTTTTATTTATTTATTTATTTTTTATTTTTTTAATGTTTATTTATTTTTGAGAGAGAGAGAGAGAGAGAGAGAGAGAGAGAGAGAGGATGAGCAGGGGAGGGGCAGAGAGAGAGGGAGACACAGAATCAGAAGCAGGCTCCAGGCTCTGACCTGTCAGCACAGAGCCTGATGTGGGGCTTAAACTCACAGACCATAAGATCATGACCTGAGCCGAAGTCACACACTCAACCGACTGAGCCACCCAGGCTCCCCTTATTTTCCCTGTTTTAAAAAATATATTAATAGTTAGGAAAGTTTACATGTGTATTCTCTTCATTCCCTCAGTTTTCCTTTAATTTTAATACTTTATGTGGTTTTCTATTATAAGGAATAATGAAATTAATCGATAACCACTTCTTTCTTCTACTAGCTAAAGATAGGATAACTTGAGGATTAAAAAGAATGAGCACTGGGTGTCATATGTAAGTGAGGAATCACTGGGTTCTACTCCTGAAACCAATATTACGCTGTATGTTAACTAACTTGAATTTAACTAAATAAATTTAAGTATATATTAAAAAAAGAATGATGGCTGAATTTCTGTTTTGTAACTGTTTAATAGTAATCAAGTCAGCAAATCCAAGATGTAGGAAAATCTATAGAGCTTAAAAGTTAGTTTTTGTAATAAAAAAATAGCAAAGAAAGGAAAGAGGCAAAGGGGGAAACTCAGAATTAAAGAGAATTAGGAGACATATCAAATAATTCATTAACCTTATTTGGATTCTGACTCAAATGAACCAAATGCAAACATATAATATACATTTGTAAGAGAATTGGGGAAATATGAATACTGACTGGTTATCCAGTGATTTTGAGAAACTGTAATGATGGTTGTACAATGCTACTATAGACATGATTTAATTTTCGAATGAGTCTCTTGTAATCAGAGAAACATAGTAAACACATATGGAACAAATATCTATCTAGATTTTACTTCTAAATAATTTGGATGGGGGGGCCCTATAGATAAAAAAGTGATTTGCTCTAAATTGATCATTATTAAAGCTGGTGGTGATGGATACATGAATTTATTATTTCCTATCATCTCAATCATTGTATGCATTTGAAGTTTTCAACATAAAACAGTTACATAAAAGAATAATGTAATTCATTAGAACATATTAAATATATTTTGCAATGTCATGAATTCATAAGAAACAGACTTGGTAAATGGGATGAATTTCTTTTATAAAGAATTCTAGAATAAGTGCGAAAGAGAAGACACAATTAGAAAAAGTACCATTGGGGGATCTCAGGAAGATGGCGGTGTAGGAGGACGCTGGGCTCACCGCACATCCTGCTGATCACTTAGATTCCACCTACACCTGCCTAAATAACCCAGAAAACTACCAGAAGACTAGCAGTACGGAGTCTCTGAAGCCAAGCACAGATGAGAGGCCCACGGAAGAGGGTAGGAAGGGCGGAGAGGTGGTGCGCGCTACACGGACCGGCAGAAGGGAGCCGGGGCTGAGGGGCGGCACGCCCGCCAAGCACAGACCCCGAGGCTGGCTGGCAAAAGCAGAGGGAATGGACAGAGTGTGTTTGGACAGCAAGCGGGACTTAACATCTGGAAGGTTGTAAATTAACAGCTCTGCTCGGAGAGCTGGGAAGCTGGAGGACAACAGGAAGGAGAGTTGTTGAGCCCCAGATGACAGAGCTCAGCTTGGCGGGGAACAAAGGCGCTCGCCAATGCCATCTCCCTCGCCCATCCCCCAGCCAAAATCCCAAAGGGAACCAGTTCCTGCCAGGGAACTTGCTTGCTCTGCACAAACACAACTCTGTGCTTCTGCGGATCCATCCCTCCAGCGGGTCTGACTCCCTCCCGGTGCCACAGAACTCCTCCCGAAGCGGATCTCTGAAGGAAAAGTGAGCTGAGCTTGCCTGTCCTGCCCCTGTGCACCTTGCCGATCCACCTCAGCTAATACACCAGATCCCCAGGACCACAAGCCTGGCAGTGTGCAAGTAGCCCAGACGGGCCACTCCACCCCACAATGAATCCCACCCCTAGGAGAGGGGAAGAAAAGGCACACACCAGTCTGACTGTAGCCCCAGCGGTGGGCTGGGGGCAGACATCAGGTGTGACTGTGGCCCCACCCACCATCGCAAGTTATTCAAGGCAGCACAGGGGAAGTGCCCGCAGTCCCGCACCACTCCAGGGACTATCCAAAATGACAAAACGGAAGAATTCCCCTCAGAAAAACGTCCAGGAAATAACAACAGCTAATGAACTGATCAAAAATGATTTAAACAATATAACAGAAAGTGAATTTAGAATAATAGTGATAAAATTAATCGCTGGGCTTGAAAACACTATAAAGGACAACAGAGAATCTCTTGCTACAGAGATTAAGGGACTAAAGAACAGCCAGGAGGACCTAAAAAATGCTATCAATGAACTGCAAAATAAAATGGAGACAACTACAGCTGGGATTGAAGAGGCAGAGGAGCGAATAGGTGAACTAGAAGATAAAATTATGGAAAAAGAAGAAGCTGAGAAAAAGTTAAAAAAATCCAGGAGTATGAGGGGAAAATTAGAGAACTAAGTGATGCACTAAAGAGAAATAATCTACGCATAATTCGTATTCCAGAGGAGGAAGAGAGAGGGAAAGGTGCTGAAGGTGTACATGAAGAAATAATAGTTGAGAACTTCCCAGATCTGGGGAAGGAAAAAGGCTTTGAAATCCAAGAGGCACAGAGAACTCCCTTCAGACGTAACTTGAATCGATCTTCTGCATGACATATCATAGTGAAAATGGCAAAATGCAAGGATAAAGAGAAAATTCTAAAAGCAGCTAGAGATAAACATGCTCTAACATATAAAGGGAGACCTATAAGACTCGTGACCGATCTCTCTACTGAAACTTGGCAGGCCAGAAAGGAATGGCAGGATATCTTCAATGTGATGAACAGAAAAAAAATATGCAGCCAAGATCCTTTATCCAGCAAGTCTGACATTCAGAATAGAAGGAGAGATAAAGGTCTTCCCAAACAAACAAAAACTGAAGGAATTCGTCACCACTAAACCAGCCCTACAAGAGATCCTAAGGGGGATCCTGTGAGACAAAGTACCAGAGACATCGCTACAAGCATGAAACCTACGGACATCACAATGACTCTAAACCAATATCTTTCTATAATAACACTGAATGTAAATGGACTAAATGCACCAACCAAAAGATATAGGGTATCAGAATGGAGAAAAAAACAAGACCCATCTATTTGCTGTCTACAAGAGACTCATTTTAGACCTGAGGACACCTTCAGATTGAGAGTGAAGGGATGGAGAACTATTTACCATGCCACTGGAAGTCAAAAGAAAGCTGGAGTAGCCATACTTATATCAGACAAACTAGACTTTAAATTAAAGGCTGTAACAAGAGATGAAGAAGGGCATTATATAATAATCACAGGGTCTATCCATCAGGAAGAGCTAACAATTATAAATGTCTATGCGCCGAATACGGGAGCCCCCAAATATATAAAACATTACTCACAAACATAAGCAACCTTATTGACAAGAATGTGGTAATTGCAGGGGACTTTAACACTCCACTTACAGAAATGGATAGATCATCTAGACACATGGTCAATAAAGAAACAAGGGCCCTGAATGATACATTGGATCAGAAGGACTTGACAGATATATTTAGAACTCTGCATCCCAAAGCAACAGAATAGACTTTCTTCTCGAGTGCACATGGAACATTCTCCAAGCTAGATCACATCCTGGGTCACAAAACAGCCCTTCATAAGTATACAAGAATCAAAACCATACCGTGCTTACTTTCAGACCACAATGCTATGAAGCTTGAAAACAACCACAGGAAAAAGTCTGGAAAACCTCCAAAAGCATGGAGGTTAAAGAACACCTTACTAAAGAATGAGTGGGTCAACCAGGCAATTAGAGAAGAAATTAAAAAATATATGGAAACAAACGAAAATGAAAATACAACAATCCAAATGCTTTGGGATGCAGCGAAGGCAGTCCTGAGAGGAAAATACATTGCCATCCAGGCCTATCTCAAGAAACAAGAAAAATCCCCAATACAAAATCTAACAGCACACCTAAAGGAAATAGAAGCAGAACAGCAAAGACACACTAAATCCAGCAGAAGAAGAGAAATAATAAAGATCAGAGAAGGAATAAACAATATAGAATCTAAAAAAACTGTAGAGCAGATCAACAAAACCAAGAGTTGGTTTTTTGAAAAAATAAACAAAATTGATAAATCTCTAGCCAGGCTTCTCAAAAAGAAAAGGGATATGACCCAAAGAGATAAAATCATGAATAAAAATGGAATGATTACAACCAATCCCTCAGAGATACAAGCAATTATCAGGGTATACTATGAAAAATTATATGCCAACAAACTGGACCACCTGGAAGGAATGGAAAAATTCTTAAACACCCACACTCTTCCAAAACTCAATCAGGAGGAAATAGAAAGCTTGAACAGACCCATAACCAGCGACGAAATTGAATCAGTCAACAAAAATCTCCCAACAAATAAGAGACCAGGACCAGATGGCTTCCCAGGGGAGATCTACCAGATGTTTAAAGCAGAGATAATACCAACCCTTCTCAAGCTATTCCAAGAAATAGAAAGGGAAGGAAAACTTCCAGACTCATTGTATGAAGCCAGTATTACTTTGATTCCTAAACCAGACAGAGACCCAGTAAAAAAAGAGAACTACAGGCCAATATGCTGATGAATATGGATGCAAAAATTCTCAATAAGATACTAGCAAATCGAATTAAACAGCATATAAAAATAATTATTCACCATGATCAAGTGGGATTCATTCCTGGGCTAGAGGGCTGGTTGAACATTCGCAAATCAATCAACGTGATACATCACATTAATAAAAGAAAAGAGAAGAACCATATGATCCTGTCAATCGATGCAGAAAAGGCCTCTGACAAAATTCAGCAACGTTTCTTAATAAAAACCCTCAAGAAAGTAGGGATAGAAGGAACATACTTAAACATCATAAAAGCCATTTATGAAAAGCCCACAGCTAACATCATCCTCAATGGGGAAAAACTGAGAGCTTTTTCCCTGAGATCAGGAACATGACAGGGATGTCCACTCTCACCGCTGTTGCTTAACATAGTGTTGGAAGTTCTAGCATCAGCAATCAGACAACAAAAGGAAATCAAAGGGATCGAAATTGGCAAAGATGAAGTCAAGCTTTCACTTTTTGCAGATGACATGATATTATACATGGAAAATCCGATAGACTCCACCAGAAGTCTGCTAGAACTGATACATGAATTCAGCAAAGTTGCAGGATACAAAATCAATGTACAGAAATCAGTTATGTTCTTATACACTGATAATGAAGCAACAGAAAAACAAATAAAGAAACTGATCCCATTCACAATTGCACCAAGAAGCATAAAATATCTAGGAATAAATGTAACCAAAGATGTAAAAGACCTGTATGCTGAAAACTATAGAAAGTTTATGAAGGAAATTGAAGAAGATATAAAGAAATGGAAAAACATTCTGTACTCATGGATTGGAAGAATAAATATTGTGAAAATGTCAATACTACCCAAAGCTATCTACACATTCAATGCAATCCTAATCAAAATTGCACCAGCATTCTTCTCAAAGCTAGAACAAGCAATCCTAAAATTCATATGGAACCACAAAAGGCCCCGAACAACCAACGTAATTTTGAAGAAGAAGACCAAAGCGGGAGGCATCACAATCCCAGACTTTAGCCACTACTACAAAGCTGTAATCATCAATACAGCATGGTATTGGCACAAAAACAGACACATAGACCAATGGAATAGAATAGAAACCCCAGATCTAGACACAACTAATCTTTGACAAAGCAGGGAAGAATATCCAATGGAAAAAAAAGACAGTCTCTTTAACAAATGGTGCTGGGAGAACTGGACAGCAACATACAGAAGATTGAAACTAGACCACTTTCTCACACCATTCACAAAAATAAACTCAAAATGGATAAAGGACCTGAATGTGAGACAGGAAACCATCAAAACCCTAGAGGAGAAAGCAGGAAAAGACCTCTCTGACCTCAGCCATAGCAATTTCTTACTTGACACATCCCCAAAGGCAAGGGAATTAAAAGCCAAAATGAACTACTGGGACCTTATGAAGGTAAAAAGCTTCTGCACAGCAAAGGAAACAACCAACAAAACTAAAAGGCAACCAACGGAATGGGAAAAGATATTTGCAAATGACATATCGGACAAAGGGCTAGTATCCAAAATCTATAAAGAGCTCACCAAACTCCACACCCGAAAAACAAATAAGTCAGTGAAGAAATGGGCAGAAAACATGAATAGACACTTCTGTAAAGAAGACATCTGGATGGCCAACAGGCACATGAAAAGATGTTCAGCGTCGCTCCTCATCAGGGAAATACAAATCAAAACCACACTCAGATATCACTTCACGCCAGTCAGAGTGGCCAAAATGAACAAATCAGGAGACTATAGATGCTGGAGAGGATGTGGAGAAACGGGAACCCTCTTGCACTGTTGGTGGGAATGCAAATTAGTGCAGCCACTCTGGAAAACAGTGTGGAGGTTCCTCAAAAAATTAAAAATAGACCTACCCTATGACCCAGCAGTAGCACTGCTAGGAATTTACCCAAGGGATACAGGAGTACTGATGCATAGGGTCACTTGTACCCCAATGTTTATAGCAGCACTCTCAACAATAGCCAAATTATGGAAAGAGCCTAAATGTCCATCAACTGATGAATGAATAAAGAAATTTTGGTTTATAATCACAATGGAGTACTACGTGGCAATGAGAAAGAATGAAATATGGCCCTTTGTAGCAACATGGATGGAACTGGACAGTGTGATGCTAAGTGAAATAAGTCATACAGAGAAAGACAGATACCATATGCTTTCACTCTTATGTGGATCCTGAGAAACTTAACAGAAACCCATGGGTGAGGGGAAGGAAAAAAAAGAGGTTAGAGTGGGAGAGAGCCAAAGCATAAGAGACTGTTAAAAACTGAGAACAAACTGAGGGTTGATGGTGGGTGGGAGGGAGGGGAGGGTGGGCGATGGGTATTGAGGAGGGCACCTTTTGGGATGAGCACTGGGTGTTATATGGAAACCAATTTGTCAATAAACTTCATATATTGAAAAAAAAACAGAGGAAAAAAAAAAAAGAAAAAGTACCATTTTGTAATCCATAACAAAATAGCTGATTCAAGTAAATGGTCATCAAATAATGCAAACCATTAAGTGGAATTAATGAGGGACTTTATAATGAAAGAATCAGACTGCCATTATGTATAATCACCCATCAATCTTACCATCACTAAAAGTGAGACATTGTCCCCCCACAGGATATAATACCATTATGAATTCTCAAAAACTGAAATTCTTCCTGAGTTTGATTAGCTCCACATTCCAGTCTACAGAAAGTACAGTCATGATGAATAAGTTCAACTACATCCTGAGGAAACAATGTGCCAAACCCAGAAGGTAGAGTAGCAAACTTTATCTGAAAATTTTAACCAGATCAGTGGCATAAAGAATGGGAGTGGAGAAGGGACAGTATTCAGTCTTAAAAGGTACTTAAATGACAACTTCATTATTAGCAGCTTAATGCAATTAGTGACTCCTGCTTAAGTACTAATTTGAACAAACCATGTGTAAACAAATTTCATTAAAAAACTTGAATATGGATTTAATATTATACCAAAGGAATTGGAGTTGATTCTTTTTATTTTTTATAGTGGCTTGTGATGTGTAAGAAAATGTCATTTTTGAGACATACATTGAAATATCTTGGATTTAACTGACAATGCATCTGATATTTGCTATAAAATATTCCAAAAAAAAAACCTGAGAGAGTTAGATGAAATAAGAATGCAAACATATTGATAGTTATTAGAGTTGGGTAACTGGTAGATGGAGGTGGCTTATACATTTTCCTTTGGGGTATGTTTAGAAATTTCTGTACTAAACAGTTTGAAAAATGAAATAGAAAATCTACCTGATATGATTTACAAACAAACCCCAATAGCTGAGACATATAAAATCAGTCTACAACACTTTGCTAATGAAGCCATCACTCCTTACACCCAATCCTTAAAGCATATACACACACATGCAAATCCAGGGTTGTGTGTTCTTTTTGAAAGGTATTTATCACTTCTAATTTTACCAGCTGACACAACCTGAGGGGGAGAGTAAATCACAACTGTCCGATGGCAAGCAATTTGAAACTTGATATTTGTGATGAAAAGAATAAGCAAGAAGTCAGGAGTTATATACCCTAAAAGGCTTATATTTTCCTAAATAAGCTCAATTCATGCAGGCAAAAAGATGGAATTATTCAATAATTTAAAATATGCAACTGGAAACCAGGACATGCATGTATATACAGAATATGAGCAGCCCATGTAATGTCCTTTTAAGGCAAGTATTGTTTTTCAGTGGAGACAAGACAGGTCTGAGTAATCATTTGACAAAATCCTTTTATTTCTTCTTTCTTTTTAAGTAGAACAATTTTCTTTCTCTTTCCACTAAAGAGAATCTTATGACATAGAAGACTATGAAACAGCTTGGACTATGGATTCAGAAATGATGAGTTTAATACACTTCTCTGCCTCTTAGTGGCTGGTTGAAACTTAAATGTTTAATCTATAAAATGGGTACAATAACTACTTCATTGTTTTGTGAGGATTAAGTAATAAGCTCAGAATATATTTAATGTAGTACCTGATACATCATAAATCTTCAGTGACAGGAAGCTCTTAATACTACTTCTTTAGCAGACATCTCTTCAGATTTTGGCTGCCTGGAACACATTCCTACTTCCTCTGGCAGCAGCATTTTCTGATTTTCCTTTGGAAACCTACCCTGCTTCACTTTTTATTGTTAGATCCTCTTGTCCCATTACAGGGGTAAGCATGAGTTCCAGGCTTGATCAGTCAGCCTTCCATTGTGTTGGCTGTGGCAATAATGAATTTGGAGCTGAATCACTTTATTGTGAGGGTTTCACTTGTGCACTGTAGGATGTTTAGCAGCACCTCTGTCCTCTCCCCAGTAGATGCTATTTGCCTGCCCAAGGTGTGGCAACCAAAATTGTCTTAAAGTATTATCAAGTGTGCAAAACTGAAATCCACTGGACACTAGCCATTGGCTCAGGAATACGGCATGTAACTCAAGTTGGTCTTGTTGGAGTCAATTATTGGAATTTCAGGGTAAGAGCTGCACTCTTTCACTGGGTTTGCTCAACTCAGCGGTTGTAGGTTTGGCATGACAATGGATTTCTTGCTCCTATGTGACAAGGCCTTTCCTGAAACTTACCAAAAAAAAAAAAAAAAAAAAAAAGAAAGAAAGAAAGAAAGAAAGAAAAAGAAGAATAGAGTCAAGAGATAGAAAGGAAAAAGAATTGTTCTTGGTGATTTTGTTTAAAAGGTTGTATCCAGCCAGTTCTGAAGCAAGATATCGCTGGACATTTTAAACAACATACACCAATGCACTCTCCTTCTTCCTAAGTCAGTCTGAACAGGCTTTGAAGAATTTGCAGACTAGAGGCTTGCTGTATTTTGCAGCAGGGCTGGAGTGCGAGCTCAGATCTGTTCCATAGTTTGTGATGCAGGCTGAGATGAACATTTCTTCACATTTTTGTGATACAGATTCCTAAAAAAATCTGAGAAAGGTTTTGGGAACTTCTTCCAAAAACTTGCAGGTAAAAGCGTAATTTTGTTCCTCCTTTTAGGGGACTCAGGGACAGCTCCCCAAAGTCCTAAAGATTTTAAATTTCACATGTGAATTAGAGAGCATTAGGTTCTAACATGGGTCCTGATGCCAGCACATGGCCTAAAAGATTCAGACAAATTTAATTATATCTCTAATATTTCTTTCTTAAAGATACAGAACAAGAGCCCAGTGATATCTTTGGCAGTATCCAGGGTTCCCATTCTCAGTGTCAAAGCCAGAAGGTGATCAGGATAAAAGAGTGAGATCATTTGTTTCAGTTGTTACTAAAAAGACAGAGACAGTCTTATGCCTGGCAATGGTATTTATTCCCTGCCACACAGAAAAAGCTTTAGCAGTCAGAACCTCATTGAGCAGTCTCTGGACTGTGCTGGCCGAGAGACCACACTGCATGACCCTGTGCAGTTGGGGAAAACACTTGCGAGTAAATACAGCTGCCTGGGAGCAGCACGTGGTGTGCCCTATTTCAGCTCACCTTGAGCAATGACGAAGCCTAGAGAGTTTCTTTTTTTTGCTTATGAATTGGAACATCAAATAGGAGGCCTCCTCAGCTTCCCACTTTGAGAAGAGCTTGGGGATTTACCAAAACAGCTTGAAGTAACCTTCTGTTTCACCTTCCAAAGAGGTCGTTGTCCTCATGGCTCCAGCAGGTAGTCTTACCCTTTGGCTTTTTGGTAAACACAATTGTGGGTATGACCTCATACTCATGTTAGTGCTGGGCTTCTGAATTCCTTATTGTCACTGCAAATATTTCTGATACATGGCTTATCTTTGTGATGTAGGGTTAGAACACCTTGTTTAGAACTAGCTTGCTTGTAATATCCTATGTTACTTCTGAGCCTCGGTTTTTCCTATATGTATAATGGGATCTGGTTGGATTAGATGAACTTCCACACATCCTCAATACCACAGTGCCCAGGGCAGAGTGGCAAAGCCATGGAGTTCTAACAACATGGATTTGCTAACAACTTCCTAAGTGTCTATACATTATCTCATTTGACTTTTACGGCAATTCAATGTGATAGGTAAGGTTGTTATCCCATTTTAGGGGAAACTGAGGTGTGAGGGTAAATGACTTGCTTCTAGCTACATAACTATGTAGCCAGGCCCTCAGACCACTTTCTTCCTCTCTTCCCAACATCACCTGTATACATCTAAAAACTATTCTCTACAGCCATGTGTTCCTAACAACTGCCTTTGACTTTCAGCTTGAAAATCAGTCTGCCTTTAGGCAGCATCTTTAAGTCCTCCAAAGGAATGTTCTCTGTGAGGTGTACCTGTAACCCTAATGTCAGGCACTTGAAGTACCAAAGACTTTCAGCCACTGAGATTATCTTGAATGTTGGCTTTTAAAACATGGCTGATTCTCAAATACTGTGGGAAACTCAGCATCTTCATTACTATCTCTGGCTTCCTGCAAGCATCATGATTCTCTTACTTATCCTTATTCAGAATCTCTGTTTCCATTGATCTTTATCTTTTGTGTGCCTCTTTCTCTGGTTACTTCCTTTTCTATAATTGTCATTAAATAAATTCAGAATATAGCCATTTTCCTAATTTCTCCACGTGTCATTTCTCTATATAATAGACTTTATTTTTTAAGATTCGGGATAAACGTAGACTTGAAGCATCTAATTAGTTCTTTGGTCTTCAGGTTTTTTTCTTTCAATGTTTTTTATTTATTTTTGGGACAGAGAGAGACAGAGCATGAACGGGGGAGGGGCAGAGAGAGAGGGAGACACAGAATCGGAAACAGGCTCCAGGCTCTGAGCCATCAGCCCAGAGCCTGACGCGGGGCTCGAACTCCCGGACCACGAGATCGTGACCTGGCTGAAGTCAGACACCCAACCAACTGCGCCACCCAGGCACCCCGATCTTCAGTTTTAAGGGGCAATGATTTGGCAGGAGAGAGCATCATTTTCAAAGTAAAGACCGTTCTATAAGACTGATGTTGATAACCTGACATAGGAATATCTTGTTCTTTACTGCTGCTCTACTAAAACATCAGAATAACACAGCAGTGACAAAGCTAGGTAAATCCACACCTGTCCAACAGAAAGGAAAAAGTTATTCTAATTCCCTAAATTATGTCTACCCTCTTTAATATAATAGTTTTAGTGGTATTATCTGGACTAGAGTGGAGTTAAATAGAATACACGAAATCTACAGATTTTCTCTGGGACAATAATGAATTTGCTAGTAATAATGCTTTAGAGAAATTCAGCTTAAATCCAAGGCAACAGCCTATATGTAGAATTTATGATTTATTTCTTGAACTTCCTAACCTGCCAAAAATATGACAGCCCCCTATATGTTGCTTTGTCAAATTTGGATCTCATCAGTACAATAAATACTAGTATCATTTGTTTATATAAATGAAAGAGGTACATGTGGCATTATATAAGCGGTTGGAGGAGTATAGAGGGTGGTATTTTGGTCAAGGATCTTGGAATATCATAATTTTGCCCCAAAGTATAGCTTGCCACCCCCTCTTTGAAGTTCCAATAGAACTGCAAATGGCAAAAATGAAATACAAGTATCTTTTGTGATCGTGCTGAAGCTCCAGAAATGGAGCTTCTGGTCAGCTTAGAGAGCACCTGCTTATGCTAAAAGCACAGGTACAGCTTAAGGTGCAAGGCGATACCACTCCTTCCTGGGGAATGATGTTCAACAAGCATTCCGGAATCTGTACCAAATTATCTTCTTTTCTTGGTTTAGAAAAGGGTGTGAGGAAGGATTCATCTGAGGCAGAAGGAGAGGGAAATGTTTCTTCCCAGCTTCTCCACCACTGCTGTTGCCCCGTCACAGTTCACAAATAAGGAATATGGAACACATGTGTGACCTAAGATAAATGCATCTTAATTTATTCTCATCACCTTGTTTTTCATCCACTTCTACTAGTGAAAAGGGAATTAGGTTGACAAGAACACAGCTATTATAAAATATTTCAGGCAATAAGATATCAATTTTGAAATCTCTTACTTATGTAATAGGTAAGCATGGAGGAATAATTTCTTATGCTATATTTTAATACTTAGTGTTCCCTGGGAAGCCGTGAAAAAGCCACTCTCTGGGAGGCGGTGTTATTTTGAGGCTCCATTCCCAATATTGTATGTGATTAATAAGCACAGAGAAATTCAATTTAAACAAAGTGCTTTGCATATTAAAAACGAGTCCTACACATATACCATGGAAATTAGTTTTAAATGAGACAGTTACCACCAACTAAGTTTGAACGTGAATTATTACCATCAATTTGAAGCCTTTAAAAGCTTTTATTGTTAGGTTGCTTGGCTTTAAAAGGTATATTAGGGATATAAAATATGTTCATGCAACATAGCCATGACCAAAAGATGCTATTGAATTTTATTTCTACGTTATGCATACATTCTTGGAGATAAAAATTTCATTACCAAACTGGCCCAAAGCAGAGCAGAGAAGTGGAAGAAATTAAGTTCGGGAAGCTCTCAGTCTCCTCTTTCTGAACTTTTCGCCCTCTTTCTGGCATTGACCTATAGCCTTTCTTCTTGCTGATCGCAATCTGCTCTTGGGAAAAGCTCTGAAATAAGTCATTTTCAGGTAGTGTAAAGTTTTGTTCCTATATTTCCTGTCCAAGGGGATTTTTTTATGTCTTTTGACATTTTGACCTTTGTAGTTTATTAATAACGTCAAGCACCAAATAACAGATGGAAGAGATTTTCTTAGAAGACTCACAACCCAAGCTACTTAAAGTTAGGGGCACTCTACCTAGTTTTAGTCCTCTTGGTATAAATGAAGAATTATTATATTTCAACTCAAAATAACACATTATTGCAGTGATAAGATATTATCTTCCCATCTTATATCCTTATTTTAAAAAATACTAAGCAGATCAAACCCTAATACAAGAGATTTTTTACAGGCCTTGAAAATACACTAAGTACTCCAGAATCCTTGTGACAAATTATTTGATTCAGAGTTTAGGGGAATTAAATGGCAGCGGGACAAACTGGGATATTGGAATGCATCAGTGAGTCCAACTAAGATTCATCTTCTTGATCCCGGTGAGATGGATTTCCATAGAAAGTCTTTTAGACCCAGATTCTAGATAGGATAAATGGGTTGTGTCATCTTGTCTTGATAATGATTTTTATCATCCTCAATTATCATGAATACACCCAGAAACAGGAATTTGTTTCCCTTTTATTTTGCCAAATTTCAGCGCACACCTAAGTTCCTAGGTTCCATAGTACCAGATAACAAATAATTGCTTGTGTTTAGTCACTGAAGCTCAAATAATTTGTGTTTTTGGATGCAGTTATTAAACATGATTTTAATCAATGAAACCACTAAACTACTAAATAAGTTGTTGTAAATAAATAAACAGCCATTGCTATTGCTCCATTTTGTAATCCATTAGGCATATCCTATTCTTGACAATTCTGAGTTCCTAGAGAGGGAAAAATTGCACCTTCTGGATGGAATCAGCACTGAGCTTGAGGCTTGGGGACTATTTTGCAAATGTTTCAGGTAATTAGTTTCCAACATAATGTCCCCATTATGAAAATCCAGGAGGCAACATATATATGGAAGGCATTTTGTATGACAGCTGAAAAGTGGTTAAGAGTATATGCTTTAGGGCAAGACATGCCTTGATTCAAATCCTGTTTCTCTAGCTGCATGTATTGGTTAGGGTAACACTAACTGCTGTAATAAACCCCCAAATCTCAGTGTTTTTATATAAAAGATGTCAATGTTTCTCATGTGAGAAGACAAAAAACAAGTACTCCTGAGTTGTTAGTGGCTGTCCTCCAAGCAGTGATTCAAGTTCCCAGGCTCATCCATCTTGTAATTTTGCCATTCTCAAAGATGGCTTCCAAAATGTATGGTAAAAGGGGAAAGAAGCATAGAATATTGAGTAGGGGGTGTTACTATGAGTCAAGCCTGGAAGTTGAACTCCTCACTTCTCTCAAAGTGTATTGGTCTGGATTCAGTAACATGGAATGCTAGGGAATCTACTCTGAATGTGTTTCCGGAAAGATGACAAAACAGATTGGGTTATAAGGTAGGCAGTTTCCTTCATTCTGAGTGACCTACACAAAACTTGATCTCTCTCTGCATGATTTTCCTCATCTACAAAGAGAGTTATAAATGCCTATCTCCTCTCAATCATTGTGAGAAGTACATCACAGTATCCTTAAAATGGCAACAATGGCTATTGTAACTAATAACAACATTTCACTGAACATTTCCTCTGTGTTAAGAGAGATTTTATTAATTCTCTTTTTTTTCTGGCTATTCAACATCAAATACTTATTCACAATTCAAAATGTATTATTTGAATGAATGGCTCATCCAAAACCACACCCTAGCTGGCCTCAAGAAAAGTAAGAAATCTGAATATAGAGTAGCAAAGAACATAGAATTCATGAATCTTCAAATTAAATGCACCAGAAGGAAGAGTTTTAAGATTGACTGAAGTGGTATATACTGTTTCTATGATTCTAAGAATGAAGAAGGCTTGAACGATCTTATTGGAATTCTCTATCACCTACTTATAATAGGCATAGTGAAGATGGTTCCTGGAGAAAATTATTATTTTGTCAGAATTTCTTCCTTCACTTCTAACTTGCTTTGAATCCTTTAGATCAGATATAAGTTTGATTTTCCTAGTTCCTGATCTCAGAGAAACTAAAATGCTAGACAACATTATTTTTAAAATTAAAATTGGGTCACGTTTACTCAATTAAGATCCTGTATTTTATATATATATATATATATATATATATATATATATATATATATGAACATATATACATATGTATGTTCAATTACCTATGAAGTAAAATATATATATACACCAAACTTTGACATAATTTTGATTGGCAGAAATAACCCCATAATATCATCCTCTTAATTCAAACTAAATTTTTCAATGTCTACCAGTGAAACTGGTTTGCAAATCATGAAGGAAAACAATTGTAAATTCTTCTCTCCTAGGGAAGAACTCTATACCCTGATGGTAATGAAAACAGTTAAGCTTTCTTTTGGCTTACCTCAGAGAGTGTCAATTTTTGGCTTATTTTTATGGATGATTTGCACTGGTTAGATTGACATATTTATGAGCTAGCAGTACTTTTCCAACATAAACTAAGTATGACAGAGCCAGGGAAGATTCGCTTAGCCCTATAGATCAAAGATGGAGAGTACTGGAAGTAGGACCATGTTGGCACCCTTGAGAGAAAAAGTTCTTGGTTGGAGTATGGAAGTGCTAAGACAAATTGGTATTGCTAAGGAAGTTTGATAGTATGTCTCTGGGAAAGATGTGAGGATGGTTTTGTGAAATATATCTGAAACCTAAATACTTAGCTTAAATAACCCACAAGAGTACTAGGAGGCAGAGATTTAAATGTGTATAATCATGTGAGCCCACCCTTAACAAAATTTTAGTAGGGGTACCAGACACTTAATGATAGGGTTTTTATTCATCTCTTCAGACTTATCTTTTCTCTCTTCAATGAACTCTAAATTCCTGCTAAACTAAAGTACTTGGAGCTCAACAGTTCTTTCTTATTTCTATAATGTGCATTCTGTCCCTCTAAGCACAGACCCATTCTTCCCTCTTCCCCTGACTATCTCTACTTAGCCCTGAGATCTTGGCTCAACTGATACTTTTTACAGGTGGCTTTCCCTGACCCTCAAAGATGTGAATTACATTTTATTTTTACATATTCCTGCTTTATCCTGTGATCATTATAGCAATTATGAGTTGCCTTTATTAGCTTTTGTACTTCTGGAGTTTAGATAATAAGTTAACTTGTCACTGTGTTTTCTCAGTATCTTGCAAGGTACTGTGTACATAGTAGGTCTTAATTTTGTTGAATGAATAAATGACAAAAAAAATGAGATCTTTCCTACTATCTGCCTTTGAAGGGTATTTCAGTCACTATACCTTGTTGAGGCTATGCTATGCATCAGATGCATTGTCTTTATTGAGGTCAGGCTTATTTCATATAAAACCGGAATTCTTTTGAGAACTCCCTAAAGGTGACAGATAAATTACTCGGAAATACCAGAAACTATGCAGTAGTTTGGTGGTTATTTGACTTGAGAAAAAGAGCCTTTCTCTCCCTGCCCGTTGCTTAGAAGAGTTCTTTATTTTTATATATATCTTATTTCTCAAAAGTGATCCTTTCTTATCCCAGTCATGGGATTAAAATATGCTGTAATCTAGAGATGAAAACATCCATGTAAATGGAAATCCTGAGCTATTATCTTCAATCACCTATGAAGTTTTGCGCCTGAAAAGCAGCAGTTTTTAAATCAAATTATGCTCCATTTCATGTTTCTAACTCATGATTAAAAAACAGCGTTTGGACCAGCAGGTTTTCCACTAACACCATTCTTGTATACAAGATGCTGCCCTGTGTTCTGTCTAAATAATCCTTTACAGGGACAAAAGGTTAATTACCAGCTGTTCTAATGATTTGTTGTTATTGATTAAAATGCTCCATTTGTTTCAATCACATTTGTACAATTTTACGCTACAAAAATTCCCATTAACCCCCTAAAGAAAGTACAGTTCCACTATTAAATAATGTTTTCTAAAAGTCTAAGGCAAAAGCAAAGATAAAGAAAGCAAAAATACTTTGGAAAACCCCTTAATAGCAACTTCCCCATGGTTTGTGAATGATTATCACTCTATGTGGGGAAAAAATAAGCATAAGCATATAATGCCTTTACATTATGTTTTCATTCTCAAACCAGACCATGCATATTTAAATTTCAACTCTACAATTGAGAAAAATGGGAAGTTAAGTGATTGTCCAGGTAAACAAAGAGAATTAAAGTCAAAGACAGGACTATAATTTAGATTTCTTAATTTTTTGTGTGTTATATTCTCATCTACAACATGCACACACACAGTGTAAACATTGAGAGGTAAACATCATAAGTATTTTATATATAAATTTTATTTTTTTCTTATTACCAAAGTATATAAACTTACGAAGATAATTTTGGACAACTGTCTCATGAACAAAATTCCTCTTCCTTTTATTTTTTAAGATTTGAAGGAATCCATGAAATACTCAATAGTAGAACTTTTCAAGAAAAAGACTAAATCTCTCAGAGACCTTAAAAATCCATTAGTTTTTAATACCTAGATGTGGAATTTTATGCTTTGAAATCGCCTTTTCTGACCATTTCTTTAAGATTTGCTATCAGATAGGGGTGCCTGGGTGGCTCAGTCGGTTAGGCATCCGACTTCTGCTCAGGTCATGATCTCGCGGTCCATGAGTTCAAGCCCTGCATGGGGCTCTGTGCTGACCGCTCAGAGCCTGGAGCCTGTTTCAGATTCTGTGTCTCCCTCTCTCTCTGACCCTCCACCGTTCATACTCTGTCTCTCTCTGTCTCAAAAATAAACGTTAAAAATTTTTTTAAAAAAGATTTGCTGTTGGATATATAACCAAAAGCCATTTAAATATACCAGGTGGCATCTTATTTTTGGTCTTACATGCATTTTATATATTGTAAGGATTTGTTAAGAATGAAGACTGGTTTAAATCTACATGAGCAAATTTAAATATATACTTTCCAATCTATACACTTTATTTATTTTTTATTTTTTAATGTTTATTTATATATGAGAGAGAGACAGTGTGTGAGCAGGGGAAGAAGCAGAGAGAGAGGGAGACCCAGAATCCGAAGCAGGCTCCAGTCTCTGAGATGTCAGCACAGAGCCCGACACAATCCACAAACCATGAGATCATGACCTGAGCTGAAGTCGGACGCTTAACCAACTGAGCCACCCAGGTGCCCTGTAATCTATATACTTAAGAAAAATATATGCCCATCACAGGGTTGTTCAATGGCTCAAGTGAACTGTCCATGTAGCCCTTTGCCCAGTGCCTAGCATACAAGAAATTCTACACAAATGGTAGTTGCTATTGTGTCTTTACCAGCATTAACGACTAACAGGTGGAGCTAAGAAAACCTCACAAGGAAAGGTCTAGGTTACAAGATTAGCTATAACATATTGCAGTTAGTTTATATCCTTTTAAACTTACAGCATGGTAGTTTACATACTTCTAAACTTATTCCAATGGTGCTACTATTACTCAAAATGTTACAAGAGTATTGAGACCAAGCTATATATCCAGCTAATAAACCAATTGAAAGAGCCAGCCTTACCTCTTCACAATTAAGTTTTTTATGTCCACATGATATCAGAGTTTATTTCTGAGGGTACAAGTGTCTTCACACCTCATTTACTGCAAATCATTGTGTCTTCAATTGACTTTGGAGGCTAAAAAAATTCTTTGTGACTCAAAACTAGTGAGTATTAAGCAGGAAAAGAGTGTTTGGGCCTGGAAGACAAGCACTTTTCTCAGTAATTTATCCAATAAATAACTAGTAAGCAATTTGATTTTTCATGGAATTTAGAGCATTTTCTAATCACCTCCTGAGTTCTCTATGACAACGTGGAGGAACAAATACCAAGTCAGGCAGTCTGTGCCCTTTGATTCTCTTGCCTAGAGAAGCATAAAAAAAAAAATCGCCATATTGGTCCAGGTGAACCCAACTTTAGCCCAACTTCCCCTTCTCTCACTTCCTTCTAGGTCTTGGTTTGTTTTGTTGTTTGTTTGTAAGGCACTTTTCAATACCATGAGATTCAGTATAAAATCCTTGCCTTGGTCAATTATTTCCGGTTTCAAGTAAGGGAAATCCACTCATATTAAGTTAAGAGCAACTTAAAAAGAAGCAAGAATATATCCCATGAAATGTGGGCAGTCCAACATCCAGTAGTAAAAGGTGGAAACAAGAAAACATGCCAGGCTCCAAGGCAGCTAACACATATCTTCACTTGTGTAACTGTGTATGTCACTCTGGACCCACATCATCTTTCATTACTGCTGTTCTCCTTTGTCTCTTTGAATCCTTCCTCTTAGCAAACTGGCTTTCTCTCCCTCCCTTGCTCATGACACATAATGGCTTCCCTGTCATCCCCCAGTTTGTATCTCCTCAAGTCAAGCAAGAAGCAAAGATTAACGACATCTGGAAATGCTAATTCCAAACTTCCAGGAGAGAAACTGTAATTAACTCACATGGGTCAAAAATGTACTTGACCCAATAACTTCTGTCTGGGAGAAGGAATTTATATAATTCATATATAATTTGTGTAATAGGATGCTATTTTATAAGATTATAACATTATATAATATCACATCAGCACCACTGTCCAGCTACCCCTGGTCTGCATGGGATTTTCCCACTTTTATTACCTCAGGGGGAATGTGAAGAGGATAACTCCTGTGAAGCAATGCCAAAGCCATTCACATTTTCAAAAACAAATGAAGACACCATAGATAATCTCTGGAAGGCATACTGCACAGCTAGATGATGCCCAACAAAGAAATTTTGGTTAAAACAAAATCATCCAAGCTATCATCTTATAGACATGCTGAGCATCTCTTATACTGCCTTTGTTTTTTTCTTTATACAGTTTGGCACCTTAGAAAACATCAAGAAAACATCCAAGTCAATATCAGCTTTCTTCTGACACAAACACACCCCACACTCACATGCACAGATGCATTCTTTAAAGTAGAATTTAGATTATTTAAAAAAAAAACTGGAATGCTAGCTAATAGCCACAGGATAGGACTGTACTCTATGGTTCAATCACTTGTAAATGAATAATTGTTGAGGTTCTGCTAGTGCCAGATACTCTGCTCAGACCCAGTGATGACGGAGTACACAAAGTATTGCCCATACCCTTAAAGAGATCAGAATTTAGTGGAAGAGAATGTTAGGCAAACAGGAAGATGTTAAGATGCAGGAAATGAGTTTTGGAATGGGAGAAAGATTACTTTGAAAGAATGCTTTCTGTGACTGGACCTGAAGGGTGTTTGGGAGGCTAAAGTAGAGAGGAAAGAGTAGAGGAGGTAAAAACAGTTAATTGAGGGTATATATTTATTAAACAAATGGTTATATACAGGTTTTGTGATACACTCTAGGGACATAAGGGTGACTAATTCACACAGTCTCTGAATTTTCAATTGAATGAGAAAGCACATGAGTAATCAAAATATCAGATATTCAGTAATGACTGCCAGAAAGGAAAAGTATAAGGGAAAAGTATAAGGGACGACAGGGATGGCTCATTTTACTTCAGCTTATTTAGTTAAAGGAGTACTAGACCTAAGAGACAAAGCAGGAGGAAGAGAAGCACTTGAGATCAGTGTGAGTGAAAAGAGGGAGCTCCAGGAGTCATGGTACAAGATAAGGTGGAAAGGTGGGCAGCAACCTAACTTCACAGAACTCCAAGGTTCAGATGATTTTGATTCAAGCCTTAGTGCAATAAAATTCTACTGAGGTTGAGGCAGAGCAGCATTTTATTGCATTCGATTTTTTAAAAAGGTCACACTACCATAGAGAGCATTTCAGTAGTCATGAGTGAGGAAGTATAGGTTTAGGGACCTAAAAATAATTCAGTCTGATGGGAAGTCAAGAATGATATGAATGGAAAGGGGTAATATGAGAGTCTGGAGAGGTAAACAGGAGGAGATCATAGAGTATATTATAATCATATGGGAAAATATATCATCGATGATTGATAATAATATCCTTCTTGGACTGCCATAACAAAATACTACAGACAATATTGTTTAAGCCACAGAAATTAATTTCCTCATTGTTCTGGAGGCTGGAAAGTCCAAGATCAAGGTCTAGCAGGATTTAATTTCCCATGAGGAATCTCTTCCTGGCTTACAGAAGACCACCATCTCACTGTTTGCTCATGTGGCCTTCCGCAGTGTATGTAGATGGGGTGGTAAATGAGGTAAAAAGTGCTCTGATGTCTCTTCTTATAAGCACATGAGATTATGTGCATACACTTATGATGCCATTTAGCTTTAATTATCTTCTAAAGGTCCTACCTCCAAATATGGTCACTCTGGAGATTAAGACTTCAACATGTGAGTGGGAGGCAGGGCACAATTCAGATCCATAGCATCCAGGAAATTAATTTCTTTTATATTTCCCAACTACTTTTTGTTTATGAGAATATCCATTTGACTATACATAATACCCTCTTTTCACCAAACCAATTAGTCCAAGAAAAGATGGCCTTATAAAAAAGCTAGAGCCTAAAACAATACCTTTGATTATAAATCTGATGAAATAGCTAACCTCAAGTGATTTGCCTAGATTCTACTGAGGTAAAAAAGGGAAGAATTTGTAAAAAGACTTTTCATCACTTTCTTTTAATGCCAAATCTTGCCATTGTAATTATTATTCATTTCACAAGATAAATGCTTACAGAAACTAATATCACATTTACTCTTACATTAATTATTCTGATTACACATTATCTTGGAAACATTCTACCAAAATGTTTAAGCCTTTCCTCCCCTTTATTTAAGCTTGTCAGGAGTCCAGAGACAGTACCAAATGAATACCACTTCTCAACTAAAATGAATTATTTAGGCATTATATTCTCAATGATTTACCATGGCAAAGAGTTGAGCTCACAATGCAAGAATTTTCCAAAAATTGTGTGTTCCGCATTTCTAAACATGTTTAAGCAGAGCCTGGAAGATTACTTGAGGGCATGAAGGTGAAGTAGACACACCAGAATAAATGACCTTAAAATGACCAACCATTGCTCTCCATTATTTATTGTCAGGCCACTACACCCAAATATCTATCTCTATTTTACTTGTTAGGCTTCATAAACCTCAAGAAACTGAAACTTACTTTTCTAATTATAGTTATCTATCTCCACTTGCAGAATCTTCCATGGCTATTGTGCTTATCTTGTTTATCCTGTTTGCTCAGGGTGGATTTTATTCACTGAGAATGAGATGACATTTCTTTTGAGTTATTATAATATAAGCTTTGCCAAGGCAGATGTCAGAGGGTGTTAAGTTTATTGTCCAAAATTATGCTTCCAGATGAGACCTCAATCTCTTTGTTTTACAGAGGAGGAAACTGAGATTTTTGTTTTGGATATAGGCAGCAACTGATATAAATATTTTCAGCATTCTATATCCTTCCATAGTCATACCCCAGCAGAGCATGCAGAAAGTGAATAGATTTTAGAGATAGACAGATATGGGTTTAAATCTAAGCTCTGACATTTACTGTTTAGCCTTGGGTAAGTTATTTGACTTCTTTGAGTCTCCAATTCCTCATCCTTAAAATATAGATGTTATATTCAACTTGTAGTAAATATTAGAAACAACTTATGAACAAGGCTTGGCATATGGTAGGCACTTAAAATGGGAGCCACTCTTATTGTCAATATCAATCTCTCATCCCTGGGAGAACAGCCTCTGTCATCTCCATTTTCTTTTTTTCCCTTTCGCTCTCAGCCTCATATTGCCTTGGGTCATTCTTTTGATCTTTGTCTTTGCTTGTCATCTCTTCCCGAGTCTGGCCAGGACAAGATCTGTGGGGCCAGAATGGGATTGGTAACAGGAGAGATAAAGGCTCCTTCCTGCTGATTGACTCCTGAAGCTGGGGAGGTACTGACCACTCCCGCTCATTTTCTCCCTTTCCCTTGAACCTGGGCCCCAATATTTGTACTAGGAAGCCTAAGAACCAGCATCTTCCATTGCCTATGGATGAGTCAGTCCTCTTATGTTCTTTGGGTATAAAGACTATCAAGTGGTGGGGCGCCTGGGTGGCTCAGTTGGTTTAGCTTCCAACTCTTGATTTCGGCTCAAGTCATGATCTCACAGTTCGTGAGATCCAGCCCCATTTGCCCCCTTCTCTGACAGCGTGGAGTCTTCTTGGGATTCTCTCTCTTTGTCTCTCTCTCAAAATAAGTAAATAAACATTTTTTTTAAAAAGTATCTATGAAACAGTAATGTCTCCAAGAATTAAGAATACAATAATGTAAAATAAAATAAAGTAATATAAAGGTAGTGCCAGCAGGCAAGTCAGCTTATAAACATTCTGATCCACCCCCAACTCCACACTCCCCAGCCCAGCCCCTCCCCACCTACACATACATTACCTTTGTACCAGAAATAAAACCTTGGTCATTCAACAAAGGAGAAACATAGCTAGAAGCAAGCTGGACTAGAACCACGTTTTCTAAATCTTAGTCTTTGGCTCTTTTTTACTGAAGCCTACCTTCCCAAATGATAGTCTCATGTACTTTTGAATTACTCCCTCCTTCTTTCCCACAATTTAAACTCAGTCAACATCCAATTTTTTGCACTAATGGAGAGAATAATTTATAGTTGATGTTGGAATACATTCTATAATGGGTGTTAGTTTTCTAAAGATATACTTTCCTAATTACATTCAGCTGAAGGTAGCATAGTGGCATGGAATGGGCAGCAGTTTAGGTCTCAGAATGTTGGAGTTATTATTTTGTACACATTGTCTACAGCATCTACCATCTGATCTTGTGATGACAGTTTGTTTCTCCAGCATCCTCAGCATCTTTCCTTTGAGTATATTCATGAATATTTAAAAAAATGTTTAATGTTTGTTTATTTTTGAGAGACAGAGAGAGACAGAGCATGAGTGGGGGAGGAGCAGAGAGAGAGGGAGACACAGAATCCGAAGCAGGCTCCAGACTCTGAACTGTCAACACAGAGCCTGAGGTGGGGCTTGAACCCATGAACTGTGAGCTCATGACCTGAGCCGAAGTCGGACGCTTAACAGACTGAGACACCGAGGTGCCCCTATATTCATGAATATTTAAAGAATATTTGACATTTGATATAAGATCCTACTGCACATATTAATCTTAGTATCTCCAGCATGTACCACAGAACCTGGAACATAGTAGATGCTCAATAAAGCTTATTGAGTGAAAGCGGCTTTTGTCTCTGCCACTGACGAGGTGTAAAGTTGTGGTAAGATGCCTCACTTCTGAATCTCAGTTTCTTCCCTTGCTAAATGGGAATTATGACCTGCCCTAATTAATAATAATGTCAACTAACACTTCTAGAGCACATACTTTATATCAGGCATAAGACTATGAACTTTTCTTGCTTCATCTCACTTGTACCACACAACAGCTGAATGCAGTAGGCATTATAACCTGCTTTATTTGCAGATGAGAAAATGGAGGGCCAAAGGGTTTGGGTAAATTGTCCCATCTGGAGAACCACTGTATGAGAAGGAGTTCTGACGATATCCTTAGATTTTTGGATTTCAGATCTACTAACAAGGCTGTTCACCTTGTGAGCACATCAGTGAAGATGAGACATGGAAGATGATGAGAAGCCTGTCCAGTATCACCCAGAAGCTCTTCAGATTTAAAAGACCAGCAGGATAAAATTCAGGTATGGATAATTATGAATGCCCCCTGCTTTAACCACTCAAGGGAGGCAGAGATATTTAAAAAAAAATAATAAGAGTCACCTGAGATGAGTAAAAGCACATGCAGGGGAACTAAGAAAGAAAGAAACATAAGTAATAACATTACAGATGAGGAGGAAGCAAGCAAGACAGCAGACAGCATGGAGGCACAGTGGTTAGCAGTACAGGTGGTGTGCAAATCTCCATTCTTGACCGTATTATCTGGGACCTTGAACAAGTTTCAGAACTCCTTCAAACCTTAATTTTATTATTTAAAATGTGGATAATTATAGCACTG
Source organism: Prionailurus viverrinus (assembly GCF_022837055.1). Classification (NCBI taxonomy): domain Eukaryota; kingdom Metazoa; phylum Chordata; class Mammalia; order Carnivora; family Felidae; genus Prionailurus; species Prionailurus viverrinus. The sequence goes on along the minus strand of NC_062561.1, from coordinate 188,088,980 downwards.
ACCTCCCTCAGTGTTCTCAGGTAGGAAGGGATTATGCAGGTAAAGCACTTAGCCAAAGTCTGGATGCTTAGGAAGCATGCAGTACATCTTAGCTAATTATTAGACAGTGGAGCCATGGAGTTAAGATCATGTTGCTGTGCAGGAACCAGTGACTATGCTTACATGTGTGAAATGAAGGCACACTTCTGGGTACCTATTTGTGTGTGTCCTTCTTCATCTGACAGTGACATGACTTTTGGGAGTGATATTTTGAGTCAGTCTCTTGCTGTTTTCTGGATAATGATGCAGCCTAATATAAAGGTTCTCTCTTAGGATCACATCACTGTTATGTGACAGTTGGTTACAATGGGTTAAATTAGATGATGGTGATGTCTTCGCTCCAGAAGATTCTAAGAAAATCAGTGCTGCATAGCAATGCATAGTAATCGTTCAACCTACCACTTTCCTGCACCTTCCCAACCTCCATCTATCGCTTCCTTTTCATCCACCCCGCCCCCGCCCCTTCTTTCTTCTGAATTTCTCCCTGAGGGATTTAACCGACTGGATCTTGAATCCAAATATGTATTATAGAAACAGAGACAGGAGCAGATAAAATTTCTGCTTAGAGGTAAGACTGCAAGAGAGTAAAGCAGATATGCAGGATTATCAGAAAAGTAAAGAAGGACAAATAATATATCTCCAAATACCAAACTCTAAGAGTAAAGATCAGTGAAAGAAACCTACTGCCTTACACATGAAGGATTTGTGGGTACAATCTAAAAGTCCTCATTTCTCCCCCATCAAGTGCATTTTTCAATAGTCAACTAACACAGCCTGCAGAAAATCAGTTGGTTTTTTTTTTTTTTTTGTACATTCCTCACAAAGAATTCTGCAAATCCTCTGGCAATGACAATATATTGTTAAAACCCATTTTGAGTGTCTCTTGTTTTCTATCACTCTGTGCACTATTTCTCTCATGATTGTCTCTCTCTGCATTGTGTACTCCATTCCTAGCCTGCTTCTCTCCACCCATGAACCACACATCATTTTCTCCATGAGCATGGCTGAAAATAGGTTTTAGTGTTTAACCAAACTTCACTAAAGACTTATGTATAACATATAACAATTTAAATGGGAAATGTAGACCTTTTCAACTGGATATCAAATATCACTGTTCCTGGAGTCTATTGACTTCAGCTATTCTCAGGGCGGTCCAGCTGGGCCTCCTCTACCTTGGCCTGCCATAATTTACAGACATATACATACAGCCCCCCTTTTTATCTTGGCCCTGCCCATGGTGCTCTGTAGACAGAGGGAAAAAAACCTAAAAATCAAAATAATTCGTGTGGCGTTATACTCCCAACTGGTGAAGACAGACTTCTAGCTCTTCATACCCCCACCTATTTCTTCTCAGTTTGGGCTCAAAGTCAGTGTGACTGGCATTTCTTCCCAGTGCAAAGGCAACCAACCAGTGGGAAGCTTATTTCAAGTCTGCAATTATGGTGATAGGTAGCAACAACATCAGAACTGAGATCTCTATCCCTGTTCAGAACAAACATTAAATGTCTCAGATTTATTTTTCTAAGAAATAATACATCACTACAACTCTGCCTATTTTTATTTTTGGGAGGGGATAATGAAGCCCTAATAAGAAATCATGAGAACACATTAAGGAGAACACTTAAATTACCCTTTCCTGATGTTCATTAGTTCCTTCACAAGGGCTTGAGGAGATAAATAAGAGATCTGAAAAGACAAGCACTTTTCCACATACAGCCCTGAGCCAAATGCTGCTGTGTTTTTTATGTAGATGCCATTCGACTTATTTTTATCTAGTGCCTCTTACACAAACTGTTTCAAATGTTTTATAGTGAGAGAGATAAGAAATAAAATGAAGGTGGTTGACAAATTGGGAGTAGTTACTTCTGGGGAAACAGAATAAAAATGGCAAATTTATAGAGAGGGAGAGAAACAAAGACTCTAAATAATGGGGCAGGTTTGGAATGCTGTCATGGTATGAGCTTGCTCCTGTAATATTTAGGGAAGATAAAAGGGAAAATGGCTAAGAAATGTCAGAAAAAAAACACTTACAGTACTTATTGGGTGGGATTGAAAGTGATCAGAATATGACTTTACAAAATAAAGAGTAGAAGTTCCTAGGAGAAAGGTAATAGTCGAGTAGGAATAGAAATGTGTTCATGAAAGCGACTCCATTAAGGAGCAGAGTCAGTGAAATTGCCAGTGAAAAATTTGGACAGGCCAAGAGTAGAGTCGTGCTTGGTCTTTTTGGACAAAAATTCATCGGGTACATGGGGTTAGACCAAATACATGCCATGTAAAATAAGCAGAATCAGAAACTAAGAAATTGTGGATTTACCCCGCCAGGATCTCCCCCAAAAAGGGATCTGTGATGCACCTGAGTGGCTTAGTCAGTTAAATGTCAGGCTCCTGATTTTGGCTCAGGGCATTATCTCACAGTTTGTGAGTTTCCAGCCCTGTGCAGAGCTCACAGAGCCTGCTTGGGATTCTCCATCTCTGTCTCTCTGCCCTTTCCCCACTCACGTTCTCTGTCTCTCTGTCTCTCTGTCTCTCTGTCTGTCTCTCTCAATAAATAACACATTAAAGAAAAAAATGAAGGATCTGTGAAAAGAAACACAACTAAATGAGGTCTTAGAGGTAAGACAATCAATTCCAGAGCTTGGGAAGGCACAAAACCCACTCACTAGGTAGAGAGCATTTTCTGAAGGCCTTAAGCACTTACCTGCTCTGCTGGTCAATCTGCTACTCCAAGGATGCAGAGAAAAAGGCAGAGACTGCTGGATCCACCTCTGTCTTGCTTCATTTATCTGGAAAGAGTAGTTCTATACTGTAATGGGAGAGGACTGGGTAAAATGTTTTTGGATGCCATTTACCATGCTAGGTCCTTTTCGTTTTTCTCTAACCTTCACCATGGTCATGCTTGCACCTTACAAGTGAGCACTAAGCCAGGGAGAACAAGTAACCACCTGAATCCACATATGCTAGTGATTGGTTTAGCTGGGAACAGTTAGGGCATTGTTGGAGGATTTGATTAACAATTTTAACTAATAAGATACCAGCAACTGGAGTTTGGTCCTGGAACTTATTATTTTCACCTGGAGATAATATGCCATGAAAAGTGCAGGAGTATAGAAGTCAGAAGTCTAGTTCTAGTTTTTGTTACATATGATTTATGTAGTTTTGAGCAAGTTATTTAACCTTTCTAAGCCTCCTTTTTCTTATCTGTAAAATGAGTTTTGCTTATATAGAACTGTACGGGAGGTTGAATTTTGCAGTGTCAGTGAAAACCTTGGTTCTCATTCAGTTTTGTGTGTAGTTACTGGCCTGACATGAATCTCCAGTTCATGTGTGTCAATCGAGATGCATAAATAGGAAATGTTTAAGCTAACAATAGCAAGAAACAGAAACTGACTTAATCTAACTTACTACAGTAAGGGGTATTGTAAGGATCCTGGGTATCTCATAAAATTTAATAAGTACAATCACACCTCATGAGAACAGCTGCCAAGAATCTAGGAATTTTCCCTTTTTTCCTTTCCTCTCATTGCTTGTATCTTCTAGACACCTGCTTGATTCTTTTCTCTAAACGACCAACTTTCTGTTCAATTATTCACATGAACATAACTGTCCCTTGAGGCACCTGAAGCCCCTGGCATCTACAGGACTTTCTATTTTGGCTTTCCTGGATTAACTACATCAATCTCTGTGTTTCATTTTCTAATTCCAAAGAGAAATCATGTGATAGACTCAGGTTAGTTCAGATGTGGACCTCAGTGTTCAGTCAACTGTAGATGGAGGCTTTGGGTGAAAAGTGGGTAAGCTGGCTTTTCTAGCCTGTGAGGGGACATTTTTTTAAAAGAGGGAAGTATGAGTGAGAAAGAAATGGTTGTCATCAGTACTCTAGGTAAGCACAGTACATTACTTGATAGAAATTAAAAATATTTTATACTCAGTACCTGTCCACAAATACTCCTTTGAGATTCAAAATTAAGGAATAAGGTAAAGTAAATGATGTTTCCCAGTATTACTCAGATATAATTGGATCTAATTAAGCCATTGAGAAGAGACTTATCATCATAATAGGCCATAATAAGATATGTAGGATAATAGGTATTATCCTTTTACTGTATAGGACTTGCTACCTCCATGGCTCAAAAACATAACCTCTTTCCTGCTAACTTACACAGTTATAATTATTCTATATTTTCCTTTTGAAAGGAACCTGGGTGACTCAGTTGGTTAAGTGTCTGACTTCAGCTCAGGTCATGAAATCACAGTTTGTAGGTTCGGACCCACTTTGGGCTCTGTGCTGACAGCTCAGAGCCTGGAGCCTCTGATTCTGTGTCTCCCCCTCTCTGCCCCTCCCCAACTTGTGTTCTGTCTCTGTCTCTCTCTCAAAAGTAATTAAACATAAAAAAATTTTAAAAATACTTTAAAAAAAGGAACCTCACAGACCAGAGGGTTTATAAGGCAGAAATGTGGTTTCACAATTTATTCTGACACCTGTAGAAAAATCATTGCTCTGACTTTGATTTAATCAATGAAAAGCATTAAAGTCCTAACATTTAAAATAGATAAGTGAATGATTCTTTAAGGATCATAAAATTCTTTTGTCTCCATTGGCAAATCCATTACTTAAAATAGGGCAATCACTACAGTGTTTAAAAGTTAAGTTCTACTCCAGGACATGGGCTTCTAGCCAAAATTGAGTAAAGTGCAATAACTTAGAAAAGGCTAATAACTGTGAAATGTTATTACATTATTTGGACACTGCTCAGAGAGACTAATAGCAGTAACTTTAATGTGTGAACTACCATACTACAGAACCAAATGGAACTGGATTTCAGTCCATCAGTAACTCATTCAATCACTCTGTGTATAAGACTCATCACAATCTGCAGGCTCTTGGATTGTCCCCCAAAACTGCTCCTGACTTTTTACCGTACCACGGCTTTCCTTGCCAGAAGTCTTGACTTTTTTTTTGTAGTTGAAAGAGTTAAGACTGATGAGATTGATTCTTTGAAATGTTTAGAGAGAAAAAAAGAAAGTTTGGGCTACTATTCTGAAAAAGAAAGAGAAAGCATCACGGAGTGTGATAATAGACACCTTGGGTCGACAACTCAATCCCATTTTCTCAGACAATTATTGGAAATGGTTCCCTGACAGATTCTGTCTTATCTAGGAGAGAAACCTGACCAAGTTAAGCCCATCTTGAGAGATGTTTGGAATTGGTATTAAAAGATATTAGTTAGATTCTTTTAGTATTTGAACTTACAGGTTGGTGGTCCTTTTAAATATGTTTACAGAGCAGCAGAAAATGTACAGAAAAGAGAAAAATGTGGCAGAAATATACTATGAGAGGCAGAGAGGTGAGTTTGTAAGTGTACAGAAAAAGAGAAAGTGAGACTGGCCACACTGCTTCCTGATAGCTTTCCATGTTCTAATTCATTCTAAAGCACTTCTTGCCTGTGGGTTGTGAGACATATAGTAACAAACCCTAGGGGTATCTGGGTGGCTCAGACGGTTAACCATCCTACTTCAGCTCAGGTCATGATCTCGCTGTTCGTGGATTCGAGCCCTGCGTTGGGCTCTGTGCTGACAGCTCAGAGCCTGGAGCCTGCTTCAGATTCTGTGTCTTTCTCTCTTTCTGCCCCCAACCCCATGCTGATCACGCTCTGTCTCTCTCCCTCAAAAATAAATATACATTAAAAAAAAACCCAGTAACAAACCCTAAAGTATTTATATGTGCGTTAATTTGAGTGGGTTTCTACTACTTGCAACCAAAGTCACTCTGAATAAGACGGTTGAGAGAAAATTTATAAACCAATGAGAATAGAGAAAGAATGAGAGCTAAGAGAATTTGTTGAAGAAACTTTCCCAAGGTTTCCAGATTTTAGTACTTCCATTTTTTTGTTTGTTTTTAAAGTACAAGTCTTAAAAATTCCTCTTTTAGAAGACAGAAAGTTGAATGAGATAGTTCTTTGAGTTTCCCTTTACTAATATGATTCAAGTCAAGATATTAATTTGGAAGGAAACCATTCTTAAACTGACAATTTTTTTCAAAATCAATTTTTGAATAGAGGAGACCTCTTCCTTGGCAACCATTGCAAGTCAGAATGTGAGAAACTACCTTAAAATAGAGCCTAAGCTCTTAACAACAGCAACCATGGTCCCAGGAAGGTACTCATTTCACATAATGTGACCACTTTTGCTAGAATATGGCCCTACTGGTCATTTTCTTTAATGAGTATGAAGAGATCAGTTATAAATCCAGTACTAACTAAGAGGAGAAACAGAATCAAAGGAGTATGCTTTGGAGCAGATACACTGACACTGAGCCATTGTTCCTAAGAACAAAGAGAAAGAACATGGATGGATCGTGAGGTTTCTCATACAAAATCAGACAAATATCAGGTGTGGTGATAAATAGTCAAACGTTTCTCACACCCAAATGGAGGAGTGGTGTTACTGGAGAAGGCTATTGTTTCTAGCTTTTTATTTTTTGAAGACACAATTGATAAACGTGCTTCACAATTAGTGGTGATGATTGTATAACTCTGAATTTGCAAGAATCTACCAAATTATATACTTCAAAAGGGTGAATTTTATGGTAAGTGAATTATATCTCAATAAATCTGTTTTAGGGGTGCCTGGGTGGCGCAGTCGGTTAAGCGTCCGACTTCAGCCAGGTCACGATCTCGAGGTCCCTGAGTTCGAGCCCCGCGTGGGGCTCTGGGCTGATGGCTCGGAGCCTGGAGCCTGTTTCCGATTCTGTGTCTCCCTCTCTCTCTGCCCCTCCCCTGTTCACGCTCTGTCTCTCTCTGTCCCAAAAATAAATAAAAACGTTGAAAAAAAATTTTCAAAAATCTGTTTTAAAAAACTATATATGCAAAATAGCATAAATAGTTGAAAATGTCACTGATAATGACACAATTAAAATTACTGGTATGTTAAAATCAGCTTCTTTGGGCTATTGACAAGGATTTTTTATTAACAACTATTATGTTTAATTTGGCCTGGAATTTATTTCAGATTTCCCAAAGCTACTGAGACCTTTTTTTTTTTGTTTTTGAGACCTAAGGGAGAGAACAGACCAGCTCATTCCTTCATGAAATGACTTCACAACATAAATCTTCCTGAAGTCAATATCCAACATACTATGAAGCAAATTGGGCACTATTTATGACCAAAGAAACAGTGCCCCATAGTTTAAGTAGCATGAAGAAAGAGAAACTTGGTTTTTTTCTGTCTTCCTATAAAAATATTTCTGAGGGACTAGAAGCTGACTTTTGAAGGCAAGGTTTGTCTCTCTTTGGATGCAGTGATGGAGAAGATGAGAATATCCTTCAGGATGGGCAGGGACACTGGGAAATAGAGGAAATAGACTTAAACATAAATGTTAAAAATACACATGCAACTTTCTATTGTTCTGTTAAGGCATAGTTATTTCACCTTTCAAATGGGGTGGTTGTGTTTTCAGAAGGGCAATGACTTATCCATAATGCATGGTCAAACTAGTCTTTGGTCCACACTAAAAGGCTTACTGAGAGGTGGTATACACTTACTCTATGAAGACCATGACCCTTTCTCTTGTTTCTGCTCAGTACTGTAGAAGCATGCTTTCAACCAAATGCAGGCTCATGAAAAAGACTGAAATATTCTCTACAGCCCATAGTAATATAATAACTAGAAATAATAGCTACTATGTGCCAGGCTCTTTGCTGCAACACATTCATTTTTCTCCCAGTTACAGATAATAAAACTGAGGCTCAAAATCCTTCAATGATTTTTTTAAATCCTCCCACCTAATAAGTGAAAAAACCCGAGTCTGTGATACTAGAATAAATATTCTATGATTTTATTACAATCTCTCACAAATAATTGAAAATGGACTGCTAGTGTTGGATATCCCTTGAAACTCTCTAGTCTATTATTAAGGTAAATTTAGCAGTCAGAAAGAGTAAATGCCTTGTCCATGTCCATGGTCATACAAGTCAATAACAGATCTGGAAGAATTATCATCTAACTTCCTTACAAGTATTATAGATTGAAGCATAAGGTATCATTATTTTGATTTTGCTCTAGAAATTATTTTCATATGTGAGTTTTGAGGGCAGTATGACTTCTTAGACTTTGCCTTTCCCCCTTTTTTGGCCCCTGTCCCCTCCCACTGTATTTAGCTACATCCAGATTCAATTAGAATAATAGTCGTTTTTCCACACTACTTAAAGCACTTTGCAGAGGTTCTCAACCTTGACATTTATGATATTTCGGTCTCAATCATTCTTTATTGGGGGTGGGGAGATGTCCTGTGCATTGTAGGATGTTTAGCAGCATCCCTGGCCTCTACCAACTAGGTGCCAATAGCACCTCTCCACTTTCTTACCAGTTGTGACAACCAAATACATCTTCAAAAATTGTCAGACGTAAACATCCTAACTTTTCAGTTTCAAAGAACTGAAAAAAAGGAGGACAAACTAAAACCAAAGTTAATAGAAGGAAGAAAATAACAAAGATTAGAGTATGTAAATGAAATAAGGACCAAAAAGACAATAGAAAAAATCATTGAAACTAAGTGCTGGTTGCTTGAAGAGATTCAAAAAATTAGAAAAACTGTTAGCTAGACTCACCTAGAAAAAATGAGAGAGGACTCAAGCAAATAAGGTTGTAAATTAAAGGGGAGCCATTACAATGGATACCACACACATACAAAGTACTAAGAGACTAATATGAACAGGTATGTACCAACAAATTGGATGATCTGGAAGAAATAGATGAATTCTTAGAAATATACAACCTACCAAGACTGAATTATCAAGAAAAACAAAGTCTGAAAAGACCAATTACTAGTAAAGAGATTAAATTAATAATCCAATTCTCCCAATGAAGAAAAATCCAAGACCAGATGGCTTCAGTAATGAATGCTGCCAAACATTTAAAAAAGACCTACTACAGTTAGAAGAGAGGTGGGGGGGTGAGTAGAGGCCATGGGGAGGAGGTGGTGTTTGAGCCCTAGCCATTCTCTCAGATCTGCAGCACAGAAATCTGGCAAAGACGGAAGTCTCCCTGGAGGGTGGAGCCAGGGAAAAGTTGAATGTGCAAAGACAACATCATGTTTAGTAGGTAGGGGATGCAGGGGAGGTGGGAGAGGACAGGAGGAAGAATTTACATATTAACAATTATGTCATGCAGACATGCATGAATTTCTGGAGACCAGAAATATACAATAGCACTAGGTCAAAATGTCACATCTTTCTTTCTCTGCTACTAGCATACCTGTCCTGTGTCAGGCACCATCACCAACATTCTAGATGGACCATCACATAGGTATCATTTGATATTTTTTTCTCCAGCTGAGAGAGTGGGTTCAGAGAGGCTAGGTAACTTGTTAAAGGTCACACAGCTGGTGAGGAGAATGGTCAATCTTCCGACTCCTGAACCCACTCTATTTTCATTAAATTTGGCCACTAAGAAAAAAAAAAGATCTACTACAAATACTTTCCAAAAATAGAAGAGGAGGAAGTACTTTCAAAATCATTTATGAGATCAGTATTACCTTGATACCAAAGCCATACAAGGACAATACAGGAAAAAAAATTGCATGCCAATATCCCTGATGAACAAAGATACAAAAATACTCAAAAAAATATTAGCAAACAAAATTCAGTTATACATTAAAAGTATTGTTTACCATGATCAAGTGGGATATATTCCAGGGTAAGAGTGGTTCAAAATCCACAAGTCAATAAATGTGATATACTACATTGACAAAATGAAGGATAGCAATCATGTGGTAATCTCAATAGATGCAAAAAAAGCATTTGACAAAATTTGACATTCTTTCAACAAACTAGATGTAGAGGGACACATACTTCAACATAATAAAGACAATGTATGAAAATCCAACAGTTAATATTTACTCAATGGTAAAATGGATGAAGCCTTTTCCTATAAGAACAGGAACAAGAGAGTGATGCTCACTCTCAACACTTTTGTTAAATATAGTACTGGAAGTCATTAGGCAATAAAAAGAATAAAAGACACCCAAATGTGAAAGGAAGAATTAAAATTGCCTTTCTTTGCCAATGACATGATATTATATACAGAAAATTGAGATACCATCAAAGAAACTGTTAGGAGTAATAAACAATTTCTGCAAAGTAGCAGAATACAAAATTAGTATATAAAAGCCAGTTGGCTTTCTATGCACCTAAAACAAACTATCAGAAAGAGAAATTAAGAAAACTACCTGATTATAATAGAATCAAAAAGAATAAAATATTTAGGAATGAATTTAACCAAGAAGGTGAAAGATCTGTGCATTGGAAACTATAAGACAGTTTTGAAAGAAATTAGAGGATACTAATAAATGGAAACACATTCTTTCTCATGGATTGGAAGAATTAATATTGTAAAATGTCCATACTACCCAAAATTATGTGCAGACTCAGTGCAATCCCTATCAATATTCCAACTGCATTTTTGAAAAAGAAAAAGAAAAAAATCCTAAAATTTGTATGGAACCACAAAAGACCCCAAATAGCCAAAGCAATCTTGAGAAAGAAGAACAGAGGTGGGGGGGGCATCATATTTCCCGACTTTATGTAGCAAAGCTATAATAATCAAGACAGTCTGGTATTGGCATAAAAACAAACACATAGATCAATGGAACAGAATAGAGAGCCCAGAAATAAAGCCTCTCACTTATGGTCAATTAACTTTTAACAAAGGAGCTAAGAATGTATGACATGGAAAGGATAGTCTTTTTCAATACATGGTGTTAGGAAATTAGCCATATGCAAAAGAATAAAACTGAACTCCTATCTTAGAAAATACATGAAAACAACTGAAAATGGTTTAAAGACCTGAATGTAAGAACTGAAGCCAAAAAATTCCTAGAAGAAAACATAGAGGGTAAACTCTTTGATATTGGTCTCAGCAATGATTTTTTTTAGTATTACAAACAAAGGCAAACATAAGTACGCAGGACTACATCATATTAAAAAGTTTCAGTACAACAAAGGACACCATCAATAACATTAAAATTCAACCTATGATATGAAAAAAATATTTACAAACAACATATACAATAAGGGGTCAAAATATAAAATATATAAAGAACTCATACAACTTAATTGTAAAAAGTTAAATAGCACAATTTAAAAATGGGCAAAGAACCTAAATAGATACTTTTCTAAAGAAGGTATACAAATGGGAATAGCCACATGAAAAGGTGCTCAACATCACTAATTGTCAGAGAATTATAAATCAAAACCCGATATCACCTCACACCTGTTAAAATGACTATTATCAAAAAGACGAGAAATAACAAATATTGGTGAGAATGTGGAGAAAAGGGAACCCTTGTACTCTGTTGTAAACTGGTACAGACACTATGGAAAACAGTATGAAGTTTCTTCAAGGAATTAAAACAGAACTACAAAAAGATCCAGCAATTCCACTTCTGAGTATATAGCCAAAGGAAATGAGATATCAAGGAGATATCTGTATTCCCATGTTCATAGCTGCATTATTCACAAAAACCAAGGTATGGAAACAACCTAAGTTGTTCATTGACAAATGAGATTAAAAAAAAATGTAACACACACACACACACACACACACACGCACACGCACACACACCACACAATGGAATATTATTCAGTTTTTAAAAAGAAGAGAATCCTGTCATTTGTGACACCATGGATAAACCTGGAGGATACTGATAAGTGAAATAATGCCAGACAGAGAGAGGAAGACAAATACTGAATATTGCATGGTATCACTTAGATATAGACTCTTAGGAAAAAAAAAGTCAAACTCATAAAAACAAAGAATAGGAAAGTTGTTGACAGGGGTAGGTAGTTGGGATAAATAGGAGAAAGCTGATAAAGATGTACAAACTTTCAACTACAAACAGAATAAATTATAATAATATAAACTGAGGATATCATGTATAACATGATGACTATACATAACACTGTATTGTGTAATTTAAATTTGTTAAAAGACTAGAACTTAAACATTCTCACATAAAATGTACAAAAATAAATAAAATAAAAGGTGCTTTTTAAAAAGTTTATTTATTTTCATAATACTACTTGGCAATGAGAAAGAATGAAATATGGCCTTTTGTAGCAACGTGGATGGAACTGGAAAGTGTTATGCTAAGTGAAATAAGTCATATAGAGAAAGACAGATACCATATGTTTTCACTCTTATGTGGATCCTGAGAAACTTAAAAGAAGACCATGGGGGAGGATAAGGAAAAAAAACAGTTAGAGAGGGAGGGAGCCAAACCATAAGAGACTCTTAAAAACTGAGAATAAACTGAGGGTTGATGGGGGGTGGGAGGGAGGAGAATGTGGGTGATGGGAATTGAGGAGGGCACCTGTTAGGATGAGCACTGGGTGTTGTATGGAAACCAATTTGACAATAAATTTCATATTGAAAAAATAAAATAAATAAAAAGTTTATTTATTTTCAAAGAGAGAGAGAGATAGAGCATGAACATAAGCAGGGGAAGGGCAGGGAGGGAGAAGACAGAGAGAGAATGAGAATCCCAAGCAGGCTCCGCACTGTCAGCACAGAGCCAGTCTCGGGGCTTGAACTCACAAACCATGAGATCATGACCTGAGGTGAAATCAGGAGTTGGTCACTCAACTGACTAAGCTACCCAGGTGCCCCTAAAAGGTGTTTTTTTAAAGTTGCTAAATGTCTCCTGGGGGGTGGGGGAAGACAGTGGGAATTACCCCAAATCAAGAACCACTGCTTTCAGTTTGCAAAGGGTGCTTTAAATGTTTGCTCCCTCTCTCTCTTTTTAAAATAACTCACACAATTCTTGCATAGCCCTCTGAGGAGGTAGGGTGAATCTGACTGTCACCATTTTATAGAAGAGGCTCTGGGAGACTCAGAGCAGATGAGGTCCACTGACCATAGGTTCATAGTTTTTCTTCTATTTAGCTTCTCCTACCACAAAGTAAAAAACACAGGGGTTTCCAGATAATATTAACTAATTTTATTAATCTTTAAGACATACATCTTTTTTTCACCTCTCGATTGTCCAGCTTCCAATATTTCACATACCTGAAGTCTTCTTTAGTCATGCAAGGTAGGCATTTCTATATCCATGATAGAGATGAGGAAACTGAGGCTACAACACAGGAAATGACTTGGCTCAAATAGGAAGTTACTTAAGGTGTTCACTCATTGAATGATCCTCTATTTCAGGAAAGAAGAGACTGTGTTTTCTTTTTGTTGCTGTTATTGTTTTTGTTTCTTGTTTTGTTTTTGTTTTTTTCGTCTCTGTATCTCTAGTATCTAATAGTGTCTGGCATAGAATAGGTACTCCATAAATAAGGAAGGAAGGAAAAGAGAGAGGGAAGGAGGGAAATTGAGATTGAAATCTGTCTGATTTCAAAAGTTATTCTGTCTTCATTCTGTCTTGCAATGCAAAACTCCCTGAGGATTATTGGCCAGATCCCAGTGACTTAGGAGGTCATTTCTGATTGAACAACGTTCAAGAATGGAGGGGATGAAGGCAAAAGGAAAGAAGCAACCTGGAAGCCCTCCACTTGGCCTAGCAGCCAAGAAGGTTGCACAGCCTGTTCAATGGAGGAGGTCCAACTACAGAGTGAATCATCATTTGAGTTTGGAATAAGATAAATTCCATTCAAATTTTAAATGTGATTAATAGCAAATTCCTGACTCCATTCCATTGGATGGATGGATGGATGGATAGAGACTTCTCTCTTGAGGATCCCATTTTAAATGCAGTGGGGATACACATACAGTCTATGCCTTCTGGACCCTCTTGATCTCAAACTGTTGCTTGCAAACGTTTTTCTCCATCTTCTTTTCTGGTAAATTCTCACTGCTGCTGAGGCCAGCTGCTCACACAATATGCTTGTAGCAGCTTTTCTGGCAGGCTCCTTCTCAGAAAGCTGGTCTTGTTTGTGGACTTTCCAGCTGACTGCATGCTCTGAAGCTCACCCAGGCTTCAGAATCAGAAGAATACATATGCCTGCAGGTATGCATCTTCCAGGGTCAGGTCAAAATTAGTGGGATGAAAAGCAGAGTTATGACATTCATAGTTTCATGTTAACACAAGAATGACAACAATAGCAGCAATAATAACAACATCTTGGAAAATTTACTTAAAATGCTTAAAAACTGAAAACCATTGTTGAAGACCATAGAGTTAGTTGGCAGAATCAAGGGGTGTTTCAGGACACAGTTGTTTCCAGTTCTTTTGTAGCCCAGCCTCTCAGACCAATGAAATTAGACTCTTAAGAGATCAAGTCCAATCAGCCTAAGCACAGAAAAGGAATTTATTGACTCAGGTAACCAAAAAGTCCTGGGCTTTTGTAATAGCCGGATATAGGCACTAAACAATCTTATTAGGATTCTCTCTTTTTCTCTTTTCTCTATTAGAAAAGAAAGGTACTCTTTCTCAAATTCTTTCAGTCTCCCCTAAAGGACTCCACGTGGTCTGTGGGTGGCATGCCTACTCTAGTACAAATCATTGAGTTGAAGCGGATTGGTTAATTGCTTCAAAAAGTGCATTCAGGAGACGGGGAATGTGGGGTACCTTGATTGGCAGTACCACCTGGATACATGAAATAGGGCTTCTGATTGGTCTATTCAGCTGCTTATTCAAAAGAAGAAAGTGAAGAAGTTGAGTTGGATTTCATTGTTTTCCATGAATAGGATGTGCACTCCATGGCTTCAATTCAGAACCAGGGCTCTATCTTTAATTATTTTCTTCTACTTCTGTCATGCAAAGCAAGGTATTTCTCTGTCCTCACCTGTGCTTGTTACATCAAAGGTAGAATCTTATTTCTTAATGTCTTATTTACTCCTGGAGTCAACTTATTAGTAATAGAGGCTTCCATTTTATTGGAGAAACTGAATTTATCTTTCTCAGTGAAAGAAAGTTTTAGTAACAGAAAAATTAACATTATTTAAGGCTAAAAGCTTATTTCTTCTGTTTCTTATGTTATCTGACAGGAGGAAAAAGAATTGAGCTATGTTCTTTTTTTTTTTTTAATATGTCAGGTCAATAAAACCATAAACAGTCCATTGATATACTCCCACAGTAAACAAGTAAGAACTACCTGTGACAAAACCCAGCAACTTCATATAAGGCCACATTCTTTGGCATTGGTCATAGTCAACATTTTTGATTAATCATTTCCTATCTTGGTCCTTACAAAGTGTCTACTTAATGCTAGGAACTTTAAAATATTTACAAGTTTGTAAAGAAGAAATAGTATTAGCCTCATTTTATAGATCATGGAGCTAAGGATTAGAATGTTAAATTGTTTAAGCAGGGCCACAGAATTAATAAGGAGAGGAGCTGGGATTTATATGCAGATCTGTCTGGCTCCAAGCCCATCCACCCGTCTCTCAGGACACCACATTGTTTATGCATGAGACACCGTGTTCTTTATTATTTGTTCAAAGATGTCTTTCAGTTGACTAGCTCTTATTAAAGCAGTTAAGTGAAGGCCCTCTTAAATAAGGGATTTTTTTTTTGAGACTGGGGACTACTGTTCATCCAAACCTTCTGGATCATTAATAGTTAATTTGTTTTGGCATTCTGAATCTCATATTATTTTTTCCCTTTTCTTTCACTCTGCTCAAATTAATAAGTGAGTTAAAATGATTAGTGCATAAAATACGACAACAAAATTTACGAGAAGCTGAAACTGAATTTAAGTCCATCCTAATGCCTTCCACAAAAAGAAAGAGAAGCACTAATTAATTATCTTAGCCATATACAACAGAATAGCCTCTGGGTGCTTGTTTAAAAAGGGAGCTTTTTAAGGTACCAATCCCAGAGATTATACTTTTGTAGATATGGAATGGGACCAGGCCAGGTGATTTACCTACAAGTGGTTTTCCAGCAGGCAACATTCTAGAAAACCTTGGTCTAGCAACTCAAGAATTAACCTGATTCTTGTTAGATGTGGTCCCATCCCCAATGCCCCATTGCTAGATGATGTTTGATAATTATGATCTATAATTACTAGATCATATTGGAAAGGACACAATGATAGCAGACTGGATTAAGTTCCAAGAGACCTGTGTTCTCTGCCTCTATAACAATTCCATGAGAGAATTTTGGCAAGTTAAGACACTATACAAATTCAGAAAATTTCCTGAGGAATATCAGAGATGGTGGCTTCTAGAACTATACAGCTGCCAAAGGGGGTTGGAACATAACTTTTATTTGACATTTGTGAGCCTTGCAACTAATTTTCTTCAAGGGATGATGGAATTCCCAGGCTTACATGCATTTCTTCTGAAAGAATTCTGACCATATCCTGGTCTATTTCCTGACCTTTTTCTATTAATTCAGGAACCCAAGATGGGGGTTTTAGTGTCTTGACACACATATCTGTAATATATATGTAATATCACTGGGAAAAGAACAATAAAAGACACACACTGACCAAAATAGGCATGCCGTATTCTTGGCCATTCTTTAGTAGAGAAGAAAAGCAAAGGATTTATTTATAATTAATTAGTAACAATACAAATTTTCTTACATCCTTCAGAAAAGACCACTTGGAAGTATTGGTTTCTTTGTAAGCTGCTTCCTATTTCACTGAGTTCAACTCTATTTAACCTGATAGCTCTGAAATGTGTCTATTTTCAAACTTGCCATTGCTAGGCAGCTCTCAAAAGAAAAATGGCCAACAAACATATGGAAATATTTGATCTTATTAACCATCAATGAGATGCAGAAGCAAATGGTTGTCTTTTCATGAATAATAACTTACAAAGTGTTTTAAGCAAAATTATAACAATGTTGGAGAGAATTGGGAATACAGGTACTCTCATTTATTGATGATAAGAAACACAAAAGATGATGCATATAATTTTCTCAAAAATGTTCACATAATTTGAATAGCAATTTCCCTTACAGTAAGGTATTGCAATTCAGGATAAGCATTAACTTGTGCAAGATTGATCTTCCAAAAACTAAAGTGCCACCAGGTAAGGAATTTGCCATCATGGAAAGCTCCATGGAAAGCAGTCTGGATCAGCAGTTAAAGTAATCAGTCCTGGACGGCCCCAAGGCTGGACCTCAGTCCCTTGATTATGCCACATGGGAGGAGTTTTTCCAATCAAAAACACTGCTATAACAAATTCTTTTACATCAGTTGCTGCATTACACCACTACAAAATATGAAATTCTGAGATTCAACAGAAGAGGGTCTTTAATAGGAATATAACTAGTAATAATCTCCTTCTAGATCACAAGTCCCTCAAGGGCAGGGAAGAGAACTGAAACTGTTCACCTTGAAATTTGTAGATCCTAGCAGATTATTGGCAAATAATATAGACGACGAGAATGAAGATAGTATTAGTTAATATCTATTGATTACTTACTAGTACAGAAATTCCACATTTACTTGTGGCAATAAACTCTGAGCCTTTTTTCAGTATGTTGCTTTTTATTTTTTCAGAAAAATAAATTATAATGGATATAAAAAGTCTATCCTCTTATTGTCCATTTCTTATTGATATCAAATCCATACAAGGTGATTTTAATAACATTATGACGATGGAAATAAAGTTATCCTTAAAGTCAAAACTTATATTTCATAATTTCTCACCAAAGCTATATTTATACTAAACTCTGTTTTTGAAATGTAATATTATACTGAGAATTAACAATACTGACTCTGAGTAATACCATTTCATTTTAACATAATCACTGAATGATTTGGGGGCTCTACAATTACAGTAAACATTTATATAAACAATTTCAATTTTATTTTCTTTGTCTACAGACAATTAAGCTGCAGGTGCTCTACAAAAGATTCCACATTCTTTCATCTAACTCTTCCTAGTTTTTTAAAAGTTTTTATTTATGGGCGCTTGGGTGGCTCAGTCCGTTAAGTGTCCAACTTCGGCTGAAGTCATGATCTCGTGGTTTGTGAATTTGAGCCCCACGTCTGGCTCTGTGCCAACAGCTCAGAACCTGGAGCCTGCTTCAGATTCTGTGTCTCCCCCTCTCTCTGCCCTCCCCTGCTCACACTCTCTGTCTCTCAATAAAAAAAAAAGTTAAAAAAAACAAACAAGAGAAGTTTTTTATTTAAATACCAGTACATAAATTCTATATATCACCTGGTGGTCATCACAAGTACACTCCTTAATACCCATCACCTGTATGACCTATCCTCTCTACCCTCTCCCCTCTGATAACCATCAGTTTGTTCTCTACAGTTAAGTCTGTTTCTTAGTTTTCCTCTCACTCTTTTTTTCCCCCTTCGCTTGCTTGTTTTGTTTCTTAAATCCCACATATAACTCTGAGACTTTTTTAAAGGCAAAAAGGGGAATACTCTGTTCTAATTGAACTCTTTTTTTGTTTTGTTTCCACTTAAATTTATTGGAATTTATTTTGGTCTCTGTTGAGTTAGCAAATAATTGGTTAACATCCTTTTAGCCATAAATTACACTCTATACAGAAGAAAAAAAAAGTGAGGAGTGATGAAGAAATTTGCCAAGAAACTCATAATAGGAGCTAGAGCCAGGCTTCAATTCTAGGCCCTGTGACACTTAAAGCCCTTACTTTTAACCATGTTACTTTATTTCCATTGAAAATAGTTTATATCCTTTGCTTGCCTTTGCTATTGGGGCTGTGACAATTCCATAGAGCTCATCCCATTCCATTTGAGGAGCCAAACTTTTTAAGTGTACACATTTTTTTTTCATTTATCTTCTAAGATGGACACTTTAAATATTTTCATGTATTTTCTGACTTAAATAACAGCAAAAACATACTCATTCTATCATTCACACATTTCTCTGTTGAATATTCTCTAAGTTCCTGCCTTGTACAAGGCATAGTGCTAGGTACTGAGGACACACAGAGAACGAGGACTTTTTCATTGTTGCTGTGGCTACTTTTGCCAAAGTTCTTATCCTTTGGGACAAAGGCATTTCAATGAAAAAAAAAATAACAAAACTTATGAGAAATTATCTCATGAGGCATGTTGGCATACAGCTTCAGGAAAAATTCTTTCCATTCTTCATGTCTGGAAGTGAGAGATTATGAACTATTTAAGTACAATATCTATAATAGGATGTTGAATCATTAGGCTAAAAGAAGTTGGCTAGCAGATAAAACTGCTTCTTCTGGGAAGATCAGAGGAAACCGAAAATAGATGGTTGGGGTGGGAAAAAAAGCTAAAAAGTAAGGGAATATACTAGGGCAATGTAATAGTTTAGTTGTTGTTGTTATTGTTGTTTAATCCAATAATGCAAGATAGCAAACAGCTCCCAAATCTCGGGGGCAACAACTTGGTCTTTGCTCATGGCCCTGCTTGCCTGCTGAGGTAACTCTGCTGAAGGCAATGAGTTGATTTCAGACCTACTCTTTTTGTTCTTTTTTGGGAGACTGATGACTTCCAAGGGCTTCCTTTTCTCATGATGGATGGCAAAGTCACATTCTCTTTGCAGGCTTTCGGAGAGGGTCCGTTCTTCCTTCCTATCTTCTAGTGGTCGCCAGCAATCCTTGGCATTCCTAAACTTGCAACATTATAATTCCAATTTCTGCCTCCATTTTAGCATAGCCATTTTCCTCGGGATGTTTGTGTCTAAATTTCTTCTTCTTATAAGAACATCAATCATTGGATTAGGACCCATCTTATCCCAGTATGACCTCATCTTCATTTTATTGTATTTCAAGCACAATCTGTCATATTCAACCCTCCAGACTTCATAGTCACTCAGGCTATTCCTCTTGCATGAAATACACTTCCCTTTCTTTGCTAGTCATGTGCTAACGCTAACTCATACATCTGTATCCTCCATTACATTTCGAATATATTGTGGAGAGGTTTGAAGACTTGCTCGCTTCCACATTTTTCTATACTACTTGGCACTTGGTGGGTAATCCAAATAGCTTGTTAGATTTATTTTAAGCAGAAAAACATGTTCAATGAGTTACCTAGTGTAGGATCAGATATGATGAATCCCAATCATAAGAATTTCACCTTCTGGCATAGTGTGCAGGAAACCATGCCCTTCCCTAGGAAAACAGTTAAAAGGAGATGACATTGAAACAAAGAGCTCCTATTTAGAATTCTAATAAATGATGCTATTAGGTGTGATTTTCTGAAGATATCTCTAATTGGAGTCATGCTTTATTCAGAATTGATTAAAGGTGTCATTTAGGCAAAAAAATCAAGCTTCTCCTTTGAGTACATCTGCAATTATAATGCATTAACAGAACAACTGTAAATACAGAGGCCTCATGTGTTTTGACATCAAAATATAATGGTAAAAGCAATAAAAATGACTGAGATGGTGTGGCAGCCACAGTCATGTTCATTGCCTTAGGGTTTCCATGTCATCAGTCCAGTGTCATAATGTGTTGCAGAAAGAATGTCTTACATGACTTATTTGTGTTTTGGCAGGTGATTCACAGTCCTATTTTCAAATCTGGATCATTTTCCAAAATTTCCATCATGTACCAAGGTATGCCTGAGCTATGCTTAGAAACTCTTCTTATTAGAAGTTTGAATTATCCAGAAATCATCTCTCCTAACTTTCCCTCACTCACTTTGTAGGAAGTAAAATTGAGGCTCAGAAATGAGTTGGCACTAGAACCCAGGATTCTTTCATTGACTGGACCACACTACACACTTTACTTCTGACATGAGCTAACCCTCCACTCAATGTCTTCCAAGGTAAACCAAACTCATTTAAAGAAAATAATATTTATTTTTGAAAGAGAAAGAGACAGGGCGTAAGCAGAGAAGGGGCAGAGAGAGAGGGAATCTGAATCAGGTTCCAGGTTCTGAGCTGTCAGCACAGAGCTCGATGTGGGGCTCAGACTCACAAACTGCAAGATCATGATCTGAGCCAAAGTCAGATGCTTAACTGACACCCCTCAGATGCTTAACCAGGCACCCCTCAAACTCATTTTTATAAAGACCCTTGCCTTAGTGATCTTCAGGATGTAAGTGATAAAAACCCAAATCAAACTAGCATGGGCCTATCTGATTCTAGAGAGTATAGGCACAAGCGTCTGTCTCCACATGATCCAATGATGCCGTCTGGACATGGTCTCACTCTTACCTTGTCTCTGCTTTAAGTTATATTGGCTCAGTTTCCAGGCAGATTCTCTCCTTGTGCTGGCAGGGGGGCTGCTAGAAGTGCCACATGTATTCCCCACCCTGTTCTCAACTCCAGCTGAGATAAAGAAATATCTTACTCACTACACACAAGAATCCTAGCATTGTTTGCTGTTGATTAGACTGACTTGGTCACTTATTTATCTTACAAAAATCATTGTGGCCAAGTTGGATAGAATAAAACAACAGGTCAGGCCTGGGTCACGTGCCCACACTAGAGTCTGCAGGAGGGGGAGCCCTCGTAATCACGGGGATTATGAATGGAGAATGGTAGCTCTTAAGGAAGAGTCAGAGCAATGGAAGGAATCTGAAGCGGGGTAGCATTTTATCTCTGACATTTTTAGCATTGTGGGTTTATGATGATAATTAAAAAAAAACAGACTAAATTTCTGCCAATTTTATTATTATTTCAAACTCTTTTCAGATAATGGATCTCCTTATTGCCTACACCCAGGAAGAAATGCCATCATGGCCAACTCTCCTTATATTGTGGTAAGCCACTGTCTCTAATAACATAGAGACAGGAAAGGTAACAAGTTTTCATTATAAATGTAGATCAAGAAAATGAAGATGACTACGTAATAATGCTAATAATATCTGAGCACACACAGTATTACAGTACTTTATACTTTATAGAATGCTTTCACATTGATACTAAAATATTTTTCCTTCTGTGTCATAGATGACAAAACTGAGCTTTAGAGAGTTGAAATGCAGTTCCTAAGGTCATGTAGCAAGTTAAGGGCTGTTTATACAGTTTTTCTGCCTAAGTTCTAGGCTTTTCTATTTATACCCTAGATCAAACATCGTAGTCTCATTTTCATCGTCAGCCCTTTGCTTCCATTAGGTGTTAGGGTCAGGGGAAATGAAAATCCTGAGTTAAAAATAAATATGATATACATGGAAAGATGAGGCTTAGGATCAACAAGTATCAAGATAAAAGTCCCCATAATGAAAGAATCTCCATTTTCAAAGAGAAATTAGGAACATCTCTATTCTGCTAAATGCATACATATTTTCCCATTAAGTCCTGCACATTCCAAAACATAATTATTATTAATAATCATTATTATCATCATTCTTCTTATTATTTAAGAGAACAGAACAAGAATTTTTTTTCTTCTGTTAGAACATTCTTTGGATATGCTCATGATTTGTAGATGAAACAAAATCTTTAGCCAAAGCCTTAATGTGGCAACTCAGAACATTTTAAGGGGCATTGACACTGTCAGGTCAAACCATAACCTTGAGAATTTTTCAGTAGTGCAAAAAAACTTTAATGATCATGACAGTACTTATTTCTTATGAAAAATATAGGTCACTGGGTCCAACCCCCAAACTTACTAAAATTAGAATCTTTGGCTATGACCAAGGCAATATTCTTTCAATAAACTCCCTAATAATGGGCTTGGAAAGGTATTTGACTTGAAATTAAATAAATTGGCAAGGATAGAACTCATTGAAAGACTTGAAGGGGGTGAGGTAATTAATCAAGTATGTCCTGGGGAGGATGGTTAGAAGCAGAGTGAACAGAATGAAAGCCCTGTGAGATAGAGCAAAGGGGCCAGTATGTTTGGAGCTCAGAGAGCCAGGGGAAGAGTAATAAGATTCAGCAACAATTAGGCAAGTGCAGAGAACCAGGCTGTGTATGAACTTTCAGGACATTTTAAGAAAGTTGGCTTTTACTCTGATTGAAACAGAGAGGCATGTAGCATTTTGAGCAGAGCAAATCCATAATCTAACTTTCCTTTCAAAGTGACCATTCTGGCTGTTGAAAAGTTTGTAGGTTGGGAAAGGCTGCAGCGAAAAGACCAAGTAGGAGGCTGTTTAAACAGGCCAGGTTACAGACTGTAGTGACTGAGAGAAGGGTGGTAAGAGGTATAAAGTGTGAGAAGTGGATAGCTTCTGGGTATATTTTGAACTTTTAGTCACCATAAGGTGAGAGGAGAAGAAAAAGAAGAAATGACTACAGTTGTCTTAGCCAGAGTAGCTAAAGTCACCCTCAACTTTGGGAGAACAATCAATTTTGACTATTTGGGGTTTGAAAGACCCATTAGACATCCAAAATATAATGCCAAGCAACTGCCTGAGGTTTAAAAGAGAAGTATTGAATGAAGGTACAAATATGAGTTACTTCAACAGGAAGAAGTTGGGGAACCATTGAGAAACCAGCAAAGGACTCCGAGAAGGGGCAATCACTGAAGTAGAAGTAAAACTCAGAGTGCCAAGAAGGTTGGTTCCAAGAGAAAATTGCCCCTTATAAAATAGTTTTTGCTGTCACCTAACACTATATGTAACCATACTCAGCATTACTTTTGGTTCTGCAGAACATGTGGATTTTATTCAGTTATTTTACAAATAGTTACAAGCATATGGTATGTGCTAGGCAGACTGTTGGGAATTAATTATCAACCTCTGGAGTCAGGAAAGCTTTCTCAGATGAAGTGATGTCTAAATTTTTACCTGGAAAATATAAATAGGAATTAATGAGGGAGACAATTTGGGGGATAAGGGGAAATGTTGCAGGAAGAATAAACTGTAAATTTCTAGAAACAAATAGCATCTCTGTGAAACTGAAAGTAATTTGGTCTGGTGGGATCTTGGGATTCAAGCAAGGGATGGGAGAACTGAGGTCTATAAATGAGCAACAGGTCACAAAGGACCTTGAGAACCAAGATAAATTGGGGCTTTTCCTAAGGATATCGTAGAAACTTTAAAGGTTTTTAAGATGGAAAGTGACATGATTGTATTTGCATTTTCACATTACCTTGGCTGCTTTATAGCATATGGGCCGTGTGATGGCTAATTTTATGTGTCAAGTTGGTCACACCATTATGCCCAGATACATGGTCAAAAACTATTCTGGGTATTTCTGGTTTTTGGATGAGATTGACACTTAAATCTGTGGCTTTTGAGAAAAGAAGACTGCTTTCCAGATTGTGTGTGGGCCTTATACAATCAGTGGAAGGTCTGAATGGAACAAAAGATTGACCTTCCCTGAGCAAGAAGAAATTCTTCCAGCAGATGGCCTTTGGACTTGAACTACAAGTTTGGAACTTTTCTGGCCTCAGGCTGAGGGCCTTTGGACTTGAATTGCAACATCAGTTTTCCCTGGGTCTCCAGCCTGCTGGTCCACCAGGCAGATTTTGAACATGCCAGCCTCCATAATTTCATGAGCAATTATGTGTGTATATACACACATTCTATTGGCTCTTATTTCTCTGGGGAACCCTAATACTGCTGGGAAGGGGAGATTGAAAGCTGGGCCTCCCCAGGCTTTGCACTTGCTATGTGAGTTTGGGACGCTTCCTGAACATTTGCTTTTCCCAGGCCACTCCAAACCAAGGATTCTAAAGAGGCTGTCCCAAGTGCTTCAAGACGGCTCTTGGAACAAGAACAAGAGCCAGGAGCCAGTGTCCTTATTATCTGCCAAAGCTGAAATGGGAAAAGCTCATTTCAAACTGGCAAGATCACCCCTGTAATTTAATTTTAAATGAAGCTTCTAAAACATTTAAAAGTTTTTATTTATTAATCATCTTGTACTTTGTATGCATCAATAGTTTTGTCTTATACATACAGAAAGATTCTCTAAATGTTCAAATGAATTCCTGGCAAGTGGAATGAGAAATAAGTATGAATAAATAAAGATTTGGCAAGCTACTCTGAAAGATTTCCAACTCAAATGGTTCTTCGATCCCTCCAAGGGTGTTTTTAAGCAAGTAAAGAAAACTAGGTGAGGAAAGAATCTTTCCATTTTATTCAGTCAGGGCTTAGGCCATTCAGAATGAGAAATGTAAGCTCTACCCAGGGCCACTCCTATATTGAGGTTCAAAGAACACTGATGGTTTCCTGCCACAAATCTCACACAACTCTCAGGAGCATTTATTAGCCTACACATTCAGAAACTCTTTTGATCTCTTGGAAAGTTTCAGGCTCCTAGCCTTCTTTCCTCATGTCCAGTTGACCAGATGACCACAGTGGTGTGCCTTCTCTCTCTGTATTGTCTTACTTATAAAGGAAGGTTCAACCATTACTTTGGGGACTTAAAAAAATAACATCTTCCACATTGAGAAGTAAGTACTGCTTTTACAATTCAAAATTGTTCTAAATGATGTCTTAAAAAAAGATAACCTTATTTAAAGAGAAAGCAAGAAAGGAGATTTTCAAAATCCTTTCGAAGATGTGTCAAAGTTACTCATTTAATTTACATATACATCTCTCTTCTGTCACCCAATTAAAAGAAACATCAAAATATCTAGAATTTGACAATTCTCAGCTTCAAAAAATAACACTGAATAAGTGTTAAACTATAAACATAAAATAGAAATTTAAGAGTAAACACTCCTCCCTTTCTTTTTCCCTAAATACTTTGACCTTGTTTCTAACTTCACTTTTAAAAGTACTGTATCTCCAGCAGCAAAACTGAAGCTCTGCAATGCATTTTGTAGCATGAAAGTAAAGGGGTGAAGTTCATGGGCCTTGGAGTCAGTCAGCTCTGGATGCAATACCAATTGTTCCATGTTATGTTCTCTGTAACATAGGTATGCCAATAATTTATACTTCACACTGCTATTTTGAGAGTTAAATTCACATCACATACCTTAGAGGGGTGGGTGAGGTGGTGTCAGGTGCTGAAAATGTTTCCAAAAGTCTTTGCTTTCTCTCTTTATTTTTTCCTCTCCCCTTCTCTTTCTTCTGTGTTCTGTCTTTCTGCAGCAGTATAATGGGTAATACCAGGCTCTTCAACTCACCACTGTGGGCCAGTGATTTTCAAACTATTTTGTTTATCGACCATGTCAATATTTTGTTATTGTAGTTAGAAGAAAATGTCTCCCTTTCCATGTATAGTTTCCCTCTTCTACTACTGCTGCTTCACCTCAGAAGTTTCTGGATAATTTTTTATTAGTTCTTCACTTCAGGTTCATTCACTAAGCTCCATTCTACATAGGGTCTCTGGGGAGGTGGAAATTTCTCCATAACTTCTATTTCCCATTTAATTTGTGCCCCAGACTTCATCTCTGAAGTTGTTGACATCGTCAAGAACCGAAGTCCATGGCACACTCTGTAATGATGGAGATCCCTTAAGCTTCCACCCTTGCCCTCCCCTTTCCTCTCTCCATTTCTCTCCCAAAAGTTCCTTGCCCCCTCATAACTCTTTGGTCCTCATCGAAATCCCTCCTTGGGTGGTTTTTGTGTTGTTCTTAGTCAAGTTCACTACTGCTGGATGGATCCAGGAAGTGTTGGGAGATAAGGGACTTCTGAGTCACTGCATAGGGAAAAGAGACACTGAGCTTCAAAGAGAGTGACTTAAAAGTAGTCAATCACATGTTCACATTGTGAAAAACTCTGTTGCAATTCTGTATACTTTATAATATAAAAAAGTTTATATATCTTTCTTATTTTGAGAGAGCATAAAAAATTTCATTTATAAGGTGTCAGCCTCCAGGAAAGTGAAGAAAAGAGATCTTGTCACAATTATAATAGCATAGAAGCTTGCTTCATATGAAAATACTCTCATAGATCTTGTAATGTGCTCTTTCCTGGGATTACAGATCTAGAACATCAGGATGGGATTTTTGGCATAGGAAAGATGAATGTTTCAGTGTCTCTCTGACCATACTGTAACTGTCCAGAAAATAAAAGATGCAGTGCTTTGGGGTTTTCTTGAATTCTAAGACTCATCTGGCAACCCCAGGGTTGCAATCCCTCAAGGCAACCATTGGATGGGGCTTAATAGTAACTGCTTTTAGGTAGAGCTTGTCCTCCCTAGTTATCCACAGTCCCCACCACTCCCTATTGTTTTGTGCCAAGTGTATATTACTATTTTACCATTCCTATTAAGCCCTGTATACACATTTGAGTTTCTAAAACATAGGGTGTGAGAGATATTAATCCTCTAGCCAAACCTTAGATCTCTTGTTAGCTTTCTTTCAGAACGGAAACAAGTTATGCCCACTTCCTTTGCACATCGAATCCTAGAAATAGTATATTGCTGATCTAACATTAAATCCATCCTGTTGTCTCTCATACCACTTCGTGGGGTTGAGGGACCAAGTACCCACTAGGTCTCAGATGGGAATGTAGTGATGAATCTAACTTTTTAAATGAAGCTATCTAGCAGCATTATACTGCTGCAGAAAGACAGAAGCTTTTTTTTTCTTTTCTACTGAGATGCTCCAGCCTGTGTTATGCTTTCACTGTGATCACAAGAGTCTGTCATTTATAGCATGTCTGGGGCAACGCCAGGGGCAGGTTTCCCAAACTTCATTACACCATTTGCTCTGAGGTCTACCATTTCCTCAGTCACCACCACTGAATAGTGTACAAATCTCTACTTCCATGTAACCAGGTATCCTTCTTCCCAATCTGAGAGGATTTTTTTTCCTCTCTCCTTACCCTCAAAGACATTCATTTTCCTCAGTATTAGTGGGACACTAAGCATTGTCTCTTAGTATGTCCCAGGAGCTTTTCCTTTTGTTTCCAATAAAAATCTCTGAAGTGAAAAAGTAAATATATGAATGAATACTAATGTACTAGCTGGCCACTAGAACCAAACAAAAGAATGCATCAGAATATGAACAAATAAACACATTGATAAGGAGATCTACCAAAGAAGCCTAATCATTCTGGGCTTTTCTGGAATTGGCCATTTCATGATTATTCTTTGGTTCTAGTCCATATAGTAGGGTGATACTATGGTGGGTAGGGTGGAAGAGGGCTGCACATTTGGCTAATGCTCTGTCACATTACACATTGTATCACATGGGGATAAGAATGTATTTACATTATCTTGCTGCTGTCTGCTTTAGGAAATCAAAGATTATGGACTTATTATGCCTATTGATATCTCTGAGAGATTTTCTTACTAACCTGATATTATTCTAGGGGTGGAATGGCTCAGAGGGATATTCTGCGTGGAAAAAAATGATATATGATATTTCAGAATTAGAACAAATATCAGAAGAGAGTGAGGCTATCTGAAGTGTTTTTAGAAGAAATTATACTAGTTGGAGTATGCGTAGGGGAATTTACCAATTATGAATTGATCAGCACATCTGAGGGAAGGTGTTTGGGGCTTTCCCATTCCAGAGCTAAGTTACTGACCATGAATTGCACCTATGGTGTCACTTCCTATTGGCTCTCTCACCATCCCACCTACATGAGTTTCTGTGCGTGCGCGCGTGTGCATGCACACACACACACACCCCACCAGTTATTTGAACGTGTTCCTGTACTGGAGCTGACTTCTGTTCTCTCTGCTGGACAGAATGCTGAAACTTAGCATGAAGGGTGTCAACTGAAAATGCACATATTTTGCATTTGTAGGTTTACATAATTTGCAATTTATAGTGTAAGCTGAGAAGAACTGGTTCTTCACTCATCCCATAATTGGGTCTTTTCAGTGATGTTCATTCTTTGATAGCAATAGCTCCTTTTAATCCTGAATGTATTGGACAATAATGTCCTGACAGGCTGCCTCCCTCACAGATAGTGTCTATCAGGTGCTGCTTGGACATTCTAAAGTCATGAGGGGTGAAAGTCACGAAGCTTATCACCAAATGAGTTGCTGGCCTTAAGAGAGTTCCTACATGTTTGAGTGGTGCCAAATAATCCCATAGGGCAGGGGCTTTGTGTGCTCAACCTGTACATTTCCAGTACTAGTACTACATATGGCAGAAGGCAGACTCTCAGCAAATGTTTTTTGAGAAATGACCAAAATGAATGTGAATTAAGTAAGTCCGGTTGCTTTTAATGCTGAAGTGGAAAGAGCTTACAAGGATTTGAAGATGAGACCAACCTGGGTAGGAATCCAAGTTCTTCCAGTCTCACAGGCAAGGTACTCCCTCTTTCTGATCTTGAGTTTCTTTTACTTGAGGAATATGGTAAGGACTAAATGAGTATTAAATTTGCAAAGAGCTTAGCACAATGTCTTCATCAGATATACGTTCAATGTTAAACGAATGCATAATGTTTAGCATATTTTCATGAGTAAAGCTAATTTTTAAATTAATTATCATTGATATAAAATATCTATCCTAAGAGAACATTTAATAATTATTGTGAAGTTTTAGGCATAATACAATTTGTGATATATGTGCTATTATAGTAATGATGAAAATTAACAAAAGCAACAACAATAGTATCTACTGTTTACATACCACTTACCATGCAAGGTGTCAAGGACTTCTAATGGGTTATTATATTCCATCTTTACAACAGCCCTATGAGGGAGGTGCAATTATATCTTTGCTTTACAGATAAGAAAACAGAGTTAGATGGATTAAGTAGCTGCGTAGTCAAATGCCTAATATGTGACAAGTTTGAGCTCAAACTCAAATCTGCCCAACAGCAGGTCCCAAGTTTGAAGCTTTCCATTGCTTTTCACAAAGCCAGGATTCAACAATCTAACTCATACTAATAAACTAAACACACACACACACACACACACACACACACACACACACACACTCTGAACCCAATGAAACCACAACACATTCTTTTAAGTTTTATTTATATTTCTTAGTTCAAGAATTACACACTAGCCAACATTATTATATATTTACATGCTGAAACTGGCTGTAATAAGTTTAAATTCAAGAAAATAATTCTTATGTGCTACTCATTTATAATCCTCATTTGTTACTATCTCATGTATCCCAGAGATTTTAGTATTCCTGTTTTTTAGAAAGACATGAAAATAGATGCAATGATATCCACTTGTGTTTTGCATTTTCTAGCCATTGGAAAATGTGCATTATGTGCATATTAAGAAAGGCTACAAGGTAATTAGTAAGGCTGATAATCACTACATTGTGAAGAAACTAGAATATCACTTTTTATAAAAGGACAATTCAGAACTGTGCAGGGACAATATTCATAACAGAACTATTTAAACACCCATGCAAATAAAATTTTTTAAATGCTATGGAATTTAAATCATTTGCAACTTTGTTTGAAATAATTATGTTTAAAATGACCATGGTTTAACTCAAATTACTGAACTGAAAAGGAAAAAGATACAAGCTGATGGAACTGTCAGCTTGCTTCTGGTGGTACAAAGACACACAAATGGGCATCAGATTAGTGGACATTTGACAGGAGAGAGACATTTGGTTCTGAAAGTTAAAAAACACAAAGTTTTGTTTGTCATAATATTGGATCATATTTATCTTTATCACAAAAGAACTTTTCAAAGCAAATTAAAATCTGATGTTAGAATTTTTGCATATATCTACAGAAATGTTTCACTTCAATTTTTAAGTAATAAATTTTTAAGGGTGTTGCTGCTTTTTTTTTCTTAAATGATTTCTTTACGGCAATATCTTAGTTAGCATTCTGTTGGCTCCTTACTAGTTTTTACAATGTTCCTAGTGTATTTGGAAAATATTTTTTAAACCTTTGGTGTGAAGCAGTCTTTTTTTTTTATTTTCCCCTATTTTTCCTTTTTTCTTTCCTTTTTTTTGTTTTTTAATAATTCTGGAGTCTTTGGTTAAAAGGAATAATACTATCTAAAGACAAAATGCTATTATTAAAAAAAAGTCTCATGTGTATTATGTGTAATAAATTTCTGGAACAGGTATGAATAATAAGCACTTTTATTTCCTGTAGTGCCATCAATATAAACTTTTACTCTTTTAAAATTGAGATTTAAGTTACAACCTTTGGTGTCTTGAACTCTGACATATAAAAAAATCTATCAAGTTATCAATGATCATTTCTGCTTTTCCCATTTCCATTTCTAAGGCTATCTCTTGGCTGTTACATTGACTACATAAACACTACAGCATTTCCCATAAAGGGGATGAGAGTGGAAGTGAGAGAGCGGAAAGTGAGAGTGTGAGTGTGTGTGTGTGTGTGTGTGTGTATGTGTGTGTGTGTGTGTGTGTGTGTGTGTGTGTGAGTGTGTGAGTGTGTGAGTGTGTATGTGTGTATGTCTGTGATAGCAAATTGAAACCCTTCTGTCTGGGATCCCAAACCATTTATGCAAAAGGGTGTTTAAATTACTCTGCTGGGGCACTGCAGTCACTGTACTTAGTAAAAAATAAATAAAAATTAAGAAAAAGAATTAAACAATTATTTGTATCTATTGACTATTCATTTACAGCATGTTGAATTATTTACATAATATTATAACACATGAACATAAGCCATAAACAGAATTAGCACATTGCCTTACCATAAAATACAAATTAGAAGTTAAAAATATTTAAGAAATCTGTTTTAATATTTACACACGCTCAGTGAAAGTTATGGTTGCTCACATTACATGGACTCTGTACACTTAGCAAAATGGCATGATTGCTACAGTTGAGAGTATTTGCCCTAACCAACATGGTGGGGTTATTATTTTTTTTTTCCTCCTTCAAGGAGGATTTTTTTTTCATTTTCTGTTTTAAGACTTTGTTTTTAAATCACCAATAGACAATGTTATTTGTTTTCTTGAAAAAGAGAGCAAGTAGACAAGCAATGTGAGAACTAGTTAATTCCCGATGTTCTGAGGTACAGTACTATTGTAGTGTCAAACTGTGCAATGGTTCATAAGAACTGTAGGCATTGATCTGCTGATAGAGAAATGCTCAGTACCCTGTATTACTAGTTTCAATAGGTTGATTTGTTGGTTGCCAATTAAAAATACTCATACATTGGTTAAATGAAGGAAATAAAACATATTAGCTTATTCCTTTTGTTTTCCAACATATGAATGCATATATATGTATTTATGTTTACATGGATCTATATATACACATATATACATGTAGATATGTTGTAAGACCTGTTGTTGATTGTTTTGCTGTTTTTGTTGTTTAGTATGAACTTAATCATAAGACTGGAACACAGTTACCTATAGAAAATGGAAATTGTGTTAGTTGCCAATTTAATGCAGGTCTTGCTTAAAATGAACATGATCCATTTTCCCACTGCATTCCACTGAACTTTCTCTATGTGTTGTGCTTTTATAAGCTGACAGACTTTTTGTGTTCCTAATACTAGAATGTAAAGTCTTTTGGTTCATAAACCATTTTTATTATTATTATTATTATTATTTTTACTTAGCACTGCTTTTGAAGACATGAGAAGATAAAAGGTCTAGATGGCACTGCTTAAGTATTTTCCCCTGTTGTTAAATTGCAGTAGAAAGAATTGTAACATTCCTTATGCAAACACATGATTATGTTGCATGAGTTTTCAATTCTGAAAATGCATTTCATACCTACTAGCAGTCATGTACAATATATATATACAGATTGAGATCAAAGATTTCATTTAGACTGTGCATTTTAGAGTCAGAATTTGCCTATGAATTTCACAAAGATGAAAAACACCTTAATTGCTGGCTATCTGGCTGTTTCATAATCAAAAGGAAAACTATATATATATATATATATGTATATATATATATATACATATATATATATATATATGTATAAAGTGATACTAATACCATATCAGAATTGCCAAAACACATTTTTGTGGTCCTTAAATTTAACCACTGGATACCAAGCTGACTGGTTTTCATAGAGTTATGAGATCTAGCACCCCTCCCTAACCCACCCCCAGTTTGGTGACTACAGTCCAATTCAACTACAGTAAAAATATAGTTAAAAATAAAATCTACATCTACTGTTGTCTCTGGGCAGGATGAGTCAGTTGTTTCTACCTACGTGGTTATTGAATGCCAATATATGGATTTCGTTCTAGGGCATCTGTTTGAAGCTCCCATCTTTCTCCTTTTTCTGGTTTCTTCTTATCACTGTGAACAGAAATGAATCCTTGGTCATACGCTTTTGAGGCTCATGCTGCAAAGTTTCTTCTTTCACTTTGATCTAGATTACCACGTTGACTTCCCTGGACATTGAAATTTTGTTGTAACCATAAATGACAATATCAAGAATTTTTATGGCTTTTATGATAATTGCAAATAAGAGCCCACTGCTAGACTTGGGCTCTGAGTTGTCTCTAGAAAAACCTTTCTAGGATGGCATTTTGGAGTTGTGCACCTGAGTTATCGATATGCTCCTTCCTGATATATGCTACTCAAACTTTAACCCCTGGCGAAAAGGGACAGGCACTTTTATTAGTGTGTGCCCCAAAATGATTGCCTAGGTGAAAGCATGTACCTGGAGAAAATTGAGAAATTTTTACTCTGAGCTCATGGGCAGAAACTTGGTTGGATTCTGCCCAAAGATCATACTCAGAAGTGTTCAAGTGTATAATCAAAAAATAAAGGCCAGAGTTCCCTTTGCTGGTGAAGAAAAAAAAATACCTCCCATCTTGGAGCATAGAATTTAGAAAGCTGAATGCTAAACCTTTTTTTTTCCCCTCTCTGTCTGATAGTTGGAATAGGAGGGCAGCAGGACTCTGTAATATTCCAAGCTGCTGAATTATCAGGGGGAAAAAAACATACATTTTATCCACAGGCAAATACTGGCCTTGCCTACTATGCACAATTAGGGATGTTACTTTGAAAATAAGTGTTTCTTGTCTTTAAAATAGAAATAGCAAAGTCATCCTCTAAGAAAACATTCAATCAAATCAAACTTTAAGGAGAAATTAGCAATTCACTATTTTCTCCAAGAAAAGCAAAATATGGACCTCACATTGATAGAAATAAAATATATTAGCTTATTCTCTTTACTGTCTCACATATGAATGCATATGTCCAATTATTATAGAAAGAAGCACACTGACATAATTTAAAAATTGAATAAAAACAATACATCATGCCTGCTGATCAGTTATATATTTTTCTGTAATATCAATTGAGGCTCATAACATTCATCATGTTAATGTGGCTTTGTTGTTATCCTATTCTACACTACTTTTCATGTTTTCTTTGATCCAGCCTATCGCAACATATACAATGAAAGCACCCTTAAAAAGTCAAATCCAACAAACCCACAAACTAACTCTACTTGTGCACATAATCCTTTAAGTATTGTTTGCTATGAAAAATACAAAGGTGAATGTCATTGCACATAAGGAAATGTAGTTCAATCAATCTCTTCAAAGCCTTGCTTTGTCTCCTAAGAATATAATCAGGATTTCAGAAACAAGAAAAGCTGGCAAAGGACCATTAATCCTTTAAAGAAATGAACAAATCCTTCTTTTGAAATACCCTATTAAATTCAGAAATAAACTTAAGGGAAATGTTGTAGAGACAGCTGACATTGTCTGAGAAAATCAACCTGTCTCCTAGCTTTATCTGTGCTCTATATTAGTATATTTGAATGACTCCCAATCTAACCTGCATCTAAGATACTTCTAATTTTGCTAGCTTTTCTATTTTGTGGTTGTCTTTTGATTAGATAAACTATAAAAACCTCTTTAGGTGTGCTGTCAAAAGCCTGTGAAGTGGGGGAAAAAATCTCTCTCACTGACCTTTTGCCATTATACAAAATATGTATGGACCAGATGCTGTGTGGGGCTGGTAAGGGTCATGCTGCTCGCTTGCTTTAATTTTGTTACAACATTTGTTTCTGGATTTTCCACTCTTCTCTGGATTATTAACTCTATTTTAACCAACAAGAAATAGCTTTTTAGAAACATTTCTTGGCCACCACGCATGATAATGTTTAGTAGTCCCCAGTTTCTAGAAATGTCAAAATGGAAGACATCAGAGTTGACTCCCTGTGCTCAAGCAGAGACTGGCCAAATTGGTTACCAAGTCTCTGTCTTCACTCTGCCTATCCTGTTTGAACTACATGAGAACCTTCTAGAATCCAGTGGGAACTATCTTCCCATGACACACCATTATCACCTTAAGACAGGCATAGGTCATCTTCAGTAAGCATGTTTGCATGGCATTGCAGATGTTTCATAAACACAGTGCCATCTCAACAGCATGCCAACCTTAGAAATGAAGATGGGGAGTATCTGGACATGACCACTTCTCAGCAAAATGACTGGCAATGCTACTGAGCCCTCTCAGAATATCTTCTAAATAATTGCCCTCTATATAGGCTGCATCAGCAGATAAAGTGGAACACTCAGACAGTCTTGCCAGCATGTATACAAATCACTTGCATTTTAACTGGAAAACCACAAGGACCTTAGTGTATTCATTACTTAGCAGAAGCAACCCAAATGGTATGAAATGGACCACAGGATAGGCCAGCAACTAAGGTATTTTAGCATCACTTTTGTCCTGGATTGATGTGTTTTCCAAGTCCTACGTCAGGCTGTACAACTGGTTTGAGGAGGAATCTAGTCCTTGCTTCCCATGGGAGGCTATGTTTTAGTTCACATAATAAAGCCAATAGACGATGTTGAAGAAGGAAAAAACCACTGGGAAGAATATGCGGGACCACCGATCTATGGCATTCACATCAGTCAAGTCGGGGATGGTGATTTTCAGTTGGGAGGCACGTCTCCGCAGGCGGCTTTTCTTTTGTGCCACATG
This sequence comes from Prionailurus viverrinus, assembly GCF_022837055.1. Classification (NCBI taxonomy): domain Eukaryota; kingdom Metazoa; phylum Chordata; class Mammalia; order Carnivora; family Felidae; genus Prionailurus; species Prionailurus viverrinus. The sequence goes on along the minus strand of NC_062561.1, from coordinate 188,053,406 downwards.
TCGCTCAAGAGCATTTCGGCCAAAACTATGCCTGGGTAACCCGGCTTTCCGATATTGGATGCTGGAGGCATCATAGGCCAACATTGTGCTCCTGGGGTCTCCAAGTCCCATCACAGCCTCAGATGTGGCCATTTCGTTTTTTATCTCAAGAGTGCTCAGTAAGATGTTCTCATGTGGGTCCATCTGCAAGGGAGAAGAATCAAATAAGATAAAACAGTAAGCCTTTATTGCTCCTAATTATGCAAGGTGCTAGGATATGTGATCTAGGTAATATTTATCAGAGTGTTAAGAGAACCGGCTTTGAGGCTACATTATCTAAGAAGGATAACAGACAAACAGATATCGCTCATCATCTGACTAAACCCAAATCAGTACATCATTTAGAGCCATTTGAGATCACTGAGGATCATCAGGCTATGAACTGAGATGAGAATGCAGCTTGATCAAGGCTAGTGTCTCACATTTTAACTCTATCACAAATATCTTCTAATGGGTTTATTTTTGATGCTCAAAAATCAGAGGCACTCTGACGTTTGCCATTCTAATGATCTTCTTTTAAAAAGCATTGCAATTACCAAGTTGTTTCAAAGTGGCCACTCAAGAGATGAGGAAGAAAGAGGAACATACCAGCTGGGTATGTGGGTTTGGGATCCATGTGTCTGGGTGCATATCCTGGTTCTGCCACTTACTATCTAAGTGAACTTGGGTGAATTCCTAATGTGAATGGTGCCTCCATCACTATAAGCTATGCTAGTTTCAGTTCATCTATTAAATGGTATAATAATCCAACCTTAGAGCACTTCTTTAATAAGGTAATGATATAATAGATATAATAGACTGCTGCTACTACCACTTAGGGCATACAGAGAAATAGAAGGTGTGGCACTCTTTAAAGAATTTACAGTTCTGATATGAATAAATACAAAATTAAGCTGTGCTAGGTATGAAATAGTATTAAGGGATTAATTACTGAGTTATGCTCATGATAGTAGCCTAATTATAGATGAATTCATGCTAAAACTAGAACTAAAACCAGTAGATAACATTTGTTAAGCACTTGCTACATATACCAGAAACCTTTTCCTATAACTTCACTTAACTGTTTCTTAACACCCATGATTATGAGATATCACCCTAAATTTGCAATATCAATATAAATAGGATAAAAGAAGAGTTTTGAACAATAGAAATTCAGGCATCATGTGACTTGCCAAAATACAACAGAATTCAGAACAAGGGACTTGAAAATTAACAGCTGGGCAAAACTGTGCATGGTGGAAGGGTCAGTGGGGTGAGGGATTGACCTGAGAAGGAATGGAAGGAGGCAGGATTCAAGAAGTGAGTTAGCCCAAAGTTGGCTGTATTAAGTTGAATTCTGAGCCCAGGGAGTAGGAGGGTGTCCTGTAGATATGGTGACCTCTTTTATCTCTTGGATAATTTTAGCTTCTTGGCAAAGCTAAAAGGAAAGAATGAATACTGACACCATGATACTCAAATATTAAATGACTGTGATAATGTTTTTTTGTTTTATTAAGAAGGGAAGATTTGTGTGTCTTATTTTTAAGAGCCTTCAATTGCTACAGATAATAAAACCTAGTTGCAACACATTATTATTAATAACAGAGTACATTTATTTTGATGGAGAATCATGATATACCAATTGCCAGTAAAGTTGTTGAAATATAAAATAAAATAAAAATGATCAATAGTAGATACTGATGATATATGGAAGCAAGGGATATAACCAAACACTTAATTGAAAGATAAAATGGTCTGAGCTTCATGAATTATGCAGAAGGCAAAAAGAAGGTTGCTAAGATTATATAGTAACAATTAGCTTTCAAATGTGGTTTAATGACCCTGTATTTTAAATTCAAATCTAAAATATTTTGAGAAACAGAACTTATAAAATATGCTAGAACCTAGTAATTGACCAATTAATCTCTGCCCGCTGATTAGATTTTCTGTAGGTTTGGTATATGGTAGTATTTTGCTTAGTGGACATATTAAACAGATATACTATTAAGATTAATATTTAAAGTTTATAAGATTTGGAAATGAAACCCAATGAATTTAGCAACACTTCTCTCAAGGAAGGGCCAGGTAATGGCTTTAGTGATGGATTCAATGGCCCTAGGGAAGAAAACAAATGTTTAAAGTCACGTCTCATGTGCCAGGGCTTTGCAGAAACTGTCTAACTGAATGCTCACGACCATCTTTTTGAAAAAGGAATTCATTCCTAGGTTATAAAGTGAAGGCATCATCAAATGTCACAAAGTCACACAGTTACTAAGTGATGGAGTTTGATAATTAGAGCACAAAGCTTGGGGGAGAGAAGTGTGACTTTACAACACTCAAGGAAAGTAAAGCGGATAGAAGTGGGGGAACATATCACTCTTCATTATTTCAGAGAGTGTTGTTATTTTCCCTTCTGCTCTGGGTTGTTTGCTCTTTTAACTACCTAGAAAATAACTGCTTAGCAAAATTCCTTTGGCCGCTACACATGACAGTTGTTCAGGAGTCTCCCCCTCTCTAAGCACCAGGATTATTTGTTTTTCTATTGAGCAACTATGTTAAGAACAGTTATGAATATACATCAGACTTGGATGAGGTAAGAATACAAATCAACAATAACAAGCATTATAAAAATAATGGGAACAGTGGACTCTTAGTATGGCAACTTGTTCTAAGTTGGATAATTCGTCTGATTTTAGTGGGTTTCTGTTGTGTTATTTATGAAACCTAAGATTTGTTAGATAATTCTTGAAGCTTTATAATTTATTTTTAATCAAAAATTTACAAAATATACGTAACAGGCACTAGTGTGTGTCTGGCGCTGTGCCAGGTGTTGTAGCCACAGTGGTGAGGAAGACAGCACGGCTGCCGGTCCCCGTGGCAATAACAGCCTCCAGAAAACAAAATGGATTTGGAGCGAAAAGACTGGACTACTGGTTGCCCTGATTCTTATTTCTGACCTTGGAACAGTGATTTAATCCATCCCAAACTAGTTTTCTTCAACTGTTAAGAATAAAGTTTTGGGAGATCAACTGACTATGCAGGAAGAACTTGGGAAACAGAAGTGCTATGCAAGGTGACTGTCATGACAGGCTACAAATGCAGTGGGAAACATAAAGGTGCTAGCAGGCTGAGAAAACACAGCAAATAGCCATGCCTAAAAAAAGTATCCTGCCCTCACAGTGGATGTGGAATAGACATGAGTGATGAACTTTCCATAGGTAAGCCTAATCATCTTGCCACTGCTGAAGATCTAATCAGGCTGAGGCTGCGGTTGGTTGCGGTAGGTGAGGCAGGTTGGACATCTGCATCAGCTTATAAAGTGTGACTCCTCAGTGTTGTGCTATATTAGGATAGTTGAACCCCAAACTTTGCCTGCAGAGTCTTAATTAAGGTCATTAATAGTCAAGGTATAAATTAACTTCAATTAAAATACAAAACAATGAAAAGAAAAACAACAATCTTTTTTTCCCAGAAAACTCTTACCCTTAGCTATGGAGCTGTAAAGTGGAGAGGTATAAAGTACAGCCGCCTTCATTTCCAATTTATTTCCCAATTAATGGTGACATGGAGGAGGCAGCTCAAGCGGGTTGCAGTTTATTAGGCTGCACATTCAAGGGAAGCCCTGAGACACTGCTCTGATTACCCCACCTTGTCCCTGAAGGGCCAGTTTTCTCACGTTCGCCATAAAGCCTCCCAGATAATGCCAACCTTGTTTACTCGCCTCCTCAGAAATTAGCTGCGTCCCTCCCTTGACACTACGCCACAGCATCTGTTTGTTTACCCAACTTGCTGTGGAATCACCAGTTCTAAGAATTTTTTATTTGTTTGTTTGTCTGTTTTGAATAGTAGCCCGATCAACACCTGGAAGCATATCTGTTTTCTTTTAGAAGTGGAAATATAGTGCAGTGTTTCCAAGTTCTAATTCTGGACTCAGACAATCCACATTTTGACTCTGGGTTGAGCCATTCACTAGTTTTGATTCCATGGGCAAATCATTCAACCTCTCTGAGTTCATTTCTTATATGTAAAGTGGGAGAAACACCAGTCTCTAGAGTTGTTTGAGAGGATTAAATAAGACAGCACATGCAAACCACTTAGCCCAGCTTTGCACATAGCAAGCACTCAAAAAAATCATAATTGTTCTTGCTTTTAAAAAGCAATAAATATTCATTAAATGCATACATTTGATCTTCCATGGCCATTTTTTTAAATGCCATCGACTATATAAACAAACCAGAGCTTTGAATTCATCAGATTATTTAAATTTTGCTTTGATTAGTGACTTCTGTAAAGTGCTGAGAACAATGCTTCATATAAAGTAAACACTATGTTTTTGTTATAATACATAATACACTTATTAAGTATAATACATAAGTCTGGACTGAGCTACTTCTGAATGGTGAAGTGAGATGAGTAAAAGCTGCCTTTCATTTCACAGGTGGAGAGGGAGCACAGTATTCATGGGTTCACAGATCCACCAGCTATCCTCCTGACTGATAGGGAAAACAGCCCTCAAGCCAGTGTCAAAGAGGGAGATGTCTCCATTGCTAGTGTGGCAGAGCAAGGAAAGAGCCTGGCTTCTCTTTCCTCATGGCCCTACAACATTCCACCATAATGCTTGTCATTATGATCATCTGTTTAATATTTGGCTGCCCCACCAGGCTATACTTCCTGGGAAAGGCAGAAGCAAGATCTTTTTCTTTCACTGTTGTATCCCCAAGCACTTGGCATGGTGCCTGGCACATAGTAGGGGCTCAGTAAGAAGTGATTAGATAGAATTAATTTTGTGACCTTAGTAATCCAATCTCTCAGTGAGTCATCAGTAAGGTGGATTTAATTTTGCAGCACCAGTCTGAAGATTGGATGGGGTTACCCCCTAAAGTCCTTTCTCACTCTAGGTATTCTCCCTCTATTTATACAGGTCTCTTGCTGAAGCAGTATGCTCAGGTGCCTGAAATATGGAAGGAGCATTTTTGATAGGGCCCTGGCTATTTACATGATGGATGCCCCATTCTTGTCTCAGAGAAGGGAGCTTAGTGAGTAGCAACTAGAAGCCAGGACTAATCATTTTACATATTGACCTCTTTCAGTTATCCCAGTGGCCCTGTAGGGCAGGTACTAATCTCGTGCTCAGAAAATAAAGTGCAGAGAAATTAAGAAACCTAACACAAGTTCTCATAGTGAATATGTGTTAGAGTAGGAATTAGAATCTGGTCTTTGTTCGCCGTGTCATGCTGAGGCACAGCAGCAGCCCCCAAGCCCTTGTGTACTCTACAGCTCATAAAAGAGGACCCTCTCAGTGAATGGTAGTCCTCTGGAGGCTTGCAAAATTTTCCTTAATAAGGAATGAATAAGAATTTCTGTCTTTAAATATGCCACTAAATATGACAGATGATGTAAAATCCTATTAAATTCAAATGCTTTCACCTATGTATAGTAGACATCTGTGGTTTGATAGTTCACCAGCCCTACCAGGGACAAATTCTGTCTAGGAACCATCTCTCAGTATTTCCTTGGTTTGGCGGATGGTATAGTCTGTTTCAGAGGTTTCCAAACTTGAACATTCATCAGAATTCCTTAGAGGCTCTGTTAAAACATAGAGATCTCGGGACCCCACTTGCAGGGTTTCTGAATCAGTAAGGCTGGAGTAAGGCTCAATGATCTGCATTTCTAACAAGCTCCCAGGTTAGAAATCACCAGCTTGCAGGTGATGCCAGGCTGCGAGGCTGGGGTTCACACTTGGAAAACTATCAGTCCATTGGACAGCAGCAGAAGGGCATGACTTCAAATAAAGAAGAAACAGAGGCCTTGAGACACAATGAAAAAGGTGAAGTTCTGACCACAGTCCACACCACCAAGCTGAAAAGCAACTTTCATACAGAGAAAACATATGTGACCTCCATTTATTACTTTCTGGAGATAGGAACTATATTAAAGCCTTCACACAGTTTCAATACTTAATCTTGACAATAAACCTATGAGAAAGTTATTTATAATATTCTCATTTTAAAAATGAGGAGATTGAGAATTCTGGATTATTGATCTGTCCAGAGTTGCACAGTTGGTATGTAATGTACTGGCACTAAATCTGTCTGTTCCAAGGTTCCTAATCCTCACACAACACAACTGTCTATCTTGAGACTGTCTTCAATTATGAGTTCTGTCTTAAAATGCCATCTCTCTATCAGAGTGTACTTAGGCGAAGACATTCCAGAAAATGAAGGGAATAGCAGTTGTCATGTGGATTTAGCTAATCTTTGAAATCAGGTCTCCACCCCAACCTTACCAGGCTTGACCAAGTGGATTTCCTAATTGTCTTTTTTTTCACTTGAGCAGTGAGACACAATAGAAAACACTAACCTGTCCTTTTTTTTTTTTTTTTTTTGATTAAGATATTAACAAGACATAGTTTCCCTTTAACCAGAAAGATCATGTACCAATCTCTACTGCTCTGGGAAATATAACAAAATATTTTTCAAATTTTCATGTTTTGGCATTTTTACTTACTCAAACACCCATGAGAAATTTGTTGATAGTAGTTAAAACAAGAGAGAGAAGGAAGCAAAAGTAAATGAAGGGGAAGAGAAGGAAGAGGCAGACTAGTGAATAAACTGTCATTCTCTGCAGATAAATTGCCTTTGCAAGAACCAAGCCAAAGGCCTTGCTTTAGTCCAAGCATCTACACTATTTGCTTTCTAGTCTTGAACTTTAACTTACAGGTGTCCATTCCTGACAATAAGGGTTTTTGAAGAGGCCCTATTAAACAGGCCAGTACGAATAAAGAAAGTCTCATGTTTCTCATTCAACAATCCACCATAAAATTATGCTTTACCTGGGGTTATTTTGTTTATCAATCAGCAATTAAATGCTGAAATTTTGGGAAACAGAGTGATTTATTTACTCCAGCATTCCAGAGACTCTATGAATGATTCTCCGTGAATAACACAGTGTGCACACTGATTGAATCAGCTGTTCTGTTGGGTAGGAGGATGGACTTTTCTGCTGACCTAAGTTATTTCCCAGACTGACCTGTCTGTTGATGGTTTAAATAGGAGTAAATTCATGTTAAACATCTGGATTAAGAGCTTTTCTTTTCCTTCTTTCCATTCCTAATTCCAACATTTTTTTTTTCCATCAAGAAACAGAACATGCTTTGGTTAACAGAGTTCCATTTTGCTTAAAAGGTATCACATTAAACAATGACGAATGGATCTTATTTTTATATAATTTGTTAATTACAGGTCTAGTTTCAGATTTCTTGCTTCCTTTCTGCACCTTTCTCAGTGACAGGTGTATGGTCTGGAGGAATGTCCTTGTCCAGAAAAACAAATCACATCCCTCAGTGACCCAGCAGCATCGCATGCTTATCTTGGGAAGTGAAAAGGGGGTATTTTAAATCCCAGTTTACCACTCATATCATCAAGAGAAGAGTGAAAAATTGCAAAAACTCAGGAAATCCTAACTCTGCAATTTCCAATTACTGTGACTAGTATTGGGTAGGAGATCATGTTTTATCTTCCATGAAATGACACTGTGACCTGAGTAACTTGAAATGCTAAGGTAATGAACTGTTAACCACCTGGGAATATCCAAAGCACTTCTTTCCAAAGTAAAAACACTCAGAAATGACCTAACATGCATTCGGTATTTTAAGAGGTGAAAAAAAGTTCACCCAACCAGAACATGAAATGAAGATTCTAGGAGAGCAAGAAAAGGCCAATATCTTTGTGGAATGCCTCCACCAAAGTAAATGGGGAAACAGTAACCAAATATGGAGTTTAGATCTGGAACATAAATACAGAAGAATACTGCTGAAATACCCAGGTAGTTGTGGAAGGGTGGTCATTTTAAAATACAAACTAGTAGAAAAAAAGGGCTGAGATTTCTACTCTATCTTTTTTAAATTTTGTTATGCTATTATAAAGTGTTTGAAGACTTACAACCATATTATGAGGAATTAGTACTATCAGCATTTTGAAAACAACCCTTCCCATCAAAATGCAGAAATTTGTAAGTAGCTAAAATTTACTAAGTGGTAAAACAATCATTTAAATTTATGTTTGCAGATTGAAATCTTGTGCTTTTTCTACCAAATATTTTCATATGAGGTGAAATACTTATAGTAAGGACATAGGTGGCTCTACTTATTGCTGTTTTGATTTTCAATTTTTAAATTCTCATAGGTAGGTCACATGAGTGTGTATCTCAAGGTTTGTTTAGTGAACTGTTTCACTGTTAAGGAAATCCTACTCTATAGTCACCACAATGTGTAAAGATTCTGTTTCAAAAACACACATGCACACACACACACACACACACACACAAATCCATCTGGATAAATGGGTGAATCAAGTGAGTTCATGAGGTGTTAAGTTATTATCTCAAGTGATAGTGAATTTTTTAGAGGAAATAAGAAGCATATCTCAGGAGCAGAAAGAGAAGGATATGATTTTTCTCATAGCCAAGGCTAGAAGATAAAGCTTTCATAAAAATTATGATTAATACAGGATCACTAGTGAGAAGACCTTCAGCAAGCATGAGCCATCAAATGAACTAATGCTTGTGCTCTTTTTGGTCCTTCTCATATGGGTTCCTGCCCCTCTCAGTACCTATAAGAAGAGTGGAAAGAACACTGACCTCAGCAGTGAGAGCCAGTTCTAATCTTGGATTGTTCTGGGCCTCAGTGTTCTTGTTCAAGGAAGTCCAGGTGGATTTAGGACAGCCTTTGCTAACCCCCTCTACCAGGGGGTTAATCCTCTGGCTATTACCAACTGAGCCCTCATTTCCCCCATAATGGCGAACATGTAAGCAGCGACTGTATCCCATTGCTTATGTGTCCCTAATGCTGACTGCTAGAGTTGGTACTAAGTATTCAGAATAAAACTTGCTAAATGGAATTACTAGAGGATTAGATTAAGTCTAGGATCACACATTCAAAATTGGCTACAGAGATCATATAAAAGTATGAAGCAGGTGTCATGGAGAAAAGGAAAAAGTTGGCCCTGTAGTGAACTAGACGAAGAAATAGAGGGCTGCCTGAAGGACATTTAAATCCAAAATTTTAAGCTTCACTATTGTGGTCAAAATCACATCTAAGGGTTCAGCCATGGGATGCTACATCAGTCATTTTAGATTTAATTTATAAAAACTTTGCCTTTAAGTTCCATTTAATCTATACTTATGAACTGCTTTATCGCCTTTAAAAATTATTAAATAACATAGGAATAATGCATAGAGAAATTCTGCCTAGCAAAAATCCTATAGTCCTGGAGTGTCCTTCAAAACTGTGATCTTGGGACACCTGGGTGGCTCAGTCGGTTAAGTGTGTGACTTTGGCTCAGGTCATGATCTCATGGTTGGTGAGTTTGAGCCCTGTGTCAGGCTCTGTGCTGACACCTCAGAGCCTGGAGCCTGCTTTGGATTCTGTGTCTCCCTCTGTCTCTGCTCCTCCCCCAACTCATGCTCTGTCTCTCTCTCAAAAATAAACAAACATTAAACAAATTTAAAAACTGTGATCTTGATCCAGTGCTAGTATTGTATTTGTTTTCCTAACCACATCGTAGCGCCTTGCTGTGAAATTCTGCAGTATCTCTCTGTCTTTTAACTTCATAAGTAGACTTCCTAATTTTTGTGGCTTAATCTCTTTCATTTCTTTTACTTTCACAGAATCAAATTTATTTATTGTGGAAAATGATTCCTTTCTATGTATGTATTAGTTTATGTGCAATTGATAAAGAATGGTATGCAAATGACAGATCATGTGTTTTTTTTATTTATTTATTTATTTATTTATTTTTAATTAATTAATTAATTAATTAATTTTTATTTTTTGAGGTAGGGAGGGGCAAAGGGAGAGGGAGAGAAAGAATACCAAGCAGGCTTGCAGAGTGGAGCTGGATCCGGGGCTTGATCTCACCACCGTGAAATCATGACCTGAGGCAAAATCAATAGACAGAGGCCTAACTGACTGAGCCACCCAGGTGCCCTAGAGATCATGTATTTTTACAAATAATATTTGGATTGAGATAGAAGGATGGATGCTAAATTTAGGGGAAATGAGGCTACATTCAAATTGTTACATTTAATAATAATAAAGTAAAATTAATAAAATATATGATGAATGGACTAATTTGTTTTGGAAGGTTGACAGAATTCTTTCTGGGTTCTTTCTAATTTAATAAATAAAGCTACTAGTTTCAACTAAAGTTGAAAGTCAGGAGTTGTTTTAATTGTATGGAAAAACATAAAAGATTGGAATCATACTGAAATTCTCTGAAGGAGGAAAAAGTGAAGGAAAGCGTATTCAAAATCTACTAATTCTAATGGACATTTCTTCCATCCAAAGGAGGGACTTGTCTTGAATTACTACAGTTCCTTAGGATGAGTAGAATAGAGGCAAGTTTTAAATGAGCTTCTATAAACACAGTCTTATTTTGATGCATTTCAGAGAGGCAGATGTGAGAATTTGTCCATTTAATTCTGATAACTCAAAGTACTTTTAACACTTGGAAACTCAGGTCCTGAGAGATAAAAGTTTGTTCCAGTTCAATTTCCATTTGAATAATTGACTGAGGTCCCAAGCTGGAGGTAAACAATTGATCTAATCTTTTCATTAGCTGGTTCATACAACTCAATGCATTATGGGTGATGACTTGGTAAGATTTTTATACACACCATGTAACTCGTAATTCACAATTTCCCAACCCATTTTTAACTAATACCACAGAGGACATTTGTTTTGGTTTCTTCCCACAAGGCTGCAAACATGCCAGTCAAGTGTTTGTAATGCACAGGGTAGGGGGAGGAGGAATGGGTTGCCTTTAGCAAAGAACTACATTTTCCCTGTAGGGCTTACACATGTTTTCAAGGGTGATGACAGTGCATGTCCCTAAGAGAGAAAAGGGGGGACTTTTCCAGCTAAATGCCCTTGCTCTTCATAATATTCCACAGCCCAGGACAGGAGTGATAGATGCGGCAATTGATCAGGTTAAATTTCAAGACTTAATGGCAGGTTATGATTGGCTTAAAGGTTGTGTGATCCATAATTACCCTAGGTCATTGGGAGACCCATGGTTTTCTCTTGTTATTGGGTTTTGAAACTCACCCAACCTTGTCCCATAAGCTAATGAGGATGGGGGTAGGGCATACAGAACCACCCATTGCCATTGCCTCATTTCTGTGTCAGAGGGAAATTACCGTCTGCTTCTATCTTTCATCTAAAAGCAAAGAATTCAAGGTTTAATTTCTGTCCTCCTTAGTGAAGGCACCAAAATTTTAATGTAGTTAAAAATCTGATAGTTCCCTCTCCCTGGAAGATATTGACTCAAAAAGAGAATTAGACTACTTGAGAAAAACAAAAATAAACAAACTATATCACCTCCACTCATATGTATTAGAGACACTTATTCCCTCCACAGAACCTCACCCACAACCTCTAATTGTCTTTCATTTAATTTAGCTAAGAAGCCAGAAAGCTGATCTAATGTGGACCAGATGGGCAGGATTCCAGGGAACATATAGCAAAAGGGTAACAGAAAGGAGCAACATATTCAACTCCACAGAGATGCAAGGAACACAGCCAGTGACCTTGGCTTCTACAGATTTAGAGTTTAGTTTGGTTCTTGAATGGCAGGGGCCATGAAAGTGTTGCTGAAATGGGTGCCTGGAACAGAGGTAGGCTGGATGGGGAGGGTATGTGGATTCACAGTGATTACTCAATCCTACGAGTGGGAGTGGAGACACATGTTTAGCATTAACTAGCACTGGATGTAGTAGCTGTGCTTAAAAAAATTGCACCAGTAGAAACCAACTCAGTAGTACTTAAAAGGGGGTATAGACAAAATAACTTACAGTGTGTAGTTTTAAGCATGTACCCACTGTATACAACAAAGGAAAAATAACTGATGCTAAGAGAAGTCTGACTATAGAACAAATGTCTTCATAACAAATATGAATGGCAAATATCTAATTACAACAAAAGTATTTATAAACTCCAGACCATTTCTTAATAGAACATTACTATTACTGAATAATATGCAGCTGTTGGAATAGGACCAAGGAATTTCTAACATTTGTGTCATCAGATAATAGGGAGTAGGAAGATCCATATTCATCCTTACTCACTCTTACATATCTTGCATCTTTCACAGTTCAGTTCAAATGTTCCTTCCATTGGGAGTCTTCCTTAACATACCCCACTCTGTCAGTTCCTCTGAGACATACTCTCATAGTAATATAGAAATTTCCTTCACTGCATTTATTATCACTTATGTATTATTTCCATAAATGTTTACTGAAAGTATATCCTCCCTTTAAGATGTGGTCCCTGTGAGGGCAAAGGGCATGTGTGGTAGGGACTCAAGAAGTATCTGTTGAATTAGCAGTTAATATTTTTAGTCAATATTTAGAATCGGGCATATCTGTACACTACATTCCAGGCAGTAAGTTATAAACATTCTATATGGATGACGGCATGTATTCCTCAGCACAGTCCTTTGCAGTAGGTGCTCTTATTAACTCTCATTTCATAGATAAGCCTGCTGAGGCTCTAAAATTTTAAGACACTTGCAGAAAGTAACACAATGAGTAAATAAGGGATCTGAGATTTGAACCCAGACAGTCCTGTTTCAGAGTCACCACATTTAAGGTTGATGGTACACGAGGACTTACACATTCCCTGTAGAGAGTGAAATGCCCTATTGTTTTGAAGGGGGGACATTTAGGAAATATAAGTGTGCACCATTCATCTGAAGGAACAGTGACAAGAATAGGGCAGAAGCACTGGCCGAGTAAGAGATTAAGGCCTGAGCTCAGAGACGGGGAGGATAAATGTAGCACTAGGCCTTTATAAAGGGAGAATCAGGCCTATCAGACATAGGAAGAGGAAGAAAGGGGAAAGATAGACAGGGGAGCCTCCTATGTCTACACAACATTACATTCAATAAGTGCCAAGTTAGACAGCTTGAGGGATCTCATCTTTTCCTTTAGGACCTTTCCTTCTAACTTTGATGTCATTTTAGGAAGAATCACTATGTGAAATGAGAGGGATTCATGTTAGATTTTATTTTAAATGTTTTTATTTTTGAGAGAGAGATTGAGAGAGAGACAGAGCATGAGCAGGGGAGGGGTAGACAGAGGGAGACACAGAATCCAAAGCAGGTTCCAGACTCTGAGCTGTCAGCACAGAGCCTGATGCGGGGCTCAAACTCACGAACTGCGAGATCATGACCTGAGCTGAAGTTGGACACTCAACCGACTGAGCCACCCAGATGCCCCATGTTAGATTTTAAAACAGGCTAGCACAGGGGTGCCTCAGTCGGGTGAGTGTCCGACTTTGGCTCAAGTCATGATCTCATGGTCTGTGAGTTTGAGCCCCACATTGGGACCTCTGCCATCAGTGCAGAGCCTCCTTCAGATCCTCTGGCCCCCTCTATCTCTCTGCCCCTCCCCTGCTCATGCTCTCTCTCTCTCAAAAATGAATAAACATAATAAAATAAAGTAAAACAGACTAGCACAGATATCCAAACTCTTTACCCCTAGACCCTAAGAACTCTCAGGGTAAACCTATAAGCATTCATCTTCTCTTGGGCTGAGGCATTAGTGGACTCTGAAGCTATACTGCTTGAGATAGAAACACTCTGGGTTAAAGACAAGGTCACAAAGATATTTAACCTTTCTGAGCCTCAGTTTTATCAACTGTAAAATGGTTGTTTATCAACTGTAAAATGTAAAATCATTCTATGATATATGCCTTTTGGGTGACTGCAAGGATTTAATGAGATGATTCACAGTGCCCTATACGATAAATTCACAGAACAGTAACTTTAATTATAGAGTAAGTGGGTAAAGGAATTGAACTTGTGTTATATCACAGTCAGAAGAGGTTTAGGATGGTAAACCGGTTTCTGACATAAAACAGCTTGGAAGTGGTGACAGAGGATGACACACAGCATGTGCTCAATTACTCTTTAAGAAACAAATGAATGCATTCCCACCAACAGTACAAAGGGTTTCCCTTTTCTCTGTGTCCTTGCCAACATATGTTGCTGCCTGAGTTGTTAATTTTTGCCATTCTGACAGGTAGGAGGTGGTATCTCATGGCGGTTTTGATTTGTATTTCCCTGATGATGAGTGATGTTGAGCATCTTTTCATATATCTATTAGCCATCTGGATATATTCTTCAAAAAAGTTCTATTCATGTCTTCTTCCCATTTCTTCACTGGGTTCTTTTTTGGATATTTAGCTTGGTAAGTTCTTTGTAGATTTTGGATACTAACTCTTTATTGCAGCCACTCTGGAAAACAGTATAGAGGTTCCTTAAAAAATTAAAAATAGAAACTACCTTATGACCCAGCAATTGTACCACTGGGAATTTATCCAAAGGATACAAAAAAGCTGATTTGAAGGGGCACATGCATCCCAATGCTTATAGCAGCCCTATCAACAATAGCCAATTTATGGAAAGAGCCCAAATGTCCATCGACTGATGAATGGATAAAGAAGATGTGGTATGTACGCGCGTGCGCGCGCGCGCGTGCGCGCACACACACACACACACACACACACACGCTATGGAATGCTACTCAGTGACGAAAAAGAATGAAATCTTGCCATTTGCAACAATGTGGATGGAACTAGAGGGTATTATCCTAAGCGAAGTAAGTCAGTCTAAGAAAGACAGATATCATATGATTTCACTCATATGCGAAATTTGAGAAACTCAACAGATAAGTGTAGGAGAAAGGTAGGAAAAATAAAATAAAAACAGAGAGGAAGGCAAACCTTAAAGGCTCTTAAATACAGAGAACAAACTGAGGGTTGCTGGAGGGGAGGTTGGAGGGGGGAGATGGGTTGAATGGGTGATGAGCATGAAGAAGGGCACTTTTCGGGATGAGCACTGGGTGTCATATGTAAGAGATGAATCATTGGATTCTACTTCCAAAGCTGAGAAAACACTATATGTTAATTAACTTGAATTTAAATTAAAAAAAAAAAAGAAAGAAATGAATGTAGCAATATACATGTGCTACTCTCTGCTAAAGTCCTTTGGCAAGGAGCGTCCTGTTGGTTTTGGGCTGTGTGAATCTTCTAGTTTCAGTCTTCCAGGAAAGTGTCTAATGTTGAGACCTCATTATTCACAGGACTAATAAAAGAAACTGTGAATAATATTTCTTCCTAATGCTTAATTTTGTTTGGTTCTTCATCCTTACAGTGGGCAGAGGCAAGAGGCAATGCAAAAGATACATTTTGTTGTTTGCCAACAAGATCAGTCAAATTTGGGGAATGGAGAGTTTGCACCCACACATATGTGTGTGTGTGTGAGTGTGTGTGTGTGTGTGTGTGTGTGTGTGTGTGTGTGTATACATATACATACATGTATATAATTAAGTCTTGAAAGCATGAGTTTTGAAATCAGCTTTGTATTCTAGCTTCCCTGCTGATTAGCTGCTATGTCCTTGGTCAAGTTCAAAAGCTTAGTTGAGTGTCAGTTTTTTCATCTTTAAAATGAATTTATACCACATCATCTTTAAAATAAAGCTACATTATATGATAGCTTTCATTTAAGATTGAGGTAAGGTGTTTAAGGAGCCCACTGTCATGTCTGGCATGCAATTAGGTGTGTAACAAAAGGTAACCGTTGCTACCATACTTACAACTTTAACATTCCTCAACTGGGAAAGAAAGTATAAATTCACTGTCTTACATAGGTAAAACTAATTATTTATCTTTCCCCATTAGCCCTCTGCAGTAGTTTGTAATTGAATCTATCCCACCCATTGTAACAACAGGAGAGACTGATCCTGTGTTTCAGGTGTAGGCCTGACTGCTTTAAACCAGCCTTGGTATTTCCCCTCCCCTTGCCAGTGATTGGTTCAGGAATGGGAAGGCATTAAGTCAACTGAACCAATAAAAAAGAAAAGAAAGGTTTGGTGAGGCTTTTGGTGGGGGAAGTCTCCACCTTTCCTTCTGGATATGAATGAAGAAACATGGAGCCTTGTTACATACTGGCAGCCCAGAACAAGGTATAACTGACAATATTTTGGCTGGCTTGCTTGATCTCTATCTCCATCTCTGTGTCTCTCTCTCTGTCTCTCTCTCACTTCCCCTACTTCTATACCTGCTTTGCATAGACCAAATATATATTTTTTTATTAAAAATTTTTTTTTAACATTTATTTTTGAGAGACAGAGACAGAGCATGAGTGGGGGAGGGGCAGAGAGAGAGGGAGACACAGAATCTGAAGCAGGCTCCAGGCTCCGAGCTGTCAGCACAGAGCCGGATGTGGGGCTTGAAGTCACAACTTGTGAGATCATGAACTAAGCTGAAGTCAGATGCTTAACCGACTGAGCCACCCAGGTGCCCCATGCATAGACCAAATATATAAAAGGTGGGTAGAAAATCAAAAAAGTCTCATTAATAAAATTAAAAATAATAATTTCAATACTGTGATAAAACTCAACCTAGGACAACAGTAACATCATGTATAATTCATCTATATTTTTATATATGTAAATATATATAAGATACATGTTTATACCTCATATAAATATAGATATATAGAAGTATAGAGACACCTTTCCAAAATCAATAATCCTGTAAGAATAGTTTAATGTTATCCTACAGCAATTTTAATAAAAATGCCCTCCATTTATTTAAGTCACTTACGTTTTATCAAATGGCTGGCATATCTTTTATTTCATCTCATTCTACAAGTCAGAATGAATTTGAAAGGCCAGGCAAGATCTTATCTTATGGATTAACAAAACTAAGGCACAGAGAAATTCTTTTCCCCAAGTTGCAGAACTTTCCAGAGGCTGAGCTAGGCTCAGTGTCCTGGTTTCTTGAATCCAAATTCTACTCTGTGGCTTTCTCTGCCAATGATAGAGCTGAGAAAAGATATTTTAAAACAGCTTCACATACAATCTGTGATCAAGTTGTGCAACTGAGAGAGAGAAACCTAGGTTTATGTTCCAGTTTTAGTTAGTCCGAGGTCTACCACTAACTAGCTTAGTTGACCCTGAGCAAGTCACTGACATTTCTGGATTTCAGTGTTTACATATAAAACAGAGACATCACAATAAAAAAAAATGTAAGTATGTATGGTGATGTATGTTAACTGGACTTATCTTGATAATCGTTTTGCAATATATACAAATAACAATTATTACGTTGTATACCTGAAATTAGTATCATGTTAGGTCAATTATATGTCAACGAAAAAAAGGAACAAAAATGCAACTAAAAGTAAAAGGAAGCGTTAATTAAAAACAGCAAAAAATTATTTTGAGGTGGAGTTTCCTATTCTTAAGTCTGAGATAGGCACAAACCAGGCGAATTTGCCAACTGGTCCGAGTCATCTCTAGAACCTTCAGTCTAGTTCTGAAGGCAGCAGCCACTACTCCTTCAGGGTTGGAACTCATTTGCATTCTCTGAGCTAGGTCCTTGTTATTCAGTGTGGTCCAGAGATCAACAGCTTTGGCATTTCTAGGAAGTATGTTAGAAATGCAGAATCTCAAGCCTCATCCTGGACCTACAGAATAAGAACCTGCACTTTAGCAGATACCTAGATAGCTTTTGTGCACATTAAAGATTGAGAAGCACCCGGTTAGATCATCTCTTAGATCCCTTAAAATTCAAAGTCCATAAGTGTAGGATTAAAAAAAAAAGAATCTTCTAAGGACCCTGGGTAACTCCCCAAGTCTGCTAAGCCAAATGTTCAAGGTCTCTATACAGTAAAGGGGTGGAGGAGTTAATTTGTAGTGTTTTTTGTGCTCTCCTTTCAGAATACTGAATTAATCACAATCAAGGCACCAGCTAGCACCCCTGCCAGGGGGAGACTGAACTGGAGAGGGAGTGATCTAAATCAACTTCAACCAGGGATCCCTATACAGTGGGGGCTGACAGCTTCTCTACATTTAGCCGATTACATGCTGAATTACCCCAGTGAGAATTTGCCAAATGCACCATCCACTTTCACAACCCAACCTCTGTTGGGAGACTGCTGTTAATCTGACACAGCCTTGTCGAACATCTCTCTGTTCCATTTTAATACCAAATGACCCATGGCTCTGAGATTTGCAGATGATGGTAGACAGTAAATGATTAAACTTTACAAAACATAGGCTACAAGTTGAGTTAGGAAATAAGTTAGGAATTTAGGGAGATGGGAAAGAACATCAGATCTAAGCTCATGCTTTGCTAAAGAATAAAATACCAGCTAGGCTCTGTGTCAAATATTAAAAACCTTCAAACAACAACAACAACAATAACTACCTGGATTCAAATCCCAGGTTTGCAACTTACTAGCTGTGTGACTGAATGTTACTTCTCTGTGGACCTCAGCTTTTGTCATTGGTAAAATTTTAGGGGACTATAAGAGTATCTAGTTACTCAACAAGCTTCATGCTTTCATGAACATCAGAGTCATTTGGAGGATGTGATAAAATTTAAATTGTTAGGTCATCAGAAATTCTCATTCAGTAAATCCTGGAATGGGCTGAGGTTCTTTATTTCTTCAAGTTTTGCTTGATGTTGTGGTCTGAGGATAACCCCGTATAAAATGTTACTATGGGGCAGTGGGTAGTGAAAATTCAAGTAAAGCACTCGTAAACACTTGGTCAATATTAGCTTTTAAAAATATATTAGTTCAGAAATGTCTTGCGAAATATTATATAGTGGGTAGGAGCAGGAATGGAACACTTTCCATTGTACCAGAATGGTTTCCTGTTTACTAACACTTGTCAGAAAACTTTGTTGAAAATGCAAGGGATCGAGGAAGGATGCAGATCAAATTGTTATGTATTATCAAGTCAAGGAGTGAAAGACAGTGCTGCACAATGGGCAGGTTATGCCAGAGAACTGAGGTCTCTGTTATTTAATTGCTGTGTGTCCATGGACTAGTCAATCTACCTCTCTGGGTATCAGTTTCTTCATTTATAAAACGAGAAGATGTTTTAATGTTCTTTTGAGGGTTAAAATACTGTTGTTCTGTCATAGCCATGTATACCCTGGGTGAACAGTAGAGCTCCTTGCTCTTTTTCCTGAGATGGAATATGTCTTTTATTCTGTGAAGCTTTTCCTGAACATGAATTTAAAGGAACATTTACCTCCTCTGAAACTCAGTAGCATATGCCATGTGTAGCATGTACTATCCATTCTGATCATGTCGCACAATTTAAAAGAATATTACAGAGACAGCTCCTCTGAATTTAGAAACAAGACTTAAGGAACTGGGAAAAGTCAGAGTTCTGTCATGGTGATCCTTTTCATGAGGTTGCCGCTTAACTAATGCTTACTTTCCACGTACTTTCTCCTGCAATCCTTAAAACTATTTTTTGAGGGTAGAACAGTAAGCCCTATTTTACAGATGAGGAAACTGAGGCTCAGAGAGCTTTCTTAGACTGACATGTCTAATAAGTGAGAATTATGGGGCTTGAACTCGGGGCTGCCTCAAATTCAAAATTGAGTAGGTTTGCTGAAGCTAGGTATGCCTGTGCTCTTAACAGTGATGGTAACTCTCCAAGAGCAAGAGTTTGATAAACGTGCTGAATGATCAACACACTTGTGATGTTCCTTCTAAATCTGCGTCCCTTATGGCAAAGTTTAGAGTTATCCTGCAGCGGGCTGTGATGAGGGGAGCAACAAGAAAAGCCTTTCATAGGAATGCAGCCCATGTGTTTGGTGTCAGGGGACCAACAGTCCCAACTGCTGAAGTAAACTACCCTGCTCTTGGGTGAGGGAATGTGAAATGCTCCACAAAGCAGTATTCACCGCTGAGGACTCCTTATGGATGGGCACTCTCTGGGTGGCACCTGGGTCAGCAGGCTTGTGCTCTGGGATTCAGAGAGGCTTACCCCCCTGTAGGGAGTCATGTATTTGTGCCTCTGCGAGAGAGACTGGATGTAGGGTCTCTGAAGCTGGTCCAGCTTCCAGAAATTTTCTGCAGCAGAAGCCAGTAGCAGTATTGAGAGGCAAAGAGACGGCTTGCTTATTGCTGTAGGAGACTTCAAAATTATGTCAGGGTCCATTTTTGTTAGGTCTCCCTTGGTGCTCTTTGCCAAAATTAAACCAGCATCAAGCAATTCTGTAAACCTCTTCTCAGCAGAGGTCATAAAAAATTGCTAATTTGTTTAGGAACACAAGACTTGCTGGAGGAACTTTTTTTTTTTTAAACAAAATAATTTAATCTAATGGAAAGATAGATAATAAAAATTTAATGCCAGTCCTTAATTCCCAAAGGTGCCCATGGAACACACAGTTTTCTTTCTTTTTTTCCACAGTTCATAATATTTTCAGAGTTTTTTCAGTAAGGATTGTGCTCATGATACTAGGACTGTTACTACATTTCCTAAAATCTAAGATTTTAACAACTGCAAAATATACCATTAATTTATTGACACGTTTTTATAAAGGAGAAAAGGAAATAAATATTTGCAATGTAGGTAAGTATCATATTTCAGGAGCTTTTCAAAAGTGAATCTTTGTCTTCAAATTGAAAACTATTGCATGCTTTCCCTTAAAGACTATGCTAATAATCCACAGGGTGGGCTTGACTTCCAGTACTGATCTAACAACATGGTAACAGTATGAGCAGTATGTTAGTGGTGTTGTATTTCAATTTATAGAATGGAATAGAGCACCTGAAGCGGCAAAGTATTACTGCTGCTTTGAAAACCCATGAAATGGTACATATAAACTTTTTCTGTTGTTTACTAAACTTTGTTTACTGGCAACATGGGCACTCAGAACAAATATGTTTTCAAAATTTAACTCCTTGGTTGTGATTCTCATTCTAGAAAAAACCTAATCGAAGGGAAATGAATCATAGTAAATCTTGGTCTCTAAGATTGAGAGAGACCTCATTTACATTTACCTCATTACATTTACCTTCTATTTCTCAGGTTATTCTTGAGATAATTAAATGAGGTATCACAGGAAGCGCATTGAAAAAGTATAAATACTACACCAGGACACAATATTATCAAAATCTAATGGACCTACTCACTTGGTTACTTACTACTTACTTTACAGTGTACTATTTAATTTATGCTCCAATTTATCCAATATAAGAATTATATCTTATTTAAATTTTTTTTCAACGTTTTTTATTTATTTTTGGGACAGAGAGAGACAGAGCATGAACGGGGGAGGGGCAGAGAGAGAGGGAGACACAGAATCGGAAACAGGCTCCAGGCTCCGAGCCATCAGCCCAGAGCCCGACGCGGGGCCCGAACTCACGGACGACGAGATCGTGACCTGGCTGAAGTCGGACGCTCAACCGACTGCGCCACCCAGGCGCCCCGAATTATATCTTATTTAGATGCATTATATTTGGAATAGGAGTTGGATTCATAGTACTTTTAGTTGTTTCTAACACAGGAAATTGTTTTATAATATTTTTCTTTGTAGACATTTTTCCATATTTTCCCAAAAGGAAGCTTATTAAATAAAATGGGTTTAACCACAGAGTATGGTATATACTCTGTACAAGTGTTTATAAATTTTAAATTAATAAGCATTTCTTGTAGAAATAAGTGATAGGTTTAACTGGAGAACAGCTACAGGACTAATGAATTTTAGGCTATAGGACTAATGAATTTTAGGCTACAGGACTAATGAATTTTAGCCAAGAAGGCTCAGTAAACATTCTAGAACCACATGATTTTTTTAAAAATTTTAATTTATTTATATTTTTTGGGAGAGAAAGTGAGAGAGAGTGGGGGATAGGGGCAGATGGAGAGAGAAAGCATCTTAAGCAGGCTCCACCCTCAACACGAAGCCTAACATGGGGCTTGCTCTCACAATGGTGAGATCTTTCCCTGAGCCAAAATCAAGAGTCAGAGGCTTAACCAACTGAGCCACCCAGACACCCCTAGAACCACATGATTTTTAAGATGGATGAGATCGTGGAGATCACATCCTTATTTTGCAGGACAGGTTGACTTTTCAGATATTACAAGTATGTCTTAAGTGCAGAATTAAAACTTAAATCTCAAATCTCCTGAGTTTCAGTTTACTGTACTGAGTTAGAAAATTAATTTTTTCATGGGGAACTATATCTACAGGGATTTATGGGCAGTGTTGCTATAGGTATGTCCAAGCTTGAAAAAATATTAAGACATCTATTTGTCTAGTTGCATAACTGGTGACAACATTGACAAGAAAGACAGATGGCATGGTATTGACTGCTCCCAATGTAGACTAGTTACTGTTCAGTCTAGTCTATTTTCTCCCTCTTTCTCTCTTCTTCCCTCACTCTCCCTACTCCCTGCTTTCTTCCCTCTTTCCTTCCTTCCTTTTCTTTCTGACAGCAATAATTATTAGAACAGAATAGAAGCAATAATTATTATAAATGAGCATGTACTACTTATATGTTATTGGGCTATTCTGGTTAAGTGATATATATGAAACACTGGGAAAAGTAGGAATTGTATTTGTGTGTGGTATTTGGGTTGAGTAGGTATGGTGAGTGAGTGTGTGTGTGTAACTGTATGTGTTAGAGAGAACGTAGTAAAAGGACCATAGGATCATACTGGCAAAACAGGTGGGAATATGTATACATAAACACATTCACACAGTGTCTTAAATTTTAAAAGTAATATGTACTCATTGTAATAGTTCAAACACTGCAGAAAGACATTAAATGAAAAATGGAAGCATTTCTGTCATTCTGTCCCACTCTCTAAATGTAACCACTAGGAAAATGGATTTCAAAATGTAATAATACAATAATGCTTGTGCTATTGGTTTTACCCCCGGAAAAATATAAAGCTGACCATTCTCTTGCACTAACAGTAATATGTTATTTAAGATGGATTAAATGTAAAACATGAAACAATGAATTAACTATGGAAAGAAAAATAGCTTTCATAAAAATTCATTACATCATATGCCTAACCTAGAGTTTGAAGAGGAATTTTTATCCATTCCAGAAAACCCAGAAATTATAAAAGTGCAAATAATTAGGCAATTTAAAAATTGAAAACTTGTTTATGGAGTGAATGGCAGCTTGGGAAAATATCTTTAGTGCACATACTAATAAGTGGTTAGTATATTTATTGTATTTAGACCTCTGAAAACTGAAAACAGAGAAATGGATAAGAGTAACCATAGTCAATTCACAGGGAAGCCAATTCAAATACCACATAAATATATGAAAAGTTACTAAATTTCTTAAATGTGAGAAATTCAAGTTAAAACAAGACTATACACTTAATGAATAGTGAAGAGCAATCAGCAATCAATACTGTTGAAGGGAGAATGAGAAAGGGAATCTGTTCATACAGAAGTATAAACATGAAAAATGAAAAAATGATTATAAAATATTGGGTATTTTTCCCCCTTAGGAAATAAAGTGGGATTCAAATGGTTTCTACTTTTCTTATTTTAAACTATTATTAAATGAAAATAACCATGTGCTTTAAAAAATGTAATTAGAAAGAAGATAAAAAAAAATTATGTTCCTCATGGAAAGAAAAGCTTTACCTGATAAGAATGGTAAGAAAAAAAGAATGGTAAGAGAAAATGGTAAGAGAAAAAGAAAAATATAGAAATTAAACATTTTTACAAGCTCAAATATATTATTCTCTTCTAGATTCTGTATTTTCTGTTTTGCCCATGTTTATTGAAATATTTATACATGATTTTCTGCTTTTTATGTATCTTTTCCTCTTTAAAAAAATATTTAGATCTTGGGAGCGCCTGGGTGGCTCAGTCAGTTAAGTGTCCGACTTTGGTTCAGGTCATGATCTCACAGTTCATTGGTTCCAGCCCCATGTCTGGGCTGTCAACACAAAGCCTGGAGCCTGTTTCTGATTCTGGGTCTCCCTCTCTCTGCCTCTCCCCAACTCAAGCTCTATCTCCCTCTCTTAAAAATAAATAAACATTAAAAAATATTTAGCTCTTCAATTTATCTAGAATTTAATTTGGAGGATGGGGTGGGTTAAATATATGGTATTACATTTCAGTATTCCCAAATGGTCATCTAATTACTCACCACTACTTATTAAATAACTCACATATTCCTAATGATATGAAATGACACTCTTATTAAGAATTTAGTGTATTATGTTTCTAAGTCAATTTCTATTCTCTTTATGTAGGTAGGACTGATTCACTACTATATTAATCACTCTTGTTTTACAATTCATTTAAACTTCTGGTAGAACTATTCTTATTTTTTTTTCATCATTTTGCTGATTCTCTCTATATATATTTTCTTTCAAATAAACCTTAGAGTTACTGTGTTAAATTTCTAAAAAAAAAAAAACCAAAACAGTAAAGAATTAAAATTGAAAATGAAGCCCTTTGTCATCCAATGAGATTACACTAAATTCATAGAATATTTTGGAAAAAACTGATTCTCTTAAAATGTTATTTTTTAAAAAAAATAAGGTATTTTAAATGAAGTTTTCTTTTATCAAAATCTTACTATTAGTAAAAGGGTTCTTTTTCTTTCCTTCCATTATAGGTATAAATATAAATAACATATATAAATATCATATCTAATATATATATACATATATATTATTGTTTATATATTCTTTATATAGAAAAGCTATAGAAACTTCCCTAAATTTTCATATAGTTTCTAAAAGCTCCTCCCAGAATAAAATAATTTCTTTTTTGCTAAGAGTGAAATTCTTTTTCCTCCTTTTCTAAAATTCCTTATTATCTCTCGTGTAATTTCACTAACAATTTTTGCAAAATTAAATAACAGTGGTGATGATAAGCATCCATTTCTTGTTCCTGCTTTTACTGTTCTATCCTAAGACAAAATGTAAGAGAGAAAGTTTGGATAGATGAAGAGAAGTTAAGAAACCCATAGCAAGAAAATATCCATCATTTCTCAATTTCCTAAGGGTTTTAAAATTTATAACCAAAACATGAATACTGAATTCAGGACCTTTAAATATCTCTTGGTAATCTATTGAAAGGGTAAAAAAACTTCACCTTTTTAACATATTAATGTGGTAAATAATATTATAATTTTGTTTTGAAATTATATTCCATAGTTATGTTGTAAGGTAAAATTTTATTTAAAGTAATTTTAGGTAAAGGAAAATTTAACTAAAGTAAAATTTAAGTAAAGCTTAATTTAAAGATTTCTCTCCTCCACTGATACTCATTAATGAAGTGAATCCATAGCTTTTTTCCTACACTTATGCTTTTTTTAGATATGGTTTTGTCACCTTACTTATGTTATGCTACTTTCTAAATCATTTGAAAATTTTTTTCTTCTTTCTGCTAGGATCTCCAAGAGTTTAAACACCAGTGGAGATATTTGCTTATAATGTTCGACAAGATTTATTGTTGAAATCTTCTAGGCTAGATGATCTTTTAGAGTAGGATTACGTTATTTTGTCACTTTTCTTAGTTTTGTCTTTGGTAATTGCTCTGGTTTTGTTTTCTCTTCCTGCTAGGGTTAGTGTTGCTAATTTATACTTTCTAAGAATGTCATGTATTTTATCCACATTTTCTAAGATCTTTGCATAATTTTCTTTTAATTTTGCCTTTCTAAAAAACAATTGTTATGCTTTTAAAAATTTCTACTTTGGCTCCCTCTTTGCTTCTTTAATAAGCTTTTCCTTTGTCAATTATTTCCCTATTTTACTTAATTTTTTAAAAAAGAACTGATTTATTTGTACATTTTTACTTTGCTTTTCTGTTTTATTAACTTATAATTGATCTAGATGAATTACTTTCTTCTGCTTCTTTAGGATATACTGTTGATCTTTTTTTTTAACTTCTTAAATTATACATTTAATTCACTTTTTAAAATTACTTGCCAGAAATTTGCTTGACCCTATAACTTTCCCACTGTGAATTATTTTAACCACATCCCTTGGGATTCATTATGCAGTATTTTAAGTTGCTATTAGTTCCTAGATGTTCTTCAAATTAATTTTTATTGTAACTTTGGCACATGAGTTGTATAAAAATGTGATTATACAACTAATAAACATTATTAAATATATTAGTCAGGTAATGTTTCTGTCATTTTCTCTTTTTATTTGCTATCACTTTATTTGGATGCTATTTCAATTTTAATTTTATGAATTATATATAAATTATTAATCTTTGATAACACCTTTAGTTTGGATTGCAATTATTATAAAATATCTCTCAGTCAATAGTTTTTTTACCTTCAATTCATCCTTATAATGTCATAACAGTCATAACTTGGTACTACCAAATAGTAATAATATTCAATATTCAGTTATTCTCAGACTTGTGTTTGCCTCATTTGTTTTGCCTGTGACTTTACATAGAATATTTTTCAATACTTTTGCTTTAGAAGTGTATCTAATAAATAGCATTTTGTTGGGTTTAGTTGCTTGATCAAATCTAAGAATCTTGCTCTTTTGATGGGTAAGTTGATAGGTGCTCTAGTTATAGCAGTAAAGATAAGCTTGGTCTTAATTCTGTCATCTTAATTTCTGCTCTAAATTTGCTTTTAAGTTGCCCTCATCCTTATTTCTGACATGTAGCATTAGCTACCTTATCTGCATCTTTATTTTATTTCCTTCTTATTAGCTAGGGTTTTTTATAGATTAATTGTCAGTTTTTGATTGTTTTATCCTAACTATCTTGATACTCAAACTTTCCTGTTTCAGTGTATAGGACAAAGATCTAAAAGACAAAAATGCAGATTCCCCAGCTTTCCCACTAAAGATTTTGATTTCCAATGTCTCAGGTGGAATCTACTAAATTTTAAGTGAGCATCCCAGATGACCCTAATGTAGGCAATCTATGGTGGATCCTTCCAGAAACATGGTCATAGTAATCTATGTTAATTTTAAATATATTCTTAATCTTCAACTTCTTGATTCATAAACTCTAAGGATAAAGGGTAAATACTGAGTCCTTGCTATGAATTAGAAAACAAATACTTTGTCTCACTTCAACAACAGACACTCTGGTTTATTCTTTAAAAAAAAATTTTTTTTTCATGTTTATTTATATTTGAGACAGAGAGAGACAGAGCATGAACAGGGGAGGGTCAGAGAGAGAGGGAGACACAGAATCTGAAACAGGCTCCGGGCTCCGAGCTGTCAGCACAGAGCCCAATGCGGGGCTCGAACCCACGGACCGCGAGATCATGACCTGGGCCGAAGTCGGACGCTCAACCGACTGAGCCACCCAGGTGCCCCATGGTTTATTCTTTTTATACAGTGTTTAGCATCTAGTTTAAATAATTCACTTATTTTTTATTCTGTGACTTTAATTTCTGGAGCTGTATAACTTTAAGTTGACATGCTATCTTTAGTTCTGAATGCTAGCACACTGCCTTTTCCTATTCTAGAGTTCCTTACTTGGACTACCTTTAATTGGGGCTAGAATTTTTTTTTTAACAAGGTTTTGTGGATGCTATATTCACTACGACTTTGGAAACGGTGGATATCTCTTTTTTTTTTTTGCCTTTACCTATCAATAATAATATTCTTAGGTTACTTTGTCTCCGCCTCAGAACCCTGTAACATTTTTCCATTGTTTTACAAAATTTAATATTACTGTTGAATAGTTTGAGACCTAATTTTCTTCCCCTTCCTTGTAGATCATTCACTATTTCTGAATGGAAGTTTGGTAATGTCAGAAAGATATAATAGGGTGGTAATGAGATTATATAATTTTTACCTTAGGACCCAGTATACCCTTTGGGCCTAATGATTTATTTTATTGCATGTATGTATAAATATATAATGTCTAACATAAGAGTGTAGCCTCTAGTCATCTTTTCTGTTCAACCATTTCTTAGCTTTCTAACTGTAAGCAAGTTAATTAGATTCTCTGGGTCCTAGTTCATTATCTGTAAAATTATAATTACTGCAATAAAGGATAATAATAAAGACTGTCATGACATACTATATGTAAAGTGTCTAAGAACATAAAAGGCATCCAATAAGTATTCATTATTATTATAATTTTTGACATCAGACTTTTTCTAATCCATTTTATTCCATCCTATACTGGCATCATGATTCTGCATGTTTAATCTGCTATGCCTGTTTTATATATTTATGATGTTTTTTCTAAGTGGTCTGTATTTTTATATCTCTTTTCTCTCCATTTGGCATGATTTGGCATGATTTTCTCCAGCCTAAACTCTGTGTCACTGCCTTGATATTTTGCCACACTTATTCTCTTGTTTAGACTGTTACTAGTTTCTACAAAGATTACTTTGTCTTCATTTTTGCCTTTTAAATCACCTCTTAGCATCTTGTTTATCATTTCATCCTTGATCTTTTGTTTCATATTCTCTTTCAATTTTGGGTGAGAAAAAAAACTTTTGTTATGGAAATTTTAATTTATCCTGAAGTATTTTTTTTTCCAATTAGAGTCATTATTCTGTCTTTTGTAACCTAAGTTCTTTTCTCTTTCTACCTAACTAAACAGACATAGACAGAGTCATTTGTAGTTTTCCTGCACAGATGCCATGCTGTATCTTTGTTCAGATGTTTCATTTTGATGTAGACCTTTCTACAGGGTTTTCCTATTTGTTCAAATATAGTTTCGGTAGATTTGTCGGGACTCTGCTTGCATGAATATTGGCTCTGCTTATGTGTCTCTGTTTCTTTGTAGAGCTTCAGCTTGAGTTAAGTGTTGATTGTTTTTGTTTTGTTTTTCTATTGCTATTTTATTCTCTATGGCTTTTGAATGGAGAGGAGAAAAACTGCACACAAGTTTTGGATTCTTCTGCCTTCACTTCTCTAACACGTCTGCAATTGGACAAAGGCACCAGTTTTTTCTGGTTCTTTATCCTTTTAAGGGCTTGGTGACAATGTGTGTGTGTGTGTGTGTGTGTGTGTGTGTGTGTGTGTGTATGTGTGTGTACTCCCACACACTCATATGGTGCTAGTGGGTATATGGGCTATGACAGAACTTTCCTGGGGAACAACTTGGAAATATCTATCACCATTTTAAATGCACATACATTTTTTCACCCAGAAATTCTATTTTAAGAAATACATCAAGAATCAATGATGTACAAACATGTCCACAGTGGAACGCTTAGAGTTGCTTATAATGGAAAACCACTTAGAAACAATGCAAATATCTAACCATAGGTGCTTATTACATAAATTGTGGTAAATATATCAATAAAATATCTTGTCACTATTAGAAATGGTGTATACTTATACTTGAAGGTATAAAAAGGCAAGTGGAAACTAGCAGTATACACAATAGCAGAGCGTAATTATTTATATAAAAGTATGTCACTCCCTGTAAATAAAAGGCAATGTTAACAGTGATTATATCTGGGTGTGGAGGTGCAGATGGTTTTCATTGCCTTTTGTAAATTAAAAAATACCATGAATTAGATTTATAATTAGAAAAATAGTAATAGGACTAAACTAAGAAAAAAAAAAGAAAAAAATTGGGAGAGAGATGCACTCTCTGCTACCATCTCTAGAGTAACAGCAACTATTTATTGAGTGCTCTTGGTCTGGTACCAGATGAGGCCCTTAATATAATTATGTCATTTAATCCTCTCAGCAGCTTCATGAGGTAGTGTGTTTTAGTTTTCATTTGAGGAACTTGAAGGGTGGAAAGGTTAAACATATCTAAGGTCGAACAGTTCATAAAAGACCATGCCTAAATGAGACCCCATTTTGGTCTGGCTGATTCTAAAAGCCACCATTTTCCCAGTGGACCCTACTGCCTCTGAGGATTGCCACATACATCTTGATGTTTTTACAGGTTACAGATTTAATGGCTCATTCAAACTTTTGAACACCAATCCTTATTTCATATACTAAATTTGAAATTAAAAGAGAACTCAAAGGGTATAGTGAAGACACGCTCAACAAAGAAACGTGTACAAGCAGAAGACATTAAGATTCATATTTCAATGTAAATCATGTAACATTTTCTTTAACATAATGTTTTATGAAATTGGGAAAGAGTTCTTGACAAGTGAGGGTCTAAATCATGGTATCAGAGAGTATCATTAACTCTTTCAAGTCATCAACTGAAAAATTTAATGCACCAAAGAGGCAAATTTTCTATAAAGTAGTCTCATGATCTGGGGCTTTTCCTGAATTTTCACATAACTTTACCCAGTCACTATAACAATCATGCAGTATAGTTTGATTTTGGTTTTGCAAAATACATTTTTCAATTGTTTTCATCATAAACAGAAATTTGAATGGTGTTTTCTTCTAAATTATTAGTGTTCTACCCAGAATACTGCCCAACCAAATCAGTCTAGTTCAATTTCAACAAGACTAGCTCGAGTTAAAAACAAGAACAGCAATAACACAAATGAGATAGCCTAAGACAACACACATGGTAGGGGTTGGATGTTTAGGGGACTGGACTAAATTAGTGATGGCAAAATTCCAAATATTTCTTCTCCTGGAATCTACCTAATACCATTTATCAAACTCTGTTCTGTGTACAACACAACAAGTAATGAAATTAAAAGGAAGCTTAAAATAAAACAGAGTAGCAATTTAATAGATAAACCATACCTTTCTCCCACCCCAAAGGCAATAATAATTTGGAATTAAGGAACCTGGGTTCAGAACAGTAAAATTAGGGAAGAACATGATACTCAGAAGATACAGTAACAGCTCATCAAGCATCAAGTCCTCATAGGAAAGATTCAGGAGCATTCATTGTCATTCACTGCCTCACCAGGAAACAGAAATCAAAAAAAAAAAAAAAAAGAGTTGGACAGGTTGTAGATGATAAAGTAGAATGGTGACAATTCTCCTCCTCCTCCTCCTCCTCCTCCTCCAATGCAGAGGGCAGTATGAATGACAATTTGCCAATTAATAATGCAAACACATGAGGATTCAAAAACTGAACTTTAAGTATTAGCCAAAAAAATGTTTTCTTTAGAGTTCATTTAAGTCAAGAATTGTAAGGAACAACCTCAGGTATTACCTTTTATTTATCATTATAATAGTGCTGAATCCACCAAGGTAATAGTTATTTGTAAAATATGTAACGATAAAGCAACAAGGACTTGATGCAAACATAACATTCCCAGACATAAATTAATAATCTAGGACAGAAAATATAGGCTCCTAAATTCTGATCCAACTAATAGAAGGAATGTATAATTCACTACCTATTCTATTCATCCAAATAAACACAACAAGAAAACTAAGAAATGACATAGTATATAATGACATTCTATCTTCTCAATACAAATGAAAAGGAATCTCAAAATATGATGTACTTGGTTTCTCTCTCTAGCACAATAATAATGACTGAGTGGAACAATGAAGCTTAGGCTCATCACAGTTATATTAAAAAAAGAAGAAACCGGAAAACCCCATTAGGGTTTCATGAAAACATTTAACTTATTTCCAAGTCTCTGTGGATATAAGTCCATAGATTATCTGCAAAGACCCCATACATTATTTTACAGGGAACAGCTAAACAAATTGGCCCCAACAGAAATACAAATAAATGGATTAAAAACTGGCTATCTAACCGTATACAGAGAGAAATCGTAATTGGTAGTCCGTCTAGTTGGGGAGAGGTTTCCAGTTGGGTCCCACAAGGATCGATATTGGGTCCCATTTTGTTTAATATCTTTATAAAAAATCTGGAAGACAAAGTAGAGAATGTGCTAATTAAGTAGACTGATGCCACTAGATTAGGATTTGTGGTTAAAGTAAATTGGATATAGATAAATGCTACTGGTCTTTAGAAAGACCGATGTTAACAGAGAGGATTTTGAATTAGTTGTATTTTTTTAATCTATCATTAAAAATATATATAATTCCAACCACTAGAAATAAATAGATTTAAAAGATTTTGGTGGCTTTGCATAACAAAAAAAAATTAGGCACAATGGATAAAGGCAACACAGAGACTCACAACACCCATAAATGCAAGATAAAGAATGTTCCCCAAATGGAGATCTTCTGGGCACAGTTTTATTTGGAAAACTGGTGGTTGTGGGTCTCTTAATGCAATAAAGACATTGGAGGCTTTTTAGATATGTAAAAGTCAAGGTGGTGAAAAGGCAGGAGTAACTAAATTCTAATATGTATATATACATATCTATATATGTATATATATTAGAATTTAGTTATATATATACACACACACACACACATACACACACACACTTATTGGCAACAAAATAAACAATGAACAACATAAAGCTTAAAGGGAAGAAAAGAGAGTTGAAAACTTGAAGAGAACGTAAGAAAAGTAAGGGAAATTAATCAAGAGCAAATTCTATAAGGAAACACATATACACACATACACATACACAAACACACAAATAGAAGAATGCAAAGGGATAAATAAGAAGCACTCTCCTAACACTAGATTTATATACATATATAAATATATATATATATATATATTTTTTAATTAAAAACTCCATAAGACACTTGGGAAACATATTCAGTAACCCTCTTGCTGGTCTGAGGTTTATTTAAAATTCTTTGTATTTTACTACTTAAATTGTTACATGGAGACAATGTCCATGATAGTGTTTGAGGACTATGAATTCTCATGTGCAAACAGGTGTTTCCACCCCACCTCCCCCAGTGAAGTCAACTGAATTGAATATATGGAATAATGTAGAATGAACTGTTAAATATTTTTTGTAATTGTTAGCATAGCAGAATGTACACTAGATACAAACTGGAAAATCCAGATGAGATCAAGTCTCAGAAATTGTGTCAGCTTTGTTATGCAACCTTGGATATTTTACTCTCCTTAAGAGCCTTAGTTTTTACATAAATTAAATGAATTAAATGGCAGGAAAGAATTGTTCTAAGAGCTGTATATACTCTTATTAAATTAAAAACTTACAGGAAACCAATACAGAGAAGAGAGTGGAAAAATGTGGACATATGTCATTGAAGTAACAGTGGGCTCCCACCTGCCTAGGCTTCCCATTTTCATCCCTCCCTGACCTCAGGACAGAGCACAATTTAAAAATCACTTTAGATGATCTGCCATGCTGCTTCTTTCTCTAGGAAACCTTCAATGGAAGCTGAAAAGGTCAATCCCTCTCCTGGTGACTGATTTTTCCAGAGCATCCAACAATACTTAGTTGATTATATGTTCCCCAGCTTTGGGAAAAAAAAGAAAGAAAGAAATGAAAAAAAAATAAAAAAGTAAAATTACAGTTGAAAAGAATGGACATTCTTGATAAGAAATAGAGTGGCATTATTCATGATGCCAACACAAAAGAAAGTGATGTGCAATCAGAGCCCTATGTAGATCTCCAACCTTTCATGTTAGGTTGAAAAAAAAAACACGGGAATCTGGAATGTAGGATGGTCACTTTTTTTGTTTTAATCAAATCAAGATGCCTCTAAGTATTCAGGCCTGATAAATGATAAAGTTTGTAGTTGGTTTGCTATAGATTTTACAGCTAATACCTGTTGAAAAATGATTTCTTTGCATTGACTTAAACTCTATAGATAGTATCGTCTTTTAGGAATGGGATTGGACCCTATATGCTCTGTATTTACAGTGTAAAATACATGAACAAGCATTGGTGATACAACTGGAAGCTATAAATTTACTTTAAAGAGTAATAATTCCTATCACTTATAATATTTTAATATTTTATTAGTATTTACCACTTACTGAGTGTTTAACATGTATTAAGGACTATGTTATCCATCCTCTCTTTACATTATTACAAATAATCTTCATAATAGCCTATCAGAGAAGAATTAACTCCATTTTATAGATGAAGAAACTGAGGGGTCAGTTTCTTGCTTATTTGTTTATTACCTGTTGTCACACAACTGTAAATAGACAGTAAATACTGAAACTGACTCCAAAATCAGGTTTAGAACTGTCATGCTAAATTAGAACTTATGATGTCTTGATATTACACATTTTGATTAAAGAAGGTGGAGAAACCACTTGTGTTTAAGAGTTATAAGAACACAGAGCACTTAGGTGGCTCAGTCAGTAAAGTGTCTGACTTTGGCTCAGGTAGTGATCTCACGGTTTATGAGTTTGACCCCCACGCTGGACTCTGTGCTGACAGCTCAGAGCCTGGACCCTGCTTCAGATTCTGTGTCTCTATTTCTACTTCTCCCCCCCTCACTTGCTCTCTCTCTCTCTCTCTCTCTCTCTCTCTCAAAAATAAACAAACATTAAAAAAATTTTTTTTAAAGAACTGTAAGAATAGAACAAGCATCTTATATTTTTACTGGGCTTCAGTTTCTTGTGTTTGAAACTAGAGGACTGGATTAGACTAGGGTTTTTAAGCTCAGCAATATCGACAATTTGGGACTAGATAGTTCTCTGTTAGGAGGAGGCTGTTCACTGAGCAGAAAGATGTTTGCCAGCATTCTTGGCCTCTATTCACTAGATACCAGTGCTAATCCCCTCCTCCCGGTTTTGACAATCCAAAAAATATCTACAGACATTGCCAAAGATCCTCTGGGGGAAAAAATGCCTGAGTTTTAAGAACCATTGTACTAAGGGCACCTGGGTGACTCAGTCAGTTAAGCATCCAACTTTGGCTCAGGTCATGATCTTATGGTTTGTGGATTCAAGCTCCGCATTGGGATCTATGCTGACTGCTCAAAGCCTGGAGCTTGCTTCAGATTCTGTATTTCCCTCTCTCTCTGCCCCTACCCCATTCATGCTCTGTCTGTCTGTCTCTCTCTCAAAATGAATAAACATAAAAAAATTTAAAAAAAGAACCACTGTACTCAAAGAACTCTGATATCATTTTTGTTCTCTGATATTCTATGCTTTGAATTGTGGGTCCAACTTCAGCCACTGTGGGGTACTCGCTCAGTGAGCCATTTTCTACCTTCAGCTCAGTACATTGAACTTAAAACTCTCTGAAGCTCTCCAGGTTCAGTTTGCTATAAAACTGCCACCCTCTGGCTCTTAAATTCATCATTTAAATGCAAACTGGCATGAAAAAAATAGGGTAGATGAAAGTAAAAAGGATCAGATGTTATCTTATTAGGTCAGCTTTTCATTAGGGCAATTGATTTAGATTCAGTTCAAATTGCAGTCCTCTGAGATAGTGTTATTTATTAACTTATTTAACTGAAGCTACTATATCAGAAAAATCATAAAATGGTTTTTAAAAGCATTCTTTTCTTTCACAGCCTGAGAGAGAACCTATTGACAGATTCTAATAAGTGAAACATCAGGCACTGTAAAGAAACTGACAATTTTCTAGACCCATGGGTCATTAGCCATCAAGGGCCATACTTAAAATTTGCATCTTTACAAACATCATCTCCTGGCAAAGAAGTGCCTTTGATTAGAGAATAGTCCAAAAGAGACAGAGAGAGTGAGAGCGAGAGCGAGAGAGAGAGAGAGAGAGAGAAAGAGACCTATGGATATTTGAACACTGTAGTGAGTTAAAGCTTTCATTGGGTTTGCTCCAAATAAAACTTAACTGTAGAGATTATTTGTGATGTGCTATCCTTGGAATTCAATTGAAGTCAGAAATATTAAAATTTCAATTAAATAATGATTGATCTGGTTAATAATACCAGATAGTTTAAAAGTATTACTGTTTTCCTAGTTTCATTACTATGAGCTATTTATTAAATTCAACACTATGCACTACTTTATAAACACTGTTTATGGCAGATATTAAAATAAGGCCTTGTTTTTTGGTCTATATTGAAGGATTTAAATTTGGGCTATGGGAAAATACATATATAAATATTCTGTTTAATGCAGAAATTTTGATAGAGGAAGCCAGGTGAAGTAACATTTGGGTAGTAAAGAAGGTTGGATCCATTGGAACTGCTGTCAAAAACCTCTAAATGAAGATTCTAAATCTTGGCTGCAAATTAGCAAAACGTTTGAAGAATATTTTAAAAATTTTGATACCCAGGCATACTCCAGCACATTCAAATAAGAATTTCTGGGAAAGGAATCCAGACTTCAGTATTTGTTAATGCTCTGCCAGTCATTCGATTGGGTGCCCATTCGGCCCATTGGGTGCCCAGTCGGCCGATTCGGTGCCCATTCGATTGGGCACCCAAGGTTGAGAATCATTGCCTTATAGATTAAATAGCATTTACAACCACATGGAAATTGTTCTTTGA
Organism: Prionailurus viverrinus; assembly: GCF_022837055.1. Taxonomy (NCBI): domain Eukaryota; kingdom Metazoa; phylum Chordata; class Mammalia; order Carnivora; family Felidae; genus Prionailurus; species Prionailurus viverrinus. Next base: position 188,017,361 of record NC_062561.1, on the reverse strand, counting down.
TTATGTGTAACAAGCAAGATGGTGGTCTCTTACAGTCACATGCTTCAGTGACTTTAAGTGGCACATGTGCAAGGCATTAAGTAATTATCTGTCACTTAAGGAGAAATTTATTTTTTTTTTTACCCTCCACTTCTCTTTTTATCCTTCTGATGACTTCAAAGAGAAAGCCTTCATTTATTGCTGGTGGATCTTTAATATATCTCTGCACTTGTCTATCTCCCTTTTAAATCAAAGAGAACAGGCTCAAGCCCAGAATCTTCATCTAGTGTAGCCTAGAATTCATTTCAATAGTTTTATGTTTATTACTTAAGATTATCTTCCAGCAAGTAATACTGATTTAAGTGATACAAAATTTCCTTTTTAAAAAACTTAAAGTGAGTAAATGCACATAAGGTATAAAATAGTACATATTATACTCATATATGAAAAAATTCACAAAGGTAGTTCTCCGATGACTATGGTTTGGGCAACCCTAGTGTTAAGGTAAAGGGCATCCAAATGTAATGTAAGTTTTGGCCATAATTATGCCTCCATCACTAATTAACATTGTGATTTTGGAAAAATTACCCATTCTCTTCCCTGGGCCTTGGTTTCCTCATTTGTTAAACAAGGCCATTAGCCTATATTGCTGGCATTCTTCTACGAGTTTAAGAACCAAGGAAGGCTTGCCCTCTGAATTTACCTTGTTGACATCCAGGCGCATCTTCTCATTGTTGGCACTAGCAGCTTTCTCAGCTGCTTTCTTTTGGCGTTGGGGTCCCCTCCCAAAAAAGATGTAGTTGACCAAAGCATATTCCAGAAGGGCCATGAAAACAAAGACAAAGCACCCCATCAGGTACATGTCAATGGCCTTCACATAGGGGATTTTAGGGAGAGTCTCCCGCAAGTGGGTATTGATCGTAGTCATTGTAAGGACAGTTGTAATTCCTGAAAAAAATGACAAGAGTTAGATTAGTAATGTTCCTGTTTCCTTGCTGATTTCATCATATTTGGAAAGGCTAATTGTGCTCTTTTACTCATTCATACATGCCACAAAATAGCTTACTGGTACATACCTGCCCTATGATAGGCCCTGGAGACACATTTAAATCATTAATTCATAGTAACATTAATCATTTTGAAGCATTTACTTTATTGATATTTATATATTTATAGTTATATATCTAGTGGTAGGCTAGAGATGTAAATTAAATGTCATGGTAGACACGTGTGTAGGGTGAGCATCAAGGATACAGAGAAGTCTCTGGTTGAGCCTTGTGATGCAGCAGGAGAGAGGTAAGGAAATGGAGACTTTGGAGCTGAGTACTGAAGGATGAGTGGGAGATACCCAAGTAACAGAGGACTGCTTTGAAGGGGGGTTGAAAGTACACAGTTCATCAAAAGCATCTCAAGAAAGCCAGTGTGGGTACATTATAGGATATGACAGAAAGCATGGTGAGGAGAGTGAAAATTAAGTAAGGCTGAATAATGCAGAGCTGTATATACAGGCCCTAATGGGGAGTCTGAACTTAAAATGAAGGTGAGGTGGGGCCACTGACCAGCTTCAAGCAGGGAGACATAGGGACAAATTGTGTTTAGGACAATCATTCTTGTAGTAGTGTGAAGGACAGAGGGAAAAGATACAAGACAGGAAAATGGAATACCAGCTAATAGTTTTTCAGAATAATCTAAGTGATAAAGAGGAAATGAATCAAAATAATCACAATAGTATTGAAATCAGTGACTGCATTATACGGATGGTATGGGCAAATGATTATAAAAATTTGGAAGCTGGAGATGACGGGTAGCAGAGAAGCAGGTATCTAGCCCTCATGTTTCTGGATTGGTCAACGGGGCATGTAATGCACAGATAAGTAACATGGAACCATTATGAGATTCTTTATGGGAAATGGCATACTGGCTCAGGTTATAATTGTTCATCTCACTGAGTGGTCATCTTCAACAGTGAAGAGTAGTTTCCCTCTATAATTGGAGGGATAGAAGACATATGCCGGGCAAAAGCACTAGGAGTCCAGAGTCCTGAATGTAATAAGGTCCACATTTGTAGCAAAATAGTGATGTGAAAACAGCGCAGAGATCAAGATCACACAGATCTTGTTTAATCAACATTTGTTTAATCAACAAGTTGTTTAATCAACATTTGAATGGCCGTCTCTCCGACTCAGAAAGCTGTGTCCTTAACCACTACCCAATAACACATCCCAAAAGTTTCATTTCTATGATATTTTGGGAATGTAAGTTTTCTGATTTAATTTTATCTCTCTATGAAGATCATAATTTTTGTCTTGTTTTTCTACATGCTCATAAAACAACTACAGAAAAAATAAATCTGTGCATCTGATTCTGAGCATGGCCAGAAAAACTCTGTTCTTGCTTTAGGTCTAGGTGTCTTAGGGTTTTCGTATTTTCTCTATAATATCAGTCATTTAAAACATTTCCCAGTTTCACTTTTCATTTCATTATTTCAACTGCAGATTACCCTGTACACGTATATTATAAAACTGACAATGCTAATTTTGCTATCTATCTCAATCTCATTTTAAGATATCTCTGACCAAGTAATAAATTACTCTACCAAAAGATGTTTTACAAATTTCTTTTAAAAAGTGAATTATTTATTTTTCCTGTAATGACATAAAATTATAAAATTAACAGATTTTCACTTTGGAATAATAAGATATTTACAAATTCCATTCATTACTTTATTCAGCAAATATTTACTGAACACCATTCATTGTGTAAGATATCACAGATATAATGGAAGCAAAATTATATATGGACCTTTCTTCAATGTTTCTTTCAGTACCATGAAGAAAAAGGACATCACAAACCAAATAAATATAAATTATAACTACAGTTGGTCTACAAAGGGAAGTTCTCTGTATTTTAAGAGAAGTTATCACAGAGGACTGGACTCAGTCCAGGAGGTCATTACTTCTCCCTTCCATCCTTGAACCACCACAATCTAATCTCAACACAGCAGTCAAATTTATCCCTTTCAATCTGAAATCAAATCATATCACTTCTTTCCTCGATGGCTCTGAAATTTCACTCAGAATAAAAGCAAGGTATTTATCATGGTTCTGGAACTGCTTCATAATCTTTTAGTCCCTTGTCCCCAACATCATCTTGACTCCTGAACTCACTCTCACATTCACCTCACTGGCTACCTCACTAATATCCTTGGCACTTTCCTACCTCAGGGCATTTGTAATAGGCTAGAATATTCCCATCCAGACATTTAAGTGACTCTTTATCTTCATGAAGTTTTTGTTCTATTAATAATTTCTGGATGAACTTTACAATGATTATTATAAACTGTTCCTCCTGGCATACCCAACTGCCCTCACCTTGCTTATTCCCTCTATAGACATACTGTATTACCTAGTTCACATTATAAGTAAAATAAATTTATTGTCCTTTTACTGCTAGCACAAAACTTCCAGAAGGGAACTACTTTATCTCCAGCATCTAGCATGTTTGGCACATAGTAGGTGTTCAACAAATACTTGTTGAATGAAAAAATGAATGACTTCTCTCAGGAAGTGATGATTGAATTGAGATCTCATGGTGGAGAAGGTAACAGTCCAACATTTTAAAGGGATTAGTCAGAACTCAAAATAATAAAAATTGTGTAAAATAATCATACTTTACTATTATCTGGAGTTAGTAACATAAAAATGTTAATGAAATATAATATATTCTCTTCCTCTGGCATCATATAGAAAAAAAATCAAGCATAAGATAAACGATGCTATGGATGAGTTCCCAGCCATCTTACTTTGTTGTCTTCTGCCCTCTATCCTGCTACTCCAAAATCTTAATAAGACTTTAGAAGTCTTTTTGCTTATCTGTTAGTTACATAATATACTTCCTTGTCTCCTGCTCAGAAAAAAAAAAAAAAGATGGAAGGGAGCTCTTTCCAGATAAGGAAGCACAGTATGCAAATTGAAAAATTATCAAGTGATATTACACAAACTATGCGTCAATAAAAATAAAAAAAAAAATTGACAGGACTAATTTCATTACCAACTGCTATATGGTTAGCTAATTTTGACATGAAAGAGTTTTAATTTGTGTTTAATTGATTTAATGCTGAATCAGATAACCCAAAGTTTCACAGCCAAATTCTTGTAATGTGCATAGCCCAGTCTTATCATGCATTACAAATACCAGGCTAAGAAAAGTGTATGAATGAACATGCATGCGCATACACACACATGCATACACGTGTGCACACACAGAGTCAAGCCCCACAGGCAGTTAGAAAATGGCCTACCTAATGCCACTCTTGCAGCTGATGCATCATAATTAATCCAGAAGGAGACCCAGGAGAGGATAGTGATCAGGATGGAAGGCATGTATGTTTGCAGAATAAAGTAACCAATGTTTCTCTTAAGCTTAAAGCTGAGGGACAATCTGGGATAGGAACCTAGAAAGGCAATTTTAGAATATCATAATTATCAATCAATATTTATAGGATACTTTTCTTTCAAGGCCCATAAATAAGTTTGTAAATCTTCCCTAAATTCAACTTTAGCTCCTGATGAAGGGCACTTGCTCCTGAAAAAGTAGTATGGGAACACTGGTCTTTTAATTAGCAAAAGTTACTTGGTGTTGAGTACACCCATAGTCATGAGTAATTAAAAGAATTCCAGCTCTTCCCTGCTCAGGCTCCTGCACTGGATCAAGGATACTCATTCTCTACAACTATGAAAACAAGACAGTTTGGTACAGTCCCTTTGTTCCCCCTCAGTTGTTCCTCAACAAGACCATCCTGTAAGATGTTTTGTTTTTATTTTTTTATATAAGAAATAAGGCTGTACACTCTGATCACATTTTAGAAATCTCTTCACAGGCCCCAGAATTCACTGCACATCTGGGATCAATGGCAAGCTTCAGGTACACAGCAACTCCCTAAAATTGTGTGAAGGTTTTCACATGTATGGATTATATATGTTTGCTAATTCCACTGATTCCATCAAAGTTCTAAAGGGGTGCCTGACTCATCAAAAGGTGGAGAATCAGTGTTTCCAAAGAATATTTTTGGGAGATAAAACTAAAGGATCATATTCCTGAGGCTAAATCCTTTGATTGTGATGATCCAGGAAATTACTCTTTAAACAAAATATGTAACTGAACATCGTTGTAGAATGTCAAAAAGTCACATTGATGAATCATGTGTGTTAGGGGTGACATTATTAATAATTGAAAGAAAGTCTTGCCTAGCCTTCTTGGGCTCAAGTGTTGTAATATTAAAGTAAGAATATTTTAGATATGAACTCATTTCTAGTGTCTCAGGGATTCAGGGACCTCCAATTTAGGAAAAGTTTCTGTTGTTTTTTTTTTTTTTTTTATTTTATTTAAAAAAAAATTTTTTTTTTCAACGTTTATTTATTTTTGGGACAGAGAGAGACAGAGCATGAACGGGGGAGGGGCAGAGAGAGAGGGAGACACAGAATCGGAAACAGGCTCCAGGATCTGAGCCATCAGCCCAGAGCCTGACGCAGGGCTCGAACTCACAGACCGTGAGATCGTGACCTGGCTGAAGTCGGACGCTTAACCGACTGCGCCACCCAGGCGCCCCTCGTTGTTTGTTTTTTAAAGCTAAGGCTATGTTATATTCTTACGAAGTCATACAACTCTTACTTGAAGTAGTTTGCAGGGAAAGGCAGAAGGGTAATTAAAAATGTATAGTTACAGTACTAGCTCTTTTTGTGCCTGGGGAATTCATTCCAATAAGAAAAACATAAGAAAGAAATATTCCTGTGGGTTTACTGTTTTTCCCCTTAATGTTTTTTTCCCTTATGCAGCAAAGTATTACTTTCCTAAGCTTTTTTGCTAAAATTCTGTGCTGGTGAAACCAAGTTTGACAACCAAAAACCTCAATGCTAGAAGAGTAAGAATGGTGAAAGCATCAGGATAATCTCAACATCTGGAAGGGCTTTTAGCTCTAAAACAGGAGGTAAGGCTCCATAAAGAAATTCTTAACCTTTGAGATAATGTGGAATTCTATTCTATTGCCTCCAGAGAATTTCATCGTGGTCAGACGTGAGCGAACCGTCTCTTCCCTGTATTTTTCAAGAGTAGGATCAGTTCTGTAAGTTGTATAAAGCTCGGGCAAACAACTCTGACCAACGTCATTCTCTTTCTGTATTCTGTCTCTGACAATTAGTCCAGTCTTTGGTAGATGAAAGGCACAGAGGTAACCCTCTCAGTTTTGTGGGGGTGCCTTCTGGGAAATAGCTGCATGGACCCCAAATGAGCAATGGGCCCTTTGATGGGGAACTGGAGGTTTGCAGCAGATCCAAATCTTCCAGTCATCTTTTCCTGGGACCCAGTTGTGATATAAGTGAATGCTTTTGACAAAATACGCTGAAGCCCCTTTTGCCTTAACCCTCTTCCCTGAAACACACCTGTGGAAAAAACAACCTTCTTGGTGATAAGTTTGTAATCCACGATAGAGAACTGTGGAAGTTCAATCTTTGTCACTCCTGTTACTGCGTTATCATCCCCACGCCAGTAAAACTCAATGTCATCGGTGGTATATCCATCTGTAAAAGGAAGCACACACACACACACACACACAGATACACAAAATAAAAAACAAATAAAACAAAACAAAGAGTACTTGTTTACAAGATGAACTATATTAATGATAACAGCCACAGCTAAAGGCTATTATGTGTTAGGTATCACGCTAAGCACCTGAAGTATACTACCACATTTACTTTTCACAACAGTCTCATGAGGGGAGTATAATTAGGCCCACATGAGGCGACGAAGGTTTAGCGAAATTAACAGCTTGCAAGTAAGAGGTAGCATATAGTTCTAACTTGCACTCATTTTCTAAAACACTATCACATTATTACATGACCCTGGATGGTACTCTAATAGAAAACAAAAGAGAAAGTAAATATCATTTAACTTATCAGTGCAGTATTGAATGCTATCAACCCCCCCCCATATAAAAGTTTTGAATTACAATATATTTGGGTTTCAAGTCAGAAGAGATTATAAGGAATTGAGTCATCATTTTTTAAATATTCATAGACACGATCTCCAAATTTGATTTTGCAGCATATCTAAATTCCAAAAAGCTACCCCTGACCAAATAACCCCAAACAGGAGTAATTCTAATAGTTTTAAAAGTAAAGACAAATGTATTATGTGCACTATAAAAGGCACAGTGCATTTAGGAGGCTTGTTTCCACTTTCTCAATAATTATTTCTTGAGCACCTACTATGCTCATGAGTGTACAGTTGCTGGGGACAGAAGTCTGTATAATAAAAACAAGTCCTCTGTTATAATGATACTTTCAATCCACGAGGCAGAATAGAATAAGCACACATATCTTGGTGAGTAAGCATATGTGTAACTGCAATGAATAAACACCTATTAGATTATTAACATAACTATACAGAGAAGCATGCAATGAAATCCATTAAATCTTAATATTTTACAAACACACCCACCCCAATATCCCACCTGCAGAGCATAAGTTGTATTTGTATATCATATTTCTTAAAAGAACTTTTGCATCCAGAAAGCTGAATTTTTACAAGTCTAAGAAGGAGGCAGGTCAGATATTGCTCCCCAATTTAAAGCAAAAAGCAAAACAAAACAAACAAAAACAAAACACAAACAAAAAATAAAAAATAAACCCCAAAATAAAAAAAAACTAGTTAAAAAGGTTGCTTAAATTCTTTTTGACATGTGACTTAAGTTCTTTTTGCTTTTTGACATGTGACTAGTGTTAGACCGGACTCGAATATCAGTCCTTTCATTCTTAGCTCTTATAATTTTCATTAAATCACATTTCTTCCAAAGAAAGCAAGTCAAATTTCCAAGAGTAGAAATGGATTAGTTTTCAAAGAATTACAGTGCTCTCAATTCGAGAATCTACATCAACCATAGCACAGCTCAAACAAAGTCTTAACTTTTCTAGAAGTCTGCATTCTTCTTTACTCATAAGAGCAACCATCTTTATCTGATGCAGAAATACAGATTTTTGTAAAGAGTCAATGAGAACTTGAACTTCTGGTTCCATAACTATAGGCCTTTAGATAATAGCTAATGATTTTCAAAAAGGCCTGTTTACTTGCAAACATCATAAAGTACATTGTAATCACAATTGTCAGGGTGCCTGGCTGGCTCAGTGGGTAGAGTATCTGACTCTTGATCTCATGGTGGTGAGTTCAAGCCCCACATTGGGCATGGAGCCTACTTAAAAAAAAAATTGTGGATATTTAATAGATTATACACCACCAACATTTTTCTTAGCATGATATCATTTAAAGCCACTTATTTTGTTAGAGAATGTCTTTCTTCGCATGAAACTTTGATTTAAAAGCAAATTATTCATAATTTTAAGAAGGGGAGTCCAGGTACAAAGTGAAAGGCACAGTAAAAATATTCTTCTCTTTCTCCATTAGTCTACCCCATTAATATTCTCTATCTAATCCTAAGAACTGAGGTGTCTGTCCCAAACAACAAGTGCTTTTATCTGTGATTTCAACTTTCTTAATATGGCCATGGGAATCCTCATAATCCAGGACTTCATCTCGAATATAATCCCGTTTCTCATTGGTTATTTGCACACAGCTCTCAGTTATGAAATTATTTAATCAATGACAATCCCATCTTGGCCAAACCAGTGTTAAATAACAAAAGAGGGCACCTGGCTCAGTTGATTGAGCTTCCTTCCAGCTCATGACACTGTAAATTGGATTTGATTTGTGGTACATAAACATGAAAGAAGGTATTTATGAAACAAGAAGGCCATCATTTTCTAGGGAAAAAAAATTGTCAAATGCTGCCATTTTCAAACGAGAATGGGAGTAAAGTCAACTCTTACATTTTCAATAAGAACTAAGTCTAAATTAGTAAAGAGTGTGTTTCTGGTTCTCCAGCTTCCTTTCCTCAGTTTTTATCTTCTCTCGTCCACTGCTACAAATCTTCTCACAGAAGCTCTCTGTGGGCAGAGGCATGGGAATATCTATGGCATTTCAATAATTATATAGGCAATGCCTCACAGTTGTTTAATAAGTAGAAATATTATCATGAAATATAGATTTTTGTCAAAATGCCAGCTATCTGACATGTGTTTGCTAGATAATTCCTTGCAGAGGAGAGGCACTTGGGATATATTGTTGAATTAGTAAAATATTTATTTAACACATGTGTGGATTTGGGTGATGGTTGCTTATCCAGATGCTTGGCATTGTGGAGGTATTCATCATGTCTATACCTCTGTTTCTTGCTCCTAATACAGTACCTGGCACAAAGTTGTATTAGACAAATATCTTCTTAGTGAATAAAAAAAAGCCACCCAAAGATAACACAGCCCTTAAGAAAAATCCAAAGGTTCTTTATTATGTATTTACCCTTATGTAATAGCTCAGCAAATTGCTTAACCTTTCTCTGTTCTTCATTTCTTAATCTGTAAATTGTAACAATAAACAATAACAACAACAAAAGCTACCTCATAGAGTTGTTATGCAGGAAAAACGAGTTGTTACTTACAAAATGCTTAGAGCAGTACCTGATAGATAATGCTCAAAAAGGTTAGCTAATAGTTTCTTTTCAAATAAGAATTATTGTAAATGAATTAAAAACTCATATTTCGTTGCATGTCACCTGGCTTCTATTTTATGAACACTTGAACACATTTACACAATGAGAAACTTGGGTGTCCAATGACACACCCTCTGGTGTGTTTGTAAATCGAAAATGAAACATTGGAAGTTTATTTTGATGTCAAACACTTTGGAATCTGACATAATGGAGCAGCATATTTGTAATACTTCTTAGTTACTGCTGGTCTTAAAAACTGCGATCTTCTTGACTTCATTTTGAGTTAACCAAGTATGGAATGCTGCCAATGGAAAGCAAATGTATGCTCTTGCATCACCGATTTCTAAAGACCAAAGACCAACAGTTTATGACTGTGCCAGGGTGGTCAAGTTCCAAATCCAGCTCAATATACTGTGTAGGATAAACTGAAAGCAGACCTAGTTTTATTTATTTTTCTTTTTCTTCCTCTTCTTTAAAAAAAAAAAAAACTTCTCTGAAGGAATATTTAACAGTGTCTCAAAGTGATTAAAAATAAAAGAAAACATATGCAAATATGTATGACCTGACTTTTACAGCTTTCATAACGATAATGAGTGAAAAATAATTAGATATCTTTTAAAAGATATCAGGAGGAGATGCACTGAAACTTCTCATTAATGTCTTGCAAATTAAATTCATCTTTTATATTTTATTCATGGGATTCCAGAAACTGAGTCATTAAATTATATTGTATTATTATCATTAAAAACATAACCCACATAAACTCAGATGGACTATAAATAAACCAAAATATAACTTCACTGGAATCTACCTGAAGGAATTAAAATTGTACAAAATGTTAAAGTTTCTGATCAGGACAGATAAACAAATACATTTAAAAATCTATGTATGTGAATGACAGATATACTGTCATATACTGATAAAAATATGTACTACATGAGATCTAAGGAGCAAAATTATCACGTTAAACACATTCACATAATAAAGGAATGTGTTCTCACAATTGTGACATTATCTTATTACATAACATGGCATTTAAAAAAGTTTTTTTCTCTCTTTAGTGTCAGTCTACTTGTCTATTTTGTTATCTACTAAGTAAATATTTCATTTCAGATGAAATATTTTTACTGTGCAAGAAATATGAACCTATACCAAGATATTAAACAGTGAGGGCTGGTGAGAACATTTAGAAGAAATGGATTATAAATGCCACCATTTTTTTTTTCCTAGTGAGAAATTAAAGAGACCTATTGTTCTCTTGTTCATTTAAACTTTGTTCTCCATTTGGACTGTTAAATGTTGTAGGGTAATTATTTTCTGTCTCCCATTGTAGCCAACATAGCAACTGTAACATAGTAGTTGCTTTAAACTGCTAATTCTTGGTCATCACAACCAATTGTTGATGTTTGAGGATTAAGGGCTAGTGTTATTGGGACAATCCACTCTAGTCATGGATGGTTTCAATTTTTTTAGGAACTATCTTATCTCGAATTTCATGCCCTTTTATGTGTCTATCACAGCACTCCACAAGTTTTTCTGAATTGAAAACCTCATTGTAAAAATTTTAGCATGCCACTCTATTAGTATTTAATTTTTATGTGGTTACTGTTATCGGTATATAAGTAACTATTATTAAAACTTAAGTTACATTCTGAGCAACACTAATCCTGTAATGTGCTTCGTGGAAAAGGGTTCTAAGTAAATGTATTTGGGAGTAACTGTGCATTTCGGGCCCCTCTTGTAGTCACAAACATTTAACACAGTAAAGTTTAGATAATTCCTCAATAAAGAATTTGCTTAATATTACTTACCCCTGGCATTCTCCGTACCTATTTCACCAGAGACATTTTTTTAGGACACAAAAAATATCCATCCAATGCAATAATTCCATAAAATGCTAGAGTTAGTCACACATTTTAGGGTGCTTTAGTTAGGTTCCCCCCAAACCAGATAAGTACTGGAAAAGGCACATAGTCCCTTGGAGCTATGTCTTGCTCTTTAGTTGATTAATCTTTTTTTTTTTCCTCCAAAAAAATTTCCAGAAGAGAAGAAAAAACATTTTCAATAACAACCAGGTCAAATTGCCTTTTAAAGCAGACAAACGTTTTGGGGAAGCAGCAGGACCTAATGTGCAACGGGAAAGCAGGCCTTTGTCTCATGACTAACTCAGTGACCACAATCAGAAGTCTATCAGTCCACAATCAGAATGGACTACACGCCACACAGTCTTGTATGTTTGCAAAAGTGCAAGACTGAGAACAGTCAATGCCAATTAGTTATGGGGATTTTCCAAGAGGGAGAGAGACTCGCTTGTCAGCTACAACTGTTTAAATTCAGCAATGAAAGCATTCCAAAGACACTCTGAGTGATTGCTCTGACTCCTTAATTGCATCTTATTCTTCACTCTGCTCTTTAGATGGACTGCTAGACACTAATGTTCTGCTGTCAAATCATTTCTAGGCCTTGAGAGCTCAAAATAATCTGCCTAGGGTGGGTCAGACTTGATTACCAAGTGGCATCTTAGTAAGGACACCATCAAGTCATGGCCCAGCATTCATCCTACATCACAGATAACCCATTTTTTGTGTTATTAGCTTTTTCAAATTCAAATCTTATGTAAGAGGAGAGGAAATTGATCATAATCAAGTAAAATGTTAGATTTTGTGCTCTAAAGATGATTTCTCTTTTTGGATTTCAATGCAATATTCACTATTTGTTTTCTCTGTATGGAAGCAGAGTGCTCTGGTGGCTGTTCCTGCAAGTTTAACTCCTTAATGTGTTTCTTAAGCTTCCTTAAGTTTGCAGAGCTCAAGCAATTAAGCTGATGATACAGGTAAAATAAACCAATTAATAATATAAACAATAATAACCACAACCACAACAATAATAGCTGCCATTTCAAAGTCCTTATGTGTCAGTGACTGCCTTAAACTCTTTACACGGTTCTGTCTAGAACCATATAAACCAGGGGCGCCTGGGTGGCACAGTCGGTTAAGCGTCCGACTTCAGCCAGGTCACGATCTTGCGGTCCGTGAGTTCAAGCCCCGCGTCAGGCTCTGGGCTGATGGCTCAGAGCCTGGAGCCTGTTTCCGATTCTGTGTCTCCCTCTCTCTCTGCCCCTCCCCCGTTCATGCTCTGTCTCTCTCTGTCCCAAAAATAAATAAACGTTGAAAAAAAAAATTTATAGAACCATATAAACAAGACTGGGTTATGGTTACAAGCATTCTTCCCCACTACCCAACCCTGCTTTTTTTTTCCGTATGCATTAGCCCTAAGTCCTGAAGTAACATAGAAGAGGCAGAGAACTGTTAGTGCTGCTCAAATTTCACGTGCATAAAAATCACCTGGAAATCTTGTTAAAATGCAGTGTGAACTAGGATTAAGTGGGTAGAGCCTGAGATTCTGTAGTTCTAATAAACTTCCAGGTGGGGGGATGGTGTTTACCCATGGACTAACCTCTTCATAGCCAGGAGAGTGTTGCAGAGCGAAAGTCATTTCCCTTGCCATGGGAATCAGCAAAGGGATGCTGGTATCTAGCCTGACCAAGAGAAGAACAATGTTTCTTCTGAACAAAGGTTTTACAAGCTCCAAAATTAAAATATTTTCTCCCAGCTCTGTCTCTCTTATAAGGGACTAGAGGAGATGTTTCTGATGCCGTCTCTACCCAGGGTCTGGTTCTCTTCATTAATCTATGGTCTACAATTACCAACAGCATAGAACAGAAAGATGGAGCCAGGTCTGAAGGGTTTCTGCTCATTTGTATTCACACCAGGTTTATTTGATTACTTAGGATTAAGAACAGTCCACTCTGGCATCAGATCTCTGCATCTTTTGTTTATATTCTTCAACATACTAGTCAACAGGCTTCAAGTTTCCTGCCTTCTTCTAATCTGTGCTACACATGATGCTATTACACTTCATTTAAAAACAGGCTGGTGTGCCATTTCTATGCCTTAGGAAAGCATAAAAAAATGGAAAACAAAAATATGAAAAAATTCTTTATGGCCTTTTCAACAGGTCCAGACTTAAAAGCAAATTCTTCACTCAGGCATTCAAAACTCTGATCACGGGGCTTCTATCTGCTTCGCAGCCTCATCTTCTATTGCACTTCTTCCTCTTCCAAAGCTCTCATCTCTACCCTTCTACTTCCTTTTGCAATCCTTTGACCTCCAGGCCTTGGTTCAAGCTAACTGAAACATTTTTCCCACTGATATCAAATTTCTCTACAATTTCAGGGCCCATCTCAACTTTCCAAGACACTGTCTCATTTTCCCTCAGTAGGGAACTTCCTGTCTTTCTTTCCTGATGTTTTCACAGCACTGTTTGAATTTCTACAACATAGCTGTTATAGACAGTTTTGCATCAGAGGGTTTGTGGATGTGTTGGTCTCAGCCACCAGACCACCCTGGAGGGTGAAGAACCAAGCCTGATAATTCTGTGCCTGTCTTCTCCTTAATGCAGGTCTTAATAAGGGAGGGAGTCATGTAAGCGTGGCTGTACTGAATGGTCAACACACTAACCCTTTCATTGTAGTTCACCAGATCCCACTCCCGAAGGTGGAATGATGAGCAGATGCTACTTGCTGAATTGTAAGATGGTGGGACTGCAAACCTGAGATTGTTAGTGACTTGGGATGTGGAATCCCCATGCAGTAGCCTTCGAGTCACTAAAAGAAAGGTGGTACCATTGGTACCAGTTCATAAAAGTTGAAGCAAAGGCCATTGTGTCAAAAGAAACTTTTGTTGGTGTTGCTGACTTTTAATATATGTTGTCATTCTTAGGTGAACAACAGTATCCTTGGAGTGGCCACATGGCCCTCTGATAATGACTTTCTCTGGGCTGATAGATTTTGGAAGCCAAATTGCCACAATAGCCTCCAGAGGCAGCCAATACCTGCTGTGCAAATGGAATAATGCTCCCTGGTGACAAGGGGATTTAGTCCCATGGAAGAGTTTGTTAGCTCAAGAGTGAGGGAAGATACTTAAATTAACAAGGCCAACCAAATGGCCTAAGAGATATGCACAGCTGTGCAATAAAATGCCATCAAGTGTTACACCAACCCATCCGCTTTCTCATAAGGGGTGGCAGAGAAAGTGAAGAGCTCGCTTACTGATGTTGGGAGTGGTCTGGGTCTCTCCATGTTAACTCATTCTTTGGTACACCTTCACTGTGACAGGGGTCAGCTGAGGACTCACACATTTAAAGATATTAGGCAAGATGCTCTTGTACAGGAATTTTTAGTCTAAATATCTGGCTGGCCAGTGAAACAGACCGTTAGCATGTGTCTTGACTAATAAGAAAATCTTCATTCTGCCCTTAAACTCCATATATGACTGACCCTTCTTTGCTTGCATAACATCCTGTGTTAATTCTCAGGATATTTATTAAATTATCTGGTAAGGAATTCATACCCTATACTCAAATATGAAGTCTCATTTAAACAGCGAGCCTACATTCTTCAAATTGGTATCCATGGCTTGTACTGGAAAGGTGGCAAATACCAGACATTTATTACATTTACTAAGATGGGCCCAAATTGTGTTTGGTAAGGGGCTTATGTGAACAGCAGGAGGGAGGCCTGGGGGCTGATAGCATGCTAGCTGCTCATGCAAATATACATGCATAGTTAAACATGGCATTGCTATTCTGTTTGGGGGAATCAGGAAGAATTCATCAAGGTGATCTAACGCAAGGGATTTTTAAAGTTGCTACTAGCTAACATTTTAAATCATTTTCTGTGTGATGCCATGTTCTTCACAAGCATTATCTCATTTAATCCTTTTGAAGCAGAAATTGTTATTATTCCCAGCTCACAGATGAACAAACAACAATTTGAAGAGGTTAAACATCTTGCCCAAAGGTCAGAAATGGTAATTGAACTAAATCCCCTTTAACACTAGGGTCCAACTCCTCAGTAACTCTATTTATTACCT
Organism: Prionailurus viverrinus; assembly: GCF_022837055.1. NCBI lineage: Eukaryota > Metazoa > Chordata > Mammalia > Carnivora > Felidae > Prionailurus > Prionailurus viverrinus. The sequence goes on along the minus strand of NC_062561.1, from coordinate 188,001,851 downwards.
CATACTACTTATTCAAGGCCATATTTTCAAATTATTCTGTAATAGTACAGAAATATGTCTGTAATCCTCCCTCTTACTGTATCAATGCCTTTATGCGGTGTGACTTTGCAGTTCCTCCCAAGAAGAGGTAGAATCTTTCCCTACACCTTGAATCTGAGCTGCCCTTGACACTTGTTTTAATCAAAGAAGTAACACTGAGCCAAGTTGTGAGCTTGGGCTAGTGAAGGTTTGGCAGCTCCCCCCTCCCCTTTCTTTTGGAATCCTGCTGCCACCCTGTGAAAGGCTTGGATAGCCTGTGGAGAAGCAGGGACATGTGTCCACTCACCCCATCACAGCAGTCAGACAGCCCCAAGCCTATCTGTGTGAGAACCACATGCATGTGTGGGCCTGGTTCTGAGCCTCTCGGCCAACCTGTAGCTTCCTAAGCAATAATAAATGGTTTCTGTTTTAATCCACAGTTTGGGGTAGATTGTTAATTACTAAAAGCTAATGGAGAGCACTAGGTTCTGTAGAAACAGGAAAACAAACATTTTTTCTTCATAGAATGGTATATACACCTTCATTTCCAAGATAAAATTCATGCTCACAGCTGGGCCTTGCTTCAGAGAATCTCCAACTGGTTTTATAAATACTATGGGCTCAGCCATATGGCATAACCTAAATCAAGAGACCTACCTAGGTTCCTATCCCAGTGCTGCTATATACAAGTTGTAGAATTTTGGACCAATCATACATTCTTTAGAACTCTGTTTCTATACCTAAAAAATAAAGTTGTTCTAAAACAGCAACCCCCAATTTTTGGTTTTAGAACTCCTTTATACTCAAAAAATTATTAAGAACTCCCAAAAGCTTTTGTTTATGTGGTTTACACCCACTGATACATACTATCTTAGAAATTAAAAGATATTTAAAAATATCTATCCATTAATTCATTTATAACAATAATGATCCTATTTTCATGTTAACATAAATGTCATTTTTATGAATGGTAGCTATATTTTACAAAATACAAAAACTTATTGAGAAGACTGGCATTGTTTATATTTTTATAAATTTCTTTTTGGCTGGCTTAACAAGACAGCTGGATTCTCAACGTTGCTTCTGCATTCAGTGGTTGTGATAATGTGAGTCTTTTGAAAACATGACTGTACATTTTGAAATAATGAAAGTGAAAAATGCAGATAAAGGCTTAGTATTACTATGAAGTGAGCTTTAACCTTCAGAACACTCTGAAAGGGTCTCAGCAACCAACCAGGGGTCTTGTAGATTATACTTTGAGTCACTGTTCTAGATGATTTCGAATTTGAAATTTGGTTAAATTTAAGGAGAACTCCAAATAATTCATTTGGATTTAAATTATTAAGGACTACCCAAAACTAGCAATTTTATTTCCTGTAGAGTAGAAATAAAAACAAGGGGACCCTGAAAGATCATTTCAAAAGATCATTTTTATTCGATAGAGTAAAAGTGTGTGTTGTGTGTATGTCTGTGTGTGTGTATGACATTCTTACAATTAAACGTAAATCATTTGGTTCTTTGATGCAGTGAAATTCTTGAGAATTTTTTTAAAAAAGAAAGTTAATGCATTTGCATACAATTGAAGCTACTGTCCATCCATATCAACTATCAGTTTGGTCAAAGTTGGACCTATGTGAATGAAGTGAATAGTTCATTCTCTTTGTTTGGCCTCTAAATACCAATGCAAATTAATTCATACAAATAAGACCTTGAGGGGAGCCTGGGTGGCTCAGTAGGTTGAGCATCCACCTTTGGCTCAGATCATGATCTCGCAGTCCATGAGTTTGAGCCCCACATCAGGCTCTGTACTGACAGCTCAGAGCCTGGAACCTGGGTCAGATTCTGTGTCCCCTCTCTCTCAGCCCCTCCTGTGCTCATGCTCTATCTCTCTTTGTGTCTCAAAAAAAAAAATAAAAATAATAAAAATAAGACCTTGAATGTGACTTCATTAGTGCAGGCCAAGCAGTTAAAATTTGTAGCTTCTAACATGGAATAAAACCTTTCCAGCTTAAAAAATAATATGCAGAAAACATCTAAAGTAATGCCAAAAGCCTTGACCAAATTGTTGCAAGTCTGCTCTTTTCTAAACTGTTGATTATATTCCTGGTTTGAGAAAAAAATTACTCCTTAAACATAATTTTTTAAATGCTGACACCAAAGATGACATATAGAACATGTGAGACATACTTAAAACTAAATAATTATCAAGATTTGACCCAAATTCAACCAAACTAAGGGCAGTATCCTTATGTCTATATAGTTTTGTTTGTTTGCTTTTGTTGTTTCTAAGCTGAATAGAGAATTAGCTTGCTTTGGTGATTTTAATGAAATGTCCACAAATTCTTTGATATTGCTACCTACAAATGATGAAACTTAATTTCTGTCTCCTGGAGTGTGGGCTGGACTTAGTGATACACTTCTAAGATATAGAATACAACAGAAATTATAGGATGTCACTTATGAGATTAGGTTATAAAAAGACTGGAGCTTCTGTCTTGAATGTATCTCTTTCTTTCTCCTTCACCTCTTCAGGTTCCAATACATTGCAACCTGTTTTGTGCAGAGACTAACATGGCGAGAAAGAGAAGGAGGCCTCCATCAGACCAAGAAACTGAGGCCCTCGGTCAAATAGGAACACCATGAGGGACTGAGACCTGCCACAACTCTGAGCGAGCTTAAAAAAATGGGTCCTTACCCAGCTGAACCTTCAGATGAGACCACAGCCCTGACCAATAGCCTGACTACACCTCATGAGAAACCCTGAGCCAGAATCACTTATCTAACTGACTTGTGATTTCTGACCTTCCAGAAACTATGAGACAATAAATGTCTGTTCTTTTAAGCTGCTAAGCTTTAGGGTAATTTGTTACCCATCAATAAATAATATAAACCCGCTACCTTGCACTTGAGCATGGTCTAATAAAACAAACACAGATGGGTTCAAATATTGCCTACTTCCTACTATGTCTCCAGAGCCTAACTCCACTAAAAAAGCAAATAATGCCACTTGTATTTTCTATGTTGTTCTAAGAACTGGAAAAAATGCTTGCAAAACAATTAGCACACTAGTTTAATGATGACTGGCCATCATTACTCTGATTAGTGATACCTATAGGTAAAGCAAAATTTTTATTTTTATTTTTAAATTATCTACAGTTTAAAAATTAAGTTTCCAAATGCAACTTTTAGGTTCAGTTCAAGTTAGAAAACAATTGTTCATTTACTATGCAAAAGCTACTAAGTTCTCACTCTGTGGGATGAAGAATTGGGTAAATCATTTAATGTCTAACTTCAGTAAATAATGGGCACAACCTTTAATATGTGATAAAGTAGTATTCCTTTTCTTGGAGGGTCTGAACAGAGTAAAAAAGGAAGGAAGCTGATTTAATGGCTGTCTCATACTACCAGCACCTGGGTTAAAACATTTGGCAGTTAAATAAGGACTAAGACTCTCAAATGCTTCAGGGGTCAAACAAAATAGGTAATGTATACGTTCTGAATGTACTGAACTGGGGAGTGTAGTCCTGCACCCAAGATAATTCAAATTCAGGTACTACTGCCAAAAATTAAGGCATTGTGCTGGCAAAAAAAAAAAAGTATATTCTGGATAAATCTATCACCTGAATCTGTGCATTTCAATCCTAAATGATCACATTTGCTACTAGTTTAATTTCTAAATTGGGTAAAACCAATTTGTTTGAAAATGTGGAAGCCCCTTTCTTTCACAATTGGTTATTAACAGACACAGGAGCTGTGTGCTTCTTCTAATATAATGGTAATCACGTCATTGATTTCAAACCAATAAATGCCAAAAGGAAACAATTTTCAAGATGGTGGGGTGTTTAGGTGATTTGTGCAAACTGCTTCCAGACTCTGGAACTGCAGCTGTAATATTTGCACTTTAAATATTTACAACTCAGCTTGAGACAAGCTTCCTGAATGTCCAAACATAACTAAGGTAATACCTTTGATTTGGCAGCAGGTAAGTCCAGTGTACCTGATACCTGGTACTGATCCTTCCAATCCCAATCAACTTTTTTACTAGTACTTCTTCTATCTAGAACTTGGATATTTTTTGGTATGTGACATTAAAGCAAACTATCCACAAAGATTTCATAAAGCAAAACAAACACCAAATACTAAAATTTATTTCCTTGGTTCCTAAGGATTGTGCAATTACAGCTAATAGGGCAATTTTCTGACTGGAGAAAAAACTCAATTGATTTTCAAATTCAAGGGCAGTTTTCTCCAAACCACAGTATCTTTATAGAACTATGATTTTACAGTACAAACGGCTTCTAAGATGAGGGGGAAAATAAAGGACTAATATTACCAACATAGCAAATTGGCATTTAATATAACAGCCCTAGGACTTAAAGAGTGATTCACCTCAGCAGTATCCTCAAATTTTTGTGACCAACAAATCACCTCCAGGACCTGTTAAACATGCCTATTCCTGGGCCATACCTACAGAGTCTAATTGTGTAGGCTAAACATGTAGGTACATTAATAAATGTACCAGCAAGTACTGATGCACAGACCACATGTCCATGCTTCAAGAGAAACTCTGCTCTATAGAGTTTGAAAAATTCCTTTAAAATTTCAAGAATATCCTAAGACGTACATATGTTTTCTTAGATGTAGGGTTCCTGGAGATTTTGGGACTCTGTAACCTTGGAGTCTGTATGAGATAATGAATCTCTCCTCTGGCTCATGGCATATATATTTGCAAATTTGTCATTTATAGATGTCCAAAATAAAACTCTAGCTACGGGCTCGACCTTCAAAGTATATTCATCGAATTCTCTCCCTCTCCCAGTATTAGTGTCATAGACTATGAGTACATCATCTCATGCCTGCAAAACTGCTATAGCTGCTAACTGATTTCCCAGCTTCCATTTGTATTCCCCTATATATAGTAGGCAGTGAGCTTTAAAAGAATACCCTGACATGTCACTCTGCTCAAAAGCTTCTAGTGGCTTTTCATTTTACCTTATAAATAAATAAAACAACCCACCCCCCTTACATGATCTGACTCTGGTCCTGTCTACCTCTTTGAAGTCACTTCTATTAATTTTATACTGGCCTGGTCTGCTCTTTAAACACAAGAAGCTCATTCCTTGTCTTGAAGCCTTAGCTCTTTCCTTGCACTCCCTTCATGTAGATCTTTACATAGATGATTCTTATTGCTTGTTCAGGTTTCAGCTTCAGTGACCAAATGAAGCTTGACCTCTGTATCTTATTCTGAGCTGTCACCTAGATTCCCCATTGCAGTTGTTCTCTACATTTTTACATTGTTTAATTTTCTATATACTTGATCATTCAGGAATGAGCTTCTCTATTTATTCCATTGTCTGGCTCTCTGTACTACGATGTACATTCCTATAGGGCAGGAATGTGTCTTTTCTGTTCACTGTGGTATATAAAACATCTAGGATATTGCTTGGTACATTGTAGGTACTAAATAAATGTTTTTGAATGAATAAGTAAAACCTGTTGATTAACACCTATATAACAGATAACACTGGTCTCATCTGCATATATTCAAAATAAATAAAAACATCTTTAGTTGGTATATAGCTTAAAACCTAACAGATTAATAACTTTTAATAAGAAGTATTGGACTCAAATCACATCAAACATATATTAATAGACAGGAAGGAAGATGTCCTATTTACATGGAAGCTTTGCCACCATTTAATATGTACAAGAGTGTTTGGTACCTCATTTAAAATTCATACTACAAAGGAATATGTCCTCTTGGTTAATGCTCTATGGAATGACGATACTTTTATAAAGTGCCTTATTGATATCACAAAAATGTATTATTCAAAAATAGACTTCTGCCATTGATTTGTTGACATGCCACTTAACTCCTATTCCATATTCCATTTGGAGGTTTCTCCAAAATACAAAGCACACTGGTGGATATACGCTTTTAACAAATACAAGGGGAAAGAAAAAATTAAGTGGAATTTAAAACCAGAGTTTAGAGTGAAACACATGCAAATAAATAGGATAAGGTAAAGGCAAAGGAAGACTGATGTTTTGCTACACTTTTTCAAATATGCAAACCTACCTAAATTTAAGCAAATAAATGGTTGAATAGACTAACTGGACATCATATTTTAAGATTTGTTATAATAAAGAAAAGCCAGAACATTTTATGACTTTTTTTATAGTTGTAATGTGATTTAGGAGACCTTATATAATCTTTCCGGATCCTATCTATCTTCACAACCTATGCTAGAGATATGACATATTAAACAGAATAACTATAGTACATAAGATAAGGGTTCTCTGCCAACCAAAAGCCAGTATCAGTTGAAACTGCTCCTCTCCACAGCTCCTGTTGAATCTGTACTGTACCTCCATTGCAGCCATGATTGATTACACATGATTGGATGTCTACATTAGGCTGGAGTAAGCATATTCCTTTGGTACAAGTATGGAATCCAAATATTGAGAGACTGAATCAGCATATTTACCGGTGTTATATGAAAAGATAATTATTCAGAAAGGAGGGAAGAATAGGAACAAAGAAACCATAACTATAAGAAAGCAGAGGAAGTTGATATGCAGAAAAAGAACAATGAAGCACAGATATCATGGGAAAAGATACACGGGGCCCCTGAGAAAATCACAGAGAGGCAGGGAGAGACATGGACAGAGAGGTAGTCTAGTTCCAAAGCCGGAAGGATATCCTTGGAATCCTAGATATTCCCCAATAGTCTTGAACATCATTTCCTGAGATGCTTCTGAGATTGTTGTGTTCTTATTCAATACATATTTATTGAATGCCTACTATGTGCAAGCATGGTTCTCAGCACTTTTGGCACACTGATAGAAAAAAAAAAAGATAAAAAAACCCCAGCTGCCCTCAGTGAGAATGCATTCTAGCTGAGAGAGACAGAAAATAGATAGTAGGCATAACAAACAGGCAAATTACACAGTATATTAGAAAGTAATATAATTTATATTGGCTATGGACAAATAAAAAAGTAGAGCAAGGTGAGCAGGATGTAGAATCTTGGGAGGGCACTTAGGTTGCATGTTTAAATTGGGTGCTCAGTACAGACCTCATCAGAAATCTGACATATAAGCAAAGACTGATGAAGGATTTAGACCTAAGCCTACTGGTGGAAGAGCATTTTAGGTAGAAAAAACAGATAGTGGAAAGGCCGAAAGCTGGGAGGATACATGGTGTATTAGAAACACAGTAAGAAATCCAGTGCAGCTGGAACACTATGAGCAAAGTGAATGAACAGGAGGTGAGGTCACAAGAGGCACTGGGGAAGGGGGTCTTATAATATGGAATCGTGTAGGCTATTATTTGGAATTTGGTTTCAAACTCTGAGTGAGGACTTTGAGAAAAGACATGACAAGGTTGGGTATGTGTATTAAGATGAGTATTCTAGCTTCTATGTACAGAATGATCAATATGGAGGTAGATAAAGTTTGAAAAACGAAAACCAATCAGAGGTGGAAGCAAAAGAGGTGGTGATGGGTGGTAGAATTTTAGAAATATTTTGTAATCCCAAGTAATAGGATTTTATGGAAGATGTGAAAAAAAGAGAGTGGACAATTATATCCCAAGGTTTCTCCTTTGAGCAAATGGAAAGATGAGGTTGAAATTAAATGAGATAAGAAGGGCTGCTCACATTAAAGATTTTGGAGAGAAGATGAACAGTTCCATTTGGGACATACAGTTGGATATGTAAAGTCTGGTAGAGAAGTTTGTTTGGGAGAGAAATCTGGATTAGAGATAAATTTTTGGGTTCAATTAGCATATTGATGATAGGTAATGCCATGCAAATTTATGAGGTAACCTAAAGAAGTGAATGTAGATTAGGAAGAAATCCAAGAAGTGAGTCGTGGTGTGCTCTTGTATTAAATGAAGAGAAACAAACCACAAAGGAGACTGAGAAAAAAAATCAGAAGTAAGAAGGAAACCTAGAGAGAATGCAGTCAATGATGTCAATGGAGGAAAATGTATTAAGGAGCAGAGGGTAATAAACAGTGCCAACTGATCCTGATGTGACAGGCTGTGGAACCTGTACAAGATGAAAGCTGAAGAATGCCCATTTGAGTTAACAATGTGAAGACCACTGTCAATCATGAAAATGCAGTTTTGGTGGTATAGTGGAAGAGAAAGGCATACTGGTATGATTTTATGATAGCATAAGAATATATGCAACTAAAGGCATTTTGCTACAAAAGGGAAAAAAAAAGAAGTGGTGTGGTAGCTAGCAGAATTTGTTGGGTGGAAGGAAGATAAGTTTTGTAAAGTTGGAAGAAATAGCAACAGCATTGCTTATAATACTGATTGAGTCTCAGTAGAGACCTGACAATTGATGATATAGGAAAGAGAAGGTAGATTGATAAAGTCATCTTCTTAAGTGGGCAAAATGAAGGAATTATATTTCAATGGAAGCACAGTAACCACAGGGGTAAGGCAGATGTGTGGGCATGGATTCTGGTAGGTGGATAGGTGTTGTGGTGGGAATATTCTAAGTTCTTTTTTACAATGATTCAGTTTTCTTAATGAGGTAGGAAACAATGTCATTAGCTGAGCGTGAGAATGTGGTAGGAGATGTTGAGAAAGTAAGAAGAGAGGGAAGAAGACAAAAAGTAGTCATTTAGGACACAGGGAGAATGAATGGGCCAGGCAGGTATATTCAGCAGCATTAAAGTCTGAAGTCTGTGGTCATGAATTTAAAGTTTCTTTGCTTGAGCTAATTTAAGTGGACTTTTTGTTTGTATCCAAAAAACCTTGAATTACCTGGAAACAGTTTTGCCTCCTGGGAAATCTGTGGGTGGCAATTTTTTACTTTGATGTTTTAGTAATGAAAATCTAGGGCACCATTATGTGTTGTTTTTTTCATTGAAAAGGGGGAAAAAACTAACTCATTTTAGCACATCTAAGCATACTTAGTCCAAACTATTAAGGACTCACAAGTTAGATGTACTACAAACAAATATATATGTATTCAAGATTCAATAATATAATTTTTGAAATATTTGCTATTTTGTCTCACCAATGTAGTTTTCCAGTGTTCTACTACTATGCAATGCTGACAATATAGTGCATAGTTTTAGGATCTCTGCATAACAACACTGATAAACTTATAAAAACATCAAATTTGTTTCATTGTTTTAAATAACACTGTAGTTAAGTTTGAAACAAAATATTCTTTTAGACACATATGTTGAAACCTAATCCCCAATGTGATTGATGGTATTTGGAGATGGGGCCTTTGGGAGGTGATTAGTTCATAGAGGTAGAACCCTCATGAAGGAGATTAGTGTCTCCCTAAGAGACCAAAGAGCCCCCTTGCCTCTTTCTACCATGTGAGGACACAGCAAGAAGACAACTATAAATGAACCAGAATATAGGCCCTCACCAGACACTAATTCTGCTGGTGTCTCCAACTTGGACTTCTAGCCTCTAGAACCATGAGAAATAGAGCTCTGTTGTTTACAAGCCACAAAGTCTATAATATTACGTTATAGCAGCCTGAAGGGACTAAGACACATCCTATATACACACACAGAGTTTCTGAAGATACATGATTTCTCTCAAGGTATAAGGGTGGCAGCAAGACAGATATGTCTACTAGAAATATGATGATGACAGTGAAAAATGATAACAGTGTATTCACTGACATTTTGACATATGCCAAACACTATGAAATACTTTAAATAACCTCTTAATACTTATAATAATCCTATGAATGGGTTATTTTTGTTGCCACTTGGTTTATAAACTCTCAGAAATGATGAGAATAGGGATTTTCATTATGGTAGGAAGAGCTACAGATGAAAGAACAATGATGTAAGTCTGTAGGAATTCATGCCAAATTTTACTTTTAAGAAAACAAAACAGAGGCGGCATCTGGGTGGCTCAGTACGTTAAGTGACTGACTCTTGATTTTGGCTCAGGTCACAATCTCACAGTGAAATGGAGCCCCACATTGGATTCTGTGCTGGGTGTGAAGCCTGCTTAAGATTCTCCCTCTCCCTCTGCTCCTCCCTGCTCACTTGTACATATGCACACTCCCTCTCTCTCTCAAAAAAAAAAATAAAATAAAATAAAAAATAAAAAAAATAAAGAAAATGAAAAGAATATGTATTTTTTAGATTTTTCACAGTAAGGCCTGGGAGATGACCCACCCTGCAGCAATGAGCACCTCTGTTACCCAGACTGCAGTCTCTAACATTTCTCATGAAAAAGAACCACAGCTATTCAGGAAAATAGCTGATTCCCAGTGGCAGGAAATATATAAGATGAGACTAGAATATCTTGTCATTTTGCAAAGCAAGGAAGGAACCAACAAAAGAACCAATGAAAGAAACAAAACCAAACTAGGGTATATCAAAAAGGTGTTAATTTAAAGACGCTCCCACTGGCAAAAAGAATGAGATTACTTGAACATCAACAAAGATGGTATCTGCAACGGAGCAAACACTTGTAATATGTTTAACATTGGAGGTTACTAGGGAGTCAACTCATGATTTTAAAAACTGGTAAACAGGAAAAATAAAGCATTTATTCTGCCTTAAAATTTTTTTTAATGTTTATTTATTTTTGAGAGAAACAGAGACAGAATGTGAGTGGGTTAGGGGCAGAGACAGAGGGAGACACAGAATCCAAAGCAGACTCCATCCAGGCTCTGAGCTGAGCTGTGAGCACAGAGCTCGACACGGGGCTCAAACTCACAAGCTGTGAGATCATGACCTGAGCTGAAGTTGGACACTCAACCGACTGAGCCACCTAGGCACCCTCTACCTTTTCTATTCTCAAGTAATCAAACAGTTAATATAATGAGATTATTTTTCTATAGAAATATTCCAGCTAATAAATTAAGATGTGATAATGGTATAAGAATATGACCATTCTTCAAGCTTTAATTAAGTATAATTTAGGCTGCTAACATCACAAAGAGAGTTAATCAAATGTTATATATTTCCTGATACAAAGACAATTTTCACTATGAAGTATTTTGCCCAAAAAACAGTAAGCTGAATTTGATTAAGCCTTACATTGAATTAAAACATACAAACTATGGAAAATAGAAAAAAAAAGACAATAGGTAAGAACATGTTAAGATACCACAATAATGTAATCGGCAATCTTTTAAACTATAGGAAAACTCTGAAGGAAAATGTGATTGTTTTTTTCAATAAAGATTATAAGAAAAAAAAAAGACAAGGTGGCAAGAAATTACAGATTAAAACTTAGTTAAGAGACTGAAATAATTAAAATCGTATGGCCCTCATTTAGATCTAGATTTGAATAAATTGTTTTAAAAAAAGAGATAAATATATTTGAATGCTGAATTTCTGATATTAAGAAATTATTGTAAATTGTTAGGTATAATAATAGTATTCACTTATGTTTTAAAAATAGTCCTTATATTTTGTGTTACAACTGAATCATGTACTCTTTCTGTAGCATATGGCGTTTTGAACTATTAATTAATTTCTCTTCCTTTATATGGAAAGCAACAAACTCTATTTACAAAACAGCTAAGTTCTGGAAACACATCTTGCCTTATTTATAAACAGTCTATGGCTTGTTTTGTTTTGTTTTTTGTCTTAGTAAGTTGAAGAGGAGTAATATTATACTATTTTAGTAAAACTTACCTGCTTCACATTTTATTCAGGAGATAAAATCACATATTTAAAAATATATATAGGGGCGCCTGGGTGGCGCAGTCGGTTAAGCGTCCGACTTCAGCCAGGTCACGATCTCGCGGTCCGTGAGTTCAAGCCCCGCGTCAGGCTCTGGGCTGATGGCTCGGAGCTTGGAGCCTGTTTCCGATTCTGTGTCTCCCTCTCTCTCTGCCCCTCCCCCGTTCATGCTCTGTCTCTCTCTGTCCCAAAATAAATAAACGTTAAAAAAAAAAGATTAAAAAAAAAATATATATATATATAATGCATTAAACATTCATTCTGTCAGTGTGTAACTTGGGATAACATTTATCCAATTCCATTAATTATAATGCATACAACTTTAATTTTCATGTAGGAATACTGAGTGGGAAATACAAAAAATGTGATTATATGCATATATATATATAAATCAACATAGGAAAATACATGTATATATATATACATATATATATACATATATATATATACATACTTGAATTGTTGATAATAATTTTATTTTTAATTCTCTGTAAGGTTTTCCTCAAACGTATGTGCTAAAGTAAAATAATCTGTACATTGTGATAACCAAATAGGGAGACTTCATATGACATAGTATCTGGTTTTTTTCCCTCTTTGTTTTGTTCACCATATTACCCCAATTGCTGGAACAGTGCCTGGGACATAACAGGTACTTGATAAAAACAAAATGAATGGCACTAAATTCTCTATGTTCAATTTAAAAATGGCAACATTCCAGGGCACCTGGGTAGCTCACTGGGTTAAGAATCCAACTCTTGATTTCAGCTCAGGTCATGATCTCCTGGTTTCGTGGGTTGGAGCCCCACGTTGGGCTCCACACTCACAGTGCAGAGCCTGCTTTGGATTCTCTGTCTCCCTTTCTTTCTGCCCTTCCCTTGCTCTTTCTCTCTTTCTCTCTCTCTCTCTCTCTCTCTCTCTCTCTCTCTCAAAAATAAATAAACTTTAAATGAATAAATAAATAAATAAATAAATAATGACAACATTCCAAAATATTTATAGATAGAATGAATGTTTAAATACAAAATTTTGGATATAAAGGGATCTTAAAATTTATTTGCTCCATCTACCTGTTTTATATTTGGTTATACCTCTCTACATACAGATACATTTACAGAACACCTTAACGTGAGAAATACAAAAATAATTTTGAAAAAAAATTTTAATGTGTATTTATTTATTTTGAGAGAGTGAGAGAGAGCTTGTGCAGGCAAGAGCAGGAGAAGGTCAAAGAGACACAGAGAGAGAATTCCAAGCAGGCTCTGCACCATCAGTGGAGAGCCCAATGCAGGACTCAAACTCACAAACTGCAAGATCATGACCTTAGCCAAAATCAGCAGTCTGATGCTTAATCAACTGAGCCACCCAGGCGCTCTGAAAAGTAATTTTTGACACAGCTTTGCCTTAAATATGTACATTAGATCCTGCTGATGGAACTGATAATTAGGCACTTATTTCCTTAATCTACAGGAAAAAAATCTATTTTTAAGTGTTTCTTCCTTTAATACAATTCTCAAATTTGATAGTAAAAGTGTAGGAAATCTATTAGAAATACCATTTTGTTTAATATTTAAAATTCTACAAAGAACATTTATCCTATAGGCCAAAGTGACTTGCCCAGAACAATTTAATAAGTAATTTTTAAAAATGTTTTGATCAAGAAAACCTTCTTCATTAGAAGATGCTTTCACAATCTACTGTTACTCCCAAGGATTTCCTCAAGTCTATAGTAATTACCACAAATGTATACTTTTTCAGATCCAGAAGCATGTAGATGTGTTAAGACTGTGTTAAGATGTGTTACTGATACTAAGAGAAGCTCAGAGAAATAGCTAAAGAGAAACTATTTGTTAAGGAGAGTTAGTAGAAAGAATAGGCAATACTTTTGACCACAAATTTAGGATTAGAAAGCCAAGGTTCATATCCCAGTGTTGTCTGGTTCGAAAACATACCCTACTTATATTGGGCGGGGGGGGCGCAGAATTTAGAGTCAACAAGTTTTTCTCACATATTAAGTTTTTAAGGCCCAAATTAAATGGCTTCTTACAGCAAGACTTGATTGCTTTAACCTCTATTAATTCCCCCTTTCCTGAATAACTTGAAAATAAAGTTTGGCATTTTTACAAAATATTTCAATTTGTTTGACAATTATTTCATACCTGTTTGGCTTATTTTCTGAAATACTTTTTAATATAGTAGTGTTATGTGGCTGAATCATTCATAATACACATAACATGACCTTATTAATTTAATACTTCCCTGTTGCTGCTGCTACCACCGTAGTTAAGTAACCTACAGGCATTTTTTCTTTGAATTTTTTTTTAAGTTTGTTTATTTTTTAGATGGTGACAGAGTGAGAGTGGGGGAGGGGTAGAGAGAGAGGGAGACACAGAATCTGAAACAGGCTCCAGGCTCTGAGCTGTCAGCACAGAGGCTGATGCAGGGCTCGAACCCATGAACCGTGAGATCATGACCTGAGCTGAAGTCAGACTCTTAACCGACTGAGCCACCCAGGTGTCCCAACCTACAGGCATTTTTAATAATTGGGATTTTTATGCACATTAAATAACCCTGTTAGAAAATATTATCATCACAATTTTAAAGATGAAGAATTAGGAATGCAGAGAGGTTAAAATTTCTGCTCTAATCTCTAATCAACTAGTCAGTATCAAAACCAGGATTCTCCTTTGCCTATCTATCTCCAAAGTGTTTTCTTATTCATTGTGCTTTGGAGCTTCTCTTATGAACAGTCTTGTTTAAGTAGATGCACATGAGCCTCTGGGATAGCAGTGTAATGAAGATGTTGAGGAAATATAATGTTATTTTACTTTTATTCTTGTTGCAAAGTGGGATTTGTGAACAATCTTTCTGTCTCTGGAATCTGACTATGTTATACAACTGGGGACTCTCCTTAGAGCTGGGGCTATGCTTAGGTGGGCCTTTTGCCTGCACCTGACAAATGGTTGGTACTTCAGGCATGTCCAGTGAGTTGGCATTAAAAGTTCACAACTTATCTAGAATGAGTTCTGTAAAGCCAGCTAAGCTGGCACTTTTATATCAGGGAGCATTTTGTTCTGCCCAATTCCCCAGAGACTCAGTGTTATAAAAAGTAACCTAGATTCTAGAGAATACAATAAACCATTTCGAAAGGAAATGACAGTTATAGAAAGGGAATCTCTTTCAAAACTGCATCTAAAATGAAAAGTATGACTGGCACAGTCAGCTCCAAGGCAAAATGTTGCTGATGAAGCAGTGACCAAAGAATATCTATTATCTCTCCATCATCCAAGGGTTTCTATGTTTCCATTGCTGTTAGCTATGAAATAGGCAAGTGATTGTTCTCCACATTTGGATTCTTGAATCTCATTCAAGTAAATGTGCACAAAAGACTATAAATTTAGAACCAATCATTTGACATTATCTGAGCAAAATCAGCAGAGATCTAATTTAACCAAAGAAAAATTTCTATTCAAATGCCAGTCATCTGGGTACCTTAAGAGCAGGAATAACATTCATCATTGTCCTACTTAGCACATGATAAGTGATCAATTATGGTTAACTGAAAGACTGTATGCATACATGAATGAATGAATGGTGCTCCATTCTTTAATAGAAAAATCAGGGCCTGGTTACCAGGACAAATTGGTCATTATCCACTTTGTTGTTGACAAAGATTACCAAAATATTGTTTCAAGTACCCTTTTAGAAATTCAGATATTACTCTAAGATATATTCCACTTATAAGGGGAAAAATCTAGGAAAAATGAAAAACACATTTTTCTAATTTATTATTCTTTCAAGATTCTGATTGGAAATCTCTTGATATCAATAGTCTGTATTAACTTCTGTATTCTTTGAATTTTTTTAACCTCACAATGTAGAATTTTTATAAATTTCAAATAGTAAGCATGGTGAAATTTTCTGTATATGATTTAAAAAACACATTAAAGGGGCGCCTGGGTGGCTTGGCCGGTTAAGCGTCCGACTTCGGCTCAGGTCATGATCTCACGGTCCGTGAGTTCGAGCCCCGCATCGGGCTCTGTGCTGACAGCTCAGAGCCTGAAGCCTGTTTCAGATTCTGTGTCTCCCTCTCTCTCTGCCCCTCCCCTGTTCATGCTCTGTCTTTCTCTGTCTCAAAAATAAATAAACGTTAAAAAAATAAAAAATAAATAAAAATAAAAAACACATTAAAATGCTATAACTGAATTCAAAGACATGGGCTGTCATGAAGACATAATGAGATAATCCCCATGAAAATGATCGGCAAGAGGCCTGGCATATGTTACAGAGCTTGATCAATGTTAGGAATTATTTTTGTTGTTGAAAATTCAAATAGAATGTCAAAAATAACCAATCATGTATTTTGAGTTTACTAAAATACTATGAGTTAGCAATTTTTGTTTTCATTCCAAAATCAGTGACTAGGAATTGTCATCTTATTTCAGTCCTCTCCAATTAGTACATTAGAATTTGTGGTTCATTTGTTGCATTTAATCCAATCCTACCCCCTCCCCAGTTCTTACAGGACAATTCATATGCACACATGCATTTATGATAGGTGGTGTCTCTCCCAGATGCATTATTTAAAGCCTAATTTTCCCCTATCTTTAAAACACCCCAAGAAATATCATTTTGAGTGTCAGAAAATGTTACAGCAGTTTCAAAGTTCAGTGGGAATCACATATACATTCAAAGACCAACTTTAGCTTCAAAACATTAACACCAGGAAATAGTCAACAGAATTTCACAGGATTAAATGTCTCTACCAAAGATAAGGAGGCATTTTAATGAAAAATTTTCAAGATTCATCTGGAATGAAACTTCATAGTCAATCTGTAGTCAGGCAACTCAGCAGAGATTCATTTCACTGCACACAGAGTATTTGAGGTAAAAATCCCAGATCTACTGTCTAATATGCATGGGGACGTTTAAGCTCTCCTGTCCCCATCAAAGTCTGCTTTAACTTTGTGACCTCATTTCATACAAATATCCTGCTTAATTTATGACCCAATTCTCACACAAAAACCCTCCCCCCCCCCCATATTCCCATCACCTAAAATATTAAAAGACAAAGTACAAAGGAAAAAACATAATAATTGGAAAGGGAGAACAAGCAGGCAAACTTTTCTACAAAGCACTAATACTTTCATCGAATTAACTGCTGGAAAGTCAATTAAAGTGACAATGAATGGCCAATTACAGGCCAGTGATTTGGTTAGAGACCTCTGTGCCACGGTGTTGCGTATTACAGGTTAGGAGATGGGATGTCAAATGCAGCACATGTCTATAGTGCCCGAAGCATCTGCCCTTGCAGAATAGGTGAAGTAATTTTTTTACTAGATAGGATGTGGAAACAGGTGTATCACTCCAGATTCAACTGCTAATCAAACCTGTGGCTTCAGATAAGCCACAGTCTCTCTTAGATAGCCCTTTCTCATAATAAAAATGGAGATCATAATACTTTACCCAACTCACAGGTCTACCACAAATGTTAAATGGGAAAATGCATGTGAAATAGAAAAACATTAATAACACAATGCCTTGTGCACAGTAAGTGAAATGAGTTGTACTTTAAATGGCTAAATTGTCAGATTGCAGAGAAAAGTCAGCTCCAATCTCCCAAAACTTTTTCCATTACTGATACTTCTGGTAGCCAAACTGCTTTTATTTCTCAAAGTTTATGGATACTTTTCTAACTCTTAGATTTTCTACTCCTCCCGAACTTCCCAATCTGTCAGTTCATTTTTTTTTCTTGCCTAAAGTAGGAGATGCATTGATAGTGCTGATAAAGTTAATTCTCAATTCCATGTCATAATTGTGCCTGAAAGCCATCCACCAGAGCCCATAAGTAAATTACCTAAATGCAATAACAATCTCAAATAATTTTTTAAGTCAAAACTGGACACTTAAGATCTTCAACACTGGAAGAGCAATTTTGGTTTGATATTGTTGGCTATGGAAATTGTCTTGAACAGCAAGGTATAATGAAAGGCATGGTTTTAGAAAGATCTAGCAATGTTTTAGAAATAACAATGTAAAACAGAAAAGCCTAAAAGCAGGGAACTGTAGTGTCAGAAGCTGCCAACCATGGATCTTCAGGTCCAGCTTGGCCTGCAGACATTACTTATTGCTAACACTTAAGAAATGGGAGAGTTCTAATTTCTCTTGAAAAAATGAAACAAAATCAATCAAACAAACAAAAACGTATCTGGCAATTTTCTGAAGTTTAGTAGATGCTCCCTGCTGTATATGTTGCATACTCTTCCCACCTGGTTGACTTATGTATACATTCCACCTCGTTTTGGGGGAGGCATTTCACATTTCTGAGCCAGTATAAGAAGCTCTAGTGGTCCAAACAAGACAGGATAAAGGATTAGACTAGAGAAGTATTTGTGGGGTGGGATAAAAGAAGCCATGAAACATTTTAATGGGAGTCTTGTAGAACTCCATTAAGTGGAGTAAGGCATTTAGTTATATCTTCCAAATTTCTGAATTGAGAGATGGCTGTTCATTCCATATCTTTTTGTGGTAAGGTTTTCATGTTTAGAAATGTGTTTGAGGGGCGCCTGGGTGGCTCAGGTAAGCATCTGACTTTGGCTTAGGTCATGATCTTGCAGTTCGTGATTTCAAGCCTTGCGTCGGGCTCTGTGCTGACAGCCTGGAGCCTGCTTCAGATTCTGTTTCTCCCTCTCTCTCTCTCTCTCTGCCCCTCCCCTGCTCACTTTCTCCCTCTCCCTCTGTCTCTCTCTCTCAAAATATATAAGCATTAAAAAATTTAAAAAATGAAATGTGTTGGAGAGTAAAATGTAGAGTTCTGTAGAGCAACTTTTATTTTTATGACCGGATAAGTGTCCTCAGGTCTCTTTTCTAGAGAACCCGGTAATAGTAAATGTTAACTAAATAATGCCGATGGGTCTCGGTGGGCTTGCAGATGTACGCTGGTAACTTCTAATGCTGGGGATGCCTGCTTTCAGATTTCTTTCTGCTTTATTATTAGAACAACTTTCCTAAGAACATCTGATAAAATTCCCAGTTTCTCTTGTGTGGCTGTGAACATATTAGCATACCCAAATCTATTCTGTGAAATAGATTTCCTGCAGGAAATTGGCAGCTCCTGCTGAAAGACCACTGAATTGTTCTCAGTTAAGGTGTTTTAAGAGCAACATTTTTTTTTCAAAAATAATACTTTAAATAGCAGTTCTATTTTTAAACAGTATAGATAAGAATATGTATTAACTCTGCACATATAGTTCAGATTTCTCACACACGAGTGAAAACCTCTCTTTTTATAAAGAACATTTATACAAGACCGATTTGAACTTTTCCTTTAAACTAGAAAGAACAAATGATTTAGACTGATCATTGAAATAACATGCAATAAAAACCCAATTTATGATGGGGCAAAATGAGATTTCTCTCTGCCTCTTTATCTCTGAGAGAGAGAAATTGAGAGAGAGAGAATGTAATAAAACCTCATATTGGCAAAGAAGACAAATACTATATGATGTCACTTATATGTGGCATCTAAAAAATCTGAACTCAGGGAACAGAGAACAGATTGGTGGTTACCACAGATGGGTGTTACGGGGTGGGGAAATGGGTGAAGGGAGCCAAAAAGTACAAACCTCCAGTTACAAGATGAATAAGTTGGAATGTAATGTCCAGTATGGTGACTATATTTAACAATACTGTAAGTTTTCGTACTTGAAAGGTGCCTCTTGGATCTTAACATTTATCACAGGGAAAAAAAATATGTGAGATGATAGATGTTAACTAAAATTATTATGCTAATCATTTTGTAATATATATGTATATTTACATATAAAATCATTATGTGGTATACCTTAAATGAATACAATGTCATATGTCAATTATATCTCTTTACTGGAAGAAAAAAAGAAGTCAGAGAGCTGATATACTTGGGGAAAAAGTTTCTGTCTTTGGGAATGGATTTGCCAAGCTACATAAGAACTTTCATTACAAGTCTGTTCTATTCTTTAGTAACTAGAATTCAGCCATGTTAGTATTGATTTAAAACCTTTAAAACAATATCCTTCAGTGCATTTGCTTGTCTTCTTATTTGTCTTTCTTCAGAGTTTAACATTAAATGGTAGATTTCTTATGGTAGCTACACTAAATGTTAGTGTAGCTAGCTTGAGAAGGTAATTAGTGATGTCAAATAAGTTTCTCTGACTGATGTCTTCAGATTTCTTTCTTTGTAATAAATTAAGCTGTTTCTACTGGCCAACTTATGTCTAAAATCATCCAGTAAGTTTTTACCTATCAACTCAGTAATGGCTGAAGTTCCATATAGTAAGTGTCTCAGCAGTGCTAAAAACCTTAAGGCTAATAATTAAGAAGAAAAAACAAAATGAGACTTATTTTAGTACTGCATGGGATTGGAATCCATTCTTGTGAAGAAGCTTTTTTTATCCTTTTAAAAAATGAAGAGGAAAAATAAAATATCAGATTGCATACAGGATTATATGTACTTTTATGCCTGAATGTATGAATGATTTGCTATAAAGGAGAAATACAGTGTTAGAGCAAGTGTTATTTGGTGTCTTGTCCTTTCGTTAAGCAGTAGGTAGGCTTAGCTCAATCCATCATTCACAGTGCTGATAAATCTGAATTTAGCTTTGGTTTTGAGAGACCTAGCTTGTGTGGAAGCAGAGTTGAAAATAATTTTAAAAGAATACGTGACTTGGGATAGCCTATCTAGAAAGAAGAATGTGAATAGATCTACCATCCCCATTTGTCAAAATGTGCCAGAAATTTTGCAGCCAAGCTCTGTAAATCTGTCATTTTGCCCAGAGAAAATTGTGTTGTATAACTTCCCATCGGCTGTGGACCATCCAAAAAAATCTGCTTTCCTTTTTTCTCCGTTAGCATTCAATTTGGTATTTTGGCAAGACCAGATACTCAGAGTCTTTTAGCCAGAGAATTAAATTTTTTGCTACTTGTAAATAAAGTAATGATTTAGCAGTCTACACACTTTAAAAATCTTTCTGCCAGGGAGCTAGCAATGAAACTGAACTGAAGACACAGCAACCATCTTTATTAATCACTGGAAAATCTAGCTTAGAAGAGTAGCTGCATGGTCATTAAAAATGTCCACCTTGATGTCCAGGTTGGTGAAAGGGCCATTGATGTGAAAAAGAAACACCAGACTCAGCTTTTGGGAAAGTCAGCATCTACTGTGTTATGGAATTCTAAGAGCAGAAAACAATGTTTCTAGCCTGTTTTCAGAAAAATCATGTAGCAGTTTGTTGTTTATTTAATAGCAGCAGTTTATTTAATAGTTCAGGGGTTGGTAGTTCTACACTTCTCGCCTCTTCCTCCGTTAAGCTCTGAGTGCTGGTCAGACTGGGTACCAAAGGTGTGGTAAGCCATATTCTTGTCTCTATAGCTCTCTCTAACAAGAATCAATTTCCAGAATATGAAAGAGAGGGTATTGTTATTATTAAACAATTATTTGTTTGTTAACCATGATCTGGGCAGAAACTTTCTTGGAAGCACACTTTTAGAATGACCTCGAAGTTAAACAAACAAAACAAAAAGGTAAAATTAATGACTATTTAACTACATAAATTGTCTTATTTTTTTTAAGATTTATTTAATTTTTTTAGTGTTTATTTTTGAGAAAGACAGAGGCAGAGCACGAATGTGGGAGGGACAGAGAGAAGGAGACACAGAATGCGAAGCAGGCTCCAGGCTCTGAGCTGTCAGCACAGAGCCTAAAGTGGGCTTGAATTCACAAACTGCGAGATCATGAACTGAGCTGAAATGGGGGCTTAACTGACTGAGTCATGGAGGTGCCCCTTTAGGATTTATTTTTGAGAGAGAGAGACAGAGAGAGACAGAGAGAGAGAGAGACACAGAGAGAGAGAGAGAGAGAGAGAGAGAGAGAGAGAGAGAACGTGAGTGGGGGAGGGGCAGAGAGAGAGGGAGACACAGAATCCAAAGCAGGCTCCAGGCTCTAAGCTGTCAGCACAGAGCCTAATGCAGGGCCTGAACCCACGAACCATGAGAAAATGACCTGAGCCAAAGCTGGTCGCTCAACCAATTGAGCCACTCAGGTGCCCACATGAATTGTCTTATAATAACAATATCTATTTTCTCTCTCTCTCTGTTTGGGCCGCATCTAAATTTCTACAACATGTATCTAAAGAGAAGACAAGGCACAGTCTAATCTCTTAATAGTCTTTAATGTGTCCTGTGGACTAGAATTTTAAATGCCCATTGGTTTATTGCTATGAAAAGAAAGCGCTGATGGGATGATGTGCAATAGAACCACAATCAGCCTAGCGCAGCAGTGCCTTATTCCAGAGGTGGCAGTCAAGGACAAGGGTAAGATCAGGTAACAGATTTTAAATGGGATGTTGAAGGAGAGTAACTTCATATATTGATGCTGAGTCTAAGGATGGGAAGGGTTTCCAAAAGTCGTGTTGTTTGACCCAAATGAGAGCCAAATACATGGTAGGTAAAAATATTTTGTAAGGAGATGAATTCAATCACTAGCTAATTGATTAGATTATTCCTGTTGAATGTTTGCTATTGCCATTTTACCCAGAGGTTACAAACAGATCAACTCTGATCTGCAAATGTATTGTTTTAGATTACCCTCAGTGTTTTAAGTTGTTTTTTTCAATTACTTGTCAAACATTTTATGTCTTAATTTCACATAACTGAATTTGGAAATTCTTCTTGAAAAATCCGAGAGTGTGCCCCCCCTGGGACTGCACTTCTGCACTGGAGAGTCTTGCATGGCCACCACCATCTGTGGCTGATATCCTTGCCCTCTCCTGAGGAGAGGGAAATGGGCCCTTCTAGTTCTCTACAGTCTCCATCACCCCTTTTTATTGTATGCATGGTCATCTTCACTTATTTTCTCTACCTCCTTAACTTACACAGGTATTTGAGATTGTATCCCCTATATTGGGGCCTTTCTAAAATATGTCCTTAAGTCTAGGAAACATATTCATTTACATGTGCCTTTAGAGTCAGAATAACTTAACATCCACTAAAGTATAATAATATTCATGGCTCCCTCTTTTCATACACTTCTCCCCATCATAAGGAAAACATTCATGTACCTGCTTTCCCTCCATCAACAAAATTTAGATAGTATTCATAATTATAGAAGTGGTTAATATTTATTGAATGCTTACTCTGTTCCAGATACCATCCCAACCTTTTTGCATGATTCATTCACTCATTTAAAATCCATGTTAATTCTTACTGGGTATTGTGATCTCCTTTTTACAGATGAGACAATTAAAGGACCATACACAAAGGCAGTGGTAGAACTGAGATCTCTACCTGTTCAGTATGGCAGCACGCACTAAATTCTACTACATTAAAATCATTGGAACAGGGCTGTCCCATTGGGGGAATGAGCAGCCCCTGGCATGTCTAGAAATAAAGCACTAACCTAGAATACTTATTTATGGGGAAAATCAAAACTGTAAAGTGCCAGGGGCATCAATATTCCAAACTAACACACTTCTTTAGGTGGGTGCCTAGATCCTTTTTCTTTCTCAGAAATTCCAATGCAAATTAAAATTCATATGCAAATATGTGTTACATAAGGATATTCTTTGGGCACCCAAGTACAATAACTGTGGGTAAATTATCATAAAAAAGACCCAAGTAACAGTCCTTTCTCACCTCATATGCAAGGCAAGTACCAGTCACAGACACACAAGCTCTGCCTTTCTGGGCTAAATTTCCCCACAGATTACCACCAATTCTGTGACTTACAATAGCCTTTCAATAGACAATACAGTTCAAGAGAATCAACCTCAGTACCCTCATAAAATAAAGGAAAATATAGTAGAAATGGTATACCTAGCAATGCTTATACCTATATTAATTTTGGAAATGTGCTCCTTTGGAGTTCACACTAAATGAGAACTTCATTAAAAAAACTACATTTCTGGGCATCTGGGTGGCTCAGTTGGTTAAACATCTGGCTCTTGGTTTTGGCTCAGGTCATGATCTCACAGTTAGTGAGTTCAAGCCCCATGTAAGGCTCTGAGCTGACAGGGCAGTGGGAAGCCTTCTTAGGATTCTCTCCCTCCCTCCTTCTCTGTCCCTCCCTTGTATACATGTGCTCGCTCTCTCTCTCTCTCTCTCAAAGTAAATCAAAATAAATAAATAAACTTAAAAAAGAATTAATGTTTCACCCACTGTTCCACTGGTGGAACACATTTTATCAGCCATTATGTACTAATCCTTTCTACTTTCATGATGTGGCATTTCTCTCCCCTTCCCTACCCTCCCTCTCTCCAATAGACCATCTTTGAAATTGAATCCTAGGTATCAAAAGTTTCAGAACTGTCCTGGGCAAAGAAGTTAGGATACTCAAATACTGTGATTCTTTCTCATTTATTCTCCTCTTTAGTCTCCGTGCATTCCAGAGTTTTGCTGCCTCAAGCTACATTTATTCTATAGCTTCTCCTCCTCTATGGTCCTCCTCTCTTTACTAAGCAGTTTGCAGATTTTTCAGATCACAAGTCCTTCATTCTCTGAACACCCGTGGTACTTCAAGTCGGTGTCACTCACTTGACTCTTTTCTTCCACCTCCTTTTTCATGTTGCCATCTCTAGTTCATTCTTCCCTTCTGAGCCAAGTGTCTTCTTGACATTCCATCTAAACTTGAATGTATACAACACCCCCAAAAACCAAGAGCACACGTTACACACTGTATATTAGCCAATTTGACAATACATTATATTAAAAAAATAAACTTGAACATATAGAGACCATCTCAAATTTGACATTTTCTAAACAGATATCTTGATTTTTACAACGTTCCTGTTCTTCACACAGTAGTCTCTACCTCAGTAAATGAAACCTCCATTCTTCTAATTGGTAAGTCATCTTTGACTTCTTCCCTCACTTAACAGACATCAGTATATACTACTGGTATTTCCTTCTAAATACATCTAAGATTAATAATTTCTCATAAATTCTACCCTGTCCAAGTTATCAAATTTTTCTCTGGACTATCAGCAAGAGCCTTCAAACTGGCTCCTACAGGGCCTTTGCACTTACTTTCCTCCTAGGGATAATCTTTACTCAATATACACATGGTCCAAACCCTATCTTAATAGAGGTCTCTGCTCAAATATCACTTCACTGGAATAGCCTTCCATGGTCACCATATATAAATTAGTACTTAATAAACAGTGATTCTCCAATAACCTCTACTTTCCTACCTCATGTTATGATCTTCATGATACATACTACTACCTCCCACATTATATATTGGTTGGCTTATTATATGTTCCTTTCAGTATATGTTCACTTCAAAGGCAAGAATTTTTTTTTTAACTACTTATCTGTATTGCTGAGGACAGTGCTTGGCATGTAGTGAACACTTAAAAGATTTGTTTACCATACACAAAAATAAGTTCAAAATGGATGAAAGACCTAAATGTGAGACAGGAAACCATCAAAATCCTACAGAAGAAAACAGGCAGCAAGCTCTTTAACCTCAGTCACAGCAACTTTTTACTTGACATGTCTCCGGAGGCAAGAAAAATAAAAGCAAAAATAAACTATTGGGACCTCATCAAGATAAAAAGTTGTACAGCAAAGGAAACAACCAACAAAACTAAAAGGCAACCAATGGAATGGGAGAGGATACTTGTAAATGAGATATTGGATAAAGGATTAGTATCCAAAATCTATAAAGAACTTACCCAACTCAACACCCAAAAACAAATAATCCAGTGAAGAAATGGGCAGAAAACATGGATGAACACTTTTCCAAAAAAGACATGCCAAAAGACATGATAAGATGCCCAACATCTTGATGGGTTGGGGGGGTGGTAAAGAGGTGGGTTAAGTGAGTGATGGGCATTAAGGACGGCACTTGTTGCAGTGAGCACTGGGTGTTATATGCAATTGATGAATCACTGGGTTCTACTCCTGAAGGCAAGACTACACTGGTAACTAACTTGGGAATAAAAAAAAAATTTTCTGAATAGATAAATCAATGAATAATCCTAGTAGACAAAATGCCATATTTTATATGTCTTACTATCTCTTATGGTATCTAGCTCAGTATGAAACACACAGAGATTTAGAAACTGATTATTTGCTTCTCATATCTTTCATTAATTATTCGGGAAGCTACTTGAATGCATAAGCTGAACTAGTTCTCAGACACTAGCATAAGTCCTAGTCCACAGTAAGTATCCAATAATTATTTGTCAAACAAATGACTTCCAAACACCAAGAAGAAAGAGATCAAGTTTAAATCTTTAAGATAGAGGTTAGAGATTGCTGACCAGGGGACCAAATATTGTAGTAAACAAATACTGTGTAAAAATAATTTTATATAAAAATTACGTATCTAGTTTCTCTTGAAATCTAGCAACAGGGGCTTGTTGTTCCCACCTGGAAGCCATCAGCTGGAGTTGAAGAGAGGCTGGAGTGGTTCCTGCTTTAGAAACAGCATGTGATAAAGCCCTGCATTGCCTACTTCACTCACGGATATTGCCCACCTGACTTCATAGCAACTTGTCTTTGTGATTCTGCCTTTGCACAAATGACCATCCCTATTATTCCACAATGAAAAATGACACCTAGAAAAACAATATTATAGCAAGGACAAAGGTGAGGGGTTTTAAGTCAAACAGAATTGATTTCCAGTATTAGTCCCATCAATTCATGCTGTGGAGTTAGGAGAACTTTTCTCAAATTCTTTATTTATTAAAATTTTTTTAATGTTTATTTATTTTTGAGAGAGAGAGAGAGACAGAGAGTGAGCAGTGGAAGGGCAGAGAGAGGGAGACACAGAATCTGAAGCAGGTTCCACGCTTTGTGCTGTCAGCACAGAGCCACAAACCGTGAGATCGTGACCTGAGCTGAAGTTGGATGCTCAACTGACTGAGCCACCCAGGCGCCCCTTAAATTCTTTAAATCTCAGTATTCTCATATTTAAAACAGGGACAACACCAGGGCATTGCAAAGGTTCAATAAGATAATGTCCTTAAATATCTTGGCATTTAAAAATACTTGATGAGTGTTAGCTATGATACCAATATTGATTAGAATGATAATTCTTGTCTAAGCAGAAAAAAAACCCTACTATTTTTGGCTTATCATTATAAAATAGAATCAATCATTGTTTAAGGTTACATCATTGACCATATCATTGGGTACTGCAATCTTTTGCTAAAGCTTCTGCTTAATGTCAAGATGAAATATCTCCTCAGATAAAAATATGCATCTTTTTCCCCCCATCAAATTTATAGGATTTAGTCGTTTAGGTAAGCCTACATTCATTATTTTAAAAAATTAAGTTTAATTTTTACATGTTTATTTATTTATTTTGAGAGAGAAACAGAAGGAAAGAGGGGCAGACAGAGATGGGGAGAGAGAGACAGAGAGTAAGAGAGAGCGAGTCAGTCCCAGGAAAGCCCCACATTGACAGCACAGAGCCTGACGTGGGAACTGATGCCAGAAACCGTGAGATCATGACTGAAGCTGAAATTAAGAGTCTGATGCTTAACTGACTGAGCCACCCAGACACCCCCCAAAAATTTTAATGAAGTTTAAACATCTAAAATCATTTTGTAGGGTATCACAAAGACATATCCTCAAACATTTCCGCAACAAAAGTAGAAAATAAAAGTGAGGGGAAAGCCTTCTTTTTTTTTTTAATTTTTTTTTCAATGTTTATTTATTTTTGGGACAGAGAGAGACAGAGCATGAACGGGGGAGGGGCCGAGAGAGAGGGAGACACAGAATCGGAAACAGGCTCCAGGTTCTGAGCCATCGGCCCAGAGCCTGATGTGGGGCTCGAACTCACGGACTGTGAGATCGTGACCTGGCTGAAGTCGGACGCTTAACCGACTGCGCCACCCAGGTGCCCCAAGCCTTCTTAAGATGTAAGTGATGAACTAATAGAGCATTAATTAACCTTAGTTTATGCTAATAACAGAGATGATGGTGGTAGAGCAAACTTTCCACATATGCAGATAATTCACTTGAACCAGTCACAATGTCAAGAGAATTCTAGGATACAGAGGAGCTTAAACTCTGTAAGTACCTGTCATGGCTCATAAGGTCCAACATAGGTAATTGTGGGAAATCAAGTCCATACATAAAAAGATGAGACAGAATGCCTCTTTTCTAAGTTGTAAGTAGTTTAGAACCAGAAAAAAAGAAGATATTCAAGAGTTATCTGGAAGAAGAGTTTGCAGAAATCCAAAACTTTTGGTCTCATCTACTGTTTATGTAAGAATATTTATAGTATTGTTGGATTTTATAGGGAATTAACTGATACATAAATTAAATTTAAATTTATAACTAAATGCCCTAACATATGTCAATATCAAGGATATTATCAATATTTTGAATGCTCATAAAAAACAATATGAACTGCTATATACCCCATTTCCTGCAACAAATTTTAGTTGCTGCTATAATCATGGTCAGTTTCATTGCAGGTGGCAAGGCAAATGGGTCATGTGATAAGTGTGGTGAGAAAACAATTGGGGGAAAATATTTACTGCACATTTTTAAATGTTTAAAAAGGTAGCCTTGGTATGTATAGTAAGGAGAGTTCATGTAATTTGAGAAAATTATAAATGAGGAAGGAGGAAAGAAAAAACAGAGACAAAGGAATAAAAACTATGGGTGGAACATAGGGAAGCTATGTCAGATTATTTAAATATACTTGTGCTGATGATAACATTCAAGCTTTACCTAAACTAACATTTTACTGTAACTCTTCAAAACACAGCTTTTTTTTTTCATTGGAAGTCATAATTGTCAAACTTTGAAGTTTTGGTTAATAATTGTTAAAAAATGTATATAGGCATAAATGTCATGTTTTGAGTTTTGAGTGTCTAAAGGGTCAAACGCATATGTGGGTGAACACCCATATGGAAAAAGCCTTGGTAGCCCACCAGCATTACGGAAAATGCCAACAGAGGGACAGGGTCTCCATATCTCAAATTTGTTCTCTAAGGATATTAATCGTGGCTCCTCTTCAAGAATTAGTCCTAAGTCTCTGAAGTAAACTTTTCATTTTTACAGAGAATGTTTACTGAGGAAGAAATGCATATGATATCAATCTTACTGAGAGATTAAACCTACATTACTGAGAAAAACATATTCTCAGCAATAAATGCAGTTGAAGTCCTTTCTACCTGACAAGAATTTTTCTATTAGCTATTTGAAGTCTATAAAAAAACAAGAAGACAAACAAAATGGAGTTGTCAATGCCTCCTACAAAGAAAGGAACAAGAATTGTTCTTACTGCAAGTCCTCTGATAGCAAAGGGTACTTCAAGGTAGAAAGTAATTTACATAATGTTCCAAGATAAATGTTCAACGTGTTATTAAATAACTAGTTTTAGCTAAGTTATATGTGGTCTAGGAACCCAGGAAGTTCAACACTTATTTTTCCAATTACAGAAAGCCTTTTTTTAATAAAGTTATTTGGTAGTGGCACTTACTTTCCTATGTGAAGACTGGATACATTTGCAGATCAGTCCACAATATCTTTTAACTCATAACTTGTCTGAATAGAGTATTATACTTAATACAAAGTACTTAACAACCATATATAATGCTATTTAGATTGGAAATCTAGTTAGGATTTCCCTCTTGGGACTGTGAACTCACCTTGTCCTGTGAATACAACTAGGAATTACTTGCTTCAGAGCAAACAGTCCAGAAAGGGACCCAAAGACTGACCGAACAGACTCCACAACTAATGAGGAAGATATTCTGTAGAGAAGAGGCCCTACTGGAGAGGGTAGAACAGGTGAAGACTTTGGGAACCTGGACTCCAAGGGTCCAACCATGGGAGGGAGTGAGGGAGGGAACCTTGGGCATAGAGAGGGGCAAAAGGCAGACTAGCACACCAGGGAGCCTATAAAGGGAAGATAATCCCCAGGCATTTGGCCTTGAGGGGCTAAATTTCATGAGTGCTTACAGACGAGGAGAAGGAAGGCAAGAGAAAGGTAGCTCACTTTAAATCTCCTTACAATGTGTAGCACACTGATAAATACCTTAGATGTGCAGAGCATGACATTCAAGGAACTCATGGCTGCCTTAATGATGAAGTTTTGCTAGAGACTAAAAGCAACCTTATCTTGACACTAGCTAAACCTCAGGCTCCAAAACTCTTTAACATGCAAAAATACCTTAGAGGCTTACATTATCTCTACCCCTCCCCCTGAAATTTAAGAGTATATAATCAGTCTCTGTTCACAATCCCAAACGCAGCTCTTTCTGCTCATGGATCCCTACCCTGTGTTACAATAAAAGCACCTTTTTGCACCAGTTAAAAAGAAATTCCCTGTTGGGATTCCAATTTCAATTTTTCTACTCTATTTCTGTGAGATTGAAAATTTTGAGAACTGTGAAAGAACAATTTAAGAAAACGGGTTTACTAGCTTCATGCTTCAGTAAAATTTATTTAATCTTTTGGAAGCTATGTTTCCACATCTGTAAAATGGAGGATTAATTACAGTTAAGAGGAGGTTGTTATGTGACTTAAGTAAGTTAAATTATGCAACTAGGTAACACATAGTGAATGTTCAATAAAAGTAATGTTATT
This sequence comes from Prionailurus viverrinus, assembly GCF_022837055.1. NCBI lineage: Eukaryota > Metazoa > Chordata > Mammalia > Carnivora > Felidae > Prionailurus > Prionailurus viverrinus. Next base: position 187,971,554 of record NC_062561.1, on the reverse strand, counting down.
AATAAACATGAGAGTAAAAGTAGTTGATCTTAATAATTATACTGAAATATGAACTTCATGAGGGAAGAAGCCATTATTTCTACAGTAACCTTAATTTCCTACAATACCTATAATTAAATATATTCCCAGTGAACTGACTGTAGCCCTTAAAACAAGTTAATGGCAAGACTTACTTGGATTGAGGTCATGTGATATTTTTATAGTTCCGGGGGTAAACACATGTTTTCACCAACTGGTACCATTTCTGGTTTTAAGCTAATAGTAATCATGGTGATGTGTTTACTACTAGCATAAGTAGAAAAGGAGTTATGAGAATTTCTGAGACTAAGTAAGAGGAATTTCCCTAAACTAGTCCTATTTGCTAAAATTAAAACTTGATATAAATTGATTACAATGGCTCTGAAAGGTACAGCCATTAATGATAAAATACCAGGAACTTGTAAGTCTCGTTAACATAATATGTGGTACATTTGAAAAGCACATATTTAAAATTTAAAGTAAAACTAAGAACTATTAAGCAGAATCAGTCATAGTTTAATTCAAGCCAGAGTGTTTGATACAATTTTGAACATAAGGTGTAGAGGGGTCCACTCCCACAGGTCGTGGGACAGCTAGTTGAATGGTCTCATTTTAAAGATAAAAAAGTCTAGAGAAGCGGCTTTCTAAAGTCATTCAGCTATCCTAGAGATATAATCTCCTCATTCTCATTACTCATCAGTAAACTATACTCTCTTACTTTCTGATTTAAACTATATCAGGAATGACATTATTGTCATTTTAAACATCTAAAACATATTCTCAATCTTTCATGAGCCATGTACCTACCTGGTCATCTTTATGTAGGTGCTGCGCATATAGTGATTGAGTAAAACAGAAAGGTGAGGTCTCCAGGAGCTGGTGCTCAGTGAAAGATAGAGTTATTTAAAACATAAACCCATTACAGTTGTCTAAGCAATATAATACACATGTGCAATGAAGCTAAATACCAACAAAAACAAAAGCAAAACCAAAATGGTGGGCAACACAGGCCTTGATACTCATTTCCATGCTGTGAAACTTATAAGGAGCTGCAAACATATGTCCTTAATGGTCCCAGAATAATTAGTACTGCAGGGTTTGTGTCGTGTGTGTGTGTGTGTGTGTGTGTGTGTGTGTGTGTGTGTGTTTGAATGTTCTGGGTTTTAAAGATTTGCCTTTTTCCCTCCCTGAGATGTAAGCCTGTATTCATAAACACTGCAAATACTTAAAATACTCATACATCAATCAAAGAGCAATATACCTACAAGATTATCTCTATTAAAATATTGCAATAACACATTCTCAAATTTCATTCCACTCCTATTACATTGGTTTTCGCCTTCTAGGTGCTAAAGTATTTTGGATGATGAGTCAACACTCTCTGACCACAGAGCATATTTTCATACATTATTTCTAGCATCCACTGCCCACCACTTCCAATTATCTCCTCTCCCTGACTCAACTCAAATTGTACTCTTAGCATTTCCCTCCTTTGGTTGAAATAAAATTTAGGGTTTAATAAATGTTAGATTGTATATGCTGCTCCTAGGAGGGATAACCCTTGAAATCATTGCAAGTTATTTGTGCCACAGTGTGGAAGTGCTGAATGCATTCTTTCTACAGAGAAAATATGAAAAATTAGTGGAAGAAGCCTGAAAGAGGAAAGGTGCAAGGTGCAAATGAGAGGCAAAGGATGCCAATGACTACAGTAATAGATATGAAATACTGAGAGCTCAATACCCCCTAACTCTATGGAGCTGATCTCACTTAATTACCTTATAAATGACTTTTATGTCCCTAAAATTTTTTGCTTGGGGCCATACATCTATAGAATCTGATTCATTAAGCTTGAATCTAGAAATCTATTTTTATTTATTTATTATTGAAGCATAATTGATATACGATGTTCTACTAGTTTCCTGCATACAACATATTCTATATATTGCTCAATGCTCACCAAGATAAAATATCCCAAGTCAGTTTGATACCAGTGTTCTGATAACCACACGTTATCAAACATACTCTCTGAAATAGAGTCTATTATTAATTGGAATCTGGTCTGCTTTATTCTGCAACTCTATAAAACCAACCAACCAACCAACCAACAAACAAACAAACAAACAACCTTACACAAAATTTTACCTCTTCAGGAACTTAACTTACCATTTAGAGTATAAACTATCACCTGGGCAATGGAAAGCAACTTTATTGTTTTCTGAAAAGCCAGATCACCTTCACTGTAGCTTATCAAAATTCTGGACTTTAAAAATTCCTTTCCCTTTATTTTTCTTAGTGACATGCTCAAATGGTATTCAGATTCTACTTAGAACTCAAGTGTACCAGCTTTTTACCAATTGCATTTGCAAATAACAACTTCTGACTTTGGGAGTTAAGAACTGAGCTGCATTGCGACTGTCGGGGGGAATTCACCTCTTGTGCAAAGTTTCAAGAGCAATGCTGAGTCAGTAACCTTTCTGTTCAGGACATGCAATGCTCTTGTGAAAAGGGAATCTGACTTTTGAAAATTGGAAAACAGAGTGGCTAGAGCTGAATTAAATCAAGCTTTAGGCAATGCAGAAACTTTTGACAACACAATGCTATAAACCTGAGGGTGATCACATACTGATCACATGAAACAAGAATGAAAGACTATAGTCAGGTGGAAATAAAATGGCTGTGTATTGATACAACATGATGTGACATGAGATCAATTGTTCTCATGATTTTATGAGGGGAATAAGAAATGGGCTTTATCGAGTGTAAGGGTGAGTAAAAGTTTGAGTCAGAGGAAAGATATAAAAATTCCATGGGCTCTAAAACAAACAGATTTTTACCTGACTTCACAGGTCCTACCACAATACTTCAGAACAAGAGAAGATGTTAAGAGACAAATGCTGGTACCCAAATGACAGATTTAGGGAGAGCTTCAATCCTCCCTGTACATATTATTTCCTTTTTAACCTTTTACGGTAAAAGAAATGTAGGTATTGGAACCAGGCAAAGCTGAATTCAAGTCCTAGCATTTGCATTTACCAGGTTGAATGACCTTGGGTAATCACTTAAATTTTCAGAGCCTTGGTGTCTATAACTGCAAAATGGAGATCACATTATCCACTGTTGGGACAACTGTCAATGTGTCAAGAACTAAGTATAGCTCCTTGGATATATGAGGTATTCAATAAATTCAAGCCATCACCACCACAGTACTACCACAACATCTTCATAAAGAATTAGGATGAAGAAATGGATATGAAGTGAACGTGTGCCCTCCTCTGAACACAAGACAAGAGAGGTACCCAGTGTAGGGGACTAGGGAGGGAAAGGGAGAGTCTACAGGTGATCTGAATGAATGATCTATTTATTATGTGCAGATATGGTTGACTGGTTGAGGTCTTAGGATGAGGCTACATCCCTGTGGAAGGAGATGGGCTTTATTCTGAAGGGAGGAAGCAGTTATCAGTGTGTTCTTTACAAAAGATTTAAAAAGAACAAAAAACACATGCCCCTGACACTTGGAGGCAGGTCAGGAAGCAGGTAAGGTGAAACCCACTAGAAGTCTCCAAGCTGACCATGAAATAAGAAAATATACTGAAGTGCTTAAGAGTATGAGCTTTGGAGTAGTCAAACTCAGATTCAAGTCCAGTCTGACATTTTTTAGCTTTGCAAGTTAGGCCAAAAATTACCTTGGTTTTCTTTTCTATTAAGTGAGAATGATATCTATTTCATAAATCTGGCATATAGATCAACTAAGGTAATATTTATAAACACAGAGTATAGTACTGGATATGCAATATATTTTTAATATACTTTCATCCTTTTAATATTATTAATAAAATATATTATCTGGCTACCTGTTAGGCTTTCTGTTCATTTGCTTTTTGATATTGTTATGCCTTAGAGTGAAGTGCTGCAATCTAATCTAAACCTTGCTATGGAGATTTGAAAAAGTATTTCTTTTGTCTAATCTTGACCCATGGCATTGAAGAGAAAATATGGGACAGGCAAGGGGGAGAAGGATGGAGAAGAAACTTCAAATGGCAAATGGGAACAAATGTCAGGGCTTCTGGCTCAGGTCCCCTCCACTCTCAGGAAGAGCTCTGTCTTCTGTAGCTAGTCTGAAAAAGCTGGACAGTACATTGTTATGGCATGGGGAAGTATTTCATCAGAGACTTTCCCAAAATGACTTAGACACTCAGATTAAGGGGGTATAAAACTGAAGGTCCCGATCTCCTAGCATAGCACAAATCTATCTATCTCCAGTGAGCTTACTGATCATATTTTGAACTCTCACAATCCTCTATCTGGGTCATAGTCTTTAGTCTTGTGAATGAATGATTCTATATCAATAATACTTCTGCTTATTCTCAGCCACTCTTTCCTTGCTGGGCAAATGAATATTGTCCTCCTTTTATTCAGCTCTTACTCCTTCCTAGACTCATTGTCACATGAGTCACATTGTCTCTCAAGGACCTAAATCATACTCATTGGTTCTAAATCTTCTGGCTTATACACATGTTGTTTCTGTCTCTTATACAATGGTAAGCTCCATGGCTTAATTCTAAATCACTGTTCACACTCACCCTAAAATCTAGTCATAAAGACCTATTCTTCACTGTGACAGACCAAGCTTCCATCTTCCACTCACGCAGCTTGGTGGATACCCAGAGCCTTCCACTCCTGCCATGCATCGCCTTGTGCCAGTCTCTTGGCAACCTCTCCTGAGGAAATACTGCCAAGAATCCAATAAACATCTGTCATCCTTCAAAGAGAACTCTGGATGGACATCAAAAGAACTAGGTTTAAAAAGACTTAATTTTTCTTTCTTTCTTTCTTTCTTTCTTTCTTTCTTTCTTTCTTTCTTTCTGCTTTTGAGAGTGAGAGTGAATGAGCTGGGGAGAGGGGCAGAGAAAGAGAGAGAGAGAGAGAGAGAGAGAGAGAGAGAGAGAGAGAGAGAGAGAATCTTAAGCAGGCTCTACACTCAGTGCATAGCCTGAGCAGGGCTCAATCCCACAACCCTGGGATCATGACCTGAGCTGAAGTCAAGAGTCAGATGCTCAACTGGCTGAGCCACCCAGGTGCCCCAGACTTAATTGTTTCTCCTTCATTTGTCTATTCAAGTGTTTTTCCCTCTAACTTTTCTTATTTTTGTTTAATTTTAGAAAATTCTTACTATTTTTTTAATAGTAGGACTATGTAACATGATCTCTACTTTGTTTTTTCTTTTTTGAATGTTTATTTATTTTGAGAGAGAGGTAGAGAGAGACAGAGAGAGAGAGACAGAGAGACAGAGAGCATGTATGCAAGTGAGGGAGGGGCACAGAGAGAAGATGAGAGAGAGAGTTCCAAGCAGGCTCCATGATAAGCATCGATCCTAAGGTGGGGACAAATTCCATGACCATGAGATTATGACCTGAGCCGAAGTCAAGAGTCGGACGCTTAACTGACTGAGCCACCCAGGAGCCCCATCTCTACCCTTTTAAGACAGTTTTCAGTGTACCATACAGTGCTATTAATTATAGGCACAATGTTGCACAGCAGATTTCTAGGACTCATTCATCTTGCAAAACTAAAACACTTTACCTGTTAAAAATGAACTCCACGGGGCACCTGGGTGGCTCAGTCGGTCAAGCGGCCGACTTTGGCTCGGGTCATGATTTCGCGGTCTGCGAGTTCGAGCCCCACGTCGGGCTCTGTGCTGACAGCTCAGAGCCTGGAGCCTGTTTCAGATTCTGTGTCTCCCTCTCTCTGACCCTCCCCTGTTCGTGCTCTGTCTCTCTCTGTCTCAAAAATAAATAAACGTTAAAAAAAATTTAAAAAGAAATGAACTCCACATTTTCCCAAACCCACAGCCTCTGACAACCACCGTTCTACTCTCTACTTCTATTCAACTACTGCAGATACCCTGTATAAGCGGAATCATACAGTACTTGTCCTTCTGTGTCTGGCTTATTATGGACCATTCCAAACATATAACAGTTTCAATAACAGTCATAGTCCCAACTTTAAGGTCATCACTTGACATTCCACCTATGTTGATCTGTTACTGTACTGTCCAGTAAAATATGTCTGCACTTGTTAATCCATTAAAGTTAAATAACATACAGAAGTTCAGATCCTCATGTACACCAGTCACATTTCAAGGCCCCAAGAGCCACATGTGGCAAGTGACTATCATACTGGACAATATAACTCTACAAAACAGTTGAACACTTCCATCATCACAGAATGTTTTATTGGGCAGTGCTAACCTATATCCAACACTCACCACAGAGTATTTTGAAACAAATACCATGTCACCTAAACATAACACCAAAATATAGCAACATGTTATAATGTTATAAAAATAAACACATTGTAATAGTACATAACAACAATAATATATAATAACATCAAATATGGAGTCGGTGTTAAAATTTTCCCATTATAATAAAGTTTCTTAACCTGGGGTACACAGGAGCCTTCAAGGGCTTAGCAAAAGCTCTTAGGTTACAAGCAAAAATTTGTTAAAGGATATTCACGCCTTTTTCTGGGGAGATGATTTATGGGAGTAGTTCTAAAATTCTGATAAGGGTCAGTTTCTCCAAATTCAAGAAACACTCCCTTAGAAAAACGTGTGGTCAGCTAGATAAATAAAGACATGAAGTAGGTTAATTGCTAACACAACTACAAAGCTAACTTTATAAATGTGAAATAAAGAATACATTCTTAGAGACATCTTTTTTCCTATACATCTATTTTTTGTTATGACACAATTTATATATTTCAAATGCATGAAAAAATAGGATCATTTACAGTATCTTAACATAAACTGCCTCTGAATGGGAGCTTCCTTATCAGTACTTTGAGGTCTATGAGACATATCTAGAAAATGAAGGGAAAATGAAGACTACTTGAATTGAATGGGGGTGGGATGCCTATGGTTTTTCCTTTTGATTAACTGCTGTAACACTGTCCTTCAGGTGGCTGAGGGAGTTTCAGGTTTTCTTTAGACATCATTAGGTGCCAGAGCTCTTACAGGACAACTTTGATGCTATATGAATTCTGCCATTTGCTAACAATGATATGGCTCTTGGGTCCTCCACTCCATTAGAACTATTAACTCCATTCCTATTAATTTTTGTTACAAATATTACAAAGGGGGTTGCTTCTGGGTGTTTAGATTCAATTCTATTTTGCGACTGTATATTCAGTTTCACAAATTGTTCTTGGAGGCCCAGTTATCATCCCTGCCCATCTTCTAAGTGTCATGTCTTCATCATCTTCTAGATTCAAGCTACCTGTGCCATCTCCTACTCCTTTCTGGCCTTCTTCCCTTTCTTCCAACAGTCAAAAATTGTGAGGAACTTTTACTCCTGAGCCCATGGTGTCTGACATCTTATGTCACTGTCACTCAAAGGCCCTACCTCTTATTATTTTTAACTATAAAATATAGACGGGTGGCTAGAATTTTCACCTGCCATATGGAAGTGTATAATTGGGTATGGAGTAGAAGAGAACATGCTTCTCAGTTTTTTTTCTAAGTTAAGACTTAGAAAAGTGGAGAGTTTGCCCTAAACTTCTCTTGTGGTAACCATAAGTGTTCACCTTCATTCATTTATTCATCCATTCATCCACTCATTCATCCAATGCCTATTTACTAATAGCATCATCCATGTGCCAATGATATAAATTCACAGTTTTGATATGGTTAAGAGATGATCTCTTAGAGATTTTTATTAATTCAACACCAAATGTTTATACAATAATTACTATAGGGCAGGCCTTGTACTGGGTAATCCAGACAAACACAATCCTTTCCTCAGAGAGATTATATTCTCCACTTGCATTCCACTCAATATCCCTATTCTGAGAGTTGGGGAGAGAATTATCTCTTGATGTACACTGTTTGGGACAGTAAGTAAAAGAAGGTGAGATTACACAGTTTTACATTTGCTGTGACTTCTTCCTTCATCCTCTAAGTTGTATTCCTGATTTTCTACTCCCAAAATGGTAATTAGCCTGTTGCCCCTTTGCACATTCTTACCCAGGACCACTGTCTAGACACCCATGAAGTCAACTACAGAATGAGAAATCCCCAGCTGCATGTGGAATCTCTCTGTTGAGCATCTGTAACCTTTTCCAGGAAGTTCAAGGTCTTAGATTTCCTCTAGTCTTTCTTAATCTAAGAGTCCCCATCAAAAAAACTGAGATAAATATTCTCTTCTACTCCAGATGCAAATATCTGTCAACTGTATCTCTATGTGCTTCGCACACACTCCCAACTGAATTCTAGTACATCAATCATTTTTGAAGTCTTTAATGCAAAACCTTTCATGAACATCTCTCTGTAAATACATGTTTCAGCAACCTTTATCTCATTTCTTTCTCAGTAGCGATGATGTGGAAAGGCCCTCTCATTTAGAAAATTCTTTATGAAACAAACAGAAACAATCTTGGTTATTGATGCTTGAAATAGTCATTTTACATTTTCCTTGGTATTTCAAGGTTGTTTCCTTCTTAGGTAGGGAGGCAAGATACTTGGTGGCAAAATAGAAAATAGGGAAATGGATCTTAGCTTGTTAGCATTCAATAGTTTAAGAATGCTTACACTCATAAAATCTGAAAGAAAAAATATTTTATTTTATTAAGTCAACAAATAACCACTGATTGTTTGCTCTATATCATGCTCTGTGCTAACCACTAGATACTGAATGTTGAGTGACATAAACATGGTCCATGCCCTAGTGGAGAATAATGGGGAAACAGACACTAAACAAATGAACACCAGAATAAATACATAATTATGTATTGCAAGAAGAGCTAAAAGTACTTGGTACTAAAAGCCTTAATAATAAGGAGGCTTAGTTAATTTGATTGGTGAGGGAAAACTTATTTTTAAAAAGGGACATTTAAGCTATGTGGTTAGGAATAAGCCAGGTGAAGCTGTGAGAGTTGGCTATGGAAGTATACCCCAGAAGGAGGGGATAAAAGCATTTGCAAAAACAATAAGGAGAAAAGGAGTCAGCCAGTTTGAAGAGCAGCACAGAGGAGCGCCTGGATGGCTCAGTCGGTTAAGTGTCTGACTCTTGGTGTCAGCTCAGGTCATGATCAGGTTTCGTGAGCTCGAGCCCCACATCAGACTCCAAGCTGACAGTGTGGAGCCTGCTTGGGATTCTCTGTCTCCCTCTCTCTGCGCCTCCCCCACTTGCACTATCTCTAAATAAATAAACTTAAAAAAATTTTTTTGAAGAGCAGCACAGGAAGAATTGGAGAACATGTGGCGATTAGAGGAGCCTCTATTTTTCAATTTGAAGTGTCCTTTCTGTCAAATCTGGAATAAGCTTGGAGCATATTTCCATTGTATGCATTTTCAAATAAAATAAATTTTGTTTCTTGTATACACTTAATTCTTCAATATTATCTTCCAATAAAAGGCAGTTGAGTCTAAAGACACTGTGTGCAAAAACCCACTTTAAATTATAAATCCACTGCTATATTGATACTTCTATTGCTACATTTTAAAAATCTTGGTATGTTTTAAACACGTTACTCCAATGTGGTCTTTGCTGTTGTTGTGGGGAAGGAGAGTAGAATTATCACCCTGGAAAGATACAAATCTGTGTTTTATGCTGGGGTCTGAGATTAATTTTTGTGTGGCCTTTGACAACATGTTTAAAAATTCTGTGCCTCAGTTCCCCCGTCCATATATCCAGGATAATAAAGTTAACCTCGGGGAATTGAGCAGATGGCTGGGATAATTAAATGTGTTAAGATTGTGAAATTATCTTGCAAAATAACGAAGTGCTACACAAGTGTTCCCTATGTCATTTTCATTTATTTATTTTTATTTCTGGAGTGGAGTTGTAAGGAGGTGCATGGTCTGTGCAGGGGTGATACCCTGGGCTCTGGAATCAAAATGTCAGTGTCCAAATTGCCTCCCTCACTTCTACCTATGCCAGTTTACATAAGTGATTTACCTTGTTTACACCTCTGTTTCCTTACCCAGAAAGCAAGGAAAAGAATAGTCAGTTCCTAGTTCCTTATTATGAGGATCAAGTGAGAGAGTCAAGTAAAGAATCTAGAACAGTGCCTATCACATAATTAGTTTTTAATATTGTGTGTGTGTGTGTGTGTGTGTGTGTGCGTGTGTGTGTGTGCGCGTGCGCACGCGCCTGGGTCTGTGTCTCTGTGTGAATGTTGAGATGTAATATGAAGAAACTTATGTTCAGAAGTTGAGTGGATCCCTGGATTTCACTGGACAAGCTCGAGCACTCTCAGCTCAAGCTGTTCTCCCTTCATGTCCAAATTATTCTTCTAAAATAACCACTAGAAAACTAAAATCTGTGGTTTGATGTAATGGACCTACCCAATCATTATTTTCACCCATATGAGGTTTGTACTTAACCTAAGTGGCCCTCATAGATTTATTTAAGCTTGAGATCTCTGCTAACATTTTAAAAAGTGACATGATTCTCCCCCTAAAATCTCCCAGCCTAAAGGGCTTTATTGTGATTTAATACCACAGTAAAAGCTTTAATAGTTTTTAATATTATGTAACTATCTCTATAGTAAAGACAGGAAACTAAAATATGAACTTTGGCACCCCAATACACTACATTTTTGCAAAATGTGGCCTGCCAACTCCTTCTATTCCTCTGATTGAAAATACACAGGACTATTCTTTATACATTTTGGGAAGCTGACCAGCACTTAGAATTCTGCCAAAGAATTTAAGAAGCTTAACTTGTTATGGAAATATAGGGCTATACCAATATATTTAAAGAATATATAAGATTATATAAGAACATATTCATTATTCTCGGGTAGCAGAATATTATAAGCATAAAACCACACCCAAAGGCAAGATAGCAAAACACCAGTTGATTAGACCACATAAAAAATTAGACTTCTTTATGATGCAATTCACCATAAACCAAATGAAAAGACAAATGACAAGATGAGAGAGTCTTTATAAATGTGAAACAAAGGGTTATCCTTTCCCAAATAGAAAATAAAACATTTCAAAAAGAAAAGTTAGCATAATACCAAAATTGATAGAAGAAAAACATCACTATCTGATAAATATTTGAAGAGATGCACAAATTGACTAGTGGTCATAGAAAAATGCAGGTTAATTAGAGAAATCAGTATTTACCAATCAGACTGCAAAAAATGTTAAATATTGATAAAACATACTGTTTGCAATTTATTTATAAATATTTTAAATGGAAATATCCCTTTCAACCAACACTTCCAGTTCTACTAACCCAATATGCTATGGAATACAAGAGCGCAAAGACAGGTAACTGTGATTTTCATTGCTTTCACTGTATATGATAGTGAAAACTCAGGGAAGACATAAAGGTCATCAACAGCGTAATGATTCAACAATTTATGGCACATCCATATGATGCAATACTAGGCAAGTGTTGAAAAAAAAATTGAGTGATACCTATTAGCATTGACACTGAAGGATACTCATGATGCATACAGTCCTGAGGGGGTGGTCACAAAACAGTATTCATAGAAAAAAGTTCTAGAGGGGCTATATAATCTATTGATGCTGTAGGAGGGATGATAAAGAAATTTTATACTTTGTATATTTATATTTATATATCACAATCAAATTCAAATGTGATATTTGTAATTAAAATAAATGAAATGTCCATTTTCTAATCCTGTGGTATTGTATTCCCTCACTGAGCCTCTCTGCCCTTAGCTTTGTGAATTACTGACATATTTGCAGACCATACACATAGCAGTGTATGTTGATCATTTTGGAGTTGTTGGTATGGCAGGTTTGTTTATCCCAGCATGGGGCTTCCTGTGTCCTGACAGTCTCTCACCAGAGACAGGTGAAGTACTGATACCATCAAATCTCCTGGGAACCTGAGAGGCTACATTCACTTAAAGCATCCTCCGGCCTGATGTGTCCTACTTCACTCTGTTGAAAATGTATCCTTTGAAGTTATCAGAGTAAACTGAAACTTTTCTATTATGTCAAAATATTTTTGTCAAACTAGCCCTTTGAAGGATTTCATAGAATCAAAGAGCATGTGTGTTAACAACTCATTGGTACAAATTAGCTGTGTGAAGACTGTAGATTATCTATATGACACAGAATCTATATATTACCTAATGCCAATAACTGCTCACATTTCTTCTATTTTTGTGCTGAAATAGGTAATTAACCCTGTGCAATAGATGTGAGTCATGTCAACTATTTTTCTTTAGGAGAGAACTATGTAGGTAAAAGTACTTAAAAAGTCTAAAATCAAATAAAACATGATATAAGAAACTGTTAGTTTAAATAAATAAACTACTGGGGGCGCCTGGGTGGCGCAGTCGGTTAAGCGTCCGACTTCAGCCAGGTCACGATCTCGCGGTCCCTGAGTTCGAGCCCCGCATCAGGCTCTGGGCTGATGGCTCAGAGCCTGGAGCCTGTTTCCGATTCTGTGTCTCCCTCTCTCTCTGCCCCTCCCCCGTTCATGCTCTGTCTTTCTCTGTCCCAAAAATAAATAAACGTTGGAAAAAAAAATTAAAAAAATAAATAAATAAACTACTAAGGACTAACACGTCTAGAGATTTTCAAATGCCACTTTTTAAATGAACCATACATAATTAAATCTAGGGAGATATTAGTACATAAATCCTAACAGCTTTAAGGATTTAATTTCAACTCAGCCTTATAAAACTGGCACAGAAAAGCCAAAGCAGGTTTTGAAAGAGTTCGAAACGCAGGTTTGTCACGTCACAGACAACTGAACTACGATTTCTGATCACAAACTAAATACATATGTCATTCATTTTCAAGTTGCTCTTATTCCACTAGGAGCAAAAATGCTGGCCATAATTCCAAGAATCCATGAAAAGATTTGCAATAGTGGGAAATTCTGTTTCAAGACGTATTCCTCGAAAGTGATTTTATTAGGTGCTCGAAGTATCTATAGATGTCATGTAGAGGAGTCACCCACCCTTTGATTCCGACTGGTGAAAAAGCATTTCAGAAAGGTTCAGTAGAGGGGCACCTGGGTGGTTCAGTTGGTTGAGCATCCCACTTCGGCTCAGGTCATGATCTCATGGTTGGTGAGTTTGAGCCCTGCGTCGGGCTCTGTGCTGACAGCTCAGAGCCTGGAGCCTGCTTTGGATTCTGTGTCTCCCTCTCTCTGCCCCTTCCCCACTCATGCTCTCTGTCTCTCTCTGTCTCTCAAAAATGAATAAATGTTAAAAAAAATTTAAAGAAAGATTCAGTAGAAAATATTTACAAGATATCATTCATCAAAGATGTCAAAAGAAGGTTTTAAAATTCTGTCCACTGATATATTAAAAATAACCATTTAAAGGTTCATTATTCAGAAATTTATTATCTATAGCCTATCAACACTTTTCAAACTGAGACATATAATTTGCTTGTGATGCTGGCTTTTTATTATATAAATCACATTTTTATTGGCACATATTTTTTATTAATTTTAACTCTAGATGAGATATATTGGTCACTATGCATTTAATCATTCTTCCACTATGCAACAACCTCCATAAAATCAGATAATGTTTAGATTTTAAAAATATCTTTAATAATTAAATAAAGCTTAATGTATCACCAAATATTTAGCCTTCAATGGCAACATGCTGATTAACTACCTTAATCATGAATATATAGTTTTGCTTTATTTGTGGTAAAAATGGAAATTAAGTCACATATAATACCCACATCGTATACTATAGGTCTCTTATAATCATATGTGCAAAATAAATATAATTAGAGGGGCACCTAGGTGGCTCAGTCTGTTGAGCTTCTGACGCTTGATTTTGGCTCAGGTCATGATCTCACAGCTCATGAGATCAAACCCCACATCAGGCTCTGTGCTGACAGCATAGAGCTTGCTTGGGATTCTCTCTTTCTCCCTCTCTCTGCCTCTCCCCTGTGCGCATGCTCTCTCTCTCTCTCAAAATAAACGTGAAAAAATTTTAAACTAGAAAACTTTATTTTAATCAATACTTAGCTCAATTTATTTTTTCAGAATCCTAGAATATCAGGGAGGAAGGAATTTACAACCTAAACATTCTAGCCATGATTCTGTCATTAACTGGATTAATGACCTTAGAGATATTGATTACTTATCTTTAAAACTGAATTGTTGAACTAGATAACAAGTAACTCTCAATTTAGTGCACTTTGTTATAACAATAGACAATGGGAACAATGCCAGAATGTGGTGCATCCAAATTAAGGCACAAACCATTATAAGTTATAGTTTAATAATTTGTAACCATCTAATTTAGTAGGTGGCACTGTGCCAAAACTGTAGATATTTAAACTTCTAAAATATACTCCTAAAATTCCTTCTTTCTATTGACTCATGTCAAAAGTGTAAAAAAAAAAAAAAAAAGTAGACTTTGACTAATATCATCTTGGCACTGAAGCATAAAAAATTTCACCAATTAATGAGATTTGTTTAGAAAGCATGATTTTTCATAGATCGCATATTGAGTATTATATTTGCAGATACATATAGATAGATACTTATGTACAAACACATATCTGTAATATGTATGCATGTATGTGTGTGTTATATATAGAAGGAAACAGAGATGGGAGAAAGAGAGAGGAGAGAGAGAGAGAGAGAGAGAGAGAGAGAGAGAGGAAGACAGAGGGGATGAAGGAATGTTTTAGAGTATGTTTTTGACCAATATCCATAAAAGAAATGTTTCCATAAAAATTTTAACCAATATAATATCAATATCTGGGATAACTAAATTAAAAACCTCTGGAATACACCTCTGGAACACATGGGCTTCTTTCAGAGAAGGGGTAACGAATTACATAGTTAAATTTTTACTCTTTAATGAATAAATAGTAAGGTATTTGGAATCAGAAAGACATAGGTTTAAGGATGTATTCCACAGACAGTACTGAGTTGTACTACTGGGAACTTAACTTTCCCTGAGCTTAAATTTCCTCAACTCAAAGATAATGATGATGATGATGATGATGATGATGATGATAATTATAATAACAGTAATAATACTACTAACACCTGAATCATAGGTTGTTTTGACAATAAAATTAGGCAACGTATATA